>NC_055994.1:35025224-35692367 GCF_018446385.1 Zingiber officinale
ATCAGCCATGGAGAGAGGAAGCAAGAAGGAAGATGATACAATAAAACCACATCAATGCACACAAATGAAAAAACTCCACACCATTAAGTGTGGCCGGCCACATAACTCCTCTCATTAATGTGGCCGGCCACATTAAAGAAAGGAGAGTGTAACCTCCAATGAGGTGGCACACCTCATGAGGTGGAGGTGATGTGGCAACTATGTGTCATGCCATGTAGGATGAGTCAACCTACATGATGTGGCAATGCATCAAGTCAAACTTGATGTTTCAACTTCCAATTTGGTCAAGTCAAACTTGACCCAATCTCTTCCTTGTTGAGTTAAATCCAAGCTTTGATTCAAGTCAATTTTAATTTAATGAATCTCAATTCATTAATATAAATTGACTCAATGAATCAAATGTAAATTAGACTCATTCAACAATTGAATCTAATTGAGTCTAACTCAATAAGTCTAATTCGAATCCAATCTTTGGTTCATCATATGAACCTAATCCTATTGGTTCATCATATGAACCTAATCTCCATCCACATGTTCTTTGTGTGTGACCCAATAGGTTCTTGTAACGTTGGCAATGTTTCTAAACTCTTTAGAAACATAAGCAATGAGCGGCATCTAGCAATACATCATTGCTACCCAAGTTACAAGAAATGTTGAGATCCAACATCACCTTGTGACTACTAATTGTGACTCCTCACAATATGTGACAAATGTCCTTCTATCCTAGACATCTAGATTGATCAATGTGAGGCATAGACCGTGTCATCCTCTAATCAATCTAAATCTTGAACTCCAAGTAGACTCACTCGATCAAATGAGCTCAACATCTAATGTTGACTCATTTGGGCATGGCCATGCACTTAGTGGTCTCACTCTATCAAGAATACCGATGTCGCTCCCGTCATATGGGAGGGATAGATCCCATCTACATCACTCACATCCCTCTACATAATTCGTTATATACCCAATAATCGCCTTTATAGTCCACCCAGTTACGGGTGACGTTTGACGAAACCAAAGTACATAACTCCTTATGTAGGGATCCATGGTGACTTCAGGTCTAAGGACTAATAGTCATACTAATAGCCACATGAGAAAGTATATGACACTCATATAACGATCCATGATACTTTCTCATGGCGGGTCATTCAGTATACATTCTCTAATGCATACCCATGTGTCAGCTTGATATCTCTATATCCATGACTTATGAGATCAAGTCATCGAGCTGACCTACATGCTAGTCTTATTGTATTAACATTGTCCCTGAATGTTAATACTCGACTAGGAATGATTTAGAGTAGTGTTCCCTATATCATCTCACTATCGATTCAACCAATCGATTGATATAGGTAAGAACCTTCTACTCAAGGACGTTACTATACTTATTTTATCTAGCACTAATACAAATAAGCATAATAACCAAAAACCAAATTGCCTTAATATATATATATATAAGAATATGATATACATGAGTCCATACAATCATCAAATGATTGGCTCTAGGGCTCTAACTAATAGCTGAGCCACGCGGCCTCGCCACACGACAACGGCGCTGACGACGAGCATCCGCGTGAGATCCGCCGGCAACACAGCAGCCATCGCCGGCCGATTTTCACCTCTCCTTCTTGCTTTACCGGTTGCCACTGCCGACCGCCATATGCCCGACGTTGCACCTCTGCACAGCCGCCACTTGAGGTCGTGACACCGTGTACCGATCGCCATGGTTCCTCTGCCCAAGGTCGGCTGAATCCCGACTCCCTTCCTCTGCCCGACACTGACCCGATCTCTGACCGCCGTCTCTTTTGTGTCCGAACCCTAGCACTGACATCGCCGATCAGATCGTTACCAGAGACTCGCCGGAAAGGAATTGAGCATCCGAGGCTCCACCTCACTCTCTTCCATATACGCCGCTGTGCCCTGGGTTTTCTTTTCTCATGACGCCACCACAGCGACGCCGTCCCTGTGCCCTGGCCGCCGGCGACGCACGGAGCAGCGCCGCACCTCTCTGTGCCTTAGGTCCGATCTACCCATCTCCGGCTATTCAGGTCAGCGACTCCACTCGGGTTTTGTTTACAGCAACTTCATGGGCAGTGAGGCTATGAATGAATGTTCGGATGTGGTATTGATGTGGGTTTGGTTTGTCTAATCAGTTTCAGTGATACTGTTCGCCATCCATTCAGGGCATCAGTTGTTATCACCGGTTGTACACCATCTCCGATTGTAGGAAACTAGCGATCGCCTTGAAGGTTAGTGAGTATTGGCTTAATTTGTGTTGTTAAATAGATATGGAATTGAGGTAAATGTATTTGTTGTATTCCATTTGGATAAGTTAATTGATGATCCAATTGAGGTTTATAAATTGAGTTTGTATTTAAGTTAGATTTCAGGGATTCGATTTAGCTAATTAATTTGTATATAATTAGCTAAGCATGTGTGTCGTATTGATACAGGACTTTGACTCGAGAATGTGTCTCGAAGAGGGATCTATTTTGGATACGACTTTTCTTTTGTCGGAGGCGGGTACTTTTGACTTATTGTCTTTGATATGCTTAGTAATTAAATTAACAAGATGCATTAATTGTGTTTCTTACTTGTTTCGGTTAATCACTGCCCAATACATGCTACCTGTTGATTGATTGTTTGTTTACATCTTGTATGGATATGTACCTGATTCCACATGCTCATGGGTAGTGATATAACCATATTTTACCATGTCAGGACCTAGGTTTGATACCTTATATGATCAGATACCTTGATATGATTCATTCGCTTTGGTGCACATTATGATATGTCCAGAGATTGGTTTAGTATATTACCATGTTTAGTGACATACACCATTCGCATGATTGCATGCTGAGTGATTGATTGCTCCTTTATTGTCGAGCACTTTGCCAGTTTCATCACTGTTCGGTGCTCCGTTGTGACGCTCATGGGTAGCGGGACACAGCGTGGTAGCACGTCAGTTTAGCTCTTCCGGTGCTCCGTTGGTCCGCTCATGGGTAGTGTGACGCAGCGTGTAGCACGTTAGAGATCCCTCCCCGTCACAGTGTACTGGGAGATGAGAGCATGGCGCTCCCCCATTTATGATTTGGGGTAGGAGTACGTATGTACTCCGACAGCATCCCGTCCACTCGGTCACTCATCAGGAGTAGTGATGCCGAGTGCACGGTCGTCACAACCCTACCCACTCGGTCCCACTGTTGTTGTGAGTCGCTGACTGGCGTCAGGGGTGACCATGACATTGGCATCATATGCATGATGCATTTATTGTTTGTGTTTGTGTTTGTTGCACTTATATGCTGCACATTGCTTGGATACCTTTATTGACATGCATACAGGTCTTCTATACCTTTCGGACTGTTTGTCCTTTTACCGGGTCCTGGTTAGTGCAGATTCTCTCCTGTTCTCTTCGATTTGCATCTATCTTTATTATTGTCAGGAGACTGTACGCATGATTAGTGCTAAGTGTTATTTCTTTACTTTGCATATCAACTATACCTGCTGAGTGTTGGACTCACCCCGCCTCCATTGTTGTTATTTTCAGGTTGATGCTGTCAGGAGGGAGTTCCAGTTGCTAGTCCCCTGCAGACCTCCAGTTATTTGCTATCGTTTGTATTATTTTTGATTCTCACTTGACTATATTTGGATTTGGATGTTGAATACTTAGATATTATATAAGTTGTCTCGTTGATGGATTTGTTTTCGATTTTATACTACTACATGCCTGCCTGGACGGCAGAAGAGGTAAGAAAAATCGGATTTGGGCTTTACGAGTGTAGTTGAGTAGGGTTAATTTCGAGTCAGAGTATTACTATGTTGTTTATTTTATTAACTGCGTGGTTGTGACAGCCAGAGGCTGAATACTTATATAAACTGCGTGGTGATTGGTTTTATTTACTGTTATTATTCCAGCCGCCTGTCGCTGAGGTATATGGGTTATATAGAAGTTTCAGATTGTCCGCCGTACAGGGGAGATGCTGCCGAAATTTCTTCGGACAGGGACTCCTCTGGGGTGTGACAATAATACTCATCCTTACATAACCCAAGTTCATTAGTCTAATACCCAGAATTCATTTTTGACTTCAGGTTTCATAAAGGTATGAATAATACCCTCTTTGTTTTTTAGTAAATAGATTATTGAGCTTGTACAAACTGAAGCATAGGCATCCTTGTTTCTTAGAGAATGACCTGCATGTTTAACCAACAATGATTTCACAAGCATGTACCTTAGAATAGAGGATATGGATCTTTCATTTTTAATCCAGTAAGGAGACAGTAAGACGTTTATCATATATTCATATATCGCAAGGAAGAAACATAGTTCTTTCCAAACTCCAAAGAGGATTATCGTCACTAGACTCAATACCCAAACAAGGAAGAAATTTCCCTGCCAATTTCATGCGGTGAAGATGATACCTAGAATTCTCTACTCAATGACAAGGGTAGTGCCCAAGGAAGATAATACTTGGATAGAGTACCTTAGGGTGAGTTCCGCAACGCTATCGCGCCGACGAAGGTGGTGGGAGATGGCGAAGCAGTCGAGGCGGGGATGGCCCCAAAAGGGAGCGGACAACGGATCGCCGAGGAGTTGACCGACACACCTTCCAGGACAACGACAAGTAGAATTTCAAGGGTGAGAGACTCAGAATAGGGCTTCGGCGAGGGTGCAACATAGGGCATCGGTGAGGGTGCAACGACGCTTCGGGGAGAGTGGAAAAGATAATATGGTGATTTTAGGGGGAAAAAGATTATGATTATATATATATATATATTGTAATGATATGCTATGTACTGTTCCATGTGGAACAGTCCGCAACATATCAATCTAGACACCTAGAATAATTTCATGCCCCCTAATTTATTTTTAATTTTTTATTAATTTTGATTGGGGTGCCTGGATTTAATCTAGGCACCCTGACTCTTTTTTTATTATTTTTTTAAATAATTTTTTAAATATCCTAAATATATATATTATATTCCGTGAGTATCTAAAATTGTTTATCTTTAACACTATAACTCAAGAGGAAAGCCTGAACCCTAGAGAAAAATTTTATTAGCTTAAACCCATTATAATCCAACCTCTAAATTTTAAAATCTTAAACCCTAAATACATATAATATACCCCATGAGCATAAAAATTTTTTAATCTGGAACACTATAAACCAAGAGGGAGCATGAACCCTGGAGGAAAAATCTTATTGACTCAAATTTGTTATAATACAACTTCTAAATCCTAAAATTTTAAACCCTTAATACATATAATATACTCCAAAATAAAACAAGAAAAATAAAATAAAATATACTACATGAGTCCAGGCGTCTGAATGATTCACATGCCTGGACCATGTCACCGACGGGCGCTTAGATCAATTCTAGGTGCCCCGAGTTCGGTCCGGACAAGTCCGTAGTGTGTGTGTATATATATATATATATATATATAAAGAATGGGCCCCAAAAAATTTTGGACCCTAGTAGGAGCCCTGGTATCCCTAGCCCACGGCCAACTCTGAGTTGATAAATGTATATATGTTTGTTTTAATAGATCTTGGAATTAATACCCAACGGATACGAAATACTTCATTGGGTGTCTGACCTCCTTATACAAAAGGTCGTTGTACTAGGAAAAAATGCCTCTAAATTTCTAAAATTTATACAATTTTGAGTCAATTTAGTATAAACTCACTATTGGAGTTAGACATATCATATTCATACAACAACAATATCGATGTATTCTTGGGATTTTACTAAATCTGATCATGCCCAAAAAATCATAATTTGATACTATACGGTCGTACTGAGTTTAGGCCAAAATCACTATAGGCCTTAGACATATCAGAATCAACCTAAACTAAAACTAATGCACTTCTAAGAGCCTCCTGTTTGTGCTGGGTGCATAACATGTAACCTAATATTTTAATATATGACTAAGGTTAAAATTAGATTAATTATAATCTAACTAGTTGTGTCAAGTTTGCAGGTGCAAGATATTCAACAGGTGTTAAATGTGAGTGCAATCGAACTAGGTTTAATCGGGTATGATCATGCTTTTAATGTGTGTCAAAGAGTTTAAGTTATGTTTCATATGGTTTTGATATGTGTTTTGGTTATGCATGACTTGGTGATACACATGAGCAAAATCTCATCTTATGGCTCGAGTCCTTGAGATCGGTGAAGGAGGGTGCATCTGAGGGACTACCGGACGAGGAGCAAAGGAGTGGGCCAAGGGAAGTGGACTTCAAGGTAACGTGAAGGATGACACAGAGAGGAGCTGCAGGCTCAAGTGCATCTGAGGGACGAAGGCCGAGGAAGAGGGCCTTAAGGGCGACTTTGGAGAGGATGAGTGTGAGTGAATGTAAGGCATTAGTCGCATAGTTCAAATTCACAAGAGCATAGAATGGTTCTGTGCCTGATAGTTATAAAGACCAGTCGATTGGTAATGACACCAGTCGACTAGTAATGGCATCAGTAGACTGATAGAAAGTCATTGGTGACCGTTGATAGAATCCTGGACTTTACAGAGTGTCCTTGGCTGTGTCTAATGGCTACATTAGTCGACTAGTGCATTGACCAGTCGATTGATGTAGGAAATGAGTTGATTCGGGATCAACTCTTTCCACTCTATTTAAAGAAGCTTTGAGGGATGGAGGTGTAACAGTCTAAATGCATGAAATAAAAAAATATAAATGGTAAACACTTACAGTAATCTCCCACGGATCTGCAATCACTACAACAAAAACTGCAAATGACAACGGATATTATTCGTTGTCGTAGGGTCAAAAAACCGTTGTAACTGAGGGTGTTGTAGAATGTATTGCCCTATGACAACGGTTTTGAATCTATTGTCTTTGTAGACTTTGACAATGGTTTTTATCCGTTGTTGTTTATATGCCCAAAAATTGGCTACGAAGGATATGACAACGTTTTAAAACCGTTGTGGTAGATAATTTCAACAACAGAAATAAACCGTTGTTGTAGACATTTTTTACAACAGATATAAATTGTTGTGGTAGATAATATTTGACACGTTTTAGTTTTTTTACAACAGTTTTAATATATTTTACAACGGATAAAACCGTTATCTTTTATCACTTTTTACAAAAAAAATTCATTGTGGTTTACCTAGTTTTTACAACATTTGTAACTGTTGTCTTTAATATTCATTAATACCAAACAACCAATCTTATTTTACTAAGCAAACCACCAATACAAAACTAAATATTTACTACATTAAATCCAAAATAAACATCCATATATAATTTGTAACAACCCAATTTTCCCTATTTCGAGTTCTAAAAGCCCTTAAAAATATTTAGAAATGTCATAGAAATATTCTAGAGATTTTTAGAGATTTTTAGAGTATTTTTATGTAATTTTTGGGGTTCATTTGGTATTTTTACCAAGGAGAATAAGTTTTAAAAATAAACTAAAATAAAGAAAAAAAAAATTAAGTTTGTAGAAGCTGGGGTTCGAACCCAGCTCCTCGACCCAAGCAGAATCCGGCCCAGCCAGCTGAGCTACACGGACTTTGTCAATCCAATATGGAGAAAATTGATATTAAAGCATAGTTGTGATTAAAGCCGAGTATAAGAAAGGGAGTTAGGTTTTGATTTTCCAAAAACCAAAACAATTCCTCCCGAAAACCCCTCTTCACTCTTCTCCCTCGCGACGGTGAAACCTCGGCGGAAAACCTAGAGACAGCTAGGTCTTGAGATCTCGGCGCCGGCGAAGCTTCCCTCCGGCTAGTCTTCATCCACGGTGGTTGTCTCGAAGAAGAGAAGCTCGGGAACACAAAGGGTTGCCGAGAGGATCCGCCCGAACCCTAAAAAGTTTCCCCTTTCCTTCTTCTCGGTAGTAAGTGCAAGAAGCTCTAGGTGAGTCGCTACTCACCTGCAGTAGGATAGTTTCAGAGTTTATTCCTTGTTCCTCTTCTCGTTTCCGAAGCGTTGCATTGTTTTCCTTTTTGTTTCGTTGCCGTAGCACTGGACATGAGGATTAGTTGTGGTAGCGAATCGTTTTCCTTGTGTTTCAGAAGGGATACAAGCCTTAGATTCCTGCTGCTAGGCTATGAATAAGAAAAGTTCAGTTTAATTAGCATGTAGTTCTGTTTTGGTGGATTTCTGCCGTGAGGGGTTAAAGGAGATAGAAGGGGTTTAGTTTGGAATAGCTTAATGGCATTGTACAGAGATTTTAATCTAGTTTCCCTTTCATGTGTACAAGCTCTTAGTTGTCTCTTCCAAAAGTTGATTCGTGAACCATATGGTGAATGACAGTATAGCTTCTTTTCATGTTTGCATGTTTCGGCTCTAAACTTTCCTAATAGTTATGATTACGGATTTATGCTATAGGTGTTGGACTTTAATCTAGTTCTCTACCATGTGTGCTAGCTTCTGGACTGAATTCAAAGTTCTGTAGTAGCAAGCTTAAGAAGGTCTGATTGCTCCTTAGTGTCCTGTTGTAGCATATTTGATTAACATGTGTTTTAGTTTCATTAAGGAAATTTTGTTTGCCTTCTTGCTGATCAGTTGATAGCAATCCCTCCTATTAACAGTACGTTGGTATCCCTTTGGTATCTGCAGCAGGCATGAACAGCCGTTTGGGGCTGAGAATGATTCCTTTTGAAGCTTACTGTTAAGTTCTGTTGTGCATACTCATGGGCAAGAACAGCCACCAATTCATAGCAGTTTAGATCCTCTTTGTGTTGAGTTAGTAAGCATGATATTCGGTTAATTCCATGCAGCAACGATTCCTTTATTTTCTAGATTTTATTGCATGCCTAGTAGTTGAATTTGTTTTACTTTCACAGCATGCTTAAGTTGTTCTAGTTTCCTAATTGCTATTGGAATAACATGAACAGTTCTATTTTAAGCATGCAGATTTAGTTTTCAGCTTTTAGTTATTTACAGTTTTACATTTAGTTTAAGCTTGTATACAGATTTTCAGTACGTAGGGTGTGTTCTAGTGCACACCAAGTGCTTGATAGAATGCTTAGCTCAATTTAATGCTACAGTAGGCATTTTAATAGCTCAGTAAATGCAGTAGAAGCATTTAAAATAACTTATTTAGTCTTGCTTCAGCTTATATGGGACTACGGTCCAATGGGTGGGCTCCCACAGTCGCCTCTAGGTTCAGATAACCTAGTTCTAGGTTCAGATAACCTAGTAAAAGCAAGATAAGAAAATTAGCTATGAAATCAGTATTTTATTTTCAGCAATGGCACTGTACTGGATTAGATATCCATTGGGTTGGGCTCCCACAGTCGTCCCTAGGTTTAGATAACCTAGTAAATCCTACTAGACTCGGAACTTGCAATCCCGGGTTTAGTTAGGGATGCGCGCACAGCAAGTACAGTTGCCGGGCCCATCAGCAGCATGATTATTATTTTAATCTATTATGTAAATAGTTTTCAAAACTTCACAAATTAGTTATGTGAATACAAGTTAGACTCAGTTTAGCATTAATTAGTTTAGCTTAGGTATCAATTCAGTTTCTTATTGATACACATGATAGTTCTATGATTAGATTTACATGTTAGCTTTTCAGTTAGTTTCTTCGCTACTTATGAGCATGATGAGTTGTACATGTTTAGTATTTTAGTTAGTATGATTCCTTTGCTATTTATGAACATGATTAGCTATACATGTTAGCTTTTCAGTTAGTTGTTTCTTTGCTATTTATGAGCATGAGTAGCTTTACATGTTAGTATTCAGTTTTAGCATGTTTTTATTTATATACATGCATATCGAGTTTTGTGAGTAGATAGCGCTCACTAAGCTTTTAGCTTATAGATACTATTTTCCTCCTACTGCAGATAAAGGAAAAAGCTAAAGTATAAGGAAGAAGGCGACAAGGAGATGCTGTGACAGTATGTGTGGTGCCAGGACTATGGAGAGATCCAGAGTTCGCTAGTGAATTTTCAGGACCTACCTGTTTAGAGTTTTAGTTTATGTTATTATGAAGTTGAGATTGTAATTGAGTTTATTTCCGCATTGTAGTTTGATACCTCCTATTGTTGGAGTGATATGGTTGTTTGCCATTGCTAGAGTTGTTTCATATTTTTATTGTGCTATTATACTGCGTGGTTGTGAAATTATATGTTCCAGCCGCCTGTGGCTGAGTATACATATTATGTATCCCAGTTTGGGGTCACCGGTACAGGGGAGACTCTGCCGAAATTTTTTGGTAGAGTTTCTATGTGATTTTTAATCATACCGGTTAAGTAGAGTTAGTAGTCAAGTAGCGTCCACCTTTAGAGAATAGTAGTAGTGTAGAAAGGTGGGTCGTTACAGTTGGTATCAGAGCCGTTCCCATTCTCCAGCATCACACACATCAGCATCAGCCTTGCCGTCTTCCAAGTAAGAATACCTCTACTCTATTTATGTTTCTTGCTTTCATGTTTAGGAATAATTATAGCATGCTTATGTGTGATAGCCTCTAACATATTTATAGTAGCTAGTTAAACGTGATTAGATTAGTTATGTACATCCTCTATGTCTTTAGAAATGGCACGAGGACGCCCAGCTAAGCAGGCATCAGCTACTGAGCCCCAGCAAAGCTCAGTGCCTCCCCCAGACCTTACAAAGATTAGTGGCTCGATACAGAAGCAACTAGCTGAACAAGAACAGGAGATAGCCACCTTAAAGGCTAATCAGAATACTCCCACAACACCCCGAGCCCAACCTAGCGACCCCAAGATTTATAGAGGTTCCACCACCCACCACGACCAGAGCTCAAGTGAAGCAAAGAGAGAGGCTTACCGATCCACAGCGAATCAAGCCCGAGAACTTCTCGTGCACCAACAACCATGGGATGCTCAAACTTGGTTCAAAACACCGAGAGCACGTTGGAGCTTCGGACGCTGCACAGAGAAGGTGAAGTGTGCCTCCTTCTGCCTGACAGGAGACGCACGTATGTGGTGGGAGAGAGTCAGAGCGAAGCGCCCAGTGAACCAGATGACATGGGCTGACTTCGAGAAAGAATTCTTCGAGGAGTTCTTTCACATGCGGGTCACAAACCGCCACTACGACGAGTTCACGGAGTTTCGTCAGGGCAACCTATCAGTTGAGGAAGCCGTGAAGAAATTCAACAGACTGGCTCGTCTATGTCCCGAATTAGTCAGCACAGAAAAGGAACGAGTTCGGCTGATGCTCAAAATGTTGAGGCCGGAAATAGCGATGAATGTGGCTGGTGGCATCCATAGGCCACAAACCACAGAAGAACTAGTGAGTAGTGCTCTGATCACCGAGCACTACCAGAACAGCATCAAGCAGCAGAAGCAAGTCTCCTCAGAGTCCAAAGGCCAAGGAAACTCTCACACTCAAAAACAGCAAGGCCACAGCTCTAACTGGAAAGGGAACTCCAACAGCAAGCACAAATCAGGGAGTGACCCAAAAGGAGGACCATCTAGCAAGCGACCCAGTTATCCAAAGTGTGCTACTTGTGGGAAATTCCACCCAGGGGTTTGTCGCAAGGGCACACGAGGATGCTTTGAATGTGGACAAGAAGGGCACATGGCCAAGCAGTGCCCGAACAAGACCGGTCTTCCTCCGCCACAGCAGATTCAGTATGCAGGCCAGCCAGCTCAGTTATATCAGATGCAGTCCGCTCTAGAAGGTCCACCGATCAGCCAGGGCAGATTAGAAGCCCCTCCAGCGATGGCGAATGCGAGGATCTATTCACTCACCAGAGAGGACGTAGCCAATGCCTCGGCAGTTGTCACAGGTCATATTAGTATTTTTCAGTATAGTGCTACTGTTCTATTTGATACTGGGGCAACCCATTCTTATATAGCCAGGGCATTCGTCGAAAAGTTAGCAATACCCCCAGAGGCACTCAATAGTCAGTTTCTGACAACATTACCTTCGGGAGAAGTTATGACATCCACGCACTGGTTCAGAACAGTGCCAGTCATGATAGCAGACAGAGAACTTTTTGTGATCTGATAGTGCTAGACATGACTGACTACGATGTCATATTTGGAATGAACTTTCTGATCAGATACGGTGCCTCCATAGAGTGCCGTAAACAGAAAGCCGTATTCCAACCTGAAGCAGAAGCACAGTTTGAGTACATCGGAGAACCCAAGAGAAAAAGAGCAAGTTAAGTCCTCGCTATGTAGGACCTTACCTGATCAACAGAAAGGATTGGGAAAGTAGCTTACAAGCTGGGTTTACCACAAGACATGTCAGCAATACACAATGTATTTCATGTCTAAGTTCGAGGACGAACTTTTTATAAGGGAGGGAGAATTGTAACAACCCAATTTTCCCTATTTCGAGTTCTAAAAGCCCTTAAAAATATTTAGAAATGTCATAGAAATATTCTAGAGATTTTTAGAGATTTTTAGAGTATTTTTATGCAATTTTTGGGATTCATTTGGTATTTTTACCAAGGAGAATAAGTTTTAAAAATAAACTAAAATAAAGAAAAAAAAAATTAAGTTTGTAGAAGCTGGGGTTCGAACCCAGCTCCTCGACCCAAGCAGAATCCGGCCCAGCCAGCTGAGCTACACGGACTTTGTCAATCCAATATGGAGAAAATTGATATTAAAGCATAGTTGTGATTAAAGCCGAGTATAAGAAAGGGAGTTAGGTTTTGATTTTCCAAAAACCAAAACAATTCCTCCCGAAAACCCCTCTTCACTCTTCTCCCTCGCGACGGTGCAACCTCGGCGGAAAACCTAGAGACAGCTAGGTCTTGAGATCCCGGCGCCGGCGAAGCTTCCCTCCGGCTAGTCTTCATCCACGGTGGTTGTCTCGAAGAAGAGAAGCTCGGGAACACAAAGGGTTGCCGAGAGGATCCGCCCGAACCCTAAAAAGTTTCCCCTTTCCTTCTTCTCGGTAGTAAGTGCAAGAAGCTCTAGGTGAGTCGCTACTCACCTGCAGTAGGATAGTTTCAGAGTTTATTCCTTGTTCCTCTTCTCGTTTCCGAAGCGTTGCATTGTTTTCCTTTTTGTTTCGTTGCCGTAGCACTGGACATGAGGATTAGTTGTGGTAGCGAATCGTTTTCCTTGTGTTTCAGAAGGGATACAAGCCTTAGATTCCTGCTGCTAGGCTATGAATAAGAAAAGTTCAGTTTAATTAGCATGTAGTTCTGTTTTGGTGGATTTCTGCCGTGAGGGGTTAAAGGAGATAGAAGGGGTTTAGTTTGGAATAGCTTAATGGCATTGTACAGAGATTTTAATCTAGTTTCCCTTTCATGTGTACAAGCTCTTAGTTGTCTCTTCCAAAAGTTGATTCGTGAACCATATGGTGAATGACAGTATAGCTTCTTTTCATGTTTGCATGTTTCGGCTCTAAACTTTCCTAATAGTTATGATTACGGATTTATGCTATAGGTGTTGGACTTTAATCTAGTTCTCTACCATGTGTGCTAGCTTCTGGACTGAATTCAAAGTTCTGTAGTAGCAAGCTTAAGAAGGTCTGATTGCTCCTTAGTGTCCTGTTGTAGCATATTTGATTAACATGTGTTTTAGTTTCATTAAGGAAATTTTGTTTGCCTTCTTGCTGATCAGTTGATAGCAATTCCTCCTATTAACAGTACGTTGGTATCCCTTTGGTATCTGCAGCAGGCATGAACAGCCGTTTGGGGCTGAGAATGATTCCTTTTGAAGCTTACTGTTAAGTTCTGTTGTGCATACTCATGGGCAAGAACAGCCACCAATTCATAGCAGTTTAGATCCTCTTTGTGTTGAGTTAGTAAGCATGATATTCGGTTAATTCCATGCAGCAACGATTCCTTTATTTTCTAGATTTTATTGCATGCCTAGTAGTTGAATTTGTTTTACTTTCACAGCATGCTTAAGTTGTTCTAGTTTCCTAATTGCTATTGGAATAACATGAACAGTTCTATTTTAAGCATGCAGATTTAGTTTTCAGCTTTTAGTTATTTACAGTTTTACATTTAGTTTAAGCTTGTATACAGATTTTCAGTACGTAGGGTGTGTTCTAGTGCACACCAAGTGCTTGATAGAATGCTTAGCTCAGTAGGATGCTACAGTAGGCATCTAAATAGCTCAGTAAATGCAGTAGAAGCATTTAAAATAACTTATTTAGTCTTGCTTCAGCTTATATGGGACTACGGTCCAATGGGTGGGCTCCCACAGTCGCCTCTAGGTTCAGATAACCTAGTTCTAGGTTCAGATAACCTAGTAAAAGCAAGATAAGAAAATTAGCTATGAAATCAGTATTTTATTTTCAGCAATGGCACTGTACTGGATTAGATATCCATTGGGTTGGGCTCCCACAGTCGTCCCTAGGTTTAGATAACCTAGTAAACCCTACTAGACTCGGAACTTGCAATCCCGGGTTTAGATGTGCGCACAGCAAGTACAGTTGCCGGGCCCATCAGCAGCATGATTATTATTTTAATCTATTATGTAAATAGTTTTCAAAACTTCACAAATTAGTTATGTGAATACAAGTTAGACTCAGTTTAGCATTAATTAGTTTAGCTTAGGTATCAATTCAGTTTCTTATTGATACACATGATAGTTCTATGATTAGATTTACATGTTAGCTTTTCAGTTAGTTTCTTCGCTACTTATGAGCATGATGAGTTGTACATGTTTAGTATTTCAATTAGTATGATTCCTTTGCTATTTATGAACATGATTAGCTATACATGTTAGCTTTTCAGTTAGTTGTTTCTTTGCTATTTATGAGCATGAGTAGCTTTACATGTTAGTATTCAGTTTTAGCATGTTTTTATTTATATACATGCATATCGAGTTTTGTGAGTAGATAGCGCTCACTAAGCTTTTAGCTTATAGATACTATTTTCCTCCTACTGCAGATAAAGGAAAAAGCTAAAGTATAAGGAAGAAGGCGACAAGGAGATGCTGTGACAGTGTGTGTGGTGCCAGGACTATGGAGAGATCCAAAGTTCGCTAGTGAATTTTCAGGACCTACCTGTTTAGAGTTTTAGTTTATGTTATTATGAAGTTGAGATTGTAATTGAGTTTATTTCCGCATTGTAGTTTGATACCTCCTATTGTTGGAGTGATATGGTTGTTTGCCACTGCTAGAGTAGTTTCATATTTTTATTGTGCTATTATACTGCGTGGTTGTGAAATTATATGTTCCAGCCGCCTGTGGCTGAGTATACATGTTATGTATCCCAGTTTGGGGTCACCGGTATAGGGGAGACTCTGCCGAAATTTTTCGGTAGAGTTTCTATGTGATTTTTAATCATACCGGTTAAGTAGAGTTAGTAGTCAAGTAGCGTCCACCTTTAGAGAATAGTAGTAGTGTAGAAAGGTGGGTCGCTACATAATTCATCTTGTAGCCACATATACAAAAATATACAAAATGAGTTGTTACTCATCAAAATACACATGTTTTCCATTACTCTCCATATACATTAAATCACATGTTTTCCAATTGCTGTTCTCCATATAACTTTTAATTTACAAATTAGCAAGGCAAGCTACATCCTAACAAAGTTCACTTCTTGCATCAAAAAAACTCAAGCCTCACGAATTGCCCGACCTGCAAGAGAAAATTTAACAAAACTTATCAAATTCCAGAATTCCAAAAGGAGAATGTAATTAACCAATCTGTAGTGGCATAGAAGGCAAAAACAAACCAAATGAAGGAAACAAAAAGAGGTGTTTATTAGAGAATAACAGTACATGGAATCTACTAGGAGCAGTGATACCTAGCTTAGCATAGTTTATTAAATAATTAGCACTGCATGCAACTAACATTATTTAAGTGAACTATCATCCAAGATCAATAGAATCCATGCAAAGCGCATTACATCCATTAACATCTTGAAACAAAATATTCATGCAATTTTCTGTGCCATTTTCCAGACTGCATTACCTTTGAGACCTGGCAGGCACAATATGCTTTTCCATTTTGCAAGTAACAAGTTTTCAGGAGCTGCAAATTGATCTGCAATAAATTGACCCATCACAAAAGCATAAGTGAAATAATTGAAGGAGGATGTTTGTGAGTGCATATATATAGGAGAGAAAGGGGGGTGGTTTCAGCTTGACCATGGATTTATAGTGACAACTCATAAATGGATGGATTTGTTCAACTCTTAACCATGGTTAAAGAGTGCTACTGTCAGATGGAGCCAAGTGGCTTGAGTTAGAGCTCATGGAGGTGGTGAGAGAACACTTGGCTCAAAGGGTGGGCATGCCTCCCAATACAACTTGGACTCCACCGCGCACACTTTGTGTCAGTTTAGATGCTCTGAAGAGGCGGAACCTTTCTCATGCCATTGTACTCATTTAACTCCATTTGAGGAAAAGACAAATTAAAGAAAAATCCTATTTTTATAATTGATATCATTTTGAAAGTTAAAAAAAATCGAGGTTGATCAGTGGATGCAAAAAAGTTAATCAGCTTGGAGATCCAAAGTGCAAGTCATTAAAGACATTCTCCAGGAAGGCAAATTTGAACTGTTTCAAAGCAGCATCGCAATAACTCAAGGAAAATAAATAAATAAATAAAGAGAACGTAAAAACATGTTTAGCAAGTCACAAGCTTAAAGACTGATTCTTTTGTTCCCAAGATTGTGCATACCAAAGTTGTTGTGAACCGGACCAACCAACCAATTCAACAACCTGAAAACCGCAACTTGAACTCACTGAACGAGTCGGGAGCATCTTACCTTTCCTATCTACCTTTTTTTCCTCTCATCCTAAACTTGTTTCTTTGTTTGATTGGATAAGTAGGTTGCCCAATTGTAGGACTAGGAGTGTACCATGTCTTTCAATATCCTCCTATCTAACCTCACTCATATTTTCCTTTTCTTTTCCTTGCAAGATATCATATGTGAAAAAAGCAAATGTGCAGTAATGCAAGAGTCAAATCTGAATGGCTCAACTTCTAACCAAAATGAAGGGCCCTCACAGCTGCATGAGAAACCATGAAGCATCTAAGAAACTTTTTTATATTTTCCTGCAGTCAGAACAATTCTAGGAGAGTTGTCACAAATCGACAGAAAATGCAATTGCCCATGACGTATTCAGTCAGATGAAAGATTCACCTAAATCTATGACTTCGGCAATCCATCAATGGGCAGGTGATGTGCCAGAATCTCGTCCGACCAACACTTACCTGATAGCCCAAAGAAGAGGGCAACATCACCATCTTTGCCTATATTGTTGCTAGAGTGCAGGGAGAGAATGTTTCTTTTAGGCATTAGATAGTGCATCACACCGAACAAACCCTTCTTCATCTCCCCGGCATACTGTGTGCCAAGGATGACCATTTCTTTCCTATCAAGATTAAGATCAATGCTGGTGGAGGTAGTCATGTAGTGTGTGTATCTATTACATGGAAACTGACCAGCATTGTAAATTGCGAAGTCCGGAGTACTGAAATCCTCCAGTTCTTCAGGCGTAGGACGGATGCACCTGCGATCCTTCCAATTATTTCATGCAAAAGAGAGTTTTTCTTCTTCTAGTTTACATGTTTTCCCTTGGCATTAAGGAGAGAAAGAGGAGCCAGTTAGCTCACTAACACTAATATATGCATATGTATGATCCAGCCTGCTACTAACACAACTATGATTCACTACTAGAGATCAACAGAACCAACGCAAAGATGACTTATCTGGATAACTGTCGAACTGTAGAATTGAAGGGCATCTTTAGCATTCTTATTAGTAGTATTTTTCACTTACATGTTGTGCATGAACAGGGAATGATAGGCCCTTGCAGAGATAATTTGAACTTTGATTCGATGCTCGGGATCCCAATTGAGGAATTGGTCATTCACAAATACCTTGTATCATTTAGATGACATATTAGGATCTATGAGGAATTACATCAAACACTTGATGTGCATGTGTACCTTATCCACAGAGTTGAGGTAATTGACAACCCTCTCCCTATTCACCAGGAAGGTGTGCTCATCCATCTCTATGTTCGGTGAGCCTTTGCGTGAATAGTGCACATACATTTTGAGAAGGAACCATCAATGGAAGGATCATGAATTAGTTGTGTGGACTTACTTTCCCCACCAAAGCTCATTGGCAGTGGTTTCATCCTTGACGACGCGCTTGTCCCTCGGGGAATGACCAGTCTTCGTGCTGGACAAGGTAGCCAAGGCTCCAGTCGATGTTATGAATGATCCATGTTCATGTTTTATGGCTTGCTCGTAGAGTTCTACAAGGAATTCATGATTCTTTCAATGAGAATGAAATGTGATGATTTGAGTGATGAAGAGGAGATGAGAGCAGATACTGGGCGGGGAGAGGTTGTAGAGGACATGGGTAAACTTGAGGGCGCTGTCGCTGACACTGATGGTCGGTGTCAAGTAGTGGTGGTGCTCGGCGACGACCTTGGTCGCCTCCGCCTTCCTGGCCGGATCGCCCCTCACCACCTTCGGCCTTGTCTCCCTCGTCAGCGATGCCAATGAATCACTGCGCACAACATGATTTCATTATAAGAAACGCGGGAGAAAGATTGGATTCCACCTTCTTGTTCTCAAGAAGATGGAGATTAAATATCGACCTGATGGATTGGAGCTAGAGCTTCTGGCGCTCCTCCTTTGAGATGGTGGCGAAGGCAGTGTTGCCCTGCTGTGCGCCGTCCTTAATGGGGGTGGTTGGCGCTGACCTCTTCTTCTGCAAGGAGTGCAGTTCATCGATTGGCTTCGCCTTCACCGCCTGCACGCTGTCATCGTAGCAGATCCCGTTCTCCGATTTCTCCCTCCCATGCTCTGGATCTTCGGCAACCCATTGGAGAACGCCGCCGCTCACCAGGAAACGAGAAGGAGCAAAACGTCGTATAAGGAGAGGGAAAGATAAATGGAGGCTTAGGTTTGGGAACGCGAAAACATGGCGCCGAAAAGAAAACAGCGAGGGAAAGGAACACAGCGAAGGGGGGAAATTACCAAATTTAATTACAACGGTTTTCAAAACTGTTGTCGTAGCCGCTAAAAACGCGGATAAAGACAATGGTTTATAAAACCGTTGTAAAAAGTGTTTGTTGGTGCGGGAAGCATCCGACAATCGAACCTGAGTTTTGATAATGGCAAAGGATTCAAAGTTAAGGGTTGTTGTAATCTAACATGGTTGAATGAGTATTTCAGGAAAGTCCTAGCTGCGGTTAGGCAAAGGGAAAAACCCTAGGGGGTGGTAACCCTAGGTCATAGGGGGTGGTAACCCTATGCGGAAAGTCTTGGCAGGTCGATGGCTTCAGGCAAAAGTCCTAGGGGGTGGTAACCCTAGGTGGAAAGTCCTGGTGTCGCGAACCAGGTGAAAGTCTGGACTAGCCGGGAAGCGGATGTCCAGCAGAAAGTCCGGAAGCATCGAGTGCTGAGCAAAAGTCCAGTCGATCTGGAGGATCGACTGGCAACAGGTAAATCTCCTGAGTGGAGTAGGTGAGGACGCGTTCCCCGTAGAGGGAACAGTAGGCGTCGGGTCGACCTAGGATTTCCGGTTGGAAATACGAAGTCAGACTCGGACAGTCCGAAGACTGTCAATTCTTCTTTATGATGTTTTGTCTTTTTCTAACACTGTCTTGCAGGGGATTTTGCTCGGACTAACCTTTGTTTGCAGGTGAGGAACCTGCTGGAAAAAGGCTGTCCGGGCGCCCGGGATGGATCCGGGCGCCCGGAGGTCCGGGCGCCCGGGACCAAAGTTTATCCCCTGCGCGAAGTTGACATGTGCAGCATCCTGGTTGGCTGGCCACGTCACACTCCAGGCGCCCGGAAGGGATCCAGGCGCCCGGAACGTCATATAAAAGAAGGGTCAAGGTGCAGCTTCAGAAAAACAACAATCTAAGTAATCTCCCTGCAACAAGCTGCTAACGACTCAATCCAGAAAGTGCTGCAACGACACCCCGACAACCCAGAGCTTCGATTTAGTCTTTTGTTGTCGGTATAATCTGTTTACTGCTTTAAATTGTAGTTAATCTGTAATAGTTTTATCGTGCTTATAGTTGTTGCCCACGGAAAGCGATCAAGGATCGCGGGCCTTCGAGTAGGAGTCGCTTTAGGCTCCGAACGAAGTAAATCTTCCTGTCTCTCTGTGTTTGTTATTTCTTTATTCCGCTGCGCTTTTACTCGTTTGTTTTACGAATCGAAAGAAATAGCCACGAACGCTATTCACCCCCCCTCTAGCGTGGTCTCGATCCAACAATTGGTATCAGAGCGGGGTCGTTTTGAATTGGTGCAACCACCTTTCAAAACAAATTTTTCTTTCGATTTTATATTTTTCGGAGTCAATTAGAATTTAGCCTTAAAGCTTTATTCTAATTCTTTTATCGAATCGGCTTTTGCCCGAAGTTGGTGCAACACCACTCGAGCTCGTTATTATTACTATTCTTTATTCCCGCACTACTAATCCAAGACGTAGTCTTGGAACATATATTTTTGTTGTTTTTGTTGCATATTACAAATGGCTCAACAAGAGGGGTTCAGTACTGTTCGTCCCCCACTATTCTCCGGAGATGATTTCGGTTATTGGAAGGGAAGAATGGAGACGTATCTGAAGATTCAGTTCGAAACATGGATGATCATTAAGACGGGACTTCAGCTACCTTCCGATGACGACGGCAAACCAACCCCCTGCGAGAAGTGGGACGCCTCTCTAATCAAAAAGGTGGAAGCCGACGCCAAAGCTACCTGCACCCTCCAGTGCGGCCTTACCAAAGAAGAACTCAACAGAGTCGGCCCGTTCTCTTCCGCAAAGGAGCTCTGGGAAAAGCTAGTCGAACTCCACGAAGGCACTAACGACACCAAGGTAAGTAAAAGAGATCTTTTACTTAATAAATTATATAATCTAAAGATGCAGGAAGGCGAGACGGCAAGTTCTCTACATGCGAGAATCCAAGACATCCTCAATTCTCTTCACGGAATCAGACAGAAGATAGAGAATCGGGACGTCATAAGGTATGTTTTAAACTCATTTCCAAGGAACACATTGTGGGCATCAATGGTAGATGCCTACAAAGTTTCCAAGGACCTGTCTTCAATAAAATTAGACGAATTATTTTGTGAATTTGAACTTCATGAGCAGACTAATGCACAACCAACTGAGAAAGGTATTGCGTTGGTTGCAGGTACAAGTCGAACACGGGAACCGAGATCATGACGAAGAACGGAACCAGAGTCAGAAGTTGAACCAGACTCAGACGATGAAGACATTGAAATTACAACCGAGCTGGTAAACCTCGTAAAGAAGCTCTACAAAACGAAGGGCTTCAACAAAAGAGATCTAAAAAAGGCAGTAAAAACGAAGGAAGGTTCACAGAACTCAAAGATGAAGTTTGAAGTTACATGCTACGGTTGCAACCAAAAAGGGCACATCAAATCCAACTGCCCTAACCTGAAGGAGGTCAAAAAGCAAAGAAGGAAAAAGGTCCTTAAGGCAACATGGGACGAATCTTCATCGGAGGGCGACGACGACGAGCTCGAACAGATGAGTCTACTCGCATTAATGGCCCGGGACCAAATCGTCGAATCCGGAAGCGAGAGCGAGTCTGAGGCGGAGTCCGAGCAAAGCCATGGATCCGTATCCGTTTCCGAAGGACCAGATCCCGCTGTAAGTATCTCCCGGTTAAACATTTTAGTTAGTTACTTATTGCGCAAATTAGCTAAGTCAAACCTGAAAGTTAAGTCACTTCTAAAGGAAGTAACTGTCCTTAAAGAAGTGACTGACACTAAACCCTTACCTGACCAGAGTCAGACTGAATTTCCAACTCAAGTTCAAAAACTTGAGGAAGAAAATTCAAGTCTAAAAAATCAGGTTAAAGATTTAAAAACTACTTTAGAACGATTTTCTTTGGGCTCCAAGAACTTGGACTTAATTCTTGGGACACAAAGGGCCATTTACAATAGAACTGGGCTAGGATATAAAAGTAAATATAAATCTTACTTATCCTTAATAAACAAACAAAGTAGTAACACAGCCCAAGCATGGGTCCCCAAGTCTAAATTGATCAATCAAGTTGGACTTGGTCAATACTGGGTCCCGAAGGATCAAATACATTACCTCGATAGACCATATCGAGGCCGTGATCCAGGGGGAGCAAAGAGAAAAACGATATTTCGAAATTAAACTATAAATTCAAAAATTAAATTCAAAATTCGAAATTAAATTATAAATTCAAAAATGAAATTCAAAATTTGAAATTAAATTATAAATTCAAAAAATTAAATTCAAAATTCAAAATTAAATTATAAATTCAAAAAATTAAATTCAAAATTCCAAATTAAATTATAAATTCAAAAATGAAATTCAAAATTCGAAATTAAATTATAAATTCAAAAATGAAATTCAAAATTCAAAATTAAATTATAAATTCAAAAATAAAAAATTCGAAATTAAATTATAAATTCAAAAATTAAATTCAAAAATTAAATGAAATTCAAAATTCGAAATTAAATAAATCAAATTAAAAGGAAGGCTCCAGATTATCTGGTACCTCCGAACTTAATATACCCGATAAGGGTAACCAAGAGTAGACCACCCGGCAGGGTAATTAAGGTTAGGTAAAATGGGCTAGGTTTAACTTGACCCACGGTACTGGTGAAATTTTTTGGATGATAGTACGTTAGGGAAGCTTGGGCATCGCATGTCTAGGAAGATATGACTTCGACCTGGTGCATTTGGCCAAGTGGAACTGACCGAAGCTACCCTTAAATGGATCCTAACTAGTTAGACCAAGGATTAGTATTAAGTTCAGTGGGTAGGACTATTTGGAAAACCTCGAAGGCATGGTTACTTTAATGAGCTCCGTGTGACTCACCATAGCCCAGAAGTTTATCCAAAGAATGCTTACTTGTTGAACCCAAAGCTAAACCTGAATCTAACACAAAGTTAAACCAGACCTTTGAATTCAACAATAAATCATCTCACATCAATTATAGGATTCCCTGATTGATAATTTAGATCGGGTGAGATGACTAAGCAAACTAAATTTTAAATCTTACTTAAAGTTAAGTTAAACATCCTTCAAAATCAAATTAATTCAAATATCTCCAACCTAAACAGTTTTAATCAAGTTAAATTAATAATAATAATAAAAAAAAATAAAAAAAAATAAAAAAAATTTTTTAAAACACTTTTCTAAACAATTGCAACAATATGACCAATTATTGTTAACTTAGCCTGGGTAAGATAAAATTCTAAGGAGTCCACGTCAGTCAAACTATCTTTTTATCCATTAACAAGAAATCAATTCATTCACTTTATGTGTAGGAGTTGGATCAATGGATGTTGGATAGTGGATGCTCCAGACATATGACTGGAGATAAATTGAAGTTTTCAAAGCTCAAACTAAAAAATTTAGGATCAGTTGCATTCGGCAACAATGGTCAACTTAAAGTAATCGGAAGAGGTAATATCGAACTCAGCTCCGATTTTATTATTAGAAAAGTTCTGTTAGTTGAAAATTTCAATTTTAACTTACTAAGTATAAGCCAATTGTGTGATAGCGGATACTTAGTCACTTTTGACAAAGCTAGATGTTTAGTCAAAAATATTGAAAATCCTGAAATCACACTTAAGGGACTTAGGAAAAATAATATGTACTCAATCAATCTACCCATATCCTCAATAAAGTGTTTAATAACACAGGAAGAGGAAACTGACTTGTGGCACAGAAGACTGGGTCACACTCACACTAGACTCATTTCAAAAATGAGTCATAATGGTCTAGTTAGAGGTTTGCCCAAAATAAAATTCATTGAAAACTCAATCTGTAATGTTTGTCAACAAGGAAAACAAACTAAGTCAACACACAAATCAACAAATCTAGAAAGAACCAACTCGTTACTTGAGATCCTTCACCTTGACCTATTTGATTCACATGGAGCCAAGTCACTAAGCAAGAACCAGTATTGCTTAGTAATAATTGATGACTACTCTAGGTTTACATGGGTAAGATTCCTAAAAACAAAAGATGAAACCTATGATAATTATCATAACTAATGGAAAATGAAAAAGATACTAAAATTAAAAGAATAAGAAGTGATCACGGGGGAGAATTTGAAAATCATAGATTTACTCAATTTTGTAAAATAAATGGATACCTACATGAATTTTCATGTCCTAGAACCCCTCAGCAAAATGGTCTAGTGGAACGTAAAAATAGAACACTACAAGAAGCCGCTAGAACTATGTTAAATGAATATAATTTAAATCACCAATTTTGGGCTGAAGCAATAAATACTGCAAATCATATTCAAAACAGAATTTTAATCAACAAATTTCACAAGAAAACCCCTTATGAACTATATTATCATAAAATTCCTAACTTAAACTATTTAAAAATATTTGGGTGTAAAGTTCACATTTTAAATACTAAAAATTATTTAGGAAAATTCACACCCAAATCTAACCCAGGAATATTTTTAGGATACTCCTCAAATAGTAGAGCCTATAGAGTCTACAATCAAAACACCCTAAAAGTTGAAGAAACAACTAATATAATATTTGATGAAGAAAATAATCTACCAAATATAAATGTGAATGTTGAACCAAGAAATATAGAAGATGATGAAATTCAACCAAATCTTAATAAACCAGAGGAACTAGCCCCTGACCCAATTATAAGACCAACTAGGGCCAGTACCTCTCATCCACCTGACCAAATTTTGGGTGATCCAAACCTAGGAGTCAGAACTAGATCTTCCTATAGAATCCATAGTCAGATTGCCTTAATTTATAAAATCGAACCTAAAACAATAGACGAAGCACTACCCGACCCGGACTGGATCATAGCTATGCAGGAGGAATTAGCCCAATTTGAAAGAAACCAAGTCTGGGACCTTGTACCTAAACCTATAGATAAATCAATAATAGACACCAAATGGGTTTTTAGAAATAAGTTGGATGATCAGGGTGATATCATAAGAAACAAAGCCAGACTAGTAGCCAAAGGATTTAGTCAAGTTGAAGGATTAGACTATGATGAAACCTATGCACCGGTAGCTAGACTCGAATCCATTCGAATGCTATTAGCCTATGCAGCAAATAAAGGGTTTAAATTATACCAAATGGATGTTAAGTCAGCCTTTTTAAATGGTTTCATCAAAGAAGAGGTCTATGTAAGCCAACCCCCAGGATTTGAAGACTTAAACAATCCTACTCACGTATTTAAGTTAAAAAAAGCCTTGTATGGACTTAAACAAGCCCCTAGGGCATGGTATGAACGGTTGTCCAATCACTTAACTTCCAAAGGCTTCAACCAAGGTCAAATAGATCCAACTCTATTCGTAAAAACTGTAGAAAAAGACATCTTCATAGCCCAAATCTATGTTGATGATATAATTTTTGGATCTACTAACTCTAAATTTCTAAAAGAATTTGTTAAATTAATGGAAAGTGAATTTGAAATGAGTATGGTTGGTGAACTTAATTTTTTCTTAGGCTTACAAATAAAACAAACTAAAGATGGAATTTACATTTATCAAACTAAATATGCTAAGGAGTTAATTAAAAAATTCTGCATAGAAAATTCAAAGATAATAAACACTCCAATGGCAACCAACATCAATATTGACTCTGACCCAGTAGGAAAACCAGTAGACCCAAAATATTATAGAAGTGTAATAGGTAGCTTATTGTACCTAACTGCAAGCCGACCTGATATATTGTTTGCTGCAAGATACCAATCCTGTGCAAAAGAGTCACACTTAACCTATGTTAAAAGAATACTTAGGTACATTAAAGGTACTCTAAATATAGGACTCTGGTACCCTAGAACTTGCACTCTTGACCTTCATGGCTATTCTGACTCAGATTACGCTGGATGCAAGTTAGATAGAAAAAGCACAAGTGGCAGTTGTCAATTTCTAGGGCAATGCCTTGTAAGTTGGTCAAGTAGAAAGCAACATTGTGTTGCTTTATCTACCACTGAAGCTGAATATATAGCCTTAGGTGAATGCGCATCTCAATTGCTATGGATGATGCATACTCTTAAAGACTATCAACTAGAATATCATAAAACAAAAATTTCAATTGATAATATAAGTTCAATAAATCTAACAAAAAACCCAATTCATCACTCAAGGACTAAACATATAGAGGTGAAGCATCATTTTGTAAGGGATCATGTAGCTAAGGGTGATATTATACTCAACTATGTTGAGTCAAAATCAAACCTAGCTGACATTTTCACAAAACCCTTACCTGAACTTGAGTTCAGCTCACTTAGAAGACAAATAGGCATGTGTTGGGTAGAATAGATACTATAACTTTATATTCTTTACTTGTTTTTTTTATAACTTCTAGGCAAAATTGATTTACCAAAATCCCCACTTTACTAGACTTTCGAAAGTTGGATTTAGTTTAGGATTGTACCCTTAGAAATCATGTTCCTCCAGGACTCAGCCAGAGCATCTCACAAACACCTAGGTTTACCTTGATTGTGTTTGTAAAACATAGAATGGTGTGAGATGCATAGGGTACAGCCTGGACTCAAGAATGCTTATTTCTGTGCATCAATATGAGTCTGGGCATTAAATACATAATTAACAGTAATCAAATCAAGTCTTCCAGCCTTAGTCAAATCTAACTGGATCAATTGACTTGACTTGACTAACCAGGTGAACACTGTTGCCCTCTAGGCAATCAGCAAGTAGCTAAATGGTTAGACAGTTGGTGGAGGCAATATTAAAGTTTAAGCATGTTTGTACTTAAGGGCTCTGATACCTGATCAAAACCAAATCTTGACTCATGCTTGGACTTTAGAACACTGAAACCTTACTAAAACTAAATTAAGGTTATCTCTTCTCCTTTGCCTTAAGTATTCCTGAAATTTATCTCAAAAACATTCCTTAAGCAGTTTTATCAAAATTTTCTCCAAACTTAACTTTCAAATATCTTCTTCTTTGAAATTTTTTTTTTAAACCCTTTTGAAAATTCATTAAGTTGTTAAAGCTTTAAAAAATTATTTTTCCTTGCAAATTTATTTGAAAATCTCTGAAGTTGAAACTTGTATTTTGAAAATTTTTCTATGAAAATTTTGGAAACCAATGTTTTTCTATAGACTCTATAGACTCAAAAAGAGCTCATGTTTTTCTATGTCAATTCAAACAAAATAAATTCTAAGGTGTTGTCCTTCACTTTCCTTGCCTAAGTTAAAATGTTTTTTAATTCTGTCTTGAAAAATTAAGTTTTTCAAAACTAGCTCATTTTTGATATATGGCAAAGGGGGAGAGTAGAGAAATTCAAAGTAGAGAAATTCAAAAGAAAAAGGAAACCCAAAGGGGAGGTTACATTAAGTGTTAGTTTGTAATGCTATTTTTTTCCTTGAACTTATATACTTATGCATATTATATGTTCTACTTAATGAATTGGGTTGCTAATCAAGGAGTTGTTGGTGCGGAAGCATCCGACGATCGAACCTGAGTTTTGATAATGGCAAAGGATTCAAAGTTAAGGGTTGTTGTAATCTAACATGGTTGAATGAGTATTTCAGGAAAGTCCTAGCTGCGGTTAGGCAAAGGGAAAAACCCTAGGGGGTGGTAACCCTAGGTCATAGGGGGTGGTAACCCTATGCGGAAAGTAAGTACGGTGCCCGAAAAAGTCCTAGGGGGTGGTAACCCTAGGTGGAAAGTCCTGGTGTCGCGAACCAGGTGAAAGTCTGGACTAGCCGGGAAGCGGATGTCCAGCAGAAAGTCCGGAAGCATCGAGTGCTGAGCAAAAGTCCAGTCGATCTGGAGGATCGACTGGCAACAGGTAAATCTCCTGAGTGGAGTAGGTGAGGACGCGTTCCTCGTAGAGGGAACAGTAGGCGTCGGGTCGACCTAGGATTTCCGGTTGGATATCCGAAGTCAGACTCGGACAGTCCGAAGACTGTCAATTCTTCTTTACGATGTTTTGTCTTATTCTAACACTGTCTTGCAGGGGATTTTGCTTGGACTAACCTTTGTTTGCAGGTGAGGAACCTGCTGGAAAAAGGCTGTCCGGGCGCCCGGAACAGGTCCGGGCGCCCGGGACCAAAGTTTATCCCTTGCGCGAAGTTGACACGTACAGCATCCTGGTTGGCTGGCCACGTCACACTACAAGCACCCGGAAGGGATCCAGGCGCCCGGAACGTCATATAAAAGAAGGGTCAAGGTGCAGCTTCAGAAAAACAACAATCTAAGTAATCTCCCTGCGACAAGCTGCTAACGACTCGATCCAGAAAGTGCTGCAACGACACCCCGACAACCCAGAGCTTCGATTTAGTCTTTTGTTGTCGGTATAATCTGTTTACTGCTTTAAATTGTAGTTAATCTGTAATAGTTTTATCATGCTTATAGTTGTTGCCCACGGAAAGCGATCAAGGATCGCGGGCCTTCGAGTAGGAGTCGCTTTAGGCTCCGAACGAAGTAAATCTTCCTGTCTCTCTGTGTTTGTTATTTCTTTATTCCGCTGCACTTTTACTCATTTGTTTTACGAATCGAAAGAAATAGCCACGAACGCTATTCACCCCCCCTCTAGCGTGGTCTCGATCCAACAGTGTTGTCATTTAAAAAAAAAGTCGCTCAATGACAACAATTTTGCTAAAACTGTTGTCTTTTATATTTAATGGGGAGTTCAAAGACAACGGTTTTGGCAAAAACCGTTGTCTTTGAGCAAATATGCAACGCTTTCTCTTAAAACCGTTGTCGTAGGGGTGTTGTCGTTTGCAAGTTTTGTTGTAGTGAATCAGTGATGGCAGAACGTGATCTTCTTTGTACACACTGTAGGAAGATTCGTGCTCATCATCGGAAGAGCAATTACAAAAATCAAAGAGTTCTCCACTATTTCACAAACCAAATCCCGCAGCTTTGGATGTTCTTCTTCCTCTCGTTCTTCCACTCCCACGTGAACAACCCTTGGATGCACCCTTTATAATGGGAATTATCCCAAGGGTAAAAGGGACATTTTCCCCAAGGAAAGTGGAAAGCGTGAGCATGCCCACGTTCCCATTTCCTATATTTTCCACCCGTCTAATGTAAGTCACTAAGACCAGTTAGTCACAAAGAATAAATAAGTCACATAGACTATATAAGAGTTTAGTCACAAAGACCATATCAGAACATCCAATCCATACATAGAGAAAATGATTCGTGGGATAGCAAGCACACTGAGCGATAGATGCTAAGAAGATTGTTACACCTTACATATCCCGCTCTTTGAGTAATCAATGCTAACAAAGTTATTACACTTTATTTAGCCGCTCTTTCAAATGAATCAGAGACATTCTCATAATGGCACATAGCCTCTCTATCCTGGTGGTACATAGCTTTTATCCAGGAAATATCCAATCTCCCAATGACACACAACCATCATCTTGGGAGATATCTATGTCTTGCTATTTACCCAGTTTAAATCATCTTTATTTATATTATTATGAATATCTCTAATCCTTTATAATGACTATTATGTCAAGAGCATCTTCTATATTTAATATTCACAATCATTTCTATACATAATAGAAATGGGTTGACAGTGAATAACATCAAAAGATGTAAATCTATTTAATCTTCCTTTAGCTAGTATCAATTCATTCTAATCAGTCGATTTCCTAGTTATGCTCCATAGACTGAATCATTCATAGCCATAGAATACATGCTAAAGTAGCAGTCATTGATTAAAACTTTATGTAAATAACTAAATAGTCACTTAGGGCAAAATTGAGATTAACTTATAATCTTAAAGGTTTTACATAGTAGATAAACAGGGATCCATTCTCCTACTACCTTTATTGTCATAATAGCATATGTGGTATGAATCACATGCTACGATGTTATTCTCTTTACTAAAAAGAAAGTATATTTTCCTTAAATTTAACATCGTACAAATTTTGATCTAGATATACCTAATGTCTAACTCTAAATTCAACATATTCATTCCAATCTGACTTTCAACAAATTTAGTAAATGGTGGGTTCATTTATTTCGATCATTATTCAATATAAATGATCTCATTTTGACATAATTATCTAGGCGACCTTAACTTATGAATTTGTCTCTATTCACAACTACGTAAGCTGCCCCATAAATAACAGTCTTACCTCTAGTTGTACCTAACAAATAGAGATGATTGTCCATGTGAGTGGACTAATCTCAACCTGCCAACATTCTCACCAAAATCTTATATAAATGTAACAAAACTAACATATATACTGAATAAATTATGACAAATAATATAATCAAATCATAATATCTTATTATTGTTACAATATTGTTATATTCTACAAAGTCCCAAAGACTTTATATATTCTTTAATGACTCTCTAGTCATTGTCTTAGTAAAAGGATGAGCAAGCATAACACGTGTAGGGACATACTCAAGAATTACCTTTTTTAGCCACAATATCCCTCACAAAGTTATATTTTATAGTTATACGCTTGCCTTTGCTGTGATATTTGAGATCCTTGGAAAAAGCTATTGCAGCTTGACTATCATAGTAGACAGTTACTGGACTCCCACTATCCTCAGCAATCTTCAGATGATTCAAGAACCTTCTCAACCAGACTGCTTCTTGAACAGTCGCTGAACATGCTACATATTTAGCTTCTATAGTTGATAAATCTACACAAGCTTATTTCTTGTTGTTCCATGATGATGCCATTATTCAACAAGAACGCATAACCTGATATGGAATTTCTATCATCCAGGTCCCTAACCCAATCTGCATCGTAATAATCTTTCAGACTCATATCTGATCCTTGGAAATAGAGACAATAATCTATTATCACTTTCAGATATCTGAATATCCTTTTTACTGCCTTCCAGTGTCTCGGTCTTAGGTTTGACTGGAAGTGACTAACTAAGCCAATAGCATAGCTGATATTGGGACGTGTATACAACATAGTGTATATCAAACTATCAACAACACTGACATATAATTTTTTATTCATCTCAGCTATTTTTTCTGAAGTTTTGGGATACATATAATTGCTCAAAATAGTATCTTTCACAATAGGTGTATATTCTATGTTGTAATTAGATATGCTAAAATGATGTAACATCTTATTTATATAAGACTCTTGTGACAGACCCAAAAGTCTTTTAGGACAATCTTTAATGATCTTCACCCCTATAATGTACTCAGCTTCTCCCATATCGATTGTATCAAATTATGATGGCAGCCACTTCTTGACTTCATTCACATACCCTATATCATTTTTAGCTATCAGCATATTATCAATATATAATGATAAAATAACATACTTTTCTTTTTCTTTTTTCAAGAAAATGCAATGATCCTCATCGATTATCTCAAAATCATAACATAAAATGACTTCGTTAAATCTTATGTTCCATTGGTTTGATGCTTACTTTAGCCCATATATACACGTTTTAAGTTTATATACTTTCTCCTATTGGCCTTCAGCAATAAAACCTTCTAGCTGAACCATATATATTTCTTTGTTAAATTCATCATTAAGAAAAACAGTTTTTACATCCATTTGATGTAATTCCAAGTCATAATGTGCCACAAAGGTCAAAATGACTCGTATTGATACAAATTTCACTATAGGAGAAAATATCTCTTTAAAGTGAATACCCTCCATTTGGGTATATTTTTTTACAACCAAATGAGCTTTGTATCTATTAATCGATCCATCAGCTTTCCTATTTATTTTGAGAATCCATTTATTCCCAATAGCCTTTGAACCCAGAGGAAGATCGACTAAGTCCCAAACATAATTCTTATTCATTGACTCCATCTCTTCATCCATTGCAGCTTTCCACTTTTCTCTAACTTTATATCCCAATGCTTCTTCAATAGATTGAGGTTTGTCATCATCAATTGGAGTGTCATCAATGCTTCATTCTCAATATCAAACCTCTTATTAGATTTGATTTTACGAACACTTCTTTGTAAGTTGGGTTGTTGAGAAGTTAACTCATGACTTGGCATATCACTCCCACTCGATTGACTAGACTCAGGCATCCCTTTTTAAACCTCTCTTGTTGATAATATCTAATCCTCCTCAAATAGAGGAACATTCTTATCAACATCACCTTTGGTTGGGAACTCTATTTTGAGAAAAGTCATATCTCTCAAATCTATTTCAGAGATGGTTCTATCTAGTTGTTCACCTATAAAAGCATAACCTTTTAAGGTCTCATGATATCTAATAAAGATACATTTATTACCCCTAGGTTCCAGTTTTTCATACTTGTGAAAACTATCATGAACATAAGTGGTTAACCCCCAAGGTCTCATATTACTCAAATATGATTTTCTACCTGTCTAACATTTATATGGGGTAGATGAAATTGACTTTGAAGGCACTTTTCTAAGTATATAGGCAGCAGTTAATAATGCATCTCTCCAATAGGAGATGGACAAATTAGCTTGTGCCATCATAGACCTAACCATTTCAAGAAGAGTCATATTTCTTCTTTTAGCTACCCCATTTTACTGTGGAGTTGCACACATTATCAGCTATCTAATAATTCCTCTATCATTACATATTGTCTTAAACACATCAGATAAATATTCTCCTCCACGGTCAGTACGTAAAGTCTTAACTTTTTATTCTGTTTGATTCTGAACTTCATTTATATAATGAATGAAGCAATCCAATGTTTCAGATTTATGAGATATCAAATACACATGAGCGAAACGAGAGAAGTCGTCAATAAATGTAATGAAATAGGAAGCTCTATGTCTAGCCTTCACATTCATTAGATCATAAATATCCAAATGGATCAATTGCAATGGTAATTCAGCTCTAATAGCCTTACCAAATGGTTTCCTAGTTGCTTTTCCAACAGGATAATGCTCACATATAGACAAGTGAATTTTAACCCAAGTGTACAATAAACCCTCTCTAGCCAGCCAATTCATACATTATTGTCCTATGTGTCCTAATCTAGCATGTCAAACCTCATCACTTATATCTGCATCACTAGTTAGAGTAATGTTTGAAAAATAATCCTTGATAGCAGAATTGACATCTGGTTATATATCAAGAACCATAAAGTCATTTGTTAAAAAATCATATCCGATTGACACTGAGCCAATCTTAAGTTTAACACATCGGCTGTAAAAATTAATACAATACCCTTAATCAAGAAGACAAGTAACAAAAATAAGATTTTGTCAAATTTCAATAGCATACAAAACATCATATAGAAACAAAACACTACCACCACAGAGGTTAAATTTACAAGTATTGACTCCTTTGACTTCAACTCTTGCATTGTTTCCTACATGGATCTATTTGTTACTAGCTTGTGCCCGATGATACTCTACAAATGTAACTCGCTCCTGATCTACATAGTTGGTTGCTCCCGAATCTATACTCCACAAAGGATAATAATTAGCTAACAAAACTAAAATATCAAACAAAATACTCAGGAAAAGAAAATACATTTGGATTTATCTTTTTCGTCTCAATGCACTCTCGAGCGAAGTGACCCTTCTTGCCACAATTAAAATAAGTCATCTTATATTTAGGTTTCTTTCCAATCTTCTTTCTTATCTTCTTGATTGGGCCTTGCCTCACAGTAACAACTTCTTTCTTCTTTTCCTTTCCTTTCTTGAACCATTTATTTTTTATGGATCCAGATGATCCAACAGAACTAACAGCCACATAGGCTAGTCTAGAAATTCTTATGGATTCAACTCTCTCTTCCTCTAATTCTACATGACGTGAGACATCAATGAAAGTCTTGATACTCTCACTATGAGTTAGGGTTTGTTTCATGGTCTCTCAAGAATTTGGAAGGGAATGAATAACTACTTGAACATGTTGTTTATTGGTCAACTCATGACCAATAATTTTAAGCTCCCGAATCATGTTAGACATCTCCCTGAGGTGTTGAACCATTAAAACATTCGGACGCTTCTTGTAGCTGTCAAACTTGATCGTCGACTGTCAAAGCTTGCTCAGACTTACTCCACTGTATTTCTCCTTAAGGGCTACCCAGACTACATGAACTGAAAGATATGACTCATACTCAAAAGCTAGGTCATTTACCATTTAGCTAATCAATATGCCCTTTTGTAGTGGAGTCTTTTTTCTTCCATGCCTTATAGACATCAAGATCTCATCTGTGTTGTGTAGTGGAACTATCTATAGGTTCTACCATAATTTGATTTATAGCTTCCAGAACTTTTTGTTCCTCAAGTACATACCTGTATCTTGAGTTGTTAGATCTTATAGTTATCCCCATTAAGTTTTTCACCCTTGTTGAGTTTAGGTATAATACTTTTGATATTCATAATCTATCATAAATAAACACATTATTTAGTATTTAGTATAATTTATATGCATGCAATTTATGATTGACTCAATATTAATTTGAGTCGGTTTACAAAATAAAGTTATAACGATATTTTCACTCATCATTCATATGACCAATTACATAAATATTGATCAATTCTATTTTACACATCCCAACAAATGAACTAATCATTTATTATATCATGATTTATTTAATTAAATGAACTCTATCTCCTGAATTTCCTCCTTGAGTTGGTTCTGCTACACTTTGCAACGAGTTAATGTAGTAATCGTCCGTGCCATCTAAAAAATTAAAATTAAATAAGTTAGTACAAAACCGACTAACCAGTACAAAACTAGCTTAATTCAATTTATACAAGCATAGAACCAACATAATAAATTAAGAAAAATAAATCTTCTCGATTTTTCAGGAGTCTAAGTCGAATGACCCATTGGACTAGTCAATCAGGAATCTAAATCCTAAGCTTGGTCCATTGTCCTCGTTAGAACTAATCTAATTAGACTGGGATGTTTTACCTATGCTTTGTTATTGTTTATCTAAGCTCATTTCGATCAATCTTAGACTTATTGATCAAACTCTAGTCCATTTGATCAAACCAATGCCCTAAGTCTGACCCATTAGAAAAAAAAAATACTAATCTCTTTGATCAAATTTGACTAAATAGAACAAATCTGGTCATCTGATCATATCTGATCTAAGTCTAATTAAATCCAACCAAATCGATTTCATTTGGATCAAACTGGTTCAGTTAAACCAACTAATAGTTAAATCTAAACCGGGTCAAATTTGACCAAACTAGTCTAATTAAACCAACCTAGCTGGTCTAAATTTGTGAACTAGGTAAAGTTCCACATGCATTAATTAATTAATACAGAAACATCAAGTTTAATTTCAATTAAGTAAACTATGAAATTAAACCTACTATGTTTCTTGATTTCAACATGCATGTAGTAATTTATAACAAAATATTTTTTTATTTTACTAATTTATTTAATATATGCTTTATTAAAAATGACTTCATCAGCATGATTTAAATTAAAAAAATATTTCGATTTAACCCGTGAACCCTATCCGCATTACTCCTTCACTGCCAACCCTTACACTGCCAACAATGCCATTTCCTTTTCTCTGCCAACAACACCCATGTCATTGCCATGACCACCTCTATCAACGTGATTAGCCTAATGCGGTCGTCGGCCACAGGAGGAAACCATGACACACAGTTGCAATTTCTCGATGATTTGGTATGACGCACGATTTGTTTGGGTTCGTGATTGGACCCCCTTTCCTCTCCTCTATGTCTCGGGAACTTAGCCTTCTATTGCCCAACAATGGTAAAGAATCGTCACACAATTACGATCTCGCTCGGAGATGGCAACCTCTGTCAATAATTTTTCTTGGCAGTGAATAGGAGCAAAGAATCATAATAATTTCATAGAATGATTTGTCAATGCAGAGGTAAGTTTTAGGGATTTCTCATGCATTTAGAACTAACACAGCTCTGATACCATTGTAGCAGTCTAAATGCATGAAATTAAAAAACATAAATGGTAAACACTTACAGCGATTTCCCACTGATCTGCAATTAGCGATGGAAGAATATGATCTTCTTTGTACACACTATCAGAAGATTCGTGCTCACCGTCGGAAGAGCAATTACACAAATCGAAGAGCTATCCACTATTTCATAAACCAAATCTATCAACCTCGGATGTTCTTCTTCCTATTGTTCTTCTACACCCACGTGAACCACCCTTTGATGCACTCTTTATAATGGGAATTATCCTAGGGGTAATAGGAACATTTTACTCCAAAGAAAGTAGGCAACATGGGCATGCCCACGTTCTTATTTCCTATAGGAGGTTACTGATTCTTGCTAGAATACCCAAGTCATTCCCTCAAATTTCCAAGCCAATTTTCTTCCTCCTAAGCTAAGTTTTAATCTTGTAAAGAGGAAGAGAGGTTTGCTCCACTGAGAAGGATAAAGCATTAGCTGAAGATTGCTGGGGACTAATCCATCGAAGGATTAAGGGATCATCCACCTCAAGGACAAACCGTGGAGTAAGAGTACACAATCTCTGAACCACATTATATAATCGTGTTAGAGTTTGTTTTCTCTTTTACTTTCTTAGTATTTGTATTTCTGCTAAGCACTAATCATCTTTGAGAAAGAAAGATAGAATTGGGGTAAACTCGCTATTTAACCCCCTTTATAGCCGACCTAAGATCTTCAACAAGTGCTATTAGAGTGAGGTTTCCATTCAACAGACTAATCACCGAGAAGAGCAATGTCATCAAAATAACCAGTTCACACATCCAACCATCCAAATTTAAAGGAGACTTCTCTAGGTGGAAAAAGAGAATGAAGGTATTCTTCGATACCGATTTCGATATAATGCTAATAATGGAAAATGGTTTTGAGATACCTAGGGATGAAAACAGTATGATAATCAACAAAGCAAGACGGAGCAAGAAGCAAAGGGAAGAACATTTAGCAAACTCAAACACAATACATTATCTACTAAATGTGCTTCCCCAACAAGAAGTAACTAGAATTATAAACTACACAAGCACCAAGGACTTATGGGAAAAGTTGGTTGAGCTACATGAAGGGATGTCAGAAGCTAAATTGGTAAGAAGAGACCTCCTTCAATCTCATCTCAATAACATCAAGCTTGAGAAAGGAGAAAAGGTATTTATTCTACATTCTATAATTAAGAAAATTTTAAATGGACTAACAAGTGTAGGTGAGACACTTACAAATCGAGATACGATGATGAAAGCTATCAATGCCTTCCTTGTTGGGACCGAAATGTAGCTAGAGGAGGGGGTGAATAGCTCGTCGCGCTCTCGTGCTTGGCGTTGCTTGCTTCTTATGATGATGTGCAGTGGAAATATACAAGAATACAACACTCAACGCTAACACTAAGGATTTACTTAGTATCCACCTCAAGAAGAGGTGACTAATCCAAGAATCCACACACTCACACACCCTCCACTATGAAAACACTCATTTACGGTAACTACCAAAGGCGGAGAAGTCCTACAAGCTCACAGTACAAGAAGAAAGGGAAGGGAAATACAATACAAGCAAAAGCTTACAAGATATGCACAAGAAACCCTAACCCTAGCATCTTCCTCGCCTCTTGACTTGGATGTGCACCAGCACAAGCCTCCAAAAACCTTCAAGTTCTGGCGTGAGAGCTGTGGAGATGTCGTTGTGAAGATTTGTGCTCATTGAAGAAGAAAGCCGAGAGCTCTGTGTAATTTCTGTCGAAAAAATCGCTCGCCCACGGCTAAATACGATGCCAACAGTCGAATCCCAATCGATTGGATTGCTCCCAATCGATTGGGGAGGCTTTGGATCGATCGGCCGATCGATCCAGAGTACCTCTGTGCTCTCGGGAATTACCTGGATCGATCGGCCCATCGATCCAAGGCTTATCGCACAGAATTGCGACTCCCAATCAATCAACCAATCGATTAGGGACTCTGAATCAATCGGCCGATCGATCCAAAGTCATTCTGTGCAATCACGAGCTTCTCCCAATCGATCCATTGATCGATTGGGAGGAACTTTGTTGCGGGGACTCACCCAATCGATCAGCCAATCGATTGTGCATGAGCCAATCGATCGGCTGATAGATCCAGCTCAAGGTTTTTGCCCAAAACCATGTCTAAAGTCCCCTAAACCAACATCCGGTCAATCCATGACCTATTGGTTCATCATGCCCAGCATCAGTTCATCCTTGACCTGCTAGGACTCCCTCACTAAGTGTCCGGTCAATTCCTTTGACCCACTTGGACTTTCTCCTCGTGCCAAGTGTCCGGTCCTCCATGACCCACTTGGACTTCCACCAGATGTCTGGTCAACCTTGACCCATATGGATTTCCTTATGCCAAGTATCCGGTCAATCCCTTTGACCTACTTAGACTTCCCAACACCAGATGTCCGATCAGTATTAATCTATCTGGATTTCCTCGTGTCTGGCTTCACTCACCAGGTCTTTCCCAACTACCTAGCTTCACTCACTAGGTCTTTCACCTGGCTTCACTCACCAGCATTTTCCATCTGTCTGGCTTCACAGACCAGGACTTCCCTTCTGCCTAGCTTCACTCACTAGGTCTTTCACCTGGCTTCACTCACCAAGATTTCCAATTGTCTGGCTTCACTCACCAGGACTTCCAACTACCTAGCTTCACTCACTAGGACTTCTCTTCTGCCTAGCTTCACTCACTAGGTCTTTCACCTGACTTCACTCACCAGGATTTCCCAATTGCCTGGCTTCACTCACCAGGATTCCAATTGCCTGGCTTCACTCACCAGGACTCCCAACTGCCTAACTTCACTCACTAGGTCTTTCACCTGGCTTCACTCACCAGGATTTCCCAATTGCCTGGCTTCACTCACCAGGATTTCCCAATTGCCTGGCTTCACTTACCAGGACTTCCCAATTGCCTGGCTTCACTCACCAGGACTTCCAACTGCCTAACTTCCCAGTTAGGACTTTCACCTGGTTTCACTCACTAGGATTTTTCCGTCAAGTATCCAGTCAACCTTGACCTACTTGACTCTCCTTCACTCATGAACAATTGCACCTGCAATCTCCATATATTATCTACAAGTATTGTCAAACATCGAAACCCAAACATCAAGACTCGAGCTTGACCCAATTCAAGTCAATTAGCTAGGTTAACCTTGAACTAGTGAATATTGCACCAACAATCTCCCCCTTTTTGATGTTTGACAATACCACTTTTAAGTTAGGCTAATCCCATGGCCTAAACCTCCTTTATGCCAATAAGAATGAGGGTTCCCTTCATTCTCCTCCTTTTCTAGAGAGCAAACTCCCTCTTAGGTAATGAAGGCCTAACTTAAACCCTATATTCTCCCTTATTGGCACACATCAAAAACTCTCCCCCTGATGAGTTATCCACCGTTGTTCACAGCTTCACTCATTGTTCACAACACAATAACGAAGGTCCCATATCCTTCATTATTCTTAATGCTCATCCTTAAGCAGTTACTATTTGGTATGTTCACACACTATTCAAATAAAGGTCCTATACCCTTTATTTTCATCAAATGCTCATCCTTGAGCATATACCACTTGAACAATGAAGATATCCACTCTCCATTGTATTCAAATGCTCAACCTTGAGCATTTTCACGAAAGAAGGTTAACCACCTTCCAAGGTGTATGAAAATTTACATTTTCATGTCCTTAAGAAGTAACTCCCCCTAAAGGCATGCCCATAACTTATGTCATTGCACCAACAATGACTTGAAATCTCTAAACCTTTAGGAAACCCAAATTTAGAAGTTTTGAGGTTCAAAAATTGAATATTGAAACCAAACCTCAACCTAAACCTCTACTTAGTCTTCCTTAACCAATCCATCCTTATTTTCATCATGAAAACTCCTCCTAAAGGTATAAAAATGTTTTTGAGGGGTTAGGAATGGTTACATAGACCAAAAATATTGAAAATAAGCTTTCCCAGCCAAAATCAGCATCCCCAATCGATTGGAGTTGGGTCCCAATCGATTGAACCTGCTTGAATCGATCCACTGATCGATTCAGCTAGTGTGGATTGATTGGTGGATCGATCCAGTGAGCTTCTGTTTGCAAGAAGCTCACTCTCAATCGATCTCTTGATCGATTAAGACCCTTCAATCGATCGGGTGATCGATTGAAGGTCTGAAGTTGCTGAAATTTCATTTCAGTCAACTTTAGAAACCCCTAGAAAATTCTACAAAATTCCAAAAATCATGAAAATAATTGTAGACATTATTTAGGGTATATATTATCATGGAAAAATAGTTTTCTAAGAAAATACTTCATATTTTTAAAGATTAACACAAACTTGGAAACTTTTAAAAACTTTAGTGTTTTCTTCCAAGTTTGTGTCTAACTATTCAATGATGATTACTATCAAAAGATAGCCTTCACCAAGGTTTTTCAAAAGCATTTAAAAACCATTTTCAAAACCAATATCCAATCATATTCTTTGGGCTCAATGCACATGACTTGTACATTAGCTTTCCCAATGATTGGAAAACACATAACTATGTGTTTTGATGAACTTAAAAACTAAAAAAATGCACTAAATCAACATCTTGAGTTTGGTTCATCATCCTATTATCTCACTTGAATTTAACGTGTATGATACCACATACAAGTCACCTTATAGTTTTTAGTGAGATATAAACTTTAGTTTTGCTCTAATCTAGGGATCATGCATATCTATCTAGGCATTTTGAAGTTATGAACATCCACCAAGGATGTTACTTGTTAATGAGTGCCATTTGCCCTTAATTTACAAGGAATTAAAGTAATACATGATGCATTATAGCATACATCAAAGATAAATAATTTTAAAAGAAAATTTTCTATAACTACATGATGTATGTATGACATGACATGGTATTTTTGTGTTTTTCATAATAATCATGAATGCAAAGATAAATATGATGTCATGACATATGAAGGGCAAACACAACATGGCAAATTGCATAAGTAAAATATCTAGATTATCTATCTAAGTATCCTTAAACCTTAGCTAACTTAAAGCTAAAACCTAGATTGCCCACTATTTCCCCAAAAAAATTGCCAAAACCTAATTTTGACATTTCCTTTGCTTTTCCTACATTGTGCCAATTTAAATTAAGCATATTCCTCAACTTTTTGCACAAATTTCTCTTTTAAAGAGTAATCATCAAGATCAAGTTCTAAATTTTTACCATTACTCCTTAAGAACATACCAAAATCCCAACTTGGTAGTTCTTTATGATTTTCCCAATTGTGCCGATTTAATTTAAAATTGAACTTTCAAATCATGACAAATTTTACTCTTCCAAAGAGTAAATGAAACTCCACTTCATTTTCAAAGGTTGATAATAACTTTGAAAATGCTCTCCGAGTGTCAACTTCATCAAAGTTGGGTTAACTACCCTCCCAATTTAAGTTGACACTTTCTAACCCATCTAAGGAGTAGAGAAAATGCTCCTAGGGACCCAAAATCTATTGGTGCTCCTTGGATGCTCTAGGTACTCACTAGGGATAACTTCTCTAGACACCTTCCTAGTGACCTTGTTTGGCTTCTTAGAAGTGTTGGTCACCTTTTCTAGGTTAACTCTAGGGATTTCTTCCCTTGTGACCTTCTTAGTGACTTTCTTAGACTTCTTAGAAGTCTTAGTTACATTTGTTGCAAAAATACTCTTAGGGATAACTTTCCTTGTATTTTTGACTTGACCACTAGGCCGAGGGTTAGTTCCATAGCTACATGGAACCCTATGGTAAGAAGGTACATCCTTTTTGATTTTAGATTTGTATCCCAAACCTCTATTACCCTTGGATGACCCTTGTTGTCCTAAACCTATATTTTGCTCATTTTGCCCTTTTAGGATATTTTCCATCCTTTTTAGGGTATTTTCTAATTTATCAAGCTTTGACCTCAAGACTTGATTTTCTCTCATTAAATCCTTAGTTTTTAGTTTTCCATTTAATCCTTGAGCATTTTTATTTTTAGGCTTATAACTAAAATCTTTAGAATTCTTGTCTAAATTTTTATCTACCTTCCTAGACCTAGGTGTAGTAGTTTTAGCATGAAAAGCTACATGTTTTTCCTTAATATTATCATGCTTCCTATTTTTATGGTAAATAGTATTAAAATGATAACAATTGGAATTAACATGTTTTTTACCATTATTTAAGGGGATAGGCTCAATAAATGATACCTTTCGTTTTACCTTGGAGGCTCCCCCTTGATCCATGCTTCCTCCTTTAGCTTTGACCGCTTTCTTCCCCTTAGGACATTGGCTCCAGTAATGTCCTTTTTGATTGCACGAGAAGCACACAATGTGCTCCTTGCTCTTCTTTGTTCTGGGAGCGGTCTCTTTGGGCTTCTCCTTGCCCTTTGGTGTCACTTGGCCCTTCTTCTTGGCCAATTTAGGACACTTGCTCTTGTAGTGTCCATGTTCCCTACATTCAAAACATATGATATGTTGTTTATTTTTATTTGAAATATTTATACCTTCATATGTAGGGATGACATCTTCTCCTTTTGATCCGGAGGTAGAAACTTCCTCTTGTTCCGACAATGATGCTCCTCCAATAGATTTGACTCGACTTGTGGAGGTGGAAGCTTCTTCATCCTCTTCTTCTCTTGACCCGGATGTAGAAACTTCTTTTTCTCCTTGAACTGATGTCAACGAAAAATACTCCCCCTCAATCCTAGAGGTGGAGGCTTCATCATCTTCATCTTGTACATGGAACAAAGAGTATGCTCCCTCTTTGCTCTTTTCATTGCATTCCTTTGAAGATGAGGCTTCTTGGACGTCTTCTTCGGAGGTTGAGCATCTCTCAACTTCGGAGTCCACTTCCTCTTGATCTTGACCCACGGAGTCGCCCTCTTTGGATTCTTCTTGAATTGGCATAGTGGAGGGGATCTCATGAATCGTTGCCAATTTTCTCCAAAGCTCCTTGGCATCTTTGAATTCTCCGACTTGAGCCAAAATATTGCTTGGAAATAAATTGACCAATAACTTGATCACTTTGTCATTTGCCTCGCTCCTTTGAATTTGCTCTTGGCTCCACTTGCTCCTCTTGAGAGTTTTGCCCTTTGAATTTGTTGGAGCCTCAAAACCTTCCATGAGAGCAAACCATTGCTCTATTTCTACCATCAAGAAATTCTCGATCCTTGATCTCCAAAGATCGAAGCTCATCATTGTAAATGGTGAGGGCACCCTCGTGTATAATCCGAGTCCATCTCAGAATTCCATCTTGAAGTTGAGCGTCTTGAATTCTTTGACTTTGATGAATTTGATTCAACTTCTTCACCCTCTAGCTTTGTTGCCCCTTCCGGCGATGATTCCGGTGAAGAGCGGCCTCACTCTGATACCACTTGTTGGGACCGAAATGTAGCTAGAGGGGGGGGGTGTGTAAAATACCGAAAATGGCGAATAATGATAAGGGATTTTTTTTGGAATTTTTAGAAAATTTTTGGGAATTTTTCGGAGACAGTATGGACAAGTTCACGGGGATAAAACTAGGCCCCGGGAAAGCCTGTTTAGGCTACCCCATTTAAATGAGGAAAAGTTAAATTTTAATTTTATTTTTTCCTCCTTTTCCTCTCTTCCCCGTTCCATTTCCCCAACGTCGCTTCTCTTCATTTCCTCGACGGTTTCACTTCGGTTCATCTCCCAACCCGGCGCTGCCCTTTTCTTTAGCACATCCGACTGCCGCTCTTCCCCCGCCGCACACCATGATTTCGACCCCTCTGTGCACCGCTCACCGCCGACGTCTTCTCCTCACCGGCACTCGAGCACCGCCGACATCTATTGGCGCTGCCCTTTCTCTCGTGTGCCCTAGTGTCGTGCCCTAGTACAGCTGGCCAAGACCCGAGCAATGCCGATCAAGCCGACTCTCCTTTCCTCTGCCCTAGCGACGGCAGACGGCCGTCCCTCTGCCGACCATCGCTGGAGACTATCTCTTTTTCTCGATTAGTCGTGAGCCACAGTGTAGAGCCACTTCTCGCAACAAGCAGCCAAGATTGTTGTTGTGCCCCGGATTTCCTCTTGCTGCCGGATCCAAACCCAGGCAGTAGTGATTCGGCAATGTGACAGCAGGGTGAGGGTGTAGATTTTTATCTTGTGTTATGTTCTTATCCTATATCTACCGTGGATCATCACTAAATGTTGTCCTCCATTTATAGAGGGTTGCAGGTTCGACCAGTAGCATTACTGCTCTACTGATTTCGGGCTGGCAAGTGCTGTGGGGTTGCTCTTGATTCTGGCAGCAACCATTCCGGCTGTGGATCACAGTAGTGGTTTGGTGAAAAGAAGGTAAGGTGCTCAGGTTGTTTTGGAAATTTGGTTGTTGTTTGGATGTCGATTTCTTAAGTTTCATTTTGATCCAGACAGTGCATGGCAGGGCGTTTCTTGATTTCCAACAACAACCCTTGATTTCCAGCAGCGGCTGAATTAGGTGTGGTGTAGTTTTATGATTTGTATAAATGGAATTAGGTGATTGATTATGTTGATAATTAATCATGTGTAAATGGAATTTAGTTTGGATTATTGATCTAATGGTGGATTGGGGATTAAGTAACTAACCCTAATTTATCATTAGACTTTGTTTAGGTAGGTTGAGGTTTATAGTTTAGGGTTTTGCCCTAAATTGTTGTTAAGTATTTTATTTAGCTATTCATTTGGATTTTTAGCTAAATAAAATGTATACATTGGTGACACAAGACTTTGACGCGGGACTAGCACTTCGACACAGAGGTCGTTTAGCTCGATCTATACTGGAGGCGGGTACCTCTTGACTTATCTTTTATGATATTGTCAATTCGATATGCATAGTATTTTATAGCTACAAGCAATGATCATGTTTGTCTTTGGTATGTCATGGTTTGATACCCATAGCATGTTCTGTTGGGCGTTTGTTATGTATCCATGTTTACGTTTCGTGATTATTGCCATGAGTACCTTAGTTCATAGAGTAAGTGACATACCATGCTTTACTGAGTTTAGGACTAGATTCTGGATTTTTATTATCTGGCATGTATATCTATATTTTTATAGCATACCTGATCTGTGTACCTAGACCTTTTGCTTTGATCCATGTACATTGTTGGTATATATTTTATGGAGGTGGATATGTTCAGGACCTAAGTTGTTATACCATAGAGGACCTGTATACCCTAGATCTGTGGATTTGACTTACTTGTACTAGGGTACACATTTATATATATATATATATATATATATATATATATATATATATATATATATATATATATATATGTGGATTTGGTTTAGGATATTGTCATGCTTAGTTTCATGCACCATTCGCATGATTGCATGTTGCGTGATAGGCTGCTCCATTATTATAGAGCATATCGTCAGTTTCATCACTGTTCGGTGCTCCGTTGGTCCGCTCGTGGGTAGCATAACGCAGCGTTGTAGCACGTCAGTTTTGCTCTGTTGAGTGCTCCGTTGGTCCGCTTATGGGTAGTGTGACGCAGCGTGGTAGCACGTCAAGGATCCCTCCCAGTCATGGTGTACCGGGAGATGAGAGCATTGTGCTCCCCCATTTATGATTTGGGGTAGGAGTATGTGTGTACTCCGACAGCATCCCGTCCATTCGGTCACTCATCAGGAGCAGTGACGTCAGAGTGCACGGTTGTCACAACCCTACCCACTTAGTCTCACCATTGTGTGTGAGATGACTGACTGGCGTCAGAGGTGACCATGTCATTGACATCATATGCATTTATTGCATTTATTTGCTTGTGTTTGCTGCACTTATATGCTACATTTTGGTGGATGCATTTGTTTGACATGCATACAGGAGGCATATTGTGTATCTGGTTTGACAACCCTTTTGTTCTGGATAGGAGTTCCTGGTGAGTACAACTTCCTCAGATACCTTTCAGTTTTGCATATTTCCTATATATGATTAGGAAGTTATATTCCATGTTTATTGCTGTTAGATATATCTTACTAAGCATGTCTATTGGTATTCACTGAGTTATTGAACTCACCCCGTGGACACTTTCTTTTTCAAGTACCAGGTTGGTTATGATGTCACTTGGAGTATCCTGTCTGTTGGTTCCCACATCACCTCAGAAGATCTATCAGTTTCATTTATGTTTTGTTTGTTTTATGTGCCAATGTGTTTAGTTTATGCTCCGATTTTATTTCTGGAGTTTTGAAGTTGTTATGTGGTATTTTGTATTAATGTTGGTTGTGTAAGCCTAGCCGGCTAGCAGTTTTGTGTATGGTTTGTATTTGGTTTCTGTTATTTTCCGTTGTGTTTTGGTTTTCGAACAGCCGAGTGGGCTGCTTTACATATAACTGCGTGGTTGTGTTTTTATTGTATCAGCTGAATAGGCTGTGTCATATAACTGTGTGGTTGTGTATATATTCCAGCCGCCTGTGGCTGATGTATATTATGCATGTAGAAATGATTCAGATTGTCAGCCGTACAGGGGAGGTGCTGCCGAAATTTCTTCGGACAGGGACTCCCCCGGGGCATGATAGGGTGAATAGCTCATGGCACTCTCGTGCTTGGCGTTGCTTGCTTCTTGTGATGATGTGCAGCGGAATACAAGAATACAACACTCAACGCTAACACTAAGGATTTACTTGGTATCCACCTCAAGAATAGGTGACTAATCCAAGGATCCACACACTCACACACCCTCCACTATGAAAACACTCCTTTACGGTAACTACCGAAGGTGGAGAAGCCCTACAAGCTCACAGTACAAGAAGAAAGGGAAGGGAAATACAATACAAGCAAAAGCTTACAAGATATGCACAAGAAACCCTAACCCTAGCTTCTTCCTCGCCTCTTGACTTGGATGTGCACCAGCACAAGCCTCCAAAAACCTTCAAGATCTAGTGTGAGAGCTGTGGAGATGCCGCTGTGAAGATTTGTGCTCGTTGAAGAAGAAAATCGAGAGCTCTGTGTAAGTTCTATCAAAAAATCGCTGGCCCACGGCTAAATACGACACCAACGGTCGAATCCCAATCGATTGGATTGCTCCTAATTGATTGGGGAGGCTTTAGATCGATCAGCCGATCGATCCAAAGCGCCTCTGTGCTCTCGGGAATTACCTGGATCGATCGACCGATCGATCCAAGGCTTATCGCACAGAATCACGACTCCCAATCGATCAACCGATGATTGGGGGCTCTGAATCGATCGGCCGATCGATCCAGAGTCATTTTGTGCAATCGAGAGCTTCTCCCAATTGATCCACTGATCAATTGGGAGGAACCTTGTCGCAGGGACTCACCCAATCGATCAGCCGATCGATTGGGCATGAGCCAATCGATCGGCTGATCGATCCAACTCAAGGTTTTTGCCCAAAACCATGTCCAAAGTCCCCTAAACTAACATCCAGTCAATCCATGACCTGTTGGTTCATCATGCCCAGCATCCGGTCATCCTTGACCTGCTTGGACTCCCTCACCAAGTGTCCGGTCAATTCCTTTGACCCACTTGGACTTTTCTCCTCGTGCCAAGTGTCCGATCCTCCATGACCCACTTGAACTTCCACCAGATGTCTGGTCAACCTTGACCCATCTGGATTTCCTCATGCCAAGTATCCGGTCAATCCCTTTGACCTACTTGGAATTCTCAACACTAGATGTCCGATCAGTATTGATCCATCTGGATTTTCTCATGCCTAGCTTCACTCACCAGGTCTTTCCCAACTACCTAACTTCACTCACTAAGTCTTTCACCTGGCTTCACTCACCAGGATTTTTCATCTGCCTAGATTCACTCACCAGGACTTCTCTTATGCCTAGCTTCACTTACTAGGTCTTTCACCTAGCTTCACTCACCAGGATTTCCAATTGTCTGGCTTCACTCACCAGGACTTTCAACTGCCTAGCTTCACTCACTAGGACTTCCCTTCTTCCTAGCTTCACTCACTAGGTCTTTCACCTGACTTCACTCACCAAGATTTCCCAATTGCCTGGCTTCACTCACCAGGACTTCCCAATTGCCTGACTTCACTCACCAGGACTTCCAACTTCCTAGCTTCACTCACTAGGACTTTCCTTCTGCCTAGTTTCACTCACTAGGTCTTTCACCTGACTTCACTCACCAGGATTTCCCAATTGTCTGACTTCACTCACCAGGACTTCCTAATTGCCTAGCTTCACTCACTAGGACTTCCAACTGCCTAACTTATTAGTTAGGACTTTCACCTGGCTTCACTCACCAGGATTTTCCCGTCAAGTATCCAGTCAACCTTGACCTACTTGACTCTCCTTCACTCATGAACAATTGCACCTGCAATCTCCATGTATTGTCTACATGTATTGTCAAACATCGAAACTCAAACATCAAGACTCGAACTTGACCCAATTCAAGCTCAGTTAGCCAGGTCAACCTTGACCTAGGAAATAGATCCCTAAGGAATATTAATTAATCCAATTAGAAAAATTTTCTATTGGTTACCAAAAGCAATCCTCAAGGGTTAGGGATTTTTGAGTTAGTCAACCATTTAAATCATAATAATTTTTTTTGAAAAATGGTTGACTTAAGACTTTAAGGGGGAATACTTAGCCTTGATAGAAATTTATAATAAGAAGGGCTAAGTAGAGGTTACCTTCATTTCATCTCACAATAACTTACATTATATTTCTAAACATAGATGGGAGATGATAGGATGATACTCATAATTCACTTATGTTTATGTGATATTGTTGAATCATGATATGTGTCAAAATAGTGATCATAGACCAACTATAGGGAAAGCAGATGTTTAATTAATAGACATTTTGCCCATAGATCATAGATGGACATTTCAAAGGTGCTGAAAATAATTCTACATTTTATTTACTGTGGTATAGTTATTTTGAAACATATGAATTCAAAATAAATTTTAAAATAGATACAAACTTAAGTGATTTTTAAGGTTTTTGAGTTTTAGTCCAAACTTTAAAAATATATTGACTTTTCATAAAAAAATATATATATATATTTTTCCTGGTTAGAGGACATTAAAAGAAATATATTTTCAAAGTTTTATGATTTTTCAAATTTTGTGGATTAATTCTATGAATTTTTGAAGTTGGCTTCAGAAAGCTGAAATTTAGATTGCTTTTGTGCTAGTTGACTGCATCAGATGGCAGTCAACTAGTGATTGTGTTTTTTAGCATTTTGTGTGCATTTTTAGAATTTGAACTTGGTTCAAATTAGGTCAAAAATTGATCCCATATTGTGCATGGTTGTTTGGGTACAATCTTTTTGATAGTGTCAAAAGGGGAGAAATGGAAAAGTTTAAGTTAGAAACTTATTTCTCTATATTTGTGCAAAACTTAAAAATTAATGTGATGGTGCATATGTTAAGGGTCGGTGAGCTTGGATTTATGCTTCATGTTTACATTTTTCTTTTCAAGTATTATTTTTGCTTAACTTAAACATATAGCCACACATAAAAAAAGCGAGATTGTGAGTGCAATTGACCTAGGTTTGATCGGGTATAATCATGGTTTTGATGTGTGTCAAAGAGTTTAAGTTAGGTTTAATATAGTTTTGATATGTGTTTGAGTCATGCAGGACTTGGTTAAACACATGAGAAAATTTTCATCCTATGGCCTGGGTCCTTGAGATTGGTGAAGGAGGGTGCATCTGAGGGATCATCGAACGAGGAACAAAGGAATGGGTAGAGGGAAGTGGACTTCAAGATAACATGAATGATGACACGAAGAGGAGCTACATGCTTAAGTTTATTTGAGGGACAAAGGCCGAGGAAGAGGGCTTCAAGGGCGACTCTGAAGAGGATGAGTGTGAGTCAACGTAAGCTATTAGTCGATTGGTACTAAGATCAGTCAGCTAGTCCAAATTCACGAGAGCGCATAATGGTTCTGTGCCCGACGGTTGTGAAGACCAGTCGACTGGTAATGGCGCCAATCGACTGGCAGAAAGTCGTTGGCAACCGTTGGCAAAATCTCAAACTTTGCGGAGTGTCATTGGCTGTATCTAATGGCTACACTAGTCGACTGGTGTAGGAAATGCATTGATTCAGGATAAACTCTTTCCACTCTATTTAAAGAAGATTTAAGGGATAAAGAAGGTTACTACTTCTTGCTAGAATACTCCAAGTCATTCCTTCAAGCTTCCAAGCCAATTCTCTTCCTCCTAATCTAAGTTTCAATCTTGTAAAGAGGAAGAGAGCTTTGTGAGAGGTTTGCTCCATTTAGAAGCATAAAGCATTAGCTGGAGATTGTCGGGGACTAATCTACCGAAGGATTAAGGGATCGTTCACCTCAAGGATAAGCTGTGGAGTAGGAGTAAACAATCTCTAAACCATATTACATAATCGTGTTAGAGTTTGTTTTCTCTTTTACTTTCTTACTATTTGTATTTCCGCTACACACTAATCATCTTGTAGAAAGAAAGATTGAATTGGGCTAAACTCACTATTCAACTCCCCTTCTAGCTGGCTTAAGATCTTCAATATTAAAGTCCTGGTTGTGAACTAGGTAGTGATCAAGTTCTAATGGATCTAAGCATAAGCTAAGTCTTGGTTGGGACCAATCAAATAAATTTGTAGTTAGAAGTTAGATGAATCAAGTTCAAGTGATTAAGGCTTGACAGATAAATTTCTAGCTAGAAGTAAGGTGAATCAAGTCCAAGTGATTAAGATTTAGTAGACAAATTCCTAGCTAGAAGTTAGGTGAATCAAGTCTAAGTGATTAAGGCTTAGTAAACAAAATTCCTAGCTGATTCCTAAGTTACTTAAGTCCAAGTATGTGGAATTAGTTGGAGGCTGATTGCTTCACAAAAGTTGAAGTCAGTGGAATCAGCTAGAGTCTGATTTCTTGGTCAAAGTCCAAGTGAGTACAATCAGTTGGAAGCTAATTGCTTGACATAAGTCCAAGTGTGTGGAATTTGCTAGAGGCTAATTGTTTGGCAAATACTAAACTAGATGATTTATCTAATCAAGTAAGTGCGAGTAACTTAATATTATATATCATACTCATTACATGTAACGACTACAAAAAAGCATTCTAGACATTTCTAGGAAATCAGATGGACTCTGAAGGTAACTGGCTAGTGATAACTTTCAACGAAGGGATTTCAAAGGGTCCAAGTGACCGTATGGGTCAAGGAGACCTAGTATATAGGCAACTAAGTAGCTTTTAGGCTACTGTGGAGCAACATCATCAACAACCCGCACACGGTGATCAAGATGAAGTTTGCTATCTAAACAATCAGATGTTATACAAGTGACTGGAAAGCTTCGTTAATGTTATAGAAGTTACAGCCATGTCAGCAATTGTATAGGTGGTCGGAGGGCTATAGATGATCGGGAGAGTACTAATAATTAGTATTTTTATGTATTATTTTGGCTCTTATACTTGACATTTTTATCATCTTATATGCTAAATTTAGTGTTTATATCATATTTTATGAGTAAGAATTCATTTTGAACTTAATTATAATTTTTTACAATTATGGAGTTAAATCTCATACTTTTAATGTGGTTTGTACGAAATCTAAAGAACCATGGATTACAATCGAGTCAAATCTAATTTGGCTATGATTTGGAGGTCAAATGGAGAATATCAAGCTGAATCAATATGAATCGTTGATCTAGATCTAGAGAGATCTTGTTCCTTCATTCAGATCTAAGTCATCCAGCCCTCCATTCATGTTTGAAGCTATGTGGACCATTGATTGAAAGGAGGAGTCTCAAAGGAGTCTCTGCCAAACAAAAATCCGGCAACATCTCCCCTGTATCGGTGACAATCTGAAGCATCAATACAAACAAAATACATCAGCCACATGCGGCTGGAATATTTATATACACAACCACGCAGTTATAATCATAGTCCACTCGGCTGGAATGAAACAATCACAACCACGCAGTTATATATAAATCAACACACACGACTGTACTAAAAACACAGCGGAAAAATGAAGGAAAGTCCACACAAACCAAATAAATACAATGCATGCCGGCACAGCTTAAACACAAATACAACACCAAAAGAATAAGATAGCCACATGGCTAAACACAAACACAATGCCAAGAATAAGAAAAGAATATACAATAGAAAACAAACACTAGGTGCAATTGTCTTCGGATGTGACGTAGGACCCGGCAGACAGGATACTCCGAGCGACACCAACCATCTACAAGCTACCTGAAAACAGAAATGTATACATGCGGTGGTGAGTATAGGTAACTCAGCGGGTAATAGACAAGATAGTGCATGGTCCATAAACAAACATGGAGATCACAAGTATACAGTCTTAGTAGGGAATAAAGAACATGATCATACTATCATAATCAATGCACCTAAACATATTTGACATAATAACCTGACATATAAACTGTACAAACCACAACTAACATAATGACAGATACATACCCAATCTAGAATCGACACATGGTACAATGATCAGTAAACTCACCGGATCTGCAACAGATATACCCGTGACACCTGTGCAATATAAGTATGACTGCATATACATATAAAATAAATGACATGTATGCAGCATGACAACCAAATGCAACAACCATATCTCAATCAAGTGCAACAACGACAATCACATGCAACTAGTATCTACTAGGCATGTATGCAAATGCAGATGCACCGCGCATCAAATGCAAGAATAATAATTGTGTATGCATGCTCCATGGTCACCCCGACACCTCTCCAGACACCACGACCCCAGTATGGCCGAGAGGCTTGAGTCCGTGACAACCGTACAAGCCTCATACTCCAAACTGCTATAAAGCAGCTGAGGCAGACGGAATGCTAAGTAGTTATCTAACTACATAGCATCAGGGTCCCTGACTGCTCACAACGCCGGATCTCACTAAATCTCGTGACCGGGTGGCACGACAGGACGAGCGACAACTTCTCCAGCTACCACTACCCATGAGTGGCCGAGTGTGCGGCGCTAAACCAAACTGATGGCTCTCTCAACCACAAGGGAGACAATGGTCATCAGATGCAATGAATGATGAACATGATATATATATATATATATATATATAATCCATGCAACAACCCCAAGCCTCATAAATACCTCTAACAAGAGTATAATCGTCATGATACCTCCACGTATCCCACCAAATATATGTACACACTACACATGTATAATCAACAAAAAATTTCCAATAATCCCACCAGACAAATGTACACAAAATATAAGTACAATCAACATGTATCCTCTAGTAAAAACACAACAGACATGTGTATATACCCCAAACATACAATCAACACAACTCCTCTAAAAGTACATGACAAATACATATGTACACACCACATGTAAATGCATGGTCAACAAGATGACTCCTATAACACATACCCACCTATGTACAGTCCACATCATATATTCAATCAGCATGGGAATACCAACAACCCGACAATCTCTACAAGACATACTCTACACGTGTAATTACAACAGAGTATATATCAAGAGTGGAGACTGTATATGAATTAAATAGATCATCACAAGGGTCAAGCATAAGTATCATGCAGGAAAAACAGCAACCGATCATGATATAAGATAAAGCAGCCTAATTCATCCAATAATAACCATGCACTAAGTACAAGAAAATCTACATAGAGGCCAAGGAAGAAATACCCGCCATTATCTGTCGATCGTGCTAAAATAAATCCTACGTCGTGATGATCGTCCCATATCAAAGTCCTGCATAAATCAATATATATACATTTTATTTAGCTAAATTCATATGAATTAAATAGCTAAATAAAATACCTAACCCAATCAGGATCACTCTAATCAACTCTGATATCTGATTAACCCTCCAAATAATCCTTAATCACACAACCCAAATAGAGTAGGATAATCATGAATCCATCCTACAAAATTCAACCATCAAAATTAATCCAACTAGGATTAACTAAATCCACAAATGAATCCCAAATCCATAACCGATCACAAACTCCAACATCCCATTATTATCCACTACACATCATAAATCAAACATGCATAATCATCCTCATGATACACCTCTAACCACCGAATCTGATAATAAATCACATCATATCTAAAACCCTCCTTCACATTTCACATGCCCATTGAAGTAACCCTTACATACAATTGCAAACCCATGATAAATATGGAAAGAACATATTATTAACAAATGAAAAATCAAAGGCGAAGGCACTAAAGAAACTCACCCATGTTATTTGGACAGTGATTAGATACCACAGCTTCTGCCATAGCTTCCTTCCATTGTTGGAAAAATCCTAGTTAGCCGACCCTTCTCCAATTTGGGCCCTAACAACAGGATATACTAAAGAGATCAACATTCATACCCCACAAGACCTCTGCTGATCACTGCCAAAGAATCCCTACCCCACATTCTTTCAAGAATCAGTCCATGAAGCAACTGTACAGCAATGAATTCACTAGAACTCTAACAAACAAGACCACACTTACCTCAATTGAACCCTAATTTCTTCAGCCGAGAGCCCAATCAGCTGCAAGGAGGAGGAAGGTCAAGATCTGCACAGGGGAAATCCATCACTAGGTTGATCCGAAGCTTTCCTCTAACCCAGATCAGAAATAACCTAACAAAAGAAGCCAATTACATCAGAATCCTTGAATCCAAAGAATTCCCGATATTGCCTTACCTCAATAAGTTGCCTCCAGATGGTGTTGCGTGATCCATTCTAACTAATGATGATCCGGAATATACTCCATTGAACAGATCGAGGGGGAGAACCGAAAGGGGCTCAATCAGCCGGAACCCCGCCGTGCCCTAGCTCCGCCGAATCATCGTCGATCACCCGTAAGAAACTGTTGAGGAAGGGATCGGTTCACTGGAGAAGGCTTGGACAGCGTCAGCTCCTTCGAGATTCCGGTGAAGGTCCTCAATCAACGCAAGGAGTCCGAGACCATCAAGGAAGAGTCGTCCTCCGTCGACGTCGCGTCGTCCGCGAGAGAGAGCAATCGGGAGAGAGGAAACCGAGAGCTGAGCAAGAAGAACCAGCCACTTGTTTTCCCTTCAAAGCTCCGGTGGTTGCTTGCGCCGGCGACACCGAGAGGAGGAGAGGAGAAATCGTCGGAGAGGGGAAAAACTCGAGCAGATGAGTTATCGGGGAATGAAAATGAATCAGGAGGGAAGAAGAATAAAGAAAATAAAACTTAGGTTTAAGTTAATTAAACCTTAAGTTAAATCCTTAATCAACTCCCATTTAAATGGGTATCCCAAATAGACTTCGTTTAACCCCACCGATTCATCCCCTCAAAACAAGTCATACGAGTTACGAAAAATTTCCAGAAAATTTCTAAAAATTCTGGAAAAATTCTATAAGGCTATTTCCCAAATAACCTTATTAATTTAATTTTTCAATATCTTACAATCTAGTCAAGTAAGTGTGAGTAACTTAATATTATATATCATACTCATTACATGTAACGACTACAAAAAAGCATTCTAGACATTTCTAGGAAATCAGATGGACTCTGAAGGTAACTGGCTAGTGATAACTTTCAACGAAGGGATTTCAAAGTGTCCATGTGACCGTATGGGTCAAGGAGACCTAGTATATAGGCAACTAAGTAGCTTTTAGGCTACTGTGGAGCAACATCATCAACAACCCGCACACGATGATCAAGATGAAGTTTGCTATCTAAACAATCAGATGTTATACAAGTGACTGGAAAGCTTCGTTAATGTTATAGAAGTTACAGCCATGTCAGCAATTGTATAGGTGGTCGGAGGGCTATAGATGATTGGGAGAGTACTAATAATTAGCATTTTTATGTATTATTTTGGTTCTTATTCTTGACATTTTTATCATCTTGTATGCTAAATTTAGTGTTTATATCATATTTTATGAGTAAGAATTCATTTTGAAGTTAATTATAATTTTTTACAATTATGGAGTTAAATCTCATATTTTTAATGTGGTTTGTAGGAAATCTAAAGATCCATGGATTACAATCGAGTCAAATCTAATTTGGCTATGATTTGGAGGTCAAATGGAGAATATCAAGCTGAATTAATATGAATCGTTGATCTAGATCTAGAGAGATCTTGTTCCTTCATTCAGATCTAAGTCATCCAGCCCTCCATTCATGTTTGAAGCTATGTGGACCATTTATTGAAAGGAGGAGTCACAATTTAACCTCAAGCAATCTAAACTTCTCATATTAAGATCCATTAGATCTTAATCCCTCTTCCTCACACTCAAGAGAAATCCATGAAAATCCCTTATCTCCATTTGGGGCCCAGATCCTCTAGTCCACAATCCCTAATCCCTTCCTAGTCCTTTCCATAATTTGCACATCAGATCGCAGCCAAAATTTGGCCTAAATTAGCTGCGATCTCCCCTGGGTTCACCTTCCCATCTAGGTGTTACGAACCACAAGTGCACAGTTACGTCGTCGGTAATACAAAATATATCAAAGCTATAGGGATTGTTGATTAAGCACTAGTTAAATTTTCATGGTGAATTATCTAGACAATTGAAAGTTTGTTCATGAATGATAGAAAAGAGGATGAGAAGAGGGAAGAGAAAGTTGAGAGAAAGAGGAGAAAAGAGAGAAGAAGAATGAGTGTAAGTGAATGAAGGATGATAGATTCTAGGATTTAAGTTTCGCTATAATGCTAGTTAATGTTCCTATACATTGTTTATATCCTTAACTCCATGTTTACGCTCATGTAGGGATTCTAACCAAAGTCTGGCACAAGCTCGCAGAAGTCACACCAAAGAGTCTATCAAAGCTCTACTGCCATTGAGTAAAGAAGTAACTTTAAAAATCTGTTAACGAGATACTCCTATCACTAGGGTCCCTCGATTACACAATCCTAGAGTTAACCAATTTACTTCCTAACAGTAGATTAATGCAATTAAGTAAAATAGGTAGCCTAGAAAGTTCGGTTAAAGGGTTACTCTCTATCACAGGGCCCCTAGTCATACATTACTAGATTATAAAAGTCACTTCCTAATATTAATTTGAGAGAACCCTCCAAACTCTAATTAACCTCCCTAGCAGAGAATCAATCCCCGTTTCAAGGAAACACCGTAGAAAGTAAGAGATACCTTCTGTTACAAAGTCTCATGGGCTTACAATCCAAGGTCCTTCCTCTACATGGTGATCAGAACCCTACATCTACATGAATTACCCTCACACACATTTCTCAAATACATACAAGGCATAATACACATAGAACATAATAATAAACACTTCATAGCACAAGAGGATGCCCAAATATATAGTTTATATATCACATCATACCTACATCCTAGATCTAGAGATCTACTCCATTGCAAGGGATTACAATCCAAAGATGAAGAAAGAAGTAAATTATAACTTAATACATGGAAATAGAGAGAAGAGATGCTTATTCTTGAAGCGTAACATCCTTGGAAGTGTTCCCTTACTCCGGAGATGGACAAATCAATGAAGATGGAAGATTTAGGGTTCCCCCAAAGGGGGAGAACCCTTCTCCAAGGAATGGGGGCGAGCCCCAAGACAAGGATTCCCCAAAAGGGGAGAAAAATCCTTTAAATAGGGCAGGACACGGGCCTGGCATGACCCGTGCCACGACCATGTGGCATCCACACGACTAGCCTCTGGACATCTCAAATGGTCGTGTGGAATCACACGACCATGCCCTTCTTGCTCTCTAGAGACCTCACACAGCCGTGTAAATCCACATGGCCAAGGTCAATTCTGCCTCTGGATTATGGTATGAACGTGTTGATTCACACGACCGTGTGCTACTTTACCTCTGGAATGTTCACACGGTCATGTAGATTACCATGACCATGGTCTTCTTCCCTTGGATTGTTGCATGACTGTGTGAGTTCACAAGATCAGGGCTTGATTTGGCATGGGCAAGACCACACGGTTGTGTGGTTTCACACGGCCTGAGCTGGATTTTCACAAGTTACTCCAATGTGTGTCTTTTGCTCCATTTTCACTCCAAATCATGTCCTGCCAACTAGAAAACATACAAAGAGCATATCTTTAAACAAAAGGAGTGGAAATATGATATTACAATGAAATACGGTACAATAATCATAGATTATGCTCATGATTTACAAGTAGATGTGCTTCAAAATATGCATGAAAGTGTATATAATCTATGCACATCACTAGGTTGTAGTTTTGGGTCGAGACAGGTGTCGAAGGTTGCTGACAGTGGGCAAACTATATGGTACCAAGCAAGGAGCGGCTCTTCCACTGTCGGCAGCCTTCGGCTGCCTACCTCGACCAAAAACTATAACTTAGGTGGGAAGGTGAACCCAGGAAAAATCACAACCAATTTTGATCAGATTCTGACTATGATCCAATATGCAAATTGTGAAAGTGACCAAGGATTATGGACCAAAGGATTTGGACTCCCCTAATTCCTCTCTTCAGCTTCTCCTCACGCCATCACCTGACACTGTTGCCGCCACTTCTTCTTCCTCTTTCACCAATGACTAACGACCACCTCTGCTCATTCATCACCTTCGACTAGCCTTCCCTCACCTCATCTCATCCATCTACCATCAAACGATTATCCATCTCACCCTCTTCTTTTCCATCTAGGAATGTCACCACCTTTATCTTACACCGCACCATCCACCTTTCCTCTTCCATCGCTAGCATCCATTCTCTTCATTTCGTCCACCTCTTCCCTTTGGGTTAGAAGGGAAGCGAGTAAGAGGTCTCTTCTTCAAGTTGGAAGAGGATCCTCCACTGCCCTATAAATCACAACATCTCTCTTTCATCATCGGCGCACCTCCTCTTGTGCGCAACCATCCTCTGCTCCACCTCTTCCCTTCAGGTTAGAAGGGAAAAGAGCAAAGGGGTCCTCTTCAGGATAGAAGAGGAGCTCTTCCATCTCTGGCCATCCATATCTTTTTCATCGGCAGTGTTGGTGTAGGTAGCACCAGAATCAAACCTAAATTTTGATGTTGCCAAAGGTTCAAGTTAAGTCTTATTGTGATCTAACAAGTTAACTAAGTGTGTAGGCTGTTTATTCAATTGGGAAAGCCCTAGTTACGACTAGGCAGGAAAGACTTAGCAGATCATGGAAGCCAAGTGGAAAAACCAAGTGGGTCGAGAGGATTCAACACTTGGCGGGGAAGCTCGATAGGTCTAGAGGACTGTAGTTTGAGGGAAAGTCCTGGGTGGCCGATCCAATACTAAGCAACAAAGTCTAAACAGGTCTGGAGGACCAAGGTTTGGTAGATAGATTGAGGTAAACAACTGAAGGAGCAACAGTGAGGTTGTGTTCCTAAAGGGAACAACCCTAGGTCACTGATCCAATTGAAGAAACCGGGAAGGTTTCCAAGTTGAGATCAAGATAGTTCTACTGTCTAACACTACTCATGCATCAAATATAATATTATTGTGCTAGCCTTTGTTTTACAGGATTATATTATCTAACACTGTTTTATAGATACGACCTGATCACCCGATCGAACACAGGGATCGATCAACTGAACCAGGTGGACTCAAACCAAAGATCAGATCAGAGCAGAACAAAGCAGAGTTCAATTCAAGTTTGATTAGTCGACCGAATAAGAGGATCGGTTGACTGACCCTTGATGACATGTCACATATCAGATCTAGATGAGGTAAAGAAGGAAGCCAAACTGATCGATCGACTGAACTAAAGGATTGGTCGACTGAATATCATCGCATTAAAGGTGCATTAATGAAGAATCTTGATGAAAAGGGAAAGTGCACTGTTCAGCCAACCAAATAAGGTGATCGACCGACCAAACCATTAAATGTCATCAATGCCTGAAGATCGAATCTCAACGAAGAAGGAAGGGAGTGGGTTCGGTCGACAGAACCCAAGGATCGGTCGACCGAACGTTGACAATTCTTATAAAAGTGGTGCTTGAGGTTCGAGGCTATGCATCTATTCTGAGCTCATCTCTGTTCAAAGCTACTGTTCGTGTGACCAGGCTATTAATCATCTCCAAGCAAGTTGCTGCTTTATCGAAGAAGTACTGACCGAGCTTCATCCTACATCTAGTGTCGGTATATTTTTTATTTAGCTAGCTTTTCACTTAATTTCAAGTAAGATAGTAGGCTGTTACTATCTTACACATTTCATTGTATGAATTGCTTTTTTCCGAAGGTTTCAGAAAGAAGGATTTTAGTGAATTTCCCAACAGTATGATCAAGGATCGTGAGTCTTAGAGTAGGAGTCGACCTAGGCTTCAAACCAAGTAACCGAATCGTGTTCTTTATTTTCCGCTGCACTACTTTGGTTTAAACACTTAAAAAGAAAAGAGTTTTTTTTAAAAAAGTGATATTCACCCCCCTCTTCTATCGCACTTTCTCGATCCTTCAATTGGTATCAGAGCTTGGTAGCTCTGAAAATACTTAATCAATTTTCAAAGCAATTTTAAAATCTTTTTGTTTTCTTTTTAGGATTTCTTTTTCTTGTTCTTAATCATTTTATCCTACACTAATAATCCCAAGATGAGAGTCTTGGAAATCTTCTTTTCCTTTTTTTTTGATAGCAAGATGACAAACTCCTACCAAGAAGGATACAACACAGTCACAGTCCCCCCTCCACTGTTCAAAGGAAAGAATTTCAGCTACTGGAAGAACAGAATGGAATGCTACCTCAAATCCAACATCGAACTCTGGTTCATCATACTCAAAGGTTACACTCCTTTGATGGTAGATGGAAAGCTGGTAGAACCAGAAGACTGGACTCCTTCGATGATCAAGAAGGCGCAACTAAACTACCAAGCAATTAACACCATTCAATGCGGCCTAATATTGGAGGAATTGAGTTGGGCCCTACTAAAATGTAAAAGAACTCTAGGATCATCCGTTAAAGCTGCACAAAGGAACTGATGAATCTAAGGAAAACAAAAAGGATTTGTTATTAAATAATTTGTTTAATATTAAAATGCTTCCTGGAGAGATGACCAAGCAACTACATGCCCGATTGAAAGATATTCTCAATGGACTTCATCTAACGGACACAACCTAAAGAATTGTGACATGATAAGGTACGCAATAAACGCCTTCCCAAGAAATGCTTTGTGGGCATCAATAGTAGATGCTTACAAAGTTTCAAGGGATCTTTCAATTCTTAAACTAGATGATTTTTTTTGTGAATTAGAATTACATGAACAATCTAACTTGAGTCAAGTTGAGAAAGGTGTTTCCTTGTATGCAGGATCAAGCAAAGAAACCAAGACTAGAGCCAAGATTGAACTAGAAAGTGAGTCTGACTTAGACTCAACCAATGAAGAGGAGCTAGTCAACATGGTCCGAAAACTACTAACAAGGAAGAAGTTCAAAAAGAGCACCAAAAGGACACCGATCAACTATACACTAAAAAAATCAAAATTGATTTGTTATGGATGCAACAATAAGGGGCATCTCAAAAAGGAATGCCCTAACCGGAAAGAGAAAAATTCAAAATAAACACGAAGAAAGAAGGCCCTCAAAGAAACGTGGGACAAGTCATCTTTCCGAAGAGTCCGATGCAGAAGAACCGAAGCATTCAAGCTATCTTGCCCTTATGGCAAGAAATGAAGGTTCTGAGTCCAAGGAAGAGTATGAGTCTGAGACTGACACCGAGTCTAAGTTTGACATCGAGTCCGAGAAAAGTCATGGATCCGCATTCATTTCTGAAGGTCCCAATATGGTAACTTTTTTTTCCAAATCAAACTTACTTAAACTAGTTAAATGTTTGTTTAAAAAAATTGACAAAATCCAAAAAATAAAATAATTTGCTACTTAAGGAAATAGACCACCTTAAGGAGCAAATTAACTTGAGTGACTCGGCTAACCAAGTTCAAGTTGGAACTTCAACTCAAGTTCCAAAACTTGAGGAAGAAAATTTCAACTTGAAAGGACAAGTCGAGAGACTCAAGAAAACATTGGGAATACTTGAACTAGGATCCAAGTGACTAAATATGTTACTTGTGTCTCAACGAGCCATGTACAACAAATCGAGACTTGGCTATAAACCAAATAAAATAAACAAACCATATCTGTCTTTAATCAGTCAAAATATTAGAAATCAAGTCTTTAATCAATCAAAATATTAGAAATCAAGTATAAGCATGGGTCCCTAAAAAATGTTTAACTAAACCAATATTTGATCCCTAAGAGTCAAATTCATTACTTAGATAGACCATATCTAAGCTATGACTCAATGGAAGAAAATAGAAGATTGGTTCAACTAACTTGATCTACTCTGCATACTTAGGATTATGTTTACTTTTGTGCTTAGCTTAGAATGGTTAGTTAAAAAGGTTTACCAAACCCTAATAACATAGCACCAGAATGGATTGGGATGATAGTACGTCAAGGAAGTTTTGTCGAAGGCATGTTTAGGCTGAATCTTGTGTATTCTACCTAGTGCACTAAACTTAGTAGATTTGGCCGAAGTTACCCTAGTCAAACATGGGCTAGTTGGACCAAAACTTAATATTAAGTTTTTTGGGCAGAAATATTTTGGAAAGTATTCAGCAAGTGGTCCACTGTTGACACACAAGAAAGTCATATGCCTCGCCACTGAACTAAAAACTTATCCTTAGAAAGTGTGCCTGATTAACCCAAAACTAAGTTTGAATCTAACATGGGTTCAACAACCTTTTTCAAAATACTTATTTAATTTAAAACTTAATTAAAAATTTAATTAAAATTAATTTAACAACTTAATTAAATTTATCTTAAACTTAAATTATTTTAAAACTTAATTCAAAATTAATTTTATAACTTAAAAATTATTTTAAAATTTAATTTAAAACCTAATTAAAAATTTAATTAAAATTAATTTAATAACTTAATTAAATTTATTTTAAACTTACTTAAAAATTATTTTAAAACTTACATAAAAATTATTTTGAAACTTAAAATTAATTTAAAACTTATTTATAATTTAATTTAAAACTTATTTAAAATTTGATCTAAAACTTATCTATAATTTAATTTAAAACTTTTTTATTTAATTTAAAACTTATTTAAAATTTACTTTAAAACTTAACTTATTTAAAATTTAATTTAAAACTTATTAAACATTTAATTTAAAACTTATTTAAAATTTAATCTAAAACTTATTTAAAATTTAATTTAAAACTTATTTAAAATTTAATTTTAAAACTTATTTAAAATTTAATTTTAAAACTTAGTCAAAATTTAACTCAAACCTTAATCCAAACTTAACTATTAAACTAATAAACTTAAAATAAGACTAAATCTTAAATTTTAAACTAAAACTTGATAACTAAACTCAAATATTTGACACTCCATTAACCAAAACTTTAGTTCAACTCTTACGTTATGCGTAGGAATCCAAAGCTCTGAACAAATAGATTTTGGACAGCGGTTGCTTTAGACATATGACTGGGATCAGCACAAAATCACCAATATTGAGTTCAAAAACCTAGGATCAGTTGCTTTTAGGAACAACGACAAGTTAAAGGTAATTGGTATAGGTGAAATTCAATTACAATCAAATATATCAATTAAAAAAGTACTGCTTGTTAAATATTTTCATTATAATATGCTTAGTATAAGCCAATTATGCGACTCTAGATTTAAAATTAAATTTTTATCTTCTGAATGTCTAATAAGTTACACTGGATCAACTAATATTTTGTTGAAAAGATTTAGAGATAAAGATATTTACTCAATAAATCTACCAAAAACCTCACCCAAATGCTTATTAACACAACATGAAGAAACATGATTGTGGCATAGAAGATTAGCTCACATCCATGTTAGGAATTTAATAAAATTAAATTAAAATGATTTAGTTAGAGGTCTATCAAAATTTGGAACCTCGGAGAATAAAATATGTAATCCTTGTCAATAAAGAAAACAAATTAAATCAACTCATAAATTGACTAATCAAAATAGAACTAATAAAATACTTGAATTATTACATTTGAATTTATTCAACTCTCATGGAGTAAAATCACTAAATGGAAGTCTTTATTGCTTAGTTATAATAGATGACTACTCCAAATATACTTGGGTTAATTCTTAACACATAAATATGAAACTTTTGAAATATTTAGTAATTTTTACAAACAAATAGAAAATGATAAAGAAATAAAAACTAAGAAAATTCAACGTTATAATGGAGGAGAATTTATGAATCAAAATTTTATAAATTTTTGTTTGAACAATGGTTATCATCATGAGTTTTCATGCACCAAGACTCCACAACAAAATGGCCTAGTAGAATATAAAAATAGAACCTTATAAGAAACTACAAGAACAATGTTAAATGAATATAATTTACTTAAATATTTTTGGGCTGAAGCTATTAATACAGCTTGTTATGTCAAAATAGAATTATAATCAACAAATTACTAAATAAAACATCTTATGAAATTTATTTTAATAAAATTCTAAACATAAATTACTTTAAAGTATTTGAATGTAATGTGCATATTTTAAACCTTAAAGATTACTTAGGAAAATTCACCTCGAAAACACAACAAGGAATATTTCTTGGATATTCATCTACAAGTAGAGCCTATAGAGTTTATAATAAATCACTTTAACAATTGAAGAAATCACTAATGTAATTTTTGATGAAAATATTAATAACAACATAATTAATCTTGAAAACACTAATAATCAACATAGTTCCACATAGAGCCATCAATTTAGGTTGGGTCCATTGGGTTGTCCCACCCTACCAAACCAATTAAGCGGGTTGGGTTGGAATTTTATCAACCCAAGCCTGCCACGGGCCGACCCACCTAGGCTCATGACCTGCGTGAGTCGGCTCGCAATGGGCTTGGGTTGGCCCACGGGTTAAGAAACACATGTTCATGGATGTGGAAAAGGACACGATACTATTTAAGATATGAAAGTTTTTCTAGCTAGCTATCATTTGTCAACTTTATTGATCATGAGATTGAGGTCATAGATGGTTGAACCTTTTTTAGCTTGAAGCATTGAAATTTACTTTTGCTGGTCAACAACTTTCAACTCCTACATAGCCCACAATCCATCTATCTCACCCTTCGCTGCTTTGATCTTCCTAATTGTCTCTCGCAAACCATCAATCCCTTCTTCAAGCAACCTTTTATGTGAATTTATCTCAAGCTATAATTTTTCATTCTCCTTTTAAAGGTTGCATCTCAAGTTGCAAAAGCTTGCCAAAGATATGAATTTTTTTCTAATTTTTTAAAAAGTTTTATGTGCCCATGGGTTGACCCGCCTAACCCGTAACTTGCCTTTGATTAGGTTGAGTTAAAGATTTCTCAACCCACCAAATTGATGAGTCAGCCTGCTCAGTCCTGCCAAATGGTTAGCCCACCACGGGTCAACCTACCCCACCACGGGTCAACTCGTTTGACAGCTCTAGTTCCACAAATTAAGAAGAAGAAGAAAAATTAACACAAAACAAACAAACTAAAAAAACTAACCCAAGAACTATAAGACCAAACCCTAATCATCCAATTAAACAAATCATAGGAAATCTTGAATTAAGAGTACAAACCAGATTAGCCTTTAGAAACTTAATTCAAATAGCACTAATATCAAAAATTGAACCTAAAACCATAAATGATGCATTGTTTGAGCCCGAGTGGGTAATTGTAATGCAAGAAGAGTTAGGTCAATTTGAAATAAATCAGGTTTGAGATCTAGTACCTCCAACAAAAGGTAAGTCAGTTATTGACACCTAGTGGGTATTTAGGAATAAGTTAGATGATTAAGGAGAAATCATAAGGAATAAAGCCCAATTAGTTGGCAAAGGATTTAGTCAGGTCGAAGAACTCAATTACGATAAGACTTATGCCCCGGTAGCTAGACTTGAATCAATTAGGATGTTGCTAGCCTATGCAACATACAAAAGACTCAAATTATATCAAGTAGATGTTAAATCTACATTCTTAAATAGGCAAATTAAAGAAGAAGTCTATGTAAGTCAACCACCAGGTTTTGAAGATCTAGAATATCCAAACCATGTCTTTAAGCTCAAAAAGGCATTATACGGATTAAAACAAGCACCTAGGGCATGGTATGAGAGACTATCTAGCTTTCTAAATTCAAAAGGGTTTAAAGAAGGTCAAATTGACCCTACACTTTTCATAAAAACCCTTAACTCTAATATTTTCATAGCCCAGATCTATATAGATGACATAGTGTTTGGATCAACAAACTCAAAATTTTTAAAAGAATGGAAAATGAATTTGAAATGAGTCTAGTTGGAGAATTAAACTACTTTCTAGGACTACAAATTAAACAAACAAATAAAAAAACTACATCCATCAAACTAAATACACAAAAGAACTAATTAGGAAATTTGGATGGAAAACTCTAAAGAACTAAAAACACCTGTGACAAGTAACATTAATCTAGATAATGACCCAAATGGTAAAATAGTTGACTTAAAATACTATAGAAGTACAATAGGTAGCTTATTGTACTCAACTGCAAGAAGACCTGACATATTATTTGCAGTAAGTATGTGTACTCATTATCAAACGTGTGCTAAAGAATCCTAACTATCTTATGTTAAAAGAATAATTAAATATCTTAAAGAAGCAATTAATGTAGGAATGTGGTACCCAAGAACATTAAATTTTAAATAAGTTGGTTATTCTGATTCATATTATACCAGATGCAAGTTAGATAGAAAGAGTACTAGTGGAGGATGTCAACTACTAGGTTCATCTTTAGTTAGCTGGTTTAGTAGAAAGTAAGATTGTGTTGCCTTATCTACTACTGAAGCTCAATACATAGCAATGGGTGAACGTGTAGCTCAATTGCTATGGATGTCCCATACTTTGATTATAAAAATGTAAAAATATTTATTGATAATATAAGTTCTATAGTCTAACAAAAAATCCAGTTCATCACTCTATAACTAAACACATAGAAGTAAAATATCACTTCGTTAAGGATCATGTCTCTGAAGGAAATATAGACCTTAATTATATTTACTCTAAATCTAACTTAGCTAGTATTTTTACTAAACCTTTACCTGAAACCTCGTAGGAAAGAGAACAATAAAGGTATATCTTATTCTCTAGTAGTTGAAACATGTTTAGCGGTGCTATCTACCAGTACCTGGTGTGTAGATACAAGAGCCACTGATCATGTCTGCAATACATTGCAGGGGTTCCAGGAAACCCGACAACTATGTGAAGGAGAGATAACCATCTACATGGGCAATGTGACTAAAGTGGCGGCTGTTGCAGTGGGAGATATTTAGTTATCATTTGATAGGAATAGAACTTTGGTTTTGAGAAATTGTCTTTATGTACCAAGTTTTAGAAATAATTTAATTTTAGTTTCTAAACTATTTTTGGATGGATATACTGTTTCTTTTGATAACAAAGTAGTTATCAAGAAAAATAGGGTAGTTATCTATTCTGGTACATTAGTTGACAATTTTTATACTCTAAATCTAATAACTCCCACAAAGCAACAAATGAAAATTAATAACACATCTTCTAATTCTAATAAGAGAAAGGAACCTTCGAAGATGAACCAAACATATCTTTGGCATCTAAGACTTGGTCATATTAACTTAAGTAGGATTCAAAGGCTAATAGCTGATGGACTCTTGGGTTCATTAGTGTTGGAAACTTTCCAACTTGTAAATCTTGCTTGGAAGGGAAAATGACCAAGAGACCTTTTAAGGTCAAGGGGTATAGAGCAAAAGATGTGTTGGAATTGGTTCATTCTAATTTGTGTGGACCTATGACTATCCAGGTGAGAGGTGGTTTCGAATATTTTGTCTCTTTTATATATGACTATTCGAGATACGGATATATTTACTTGATGCGCTGCAAGTCTTAGTGCTTTAATAGGTTCAAAGAGTACAAGGCTGATGTGGAGAAACGTCATGGTAAAAGTATCAAGACACTACGGTCTGATCATGGTGGCGAGTACCTCTCAGGAGTGTAAAGGAATTACTTATCAGAGGTTGGGGTTCAATCCCAATTGTCTACACCTAGTACATCCTAACAGAATGGTGTGGCAGAACGAAGGAATATGACTCTTATGGAAATGGTTAGATCGATGATGAGTTATTTAAAATTACCAAATTCATTCTGGGATATGCTTTAGAAATGGTAGTGTAGATTCTGAATTTGGTACCTTCTAAATCAATACCCTCTACTCCCACAGAATTGTGGAATGGGCGTAAGCCTACTCTAAGTCATGTTCGAATTTGGGGTAGTCCAGCACATGTGCTGAAGGGAGATGCTGATAAGTTGAAATCTCGTACAGAAGTTTGCCTGTTTATAGGTTATCCCAAAGGAACAAAAGGTGGTTGGTTTTCTAGTCCTAAAGATCAGAAGGTCATTATTACTACGAATGCCCGATTTTTAGAAGAGGACTATGTAATAAATCACAAGCCCATGAGTGAATTGTTTTACAAGAAATGAGAGAGGACATGTCTACTTTAGTACCAAGAGTGCAAGATGAAATATCACAAGAAACTGCAACACGTATCACAAATGATACATAACAACAGACAGTACCTCGTCGTAGTGGGAGGGTTGTGAGGCAACCTAAAATATTCATGTTTTTGGGAGAGACTTTGGACTTGATCCCAGGTAAACATGAACCTAATCCCATAACATATGACGAAGCACTCTGATGCAGATATATGGGCAGGGCTTAAATGAAATTAGGAATGGGATAAAAGGCATTTTAGTCTATTGGCATGTTGAGGTTAGGGTTTTTTAGGGGGAGCACTATTCACGAACAAAGGGGAGGCTAGTTCGTGCTTGTTTCTGCCACCAAGGGCTTTCTCCCTCTCACACTCTTCGCCGGCATCGATGAAGCCGTTGGTGCTCCCCTCCTCCTATCTTCTGCTCCCCTTTCTTGCTGCCAATCTTCTTCTACCTGTCACGCCACAGCTGGCCACTCTGCCTAGCTCCTCAACGACCATCGAGCATGACGCCGGCCATACCAAAACTAGTCAACACGTGTGACCTCGTCTCCTACCTCCTCACCGCTGACCTATGCCTCGGTTTCATCGGCTACGACCTCCAGCTAGCCCTCGACGAGCTTGCCCTCTTCGTCGTCACCTTCCTAGGGATTCTCCTCAGCTTTCCCTCTCTGCCACCTCCTCCTCTTGTTGACGCTGACGCCACTGAGGAATATCGCCGCCACCGCCTCCGGCGGGCGCCACCGCCAACAGCCATAGCTGCCTCCTCTCATGGTCATCGCCGCCACCTCCAGTAGTTGTTTCCTAGTCTAGTGGCCGCCGCGCGGGTCCACCGGCCAATGCTGCCCTCCGATGTCACCTCCAGCGACAGCCACCAGCTATCCCCCGACCACCTTCGGGCGAGGAGCCAACCCTTGAGCCATCATTGATCCGACCTTCGAGCTATTACCGTTGCACTATCTCTGTGACTTGCGTCCTGCCCTGTGTGTTGTGTTTCGACCATTGAGCCGCTGTGCTTTATATCACTATTATGATTGTAGATTACTAGCATTATCCGGCCTGCGTGCCGTGTCCCGGCCTATGAGCCGCTATGGTATCTCGGCTTAGGAGTCGTCGTTATATTTCGACCGGCATGTCGCTTCCTGGATCCATGTTGCACCGGAGTCCATGTCATCATCCCCCAGAGCCGACTCCTCAGCTGCCACACATTCGTCTACTCTTCAGGGTCGGGACGACTCAATCTGCATTGCGACCAACTCATCGACCCATCCGAGGGCGTCCCTATGGGGCCAGGAGACCAGGGCGACCCGGTCGCTGGCTGCAGGTAGTGTTGACCAAACGTCTTCCGATGACTTGGTCAACACAAAAGATAGTTCACCATCCGGGTCATGGAAGTGTGGTCAATATTCCAAACACGTCATTTCGGTAGGTTCGTCTTCTCAGCTTCCCCATAGGAACAAATTTGACACAGTCTGTGGGAACTTCACCTGATCTGGAACGTGGAGACGGAAGACGTCGGGAAATTCTGCCATACTCATGACCTTGATGGATTTAGACAATTATATCATATTCTCCTCACTCCACGGGTATTTGAGAGTTGAGGAATTGAGTCAGATCCTCTGCTGGACGGTAGGTCAGCTTTTTCGTTATATTCTCTCTTTCAATTATATGATCTGCCATAGTTCCTTGACCGAGGACCCCCGAGCCGATTAGTCAGGTGTGTATTTATCTGAGCAACAGGCTCGATATCGAAGACCCCCGAGCCGATCAGCCGGATGTGTATTTATTTGAGCCACGGGCTCGATGTCGAAGACCCCCGAGCCGATCGGCCGGGTGTGTATTTATCTGAGCCACGGGCTCGATATCAAAGGCTCCCGAGCCGATCGGCCAGGTGTGTATTTATCTGAGCCACGAGCTCGATGTCGAAGACCACCGAGCCGATCGGCCGAGTGTGTATTTATCTAAGACACGGGCTCGATGTCGAAGGCCCCTGAGCTGATCGGTCAGGTGTGTATTTATCTGATCCACAGGCTCAATGTCGTAGGCCCCCGAGCCGATCGGCCGGGTGTGTATTTATCTAAGCCACGGGATCGATGTCGAAGACCCCCAAGCTGATCGGCCGGGTGTCTATATTATATTAGAGTCACGGGCTCTAGAAGTTGAAGCGGTGACTATAAAAATCCCGCCTTGAAACTGTCGAGCGGCAATGGTAAACCCTAGAGTCGAAGTGGCGACTATAAAAACCCCACCTTGAAGACCGTCGAGCGGCGACATTAAACCCTAGAGTCGAAGCGGCGACTATAAAAATCCCGCCTTGAAGACCGTCGAGCGGCGACGTTAAACCCTAGAGTCGAAGCGGCGACTATAAAAATCCCACCTTGAAGACCGTCAAGCGACGACGTTAAACCCTAGAGTTGAAGCGATGACTATAAAAACCCTGCCTTGAACACCGTCGAGAGGTGACGTTAAACCCCAGAGTCGAAGCGGCGACTATAAAAATCCCACCTTAAAGGCCATCGAGAGGTGACATTAAACTCAGGTCTCCACCAACAGTCGAACGACGACCTTAAACCCGTGTCTTCACCGAGCAGCTTATCAGAGCATCTATCTCCCCCGTTCGGGGTCGAGTGGTCTAGTCTCGGACCAGCTTATCAGAACATCTATCTCCCCCATTCAGGGTCGAGTGGTCTTCACTGGTCTCAGACCAGCTTATCAGAGCATCTATCTCCCCCGTTCGGGGTTGAGCGATCGTCATATATCGGATCTTCTATCTCCCCATTCGGGGTCAAGCGATCATCACATATCAGATCTTCTGTCTCCCCCGTTCGGGGTTGAGTGATCATCACATATTGGATCTTCTGTCTCCTCCATTCGGGGTCGAGTGATCATCACATATCAGATCTTCTGTCTTCCCCGTTCGGGGTCGAGTGGTTGTCACATATCGGATCTTCTACCTCCCCCATTTGGGGTTGAGGGATCATCACATATCGGATCTTCTATCTCCCCCATTCAGGGTCGAGCAATCATCACATATCGGATCTTCTGTCTCCCCCGTTTGAGGTTGAGTGATCATCACATATCGGATCTTCTGTCTCCCCAGCGAGCGATCGTCACATATCGTATCTTCTATCTCCTCCATTCGGGGTTGAGCGATCATCACATATCAGATCTTCTATCTCCCCCGTTTGGGGTCGAGCGATCATCACCTATCGTATCTTATGTGTCCCCTGTTCGGGATCGAGTGATCATAACATATCGGATCTTCTGTCTCCCCCATTCGGGGTCGAGTGATCATCACATATCGGATCTTCTGTCTTCCCTGTTCGGGGTCGAGTGATCATCATATATTGGATCTTCCGTCTCCCCCGTTCATGGTCGAGTGATCATCACATATCGGATCTTCTATCTTCCCCGTTCGAGGTCGACCGATTGTCACCATCGGATCTCCTATCTCCCCCATTTGGGGACGAGCGGTCTTCACTGGTCGCAGACCAGCATATCAGATATCATATCTCCCTCGTTCGGAGTTGAATGATCTTCATTGGTCACGGAGCATATTGAGCAGCTTATCTCCTCCGTTCGGGGCTAAGCTATCTCCAATGGTCACGAACAAGAGCATCTCCACTAGTTTCAGGCCAGAATATCTCATAGGCTCTGCACTCACTTAGCTCACGACTTTTGCTTTCATTCATCTTTGATTCTCGAGTTACAACTCCGTTTAGCTCACGAGCGATGCTCCCGCTCGGCTAACGACTTTCGCTTGCGTGCGCTTTCAATTCACGGGCTATACTCTCGTTCAGTTCACAGGCGATGCGTCCGGTCGGCTCACGACTTCCATTTCCATATGCATGTGATTTTGCAGGCTATACTACTGTTCAGTTTTTGGGCTCCACTACTGCTCGGTGCTACTTCATTGCTCGCACTGTATTCGCCTCGCTCACTTAGCGTTCGACCGAGGGCTTGCCTGACAGTCACTCAACACTATTTTTCATCACTCGGTCGACACGTTGATAGCTACCTGATCTTTTGACCGATCGTCTAATAGCCACATGCTTGCTTCACTCGACATCCTAGTGGTCTTCAGGGCTTGATTTCCATCCAGCTGATCACCCGGTCGGTATCTTCACGATTGTGCGCCTAGCATCGTCCGCTCGGCCCCTATCCACTTGATTTCCATCCAGCCAATCACTCGGTCGGTATCTTTGCGATTGCGCGCCCGGCATCGTCCGCTCAGCCCCTATCATCTTGATTTCCATCCGTCCGATCACCCGATCACTATCTTTGTGGTCACGTGCTTAGCACCATCCCACTCTATACTACTCGATTGTCGAGCCAGCATTTTACGATCGGCTGGTCCACACTTTCCTGGTCACCCTCCAGCATCGCTCGTCCACTCGGTCTACTCGACATCCCGCGTGTCGCTCGTCCGCTCGACACCGTTACTATCTAATGTGACACCGTTACTATAGCGACCGCTCGCGTGGCATTATATGATGGGTTAAGTGATTTGATTATCGAGAGTAGGTCAGCCTTTGTGATACATTGTCTAGTCAGTCGGACTCGCGCCTCCTTCGACTAGACTTGAGGGGAAGACTTGTGATGCAGATATATGGGGAGGGCTTAAATGAAATTAGTTGTGGGAGAGAGGGCATTTTAGTCTATTAGCGTGTTGAGGTTAGGGGTTTTAGAGGGGGAGCACTGTTCACGAACAAAGGGGAGGCTAGTTCGTGCTTGTTTCACCCACCAAGGGCTTTCTCCCTCTCATACTCTTCGCCGGCGTCGACGAAGTCGCCGGTGCTCCCCTCCTCCTCTCTTCTGCTCCCTATTCTCGTAGCCACTCTTCTTCCTGCCTGTCACGCCATCGCTTGCCTCCTCGCCGCCGACCTCTGCCTCGGCTTCATTGGCTATGACCTCCAGCTAGCCCTCGCCGAGCTTGCCCTCTCCGCCGTCACCTTCCTAGGGATTCTCCTCGGCTTTCCCTCTCTGCCACCTCCTACTCTCATCGGCGCTAACGCCACTGAGGAAGATCGCTGCTGCCTCCGGCGGACGCCACCTCTAGCAGTCGCCGCTACCTCCTCTCATGGTCGTCGCTGCCACCTCTAGCAGCTACTGCCGAATCCAGCGGCCGCCGCCGGGTCCACTGGCCAATGTTCCCTCCGATGTCACCTCCAGCGACAGCCACCAGCCATCCCTCGGCCGCCTTCGGGCGAGGAGCCAACCCTTGAGCCATCATTGATCCGGCCTTCGGGCTACTACCGTTGCACTATCTCTGTGACTTGTGTCCTGCCCTGTGTGTTGTGTTTCAATCACCGAGCTGCTGTGTTTTATATCTCTATTATGATTGTAGATTACTAGCATTATCCGGCCTGCGTGCCACATCCTGACCTACGTGTAACGCCCCGCCTTCTACTGGCTAAGCTGTAAGACCGGGGGTTACATTATGATGTTGCTAAACTATTCTTAATGTGCGGAAAACTGATCTAATTTAAAATTTCTTTATGCTAATGCAATTTCTTTGTTCTACATGTGCTAAGGGATGGGATCTAAGGTATACATGACATATCTTTCATCCCCCATGGTCAAGGAGCTACAACTAAAGGTTTCTAGTCAAAATCCTGCTTCCCGATCGATTGAGCTTATCACTCGATTGATTTGAGCTATTGGATCGATCCACTGATCGATTCAGCTTGCTACTGTGCATAGAGGTCCTGTCTGGATCGATCGGCTGATCGATCCAGTCTGGCCAATCGATCCAGTGATCGATTCCAGAGCTCTCTGTTCGCGACAGAACGCTACCGGATCGATCGGCTGATCGATCCAGGAGCTTACTGTTTACGGAACAAGCTGCCCAATCGATCAGCTGATCGATTGAGGAGCCTCCAATCGATCGGCTGATCGATTGGGGTTTCTGATTTCGTATCAGAAGTTTGATTTCAGTACTGTTTCGTGCTCAAATCACATATATCAACTCTATAAGCAAAAACAAAGCTACTAGACCTATCATTACTCATGGCTAGCTAACTAAGATCATGACAATCAGTAATCTAAGCATAACTATCGCAATTCAAGACACTTAATTAACTAAAAGTGCAGAAAAAGTAACACTTCAAAAAACCTAAGTTCTTAAGTTGCTAGTTTCTCCAAAGATCTTTATTCCAAGTTCCATCCACACACATCTTCATTGCATTGTCCTCCAGCTTCTGCTAATCCATCTTTCCTTTACCTTTATATGCAGTATAAGGAAAAGAAGTATCTGTAAGCTTGGGAGCTTAGTAAGAAACCATCTACCTCACAAAACATGCATACGATGTAATTTATGCTTTTAAAACATGTTATTTGAAATATATACTGAACATGTTAGAACATGGCATGGCATACTATCATACATAACATAGAAATCAAAAGCTGATCATGGCAATATCTTCTAGTATCAACAAGATAGAACTAAACTGATACAATAGCTAACTAAACTAATGCTAAGTTGATACAAACTCTGAACTGTAATCACATAACTAAATTGTGAAGCTTTGAAAAACTATTTATCATAAATAGATGAAAATACTAATCATGCTGCTGATGGGCCCAACAACTGTACTTGCTATGCGCGCATCCCTAACTAGACCTGAGGTAGGTAGTCCCAAATCTAGTAGGGTTTACTAGGTTATCTAAACCTAGGGACGACTGTGGGAGCCCAACCCAAGGACAACTGAAGTCCAGTACAGTGCCACTGATAAAAGTAAAATACTATTTTATAACTAAATTATCTTATCTTGCTATTTCTAGGTTATCTGAACCTGGAGCTAGGTTATCTGAACCTAGAGGCGACTGTGGGAGCCCACCCATTGGACCGTAGTCTCATATAAGTTGTAGCATGCTAAGTATGCTATAAAATGCTCCTATTGTATTTATCTAAGCTATTAAAAATGCCTATGTTGCATTTAACTGAGCTAAACATTTTATCAAACATTTGGTGTGCACTAATTCACACCCTATGTGTTGAAAATCTGTATAAAACTAAACTAAGGCATAAAATCGTGAAAAGAGCTACTTATATTGCATGTGAGGGGTTTCTTACATCCTGCACTAGATTTCCTTACGATCTGTTCGCTAGGTTTTCCGGAAGGACGATCTTCTCGACGATCCTCCTACGTCTACGTGCTCTTCTCGCGGAGAGGAGCGTCCTCGTGCCAGAGTTGTCACCGGGAGGTGTTCCTACGACCCTAGGGATGGAACCCTAGGTCTCTTGGACTTGGGCGCCGAGAGGATGAGGAGGAGAAGAGGGCGGCGTGAGGGTTTGAGGGAGAGGAAAAGTTACGATTAAAATAATTCTCCTCTTAATTTCCCTATTTATATTAAGTGGTTAATTCGGCCAACTTAAATATAAATATAATTATTTCCCTCTTCTTTCAGCACACCCCTGCTGGGGCCTCCTGGTTACTAGAGTTCTCTATAAGACACTAGGTCCATAGGTTGCGGGTTCAATTCCCGCTTAGGCTATTTTACATTTCTATTTGTTTTTGCTACTTCCGCTGCTCTAAAAATTCTATAAAAATATCCTAAAATTCTAGAAAAATAGTAGAATATTTCTAATAATTTATTTGGAAATTTTCGGACGTTACAATCTCCCATACCTTATAAAAAGTTCATCCTCGAACTTAGAATAACTCTAGATACTTTTGTCTCATACTGGCTTCTGTCTCCCAAGTTGCCTCTTCTGCTGTGTGACTTTGCCAAATAACTTTTACTAATGGTACTTCCTTGTTCTGCAATTTCTTAACTGCTCGGTCTATTATCTGAATAGGCCGACTGTCATAGCTGAGGTCTTCGCGGACTTGTACCGACTGGGGCTCAATCACCTGGGTGGCATCTGGGATATGCTTCTTCAGCATAGAGACATGAAATACGTTATGGATAGATGACATCTCCTGGGGTAACTCTAGCTCATATGCTACCTTGCCAACTCTTCTAGTGATAAGGTATGGTCCCACATATCTGGGACTTAATTTGCCCTTCTTCCCAAAACGCATTACTCCCTTCATGGGAGCCACTCGGAGAAATACTGTATCCCCAACTAAAAACTCTAAGGGTCTGCGCCGTGTATCAGCATAGCTTTTCTGGTGACTCTGAGCTGCCTCTATCCTCTGGCTGATCTGCTGTATAGCTGTTGTGGTATCTGCTACTAGATTTGTCTGAAGCTCTAGTTCTTTCTATTCACCACTCTCATACCAGCAGATTGGAGATCTACACCTCCGCCCGTAGAGAGCCTCATAGGGTGTCATACCAATAGTGGCCTGATAGCTATTGTTGTATGCAAATTTTGCTAAACTCAGATATTTGCACCAACTTCCCTTAAGTCTAGGGCACATTCTCGTAGCATATCTTCGAGTACCTGATTTACTCGCTCCGTCTTACCATCTGTCTGCGGATGTAAAGCTGTGCTAAATTTTAACTTGGTGCCCAATGCTGACTGTACACACTCCCAGAAGTGGGATGTGAATCTACTGTCTCTATCTGAAATGATGGTCCGTGGAACTCCATGTAGTCTGACAATCTCCTTGAGATACAACTGAGCTAGTTGTTCCATAGAGTAAGATATCCTGATAGCTAAGAAGTGGGCTGATTTAGTCAATCTGTCGACTATTACTCAGATGACATCAAAACCATTCGTGGTTCTGGGTAGTCCCACTATGAAATCCATAGAAATATCCTCCCACTTCCACTCTGGAATCTGAATAGGCTGCAGTACTCCTCCTGGTCTCTGGTGTTCTGCCTTGACCCTCTAGCAGGTTAGACAGGTGCTGACATATCTAGCGATGTCTCTTTTCATCCCCGACCACCAAAAACATTTCTTCAAGTTTTGGTACATCTTGGTGGAACCAGGATGCATCGCATAAGGAGTTCTGTGAGCCTCGTCTAAGATCTTCCTCCGTAGTTCCTCCTGATCTGGAACACAAAGTCTGTCACCAAAATATAATGCCCCACTATCAGATACTCTGAACTCTCGACTTTCTGATCCTGCTAGCCCTTGCTTGATTTTCTGAATTTCAGGATCCTATCCCTGAGCTGTCTGGATGTCACCAAGCAAGGTGGATTCTAACGTCATAGTAGCGAGCTATCCCACTATAAGTTCGAGACTGAAATCTGTGATCCCCTTCTGTAGGGGCGGTGACATGGCTGCTAGGGATAGTAAGGTGGTGTTGGACTTCCTGCTAAGTGTGTCAGCCACCTTATTGGCTTTTCCTGGGTGGTAGAGGATGTCTACGTCATAATCTTTGACCAGTTCGAGCCATCTGCACTGTCGCATATTCAGATCCTTCTGAGTGAAGAAATACTTCAGACTCTGATGATCTGTATACATTCTACACTGAGCTCCATACAGGTAATGTCTCCAAATTTTGAGAGCGAAGACAACTGCTGCAAGTTCAAGGTCATGAGTAGGGTAATTCTTCTCATATTCCTTGAGTTGTTTGGAGGCATAGGCGATCACCTTGCCATTTTACATCAGTACTGCTCCTAGTCCCAACTTAGAGGCACCGCTATAAATATCAAAGCTGTCTGTGTTTTCTGGTAGAGCTAGAATGGGAGCACTGGTCAATCTCCTTTTCAGCTCGCTGAAGCTGTTCTCACAGTCCTCTGTCCACTGAAATTTCCTGTTCTTTCTGGTAAGAGCTGTCAGTGGGGAGGCTATCCTAGAGAAGTCCTCAACGAATTTTCTATAATAGCCTGCTAGTCCTAGGAAGCTTCTGATTTCACTGGCGTTCTTAGGTCTTTCCCAGTTACTCACTGCTTCTATCTTACTGGGATCTACCATGACACCATCCTTGGAGATGATGTGACCTAGGAAGGATACCTGGTCAAGCCAGAATTCACATTTCGTGAACTTGGCATACAACTGGTTTTGCTGAAGGATTTGCAGTACTATTTTCAGGTGCTCTGCGTGTTCTTCCTGAGTTCCTGAATAGATAAGAATGTCATCGATGAACACAATAACAAACTTGTCCAAGTACTCTCTGAATACTCTATTCATAAGGTCTGTAAAGGTAGCTGGAGCATTTGTCACGCCAAAGGGCATGACTACGAACTTATAATGTCCATATCTGGTCCTAAAAGCCGTCTTGGGTATATCACCTTCTTTAACTCTAACCTGATGATATCCTGACCGGAGGTCTATTTTAGAGAACACTGCTGCTCCCTTTAGCTGATCAAACAGGTCATCTATTTTGGGAAGAGGATACCTATTCTTAATCGTGACCTGGTTTAATGCTCGGTAATCTATACACAGGCGCATGCTCCCATCCTTCTTCTTCACGAACAATACAGGCGCTCCCATGGTGAGTGACTAGGACGTATGAAGCCCTTGTCAAGCAGCTCCTGTAGTTTCCCCTGAAGTTCCTTCAGTTCTGCTGGAGCCATGCGGTAGGGTGCTTTGGAGATGGGATTTGTACCAGGGATGAGCTATATCTCAAATTTAATCTCCCTGTCTGGTGCTAGTCCTGGTAACTCCTCAGGGAAGACTGCTGGGTAGTCACATACAACTCGGACCTCCTCTAGCTTTCGGTCCTTGTTCTGACTAGTATTGACTACATGAGCTAGGAATCCCGTACACCCTGAATCCAATAGTTTCTGTGCTTTCAGAGCTGAGAGAAACTTCTTGGCTTTTCTCTTTGGTTCTCCGACGTACCCAAACTGCACTCCTGCTTCACGTTAGAATACATCTCTCTGTTTACGGCACTCTATGGAGGCGCCGTACTTCATCAGAAAGTCCATTCCCAAGATGACGTCGTAGTGGGCCATATCTAATACTATCATATCACCAAAAAGTTCTCTGTCTGCTATAATGACTGGCACTGCTCGGAGCCAGTGCGTAGATGCCATGATCTCTCCTGAAGGCAATGTTATCAAAAACTGACCACTAAGTGCATCGGGAGTTAATGCTAACTTTTCGGCAAATGCCCTAGATATACAAGAATGGGTCGCCCCAGTATCGAACAAGACAGTTGCACTTTGCTGTAAAATACTAATCTGACCTGTAACAATTGTCGAGGCATTCGCTACATCCTCCCTGGTGAGTGAGTAGATCCTCGCGTTTGTTGTGGCTGAGGGGGCTTCTAGTCTGCCTTGACTAATGTGTGGTCCATCTATTGCAACCTGCATCTGATGTAACTGGGCTGGTTTGTCTCCGTATTGTATCGACTGTGGTGGAGGAAGACTGGTCTTGTTCGGGCATTGCTTAGCCATATGCCCTTCTTGGCCACATTCAAAACATCCTCATGTGCCCTTGCGACAAACTCCGAGGTGGAATTTCCCACAAGTGGAACATTTGGGATAACTAGGTTGTTTACTAGCTGGTCCTCCTTTTGGGTAACTCCCTGGTTTACATTTGTGGCTGGAGTTCCCTTTCCAGTTAAAGCTGTGACCCTGGTGTTTCTGAGTACTTGAACCTCCTTGGCCCTTAGGCTCTGAAAAGGTTTTCTTCTGCTGTTTGATGTTGTTCTGGTAATGCTCGGTGGTCAGAGCACTGCTCACTAGTTCTTCTGTAGTTTGTGGCCTACGGACACCGCTGGCCACATTCATTGTTATTTCCGGCCTTAACATCTTGAGCATCAACCAGGCTCGTTCTGGGCATAGACGAGCCAGTCTGTTGAATTTCCTCATGGGCTCCTCAACTGAAAGGTTGCCCTGACGAAATTCTGTGAACTCGTCATAGTGGTGGTTTGTGACCCGCATGTGGAAGAACTCTTCGAAGAATTCTCTTTCGAAGTCGGCCCATGTCATCTGATTCACTGGGCGCTTTACTTTAATTTTCTCCCACTACATACGTGTGTCTCCTGTCAGGCAGAAAGAGGCGCATTTCACCTTCTCATGTTATGGCCAGTCCAGAAGCTCCATCGTACTCTCCAGTGTTTTGAGCCAGGCTTGGGCATCCCATGGTTCACTGGTGCCTGAGAAATTCTCTGACTTGATTTTCTGCCACTGGATCAGATAAGCTTCCCTCCTTGCCCCTGCTGCTGGGGCTATCGGTGCTGCAGGTTGGACTGGTGGAACCTCTATCACTACTGGGGTTGTTAAGTTGGGTTCTGGAGTGACAGTTGGAGTGTTCTGCTGGTTAGCCCTTAAAGTGGCTATCTCCTGTTGTTGTTCAGCTAGTTGTTTCTGTAGCTGAGCCACTACTGCTTTAAGATCTGGAGGAGGCACGGAACTACCTTCCTCATGCTGGGACTCAGTAGCTGGTGTCTTTCTAGCTGGGCGTCCTCGTTGTTGAGTTCTTCGGGCCGCGAAAACCGCTTTTTCGCGTCGCGGAAACCCCGAAGGACCCAAAGCCGTAGATCCGTGCAAAGATTCGTATAAAAATTCGAAAAACTATTTCTTGTACGAGTTCAAAAACTGATCTACTACTTAGATCTATGAGAAAAAGTGTTTACCCTTGATGCGATGCCCTTCGCGTTCCCGCTCGTCCAAATGATGCAGGATCTCAAGACCGTCAAGCGCCGGTCCTCTAGAAGTATCCACACGGACACACTAGATGGAGATGACCAAAAACCAAGGTGTGCTAGCACCTATGTGGTTCGGCCAAGAGAGGAGAGGGAGAGGGAGAGCTTGAGAGGGAGAAGGAGGAAGATGCACACAAGTGAATGAAAAATGAATTTTTCCATCCAAAAACCAAGTGGCCGGCCACATTTCAAAATACACATTAATTGCATTAATTGCAATTAATATGAAACCATAAAATCACATTAATTGCATTAATTGCAATTAATATGAAACCATTAAGAGAGTGGCTTTGTTACTTCCATGAGGTGGCACCCATGATGATGTGGAACATCATTATTGGTCCACCTAATGCCAACTCACCAATGAGGTGGCAAAAAGGTCAAGTCAAAATTGACCTTTGGTCTTCCTTCTCAAGTCAAGTCAAACTTGACTCCATCTCTACCATGGTGGATCTAATCCAACCATTTGATTCGAGCCAACTTAATATAATGAATCTAATTCATTAAATTAAATTGATTCAATGAGTCAAAATCTAAATTAGACTCATTTAACACATGAATCAACTTGAGTCGAACTCAAGTTAGCCCAATTAGGATTACTCTTAATCCAATTTGATTCATCAAATGAATCTAATCCTCTTGGTTCATCATATGAACCTAATCTCCACCTAATTGTCCTAAGTGTGTGACCCTATAGGTTCTTGTAACGTTAGCAATGCCCTAAACCCATTTAGGAGCATAAGTAATGAGCGGTATCTAGCAACACATCATTACTACCCAAGTTACAAGAATGTCGAGATCCGACATCACCTTGTGACTACCAATTGTGACTACTCACAAAATAATGACAAGTGTCCTTCTATCCTAGACATCTAGATTGATCAATATGAGGCATAGACCGTGTCATCCTCTAATCAATCTAAATCTTGAACTCCAAGTAGACTCACTCGATCAAATGAGCTCAACATCTAATGTTGACTCATTTGGGCATGGCCATGCACTTCGTGGTCTAACTCTATCAAGAATACTGATGTCGCTCCCGTCATATGGGAGGGATAGATCCCATCTACATCACTCACATCCCTCTGCATAATTTGTTACATACCCAGTAATCGCCTTTATAGTCCACCCTGTTACGGGTGACGTTTGACGAAACCAAAGTACATAACTCCTTATGTAGGGATCCATGGTGACTTCAGGTCAAAGGACTAAAAGTCATACTAATAGCCACATGAGAAAGTATATGACACTCATATAACGATCCATGATACTTTCTCATGGCGGGTCATTCAGTATACATTCTCTAATGCATACCCATGTGTCAGCTTGATATCTCTATATCCATGACTTGTGAGATCAAGTCATCGAGCTGACCTACATGCTAGTCTTATTGTATTAACATTGTCCCTGAATATTAATACTCGACTATGAATGATTTAGAGTAGTGTTCCCTATATCATCTCACTATCGATTCAACCAATCGATTGATATAGGTAAGAACCTTCTACTCAAGGACGTTACTATACTTATTTTATTTGGCACTAATACAAAAAAGCATAATAACCAAAACCAAATGCCTTAATATATATACAAGAATATGATATATATGAGTCCATACAATCATCAAATGATTGGCTCTAGGGCTCTAACTAACACTCGTACCATTTTCTAGAGGAATAGAGGACATACATAACTAATACAATCATAAGTACATAACTACTACTATCATGTTTAACTAGCTACTATAATCATGTTAGAGGCTATCATACATAAGCATGCTTTAGTTATCTATAAACATGAAAGAAAGAAACATAAGTAAAGTGAGAGGTATTCTTACTTGGAAGCTGCAGGTTCAATGCTGATGTTGTTAGAGTGTATACTTAAAACTTTAGCTTTTGTATACATTTATTTTGAAATAAAGAATCACATTGGTCAAATGTTTACATTTATTTGTTAAATGTAATTGTTCAATTAATTTATATAGTAGATAACATGGAGTGTGGAGTCACACTTAGAAGATCATGTTGTCGGTTCTCTATAAATTAATAAACAGTTGCTCACAACTAAGATGGAAAGGAACAAACCATCAGAATAGACGTAGTGTAATTAAATATTAGTTTATCTTGACTAATAAATTACACTGATACACTTTAAGTGTATTGAGTAGGATCATTTAGGTAAGTTCTTTTTATACTGACTTAGTAAAAGAACTAGACCTTAGTTATTATGGATATAATGACCCGACCCTCTTGGCCCATTTGGCGGCCCATTTGGCGACCCTCGGGTCGTCGACCGTCGACCCTTATGTCGTCGGCCCATTTGACGACCTCTCATGTCGTCGACCGACGACCCTTGGCCGTGCCATTACTCACTAGGACTTTCCACCCCTGGCAGTGGATTTTTGCCTCCCCTAGGATTCAAACTCTAAACCTCCAGGCTTAAGTATTAGAGTTTATGAATCCTGGTAACCAAGTGAGATGATCTCACTTGGGTCAGATCTTCTAGTAACAACAACAAGTGATCACTGCTCTGATGAATCAACAAGGAAATCCGGTCACCCCACCAATAAATCAGAATACACCGCCCGTCATACCTACAGCTGCACCGGATCTCCTTGGTCCTGTTACCGCGTCTTCATAAATGACAACAAGGCTAGCATAAGTCATCATAGTTTCTAACCAGGCTAACCTAAGGTGATTATTATTCTTAACAAGTCCTAGCCTATGTTATAGTCAATTCTATCCTACCTTCATGTATCCCTAGACTAAAACTGTGAATCATAAAAAAAAAAAATAAACATGCATATTAGATTAAAACATTACCTATCATGCATAAAAGAAATAAGTAAGCATAGAAATTCTTACTTGGAGCGGCATAGTAGAGGATTGATGTGTGTGTAGTGAGATGACTAACTTGGCTCTGATACCAACCTATAACGTCCCGCCCCCTCCTGCTAGTGGAGGCGGTGTTACTTTCTCCTATACATAGCGTACGTACAAAATAGTTTTCTTTTCAAAACAGCGGAACTAATTGTTCATTTAAATCATAACTAATCATACCAATAATGCTCAGCATGGTTATAAACTTAAGGAATCATAATCATCCATTCCTAACATAAGCGTAAGTAAAAATGGTCATGCAAGTCATCAACATAAAACATAAAATTCACATAAGCAGGACATTTATTTTCTTTAGCCAAGCCACCACCACACACATCTCTTGCCCCTCCTGCTGCTCCTTTAGTTTATCCATCCTTTACCTTTATCTGTGGTACAAGGAAAGTAAGCTATGAGCACACAAGACTCAGTAAGATCCTTTCCTACTCACAAAAGCCGTACATATTATATAAGAGTAATCATATCACATATCATAGCATGAATGAAACTCATATCATGGCATAAATGAAAATCATATCATGGCATAAAATAACAATCATATCATAGCATAAAGTGAGCATCATATCTTGGCATAAACTTATCATATCATAGTATAAAGTAAACATCATATCATAGCATAAACTTATCATGGCATAAATGACAGTCATATCATAATGTAAAGTAAGCATCATAACATATAATGTCATATCGTAAAAATAAGCATCATGACATATCATATCATAGCATAAGGAACATCCTATCATAGCATGTGAGTAAGAATCATATCATATCATATCATTCCATATCATAAACATATATGCAAGATGTCCTTTAAATCTTGGGTGATGCCATGTGCAAGATGCTTTTCAAAACATGCTTCATGTCATGTGCAAAATGTCTTAAAAACAATATCATATAGTACTTAAAAATAATCTCAACATGAGGGGGCCCGGCTTAGTACCACATACATACATAAATGCGCGCATCCTAAGTAGACCCAAGGTAGCTAGTCTTGAACCTACTAGGAAACTAGGCCCGTAGCTCGACTTAGGGGCACGTAAGGAACCCACCCTTTACTAGGCCATCGACCTAGGGGCGCATAAGGAGCCCACCCTTTTGGTACAAGCCATACAAAGAAAAATATTATGTCATATACATATCATATCATAGCATATCATGTTCAGGTCATTCATAGCATATCATATACATGTCATTCATAGCATATCATATTCATGTCATTCATAGCATATCATCTACATATCATTCATAGCATATCTTATTCATGTCATTCATAGCATATCATGTACATGTCATTCATAACTTTTCATAACATAGAGAGTGCTCTTAGTCCCACTTGCTAGGGAAGCAACTCTTAGGCCTTTCACTTAGCTTGTCATAAAGGGTGCTCTTAGTCCCAACCATAGGGAAGCTTCTCTTAGGCCTTTTCTTTTCATTTCATAAAGCATATATACTTGAGCATTTAACATATCATAGGAGACATTTTCATGCATGATTCGTAAGCATACATAACTAAGCATTTAACATATCATGGAAAACATAAGAATGCATGGAACATAAGTTAGCATCTCCTAATTCATATAATGGAAAGGTGAAGCACATAAAGAGTCATAATTGGGTCTCAAACATCAACCTACTAAGGGTGGCCGAAACATGCAAGGGTCCACCTAGGTTACAAGCAATCATAATAGCATATAAACCCTAAATCAATTTCATAACATTTACCATAAGGAACATCATAAGCATATTAAATTTTGGTTCTAAGCTTCCTAGGTCTAAATTTACTAATGTGGCCGAAACATGCAAGGCCTAGATCTAGGGTACAAATAGCATATTAAACATGTGAACCCTAAAAAATTTTCATAACATTTATTATAAGCAACAACATGAGCATATTGAGTTTAGGTTTCAAGCTTCCTAGGTCTACAAACTATAAGTGGCCGAATGTCATAAATGTGAAGCTAGGTTCTCAACCAAATACAAGCATAAGAATATCATGTTAATTTCATATCATATCATGGGGAAAAACATGAGCATGTTAGAGTTGAGTTTAAGCTTGCCCGAGCCTTAAATTTCATCTTGGCCAAAAGTTTAAAATGTGAAGACCTAGTTCTAAACAACATGAAATCTTAAGTACATCAAGTTATCTTCATATCATATCATGAGGAAGATCATAAGAAAGTTAGATTTGAGCCTCACTAGGGTTTTAATTCCTTTCATGGTCGAAACCCTAAGGTAAGGTTCACCTAGTTCCAAGCAACATACAAGCATGAAACATCAAGGAAACATTTATAACATATCATGAGAGAGATCCTAAGCATGCTAGTTTTGAGTTTGAGCTTCTCTAGGGTTTTTAATCTCTTCATGGCTGAAACCCTAAGGTGGGGTTCACCTAGTTCCAAGCAACATACAAGCATGAAACAACAAGAAAATATTCGTATCATGTAATAAGAAAGATCATAAGCATGTTAGTTTTGAGTTTGAGTTTTCCTTGGGTTTTTAATCTCTTCATGGCCGAACCCTAAGGTGAGGATTCACCTAGTTCCAAACAACATACAAGCATGAAATATCAAGGAAATATTCATATCATATCATGAGAAAAACCCTAAGCATGTTGGTTTTGGGTTTAAGCTTTCCTAGGTCTTACAACTCATCATGGCCGAAAGTTTCAAGGGAAACCCTAGGTTTTTAAGCCATCTAAACTTGAAGAAAAACCACATAACTACTTGTACCACAGGTGAGGGGATACTTACATCCTCTTGCTTGGTCTTTTTCTTAAGAAATATACCCTTGTGAAGAAAAAGAAGAGAGCTCCTCCTTCTAGTATTTCCTTCACTTCTCTTGCTTGTAAGAAGTAGGTCTTGAGGCTTTCTTCTTGAGGTTTAGTTTTCTTAGGGAGAAAACTTAGTTGAATCTCAGAAACTTGGGAGAGGGATGGCTCAAGGTCTCAACAATGGTGAGGAAAGGGAGGAGGAAAATGAAACTCTTTTTTTCTATTTTCCTTCTTATGCCAAGTGGGAGGAAGAAGAAAAAATGAATTTTGCCTTCCCTTTCTCATTCACTCCTTTCTAATTATCCTTAATGAGGCAAAGTGTCCCCATTCATCCCCTTAATTCCTCTCATCTCATTCCCTCATGCATCTCCACAAAAATGGAAGAGAAGGAAGAAGGAAAAGACAACTTGTCTTTTGCTAGCTTTCTTCTTAATCATGAGAAGGAGGAAGAAAGCTACTTGATGTTTTCTTGTTTCCTTCTCTTAATCATACTTTTACCTTTATCTACAATTTCCATTCTCTATTCAATAATAATTTATGATGGCCTAGTGGTCAATCCATAATCCTTAAAGCTTACTATTTGATTAAAAAGGTTCAAGGTTCAATCCTTGACCAATTCCTTTCCTTTTATATATATATTTTTGGTTCTATCCTATCTCCCTTTTTCTTATTCTACAAGAGAACATTTTCGTATATAGCTTAAGAAATTCGTGGGTGTTACAATGGAAGTGTGTGCTCTTAATCCTAATATAATAACAAGCATGTATATTTAATATTTATTTCTTTGACTTATCAAAGGGTGAGGTTTAGCTCGATAAATTATTATGCCCGATAAGTTGGGAAATGATATTACTTAAAGTATGTGTTGTTGATTATAGAAGGAATCTATATCCTAGTTATCTAGGTTGAGAATGCCCCCAAGAGGAGCTCATAAGGATTGCCATGTTAAACCCTGCAGGTGGACCTAGTCCAACATGACAATAAAGTTGAGTGGTACTACTCTTGGAGCTAGATATTAATTAAATGAGTTGTCAGTAACTCACTTAATTAGTGGATATTCGTAATCTTAAACACAGGGAGACTAACACACTCATGATAAGAAGGAGCCCATAATGTAATTTGGGATTGGTGCGATAGTGCGCTAATAACTCTCTAGTGGAATGAGTTATTATTGATGAACTTGAATTGTGTGTTCGGGGCGAGCACGGGATACTCAAGCTCATCGGAAGGCCAAAATCAATTTCTCCTCTAGGTCCCTGTTGTAGCCTCAATAAAGCCTCAAGTCCATCTAAAGAAAAGTCTATCTTGGTCTCCAAGAAGGGTCCGGTTCATTGCTTGGTGACCAAGCAATGGCCGACCACATATTCTCTAGAAGTGGCCGGCCCTTGCCTTGGGCAAAGGGGTCAACCGCAATATTTAAATTAGGAAGGTTGTTTTTGAATTTTTAAATTTCCTCAGATATTTACAATTTGTAAAAAGAGAGATTTTAAAAATTTATAAAATTTTCCTAATTTAAATTAGGCCATAAGGTTTTAAAAGAGAGTTGTAAAATTTATAAAACTTTCTTTTAAAAAGAAATATTATTAGAGATGTTTTAAATTTTAAAACTTGGTTTTAAATTTTAAAACTTTCCTTTTAATATCCACATTAGAAAAAAAAGAGTTTGTAAAATTTTATTAGAAGTTTTCTTCTTTTAAAATTTTATAAAAAATTTTTCTTTCTTTCCCATTTAATAAGTGGTCGGCCACCTTGCTTGGTGCCCAAGCAAGGGGTGGTCGGTCAAATAATTAAACATCAACAAATAGTTGTTTAATTAATAAATCAATCTAGGATTGATTAATTAAAAGGAAAGAAAAAGAAAAAATTAAAAGGAAATAGGAATGAGTCTAATTTTTTATAAAACTCTTTCAATAATTTTTCGCTGGAAAACTAATATAAAAAGGGGGGGAAGGGGAGGCTTTGAAAAACATAACAATTGATATTGTGTAGTTGGAGATCATCAAGTGGTCGGCCCCTCTCCCTCTCTTCCCTTTGCTCTCTTTTGCTCCTTTGTGGTGGTGGTGGCCGAATTCTAGAGAAGGAGGAGAAGCTTTCCGGGTGGTGTTCATCTTGGAGGATCGTCGCCCACACGACGTCTAAGAGGAGGCGAGGGATATGGCAGAAGATCTCAAGGTTTTTAGGATACAAGGAAGAGGTATAACTAGTATTTAATTTCCGCATCATACTAGTTAATTTTTCTTTGTATAAATACCAAATACAAGAGGCATTCAATTCTTGTTTTTCGAATTTAATTTCGATGTTGTGTTCTTTTTCTTTTTTCCTTGTGATTTGATTGTTCCTTTTGGTTAATCTAGAGTTATATAAGGAAATTAAATATTAACTTTCCTTAAAAGGCTTTGTCTAGTCGGTGGTGGTTGCTCCCATATCCAAGAAAGCCAAGTGCCTCGCCATGTAGCATTGGAAGCTAATTTTGGAAACTAATATTTAATTGAATTTATAACCTAGGTGATTTGGATCAAACGCGTTAAGTTCCGCAGGAAATCCAAATCTAAACCTAAAAGAACATATAAGTTAAACTTGGAATTAAACGTGTTAAGTTTCGCAGGAGATACAAGTTTAACTTAAAAGAACACATGGTAGCTAGGAAAGGTTCAGATCACGTACAAAATTTTTGTATAGTGGAGCCATTGAGTTTTTCGAGTAGCAACCAGCAATTGGTATCAGAGCTAGGGTTTTGCCTCTGTGTATTTGGTATTAGTTTAATTATGCACATGTCATACATAATTTAGGCAGGTTAATAGTAGGATGTGCTAACTTTGTGGATGCAGGATCCAACTATTATGGCTTATAGTTATTATGTGTGTGATTGGACCCTTGGACATGTTAAGGGCATTTATTATGTGCGCATGATTATATTATAAAATACAGCAGGAGCGTATTTAGTTTTATTAGGATTTTATTTTTTTATCTATATACATGTACATTCCTTTTATGGAATATAGGATCGATGGATGTAAATTTTATTTTATGTTCGATCTAGTTTACATGTACATTCCTTTGAGGAATATAGGATCGAAAAATGTAAAATTCTATTTATGTCGCGTATCGAATCTTGCAAGGCGTGGAACCTTTTGACGATCAGAGTGGCGCAGCGGAACAAGGAGCAAGATGGATGCGACAACTAGACCCGGTGGCGGTGGCCAAAGATGGCAGCAGCTAGGGATGACGACACACGGAGGACAACAATAGATAAAAGTCATAATAGTTGAAAATTAGTTTCTCTATTTATTGCTTTTGTATTGTGTTGTGTGTGAATGTTAGTGTACATGTTTAGTAGGCTAGCATCATCAAAATTCCTCACTTTAAATAACTAAGTGGGAGAGGAATTTATTTTAGTGAATTCCACGGTCTCCATTACTGGTTTGTAAGTGATGCAAACAAACTTGCACGTTGGCTCTGAGTGCCTTCCTCCATATCGGATGAGTTTGTTTACGGATCACTAGATCAAACTTCCATTTCGGATGACTATAGGAAATTAATGAAGAGTGTGTGATCTTCCCCATCGGAAGGGCCACAATCTTATTAATGGACTTAGTGTCAAGTAATGGTATACACTTAGGCACGTCTAATAGTATCCTCCCCATCAGAGTCACTGCTATTATTTGTGTGACCCAAGGAAACCAACTATTAATTTTATTTGTCAAAAAGTTAGGTTGACAAGATAATAAAATTAATGGGATATACCCTCCTTTTATAAATGTTGAATTTGTATACGTCCACACTATCGTGGCATACAAAATTCACAGTGTTTTAAGGTGTTGGTTAATTTAAAATAGTATTTTTTAAGGAATCAATATTATTCTAAATTTAGAGTTCTGACCAAAATTTATTTTGTGATTCTTAAGATGACTTTCAACACACTAGCCATTATTCTAAAAGAAAACAGACTTATTGGTCCCAACTATATAGATTGGAAAAGAAACCTGGACATTGTTTTAACTGTTGAGGGTTATAAGTTTGTACTGTCAGAGGAATGCCCAGAAACACCTAGCAATGATTCTACCCCAGAGGAGATTCAGCATCATAGTAAATGGGTAAAAGCTGATGAGATGACGCGGTGTTACATCTTGGCTTCGATGTCAAATGTATTGTAACATCAGCATCAGAACTTACCAACAGCCTATGATATAATGAACAATCTCAAGGAACTCTTCGGACATCAGAATCGGGCTGCTAGGCAAGAGGCAATGAAAAACTGATGACAACCACCATGACTGAGGGGACTCCCGTGAGGGATCATATTCTCAAGATGATGGCTTCTTAAACGAAATACAAGTTCTTGGAGGGGAAATTGATGGGGAAACCCAAGTCGATATCATCCTCCAAACGCTACCCAGAAGTTTTGAGCATTTTCGCCTGAACTATAATATGAATAAAAGGATGTATTCATTGGCGGAACTTCTGACAGAACTTCAGGCAGCCGAAGGGTTGTTTTATCAACATTCTCAAATTTACTATGCTGAAAATGGTTCTACTTCTAAGCCGAAAGGCAAAAAGAAGAAGAAACAAAATGGCTCAGCAAAGAAGGTGAATAAACCTCAAGGTGCAGGACAAAAAGCTAGAATAAAGAAACCGAAGGGCAAGTGCTTTATTTGCAAGCAGACTGGACATTGGAAGGCGGACTGTCCTCGTAGGAAACAGAACAATAAAGGTATATCTCATACTCTAGTAGTTGAAACATGTTTAGCGGTATTATCTACCAGCACATGGTGTGTAGATATGGGAGCCACTAATCATGTTTGCAATTCTTTGCAGGGGTTCCAAGAAACCCGGCAACTATTTGATAGAGAGATAACTGTCTACATGGGCAATGCTACTAAGGTGGCGGTTGTTGCAGTGGGAGATGTCTACTTATCATTTGATAGGAATAGGAAATTGGTTTTAAGGAATTATCTTTATGTACCCAGTTTTAGAAAGAATTTAATTTCAGTTTCTAAACTATATTTGGATGGATATTCAGTTTCCTTTAGTAACAATGTGGTTATAAAGAGAAATAAAGTGAATATCTGTTCTGGTGCATTGATTGGAAATTTATATACTTTAAATCCAATTTCTCCCACAAAGCAAAATATAGAAATTAATAACACATCTTCTAACTCTAATAAGAGAAAAGAACCTTCGGAAATGAACCAAACACATCTTTGGCATCTAAGGCTTGGTCATATTAACTTAAGTAGGATTCAAAAGCTTGTAGCCAATGGACTCTTGGGTCCATTAGAGTTGGAAAACTTTCCAACGTGTGAATCCTGCTTGGAAGGTAAGATGACCAAGAGACCTTTTAAGGCCAAGGTGTATAGAGCCAAAGAAGCGTTAGAATTGGTTCATTTTGATTTGTGTGGTCCTATGTCTATCCAGGCTAGAGGCGGCTTTGAATATTTTGTCTCTTTTATAGACGATTATTCAAGATATGGATACATTTTACCTAATGCGCCGCAAGTCTGAGTGCTTTGATAAGTTCAAAGAGTACAAGGCTGATGTGGAGAAACGTCTAGGTAAAAGTATCAAGACACTACGGTCGAATCGTGGTGGCGAATACCTCTTAGGAGGGTTTAGGAATTACTTATCAGAGGTCGGGATTCAATCCTAATTATCCACACCTGGTACACCCCAACAGAATGGTGTGGCATAACGAAGGAATAGGACTCTTATGGAGATGGTTAGATCGATGATGAGTTATTTAGAATTACCAAATTCATTTTGGGGATACGCTCTGGAAACAACAGCGCACATTCTGAACTTAGTACCTTCTAAATCAGTATCTTCTACTCCCACAGAATTATGGAATGGGCAGAAGCCTAGTTTAAGACATATTCGGATTTGGGGTAGTCCAGCACATGTGCTGAAACAAGATGCTGATAAGTTAGAATCTCGTACATAAGTTCGTATGTTTGTGGGATATCCCAGAGAAACGAAAGGCGATTTATTTTATTGTCCTAAAGAATAGAAGGTCATTGTTAGCACCAATGCCCAGTTTTTAGAAGAAGACTATATAATGGATCACAAGCCCAGTAGTAAAATTGTTCTAGAAGAACTTAGAGAGGATACGTCTACTTCAGTACCAACAGTACAAGACGAAGTGCCACAAGAGACTGCAACACGTGTCACACATGATACACAACCACAGACGGTGCCTCGTCGTAGTGGGAGGGTTGTAAGGTAGCCCGAGAGATTCATGTTTTTGGGTGAGTCTTCGGACTTGATCCAAGGCAAACATGAACCAGATCCCCGGACATATGATGAAGCACTCCAAGATATAGATGTAGTATCTTGGCAAAAGGCAATGAATTCCGAAATAGAATCTATGTATTCTAATAAGGTCTGGGAGCTTGCAAAACCACCTGATGGTGTAAAAGTCATTGGATGCAAGTGGATCTATAAAAGGAAAAGAGGGACAGATGGGAAGGTAGAAACCTTCAAAGCAAGGCTTGTTGCGAAGGGATACACTCAGAAAGAGGGAATCGATTATAAGGAGACCTTTTCGCCGGTAGCTATGCTTAAGTCTATCCGGATACTCTTATCCATTACCGCTCATATGGATTATGAGATTTAGCAAATGGATGTCAAGACAACTTTCCTTAATGGAAGTCTTGAAGAAAACATCCATATGAAGCAACTAGAAGGGTTCATTGAAAAGGGCAAAGAGCATCTAGTGTGCAAGCTTAATCGGTCCATTTATGGACTGAAGCAAGCTTCAAGATCTTGGAACATCCGGTTTAATGAAGTAATCCAGTCATATGGATTTATTCAGTGTCCGGATGAGTCTTGTGTATACAAGAAGTGTAACGGAAACATGGTGGTATTTCTTGTACTATACGTAGATGATATTTTCTTAATTGGCAACAATGTCAAGGTATTATCAGACGTAAGGATATGGTTGTCCAAACAATTTGATATGAAGGACTTAGGAGAATGTGCACACATCCTTGGGATCAAAGTTATAAGGGATCGCAAGAAAAGAATGTTGTGCCTATCCCAAGCTTTATATATAGATATAATCCTTGCTCATTTTAGCATGCAAAACTCCAAGAAAGGTTTCTTACCTTTTAAGCATGGAGTAGCCTTATCTAAAGAGATGTCTCCAAAAACATCAAAGGAGATTGAGGACATGAAGGCAGTTCCTTATGCTTCGGCTGTAGGAAGCCTTATGTATGCAATGTTGTGTACGAGACCTGATATCTGTTTTGCCGTGGGCATGGTTAACAGATATCAAAGTAACCCTGGACAAGGACATTGGACTGCAGTAAAGAATATATTAAAGTACCTGAGAAGGACTAGAGATTATATGCTAGTTTACCAAGCAGACGATTTACTCCCTGTGGGTTACACAGATTCGGACTTCCAATCAGATAGGGACAACAGTAAGTCTACATCAGGCTATGTGTTTACTTTAGGAGGTGGAGCCATTGCATGGAGGAGTGTTAAGCAAAAATGCGTCTCAGACTCAACCATGGAAGCTGAGTATGTGGCAGCCTCTAAGGCAGCCAAAGAAGCTGTATGGCTCAGGAACTTTCTAATGGACTTAGATGTGATTCCTGGTTTGCCCAAGATCGTCACAATTTATTGTGATAATAGTGGAGCAGTTGCAAACTCGAAGGAACCACGAGCCCATAAGGCAAGTAAACATATAGAGCGCAAGTACCACCTGATACGAGATATCGTCAAGCGAGGAGAAGTTGTCGTCACCAAGATAGCATCAGCAGATAACCTGGCAGATCCTTTCACTAAGGCCCTTCCGGCGAAAGCTTTTGATCGGCATGTGGAGGGTGTAACGACCCGCCTTCTACTAAATAAGCTGTAAGGCCGATCGTCACATTATGCTGTGCTAACTATTCCCTGACCATCACTAAATCTAAATGCGGAAGCTGTATTAACTAAAATTTTGCTAAACTGTTAACATTTCTTTATTCTATATATGCTAGGGGGTGTAATCTAAACCATTCATGGTATATTTTACATCCCTCGTGGTCAAGGAACTGAAATAAAGGTTTCCCTGCTGTTATCAGTCCTGCCAATCGATCTATGGATCGATTGGAATGGTCGGATCGATCCAGTGATCGATCCAGCATGCTACTGTGTGCGGAACTTGGGTAGGATCGATCTAGTGATCGATCTAGCACGCTACTGTGCTCGGGGCGATATTCTGGATCGATCGGCTGATCGATCCAGACTGGCCAATCGATCCAGTGATCGATCCCAGAGCCTTCTGTTCGCGACAGAATTCGCTGGATCGATCGGCTGATCGATCCAGAGGCCTACTATTCATGAGACAAGTTGCCCAGTCGATCCTCCGATCGATTGGAAACTCTTGAATCGATCAGCTGATCGATTCGAGTTTCTGAGTTCGTGCCAAAGGTCTGATTTCAGCACTTGCTCGTGCCAAAATTACTTATAACAATTCTAAACTAAATGCAAAACATTCTAACAACACAAAAATAGTGTTCTAAACATGATAGGATGCATGATTAACTAGTTCATAACATTTAACATACTAAGGTGCAAAATAACAAAATGCTAAAAGGTTCTAATACTAAAAACAAGCTTGCTGATATTCCCTAAGATCTTTATTCCAAGTTCCATCCACACACATCTTCACCGCATTTCCCTCCAGCCTCCGCTAGTCCATCTTTCCTTTACCTTTATCTGCAGTATAAGGAAAAAGTATCTGTAAGCTTTCGCTTAGTAAGAAACCATCTACCTCACAAAAACATGCATTCGATGCAAGATGCTTTTAAAACATGCTATTTGAAATACTTACTAAATATGCTAAGCATGGCATGGCATACAACACATAAAATTCAGAAACTGATCCTGGCAGTAAGAGCTAATCATAAACTATCATGTTATATCACAGAAACTACACTGTTACAAAAGCTGAACTGAGCTAATTCTAGCTAATACTAAAGCTGTCCTAAATTCACCTAAGTACTTTGTGAGAGTTTGAAAACTTTATACATATAATAGGTGAAAATACATAATCATGCTGCTAATGGGTCCGGCAACTGTACGTGCTATGCGCGCATCCCTAACTAGACCCGGGTTTGTGAGTCCCGAATTTAGTAGGGTTTACTAGGTTATCTAAACCTAGGGACGACTGTGGGAGCCCAACCCAATGGATATCTAATCCAGTACAGTGCCACTGAAAAAGTAAAATACTGAACATAAGCTAATAAATTCTTGTCTTGGTTATACTAGGTTGTCTAAACCCAGAACTAGGTTATCTAAACCTAGAGGCGACTGTGGGAGCCCACCCATTGGACATCTAGTCCTGTAAAAGCTAAAGCAAGACTAAATAGGTTGTGTAAATGCTTCTAGTGCATTTATCCAAGCTAATAAAATGCCTAATTGCATTTGACTGTGCTAAACATTCTATCGAGCACTTGGTGTACGCTAGTGCACACCTTATGTGCCAAAATTTGCATATGACTAAACTAATGCATAAAAATCACACGAAGAGCTACTTATACTGCAGGTGAGGGGTTTCTTACCTCTTGTTCGGATTTTCTTACGATTTTAATCACTAGATTTCCGGAGGAGACGATCCTTTCGACGATCTTCTCGCGTCTATGCGTTCTTCTCGCGGAGAGGAACGTCCTCGTGTCGGAGATGTCGCCGGAAGGTGTCCTTGAAGCCCTAGGAAAGGAACCCTAGGCTTGTTCTTGTGGTTGGCGCCGAGAGAAGGAGAAAAGGAGAGGTGGCGTCGGTGAGGTTTGAGGAGAAGAAATCCCGATCAAAATAAACCCCCACTTAATAATTTCCTATTTATATTAAGTGGTAATTTCGGCCCAACTTGAATATAAATATAATTGTTTCCCTTTCCTTTCAGCACGGCCCTACTGGGTTCACTTGGTTACCGTGGTTCACCATAAGTCATAGGACCCAATAGGTCTCGGGTTCAATTCCCGCGTAGGCTATTTTATGGTTCTAATTGTTTTTGCTACTTCTGCTGCTCTAAAAATTCTATAAAAATGTCCTAAAATTCCAGAAAAATCATAGAATATTTCTAAAATAGTTTTGAGAATTTTTTGGGCATTACAATCCCCCATACCTTATAAAAAGTTCGTCCTCGAACTTAGAATAACTCTAGGTACTTCTGTCTCATACTATCTTTCGTCTCCCAAGTTGCCTCTTCTGATGTGTGACTATGCCAAATCACTTTAACTAATGGTACTTCCTTGTTCCACAATTTCTTAACTGCTCGGTCTATTATCTGAATAGGCCGACTGTCATAGCTGAGGTCTTCGCGGATTTGTACCGACTGGGGCTCAATCACCTGGGTGGCATCTGGGGTATGCTTCTTCAGCATAGAGACATGAAATACATTGTGGACAGCTGACATTTCCTGGGGTAGCTCTATCTCATATGCTACCTTGCCCACTCTTCTGCTGATAAGGTATGGTCCCACATATCTGGGACTTAGCTTGCCCTTCTTCCCAAAACGCATTACTCCATTCATGGGAGCTACTCTGAGGAACACTGAATCCCCAACTGAGAACTCTAAAGGTCTACGTCGTGTATCAGCATAGCTTTTCTGGCGGCTCTGAGCTGTCTCTATCCTCTGGCGGATCTGCTGTATAGCTGCTGTGGTATCTGCTACTAGATCTGTCTGAAGTTCTAGTTCTTTCTGTTCACCACTCTCATACCAGCAGATTGGAGATCTACACCTCCGCCCATAAAGAGCCGCGTAAGGTGCCATACCGATAGTGGCCTGATAGCTGTTGTTGTATGCAAATTCTGCTAAACTCAGATATTTGCACCAACTTCCTTTGAAGTCTAGGGCACATGCTCGGAGCATATCTTCGAGTACCTGATTTACCCGCTCCGTCTGTCCATCTGTCTGAGGATGGAAAGCTGTGCTAAATTTTAACTTCGTGCCCAATGCTGACTGTACACACTCCCAGAAGTGTGATGTGAATCTACTATCTCTGTCTGAAATAATGGTTCGTGGGACTCCATGTAGTCTAACGATCTCCTTGAGATACAACTGAGCTAGCTGTTCCATGGAGTAGGATATCCTGATAGCTGAGAAGTGGGCTGATTTAGTCAACCTGTCGACTATTACCCAGATGGTATCAAAACCATTCGTGGTTCTGGGTAATCCCACTATGAAATCCATAGAAATGACTTCCCACTTCCATTCTGGAATCTGAATAGGCTGCAAAACTCCTCCTGTTCTCTGTAACCCTCTGACAGGTTAGGCAGATGCTGACATATCGAGCGATGTCTCTCTTCATCCCAAGCCACCAAAAACATTTCTTCAAGTCCTGGTACATTTTGGTGGAGCCAGGATGCATCGCATAGGGAGTCTTGTGAGCCTCATCTAAGATCTTTCTGCGTAGTTCCCCCTGATCTGGAATGCATAATCTGTCGCCAAAATACAACACCCTGCTAGCGGACACTCTGAATTCTCCACTTTATGATTCTGCTATCCCTTGCTTGATTTTCTGAATTTCAGGATCCTATTCCTGAGCTGTCTGAATGTCATCAAGCAAGGTCAACTCTAAAGTCATAGTAGAGAGCTGTCCAACTATGAGTTCGAGGCCGAAATCTGTGATCTCTTTCTGTAGGGGTGGTGACATGGCCACTAGAGATAATAAGGTAGCACTGGACTTCCTACTAAGTGCATCGGCTACCCTATTGGCTTTCCCTGGGTGGTAGAGGATGTTTATATCGTAGTCTTTGACCAGCTCTAGCCATCTACGCTGTCACATATTCAGATCCTTCTGAGTGAAGAAGTACTTCAGACTCTGATGATCTGTATATACTCTGCACTGAGCTCCATACAAGTAATGTCTCCAAATCTTGAGAGCGAACACCACTGCTGCAAGCTTAAGATCATGAGTAGGATAATTCCTCTCATAGTCCTTGAGTTGTCTAGAGGCGTAGGCGATCACCTTGCCATTTTGCATCAGTACTGCTCCTAGTCCCAACTTAGAGGCATCACTATAAATATCAAAGCTGTCTGTGTTTTCTGGTAGAGTCAGAATAGGTGCACTGGTCAATCTCCTTTTCAGCTCGCTGAAGCTGTTCTCACAGTCCTCTGTCCACTGAAATTTTCTGCTCTTTCTGGTAAGAGCCGTCAGTGGGGAGGCTATCCTGGAGAAGTCCTCTACAAATTTTCTATAATAACCTGCTAATCCCAGAAAGCTTCTGATCTCACTAGCGTTCTTGGGTCTTTTCCAGTTACTCACAGCTTCTATCTTACTGGGGTCTACCATGATACCATCCTTTGAGATGATGTGACCCAGGAAGGACACCTGATCTAACCAAAATTCACATTTCATGAATTTGGCGTACAACTGGTTCTGCTGAAGGGTCTGCAATACTATTTTCAGGTGCTCTACGTGTTCTTCCTGAGTTCCTGAATAGATAAGAATGTCATCGATGAATACGATAACGAACTTATCTAAGAATTCTCTGAATACCCTGTTCATAAGATCCATGAAAGTAGCTGGAGCGTTTGTTATGCCAAAGGGCATGACTACGAACTCGTAATGTCCGTATCTGGTCCTGAATGCTGTTTTGGGTATATCCCCTTCTTTAACTTTCACCTGATGATAACCTGATCTGAGGTCTATCTTAGAGAACACTGCTACTCCCTTTAGTTGATCAAATAGGTCATCTATTCTGGGAAGAGGATACCTGTTCTTGATCGTGACTTGGTTCAGTGCCCGGTAATCTATACACAGGCGCATGCTCCCGTTCTTCTTCTTCACGAACAATACAGGCGCTCCCCATGGTGAGTGACTAGGGCGTATGAAGCCTTTGTCAAGCAGCTCCTGTAGTTGCTCATGAAGTTCCTTCAGTTCTGCTGGAGCCATGCGATAAGGCGCTTTGGAAATAGGATTTGTACCGGGAATGAGCGCTATCTCAAATTCAATCTCCCTGTCTGGTGTTAAGCCTGGTAACTCTTCAGGGAAGACTGCTGGGTAGTCACATACGACTCGGACCTCTGCTAGCTGTTGGTCCTTGTCCTGACTGGTACTGACTATGTGTGCTAAAAATCCCGTACATCCTGAATCCATTAATCTCTGTGCCTTCATAGCTGAGAGAAACTTCTTGGCCTTTCTCTTGGGTTCTCCGATGAACTCGAACTGTGCTTTTGCTTCAGGTTGGAATATGACTTTCTGCTTACGACACTCTATGGAAGCACCATATCTGATCAAGAAGTCCATTCCGAAGATGACATCGTAATCAGTCATATTTAGCACTATCAGATCACAAAAGAGTTCTCTGTCTGCTATAATGACTGGCACTGCTCCGAGCCAGTGCGTGGATGCCATAATTTCTCCTGAAGGCAGTGTCGTCAGAAACTGACTACTGAGTGCCTCTGGCGGTATTGCTAACTTTTCAGTAAATGCCCTGGATATATATGAATGGGTTGCCCCAGTATCGAATAAGACAGTTGTACTTTGCTGTAAAATACTAATCTGACCTGTAACAACTGTCGAGGCATTTGCTATGTCCTCTCTGGTGAGTGAGTAGATCCTCGCATTGGTCGTAGCTGGAGGGGCTTCTAATCGGCCTTGGCTGATGTGTGGACCATCTAAAGCGGCCTGCATCTGGTGCAACTGTGCTAGCTTGGCTTCATACTGGATCCGGCTGTGGTGGAGGAAAGCTGGCCTTGTTCGGACACTGATTGGCCATATGCCCTTCTTGTCCGCATTCAAAGCATCCTCATGTGCCCTTACGACAAACTCCAGGATGGAATTTCCCACAAGTAGCACACTTTGGATAACTGGGCTGCTTGCTAGCTGGTCCTCCCTTTGGGTAACTCCCTGGCTTGCACTTGTTGCTGGAGTTCCCTTTCCAGTTTGAGCCGTGGGAGCTGTGGCCCTGCTGTTTCTGAGTGCCTGAGCCTCCTTGACCTTTCAACTCTGAGAGAACTTGCTTCTGTTGCTTTATACTGTTCTGGTAGTGCTCGGTGGTCAGAGCACTGCTGACTAGTTCTTCGGTGGTTTGCGGCCTATGAACGTCGCCAGCCACGTTCATTGCTATTTCCGGCCTTAGTATCTTGAGCATCAACCGAACTCGTTCTTTTTCTGTGTTGACTAGTTCAGGGCATAGACGAGCAACCTGTTGAATTTCTTCACGGCTTCCTCCATTGAAAGGTTGCCCTGGCGAAACTCAGTGAACTCGTCATAGTGGCGATTTGTAACCCGTATGTGAAAGAATTCCTCAAAGAACTCCTTCTCGAAGTCAGCCCATGTCATCTGGTTTACTGGGTGCTTCGCTCTGATTCTCTCCCACCACATGCGTGCATCTCCTGTCAAGCAGAAGGAGGCGCACTTCACCTTCTCATGCTCTGGCCAGTCCAGAAGCTCCATCGTACTTTCTAGTGTTTTGAACCAGGCTTGAGCATCCCATGGCTCACTGGTGCCTGAGAAGTTCTCGGGCTTGACTCTCTGCCACCGGATCAGATAGGCTTCTCTCTGTGTTCCTGCTGCTGGAGCTACTGGTGCTGGAGGCTGGACTAGTGGAACCTCTTAGACCACTGACGTTGGTAGGTTTGGTTCCGGGGTGACTGTGGGGGTATTCTGCTGACTAGCCTTTAAGGTGGCTATTTCCTGTCGCTGTTCAACTAGCTGCTGCTGTAACTGAGCCACTAATGCTGTAAGGTCTGGGGGAGGCACTGAACTGCCTGCCTCGTGCTGGGGCTCAGTAGCTGGTGCCCTTCTAGCTGGGCATCCTCGTGCCATTTCTAAAGACATAGAGGACATACATAACTAAGGCAATCATGTTTATATAACTACTATCATTATCATGTTAGGTACTATCATCAATCAACATGGTACAGTATCTATAAACATGAAAGAAAGAACATAATAAAGTGAGAGACGTTTCTTACTTGGAAGCTGCAGGTTCAATGCTGATGTGTGTGTAGGAAGTATGGAAACTGCTCTGATACCACTCTGTAATGACCCGCCTTCTACTAACTAAGCTGTAAGGTGGATCGTCACATTATGCTGTGCTAACTATTCCATGACCATCACTAAATATAAATGCGGAAGCTGTATTAACTAAAATTTTGCTAAATTGTTAACATTTCTTTATTCTATATATGCTAGGGGGTGTAATCTAAACCATTCATGGTATATTTTACATCCCTCGTGGTCAAGGAACATAAATAAAGGTTTCCCCACTGTTATCAGTCCTCCCAATCGATCCATGGATCGATTGGAATGGTCAGATCGATCCAGTGATCGATCCAGCATGCTACTATGTGCGGAACTTGGGTTAGATCGATCCAGTGATCGATCCAGCATGCTACTATGCTCGGGGCGATATTCTGGATCGATCGGCTGATCGATCCAGACTGTCCAATCGATCCAGTGATCGATCCCAGAGCCTTCTATTCGCGACAGAATTCGCTGGATCGATCGGTTGATCGATCCAGAGGCCTACCGTTCGCGAGACAAGTTGCCCAGTCGATCCTCCGATCGATTGGAAACTCTCGAATCGATCAGCTGATCGATTTAAGTTTCTGAGTTCATGCCAAAGGTCTGATTTCAGCACTTGCTCGTGCCAAAATTACTTATAACAATTCTAAACTAAATGCAAAACGTTCTAACAACACAAAAATAGTGTTCTAAACATGATAGGATGCATGATTAACTAGTTCATAACATTTAACATACTAAGGTGCAAAATAACAAAATGCTAAAAGGTTCTAATACTTAAAACAAGCTTGCTGATATTCCCTAAGATCTTTATTCCAAGTTCCATCCACACACATCTTCACCGCATTGCCCTCCAGCCTCCGCTAGTCCATCTTTCCTTTACCTTTATCTGCAGTATAAGGAAAAAGTATCTGTAAGCTTTCGCTTAGTAAGAAACCATCTACCTCACAAAAACATGCATTTGATGCAAGATGCTTTTAAAACATGCTATTTGAAATACTTACTAAATATGCTAAGCATGGCATGGCATACAACACATAAAATTCAGAAACTGATCCTGGCAGTAAGAGCTAATCATAAACTATCATGTTATATCACAGAAACTACACTGTTACAAAAGCTGAACTGAGCTAATTCTAGCTAATACTAAAGCTGTACTGAATTCACCTAACTACTTTGTGAGAGTTTGAAAACTTTATACATATAATAGGTGAAAATACATAATCATGCTGCTAATGAGACCGGCAACTGTACGTGCTATGCGTGCATCCCTAACTAGACCCGGGTTTGCAAGTCCCGAATTTAGTAGGGTTTACTAGGTTATCTAAACCTAGGGACGACTGTGGGAGCCCAACCCAATGGATATCTAATCCAGTACAGTGCCACTGAGAAAGTAAAATACTGAACATAAGCTAATAAATTCTTGTCTTGCTTTTACTAGGTTGTCTAAACCCAGAACTAGGTTATCTAAACCTAGAGGTGACTGTAGGAGCCCACCCATTGGACATCTAGTCCTGTAAAAGCTAAAGCAAGACTAAATAGGCTGTGTAAATGCTTTTAGTGCATTTATCCAAGCTAATAAAATGCCTAATTGCATTTGACTGTGCTAAACATTCTATCGAGCACTTGGTGTACGCTAGTGCACACCTTATGTGCCAAAATTTGCATACGACTAAACTAATGCATAAGAATCACAGGAAGAGCTACTTATACTGCAGGTGAGGGGTTTCTTACCTCCTGTTCTGGTTTCCTTACGATTCTAATCGCTAGATTTCCGGAGGAGATGATCTTCTCGCATCTATGCGTTCTTCTCGCGGAGAGGAACGTCCTCGTGTCGGAGATGTCGCTGGAAGGTGTCCTTGAAGCCCTAGGAAAGGAACCCTAGGCTTGTTCTTGTGGTTGGTGCCGAGAGAAGGAGAAAAGGAGAGGTGGCGTCGGTGAGGGTTTGAGGAGAAGAAATCCCGATCAAAATAAACCCCCACTTAATAATTTCCTATTTATATTAAGTGGTAATTTCGGCCCAACTTGAATATAAATTTAATTGTTTCCCTTTCCTTTCAGCACGTCCCTGCTGGGTTCACTTGGTTACCATAGTTCACCATAAGTCATAGGACCCAATAGGTCTCGGGTTCAATTCCCGCGTAGGCTATTTTACGGTTCTAATTGTTTTTGCTACTTCCGCTGCTCTAAAAATTCTATAAAAATGTCCTAAAATTTCAAAAAAATTGTTGGATCGAGATCGCGCTAGAGGGGGGGGTGAATAGCGCTTGCGGCTATTTTTGTCGTATCGGAAACGTAAAACTACCAAAGTAAATATACGCAGCGGAAGTAAAGAATGCAATCACAGAAAGACACAGATAGTTTTACTTCGTTCGGAGCCTAGGTCGACTCCTACTCGAAGGCCCGCGATCCTTGATCGCTTTCGGTGGGCAACACTTATAAGTACGAAAAAGAGTACAAGATTTACAATCAGTACAGTAATTAAAAACAAGTTTACCGACGACAGAATCGTAGACTCGAAGCTCCTGGTCGTCGTGGACTTGTAACAGCACTTCAGGGTCGTTGAATGAGCAGCACGCAGCACAAGGATTGCTTGGAAGTTCTATATTGAAGCTGCTGGTCGAGACCCCTTATAAAGGGGGTTCAAGGCGCCTTACACTGTTCACCAAGGCGCCTTGAACGAGCCGAGTCACCCGCGTGGATCAGCACGGACCTGGTCGAACTCTATCTGGTTTAAGGCGCCTTCAGCCTATCCAAGGCGCCTTCAACCTCCGGTTCAAGGCGCCTTGAACCCCATTCAATGGCCTCTTCCTGGCTCGCACCCGAGGCGCCTCCAAGCTCCATGGAGGCGCCTCGGACACTGTTCATCCGAGTCCTTCTTTGTGTTTTTGGTACCTGCAAGTATGTTAATCCAAAGATACCTGCAACACAAAGTTAACACAACATAATAGTATGAATATGAAATTATGACAGTCTCCGGACTGTCCGGGTCTGACTTCGGGTTTCCTACGGGGAACGCGTCCTCACCTACTCCTCTCAGGAGATTTTACCTGTTGCCAGTGCGATCCTCCAGATCGACTGGACTTTTGCTCGGCACTCGATGCTCCCGGACTTTCTGCTGAACATCCGCTTCACCGGCCAGTTCAGACTTTCACCTGGTTCGCGATACCAGGACTTTCCACCTAGGGTTACCACCCCCTAGGACTTTTGCCTGAAGCCATCGACCTGCCAAGACTTTCCGCATAGGGTTACCACCCCCTATGACCTAGGGTTACCACCCCCTAGGGTTTTACCTTGCCTAACCGCAGTTAGGACTTTCCTGAAACACTCAGCAAAAGCTGTCAGATAACAAAGCACCTTAACTTTGAATCCTTTGCCATTATCAAAACTTAGGTTCGATCGTCGGATGCTTCCCGCACCAACAATCTCCCCCTTTTTGATTATGGCAACACGTAATTCAAAGTTAAGAAAAACAACATATGTAATAACTGCATAAAGTTAACCAAGCTTAAGTAAATAAACTTCAAATGCAATAGAGGTTAAGCTGGAAACTTTGAACTTTGACATATTAGACTCCCCCTTAATAAAAGCCCTCCTTTTATCAAATACTTTGAATTTAACTTTAATTTACCTACTCTCTGCTTTTATTAAATACTTTGATTTTTCCATTAACTTTAAATCTACTCTCCCCCTTTGCCATATATCAAAAAATAAACTAGTTTGAAAGTAGATTTGTATTTTTCTGAAGGAAAATTTTCAAAAGAGGGAAAAAGAACAAAAAACGATTTAGCTTTTTGAGTTTTGGGATTTTCTAAATTTGAAAAATACTTAGCTATATATTCAGCTTCAAAATGATTTGTATTGAGAAAATATTTTGCCAAATGCAATCAAACTAAGTGTAGTAAACTTATTCTTAAAATTTAACTAAGTTTGAAGATATGAGTATTTGAATTTTCAATAAAAAAAATTTAGAAGTTATAAAATTTGAGGTCACTTTAAAATGTTATAATTAGTTTACTAGATTTGAAAAATAGTTGAATATTCAATTTCATGGTCAAGTTTTTGAAAAAACTGTAAATGAGTTTTGAATACTCATTGTGAACAACATATTTATTTTTAGGGCAGAGGGAGTAGTAGGAGTTTGTTTTCAGTCCAAGCATGAGTCAAATTAAATTATTAAGTTTAAATTGATTAAGTATCAGAGCCCTAAAATAATCAGGTAAAGAAATTTGATTAGAACCGTAAAGTATAATCATGCTTAAATTGAAACACATTTTTCCAACTGTCTAACCTTTAGCTACTTGCTGATTGCCTAGAGGGCAGTAGCTTTCACATGGTTAGTCAAATTAAGTCCATTTGGTCCAGTTAGATTTGTCTAGAGCTGGAAGACTTAACTTGGTTAATATTTATGATGTGTTTAACGCCCAGACTCATATTGATGCACAAATATAAGCATTCCTGAGTTCAGGCTGTACCCTATGCATCTCACGCCATTCTAAGTTTTTCAAACACAAGCAAGGTAGACCTAGGTGTTTGTGAGATGCTCTGGCTTTAATCTAGGGGAACATGATTTCTAGGGGAAAACTTAGGCTAGTTCCAAATGTTGAAAATTCTAAGAAATTGGAATTTTGAAATAAGTATTTTCCTAGAAATTTAAAAGCAAATGATAACCAAACATTGTCTATTCTACCCAACACATTCCTATTTGTCTTCTAAGTGAGCTGAACTCAAGTTCAGGTAAGGGTTTTGTGAAGATGTCAGCTAGATTTGATTTTGACTCAACATAGTTGAGTGTAATGTCACCCTTAGCTACATGATCCCTTACAAAATGGTGCTTTACTTCTATATGTTTAGTCCTTGAGTGATGAATTGGGTTTTTTGTTAAATTTATGGAACTTATATTATCAATTGAGATTTTTGTGTTATGATAGTTCAGTTGATAGTCTTTAAGAGTGTGCATCATCCAAAGCAATTGAGATGTGCATTCACCTAAGGCTATATATTCAGCTTCAGTGGTAGACAAAGCCACACAATGTTGCTTTCTACTTGACCAACTTACTAGGCATTGTCCTAGAAATTGACAGCTACCACTTGTGCTTTTTCTATCTAACTTGCATCCGGCGTAATCCGAGTCAGAGTAGCCAAGAAGGTCAAAGGTGCAAGTTCTAGGGTACCAGAGTCCTATATTTAGAGTACCTTTAATGTACCTAAGTATTCTTTTAACATAGGTTAAATGTGACTCTTTTGCACAAGATTGGTATCTTGCGCACATACCTACCGCAAATAATATGTCGGGTCGGCTTGCAGTTAGGTAAAGCGAGCTTCCTATGGCACTCCTATAGTACTTTGGGTCTACTGGTTTGCCTTCAGGGTCAGAGTCTATGTTAATGTTGGTTGCCATGGGTGTATTTATTATTTTTGAATTTTCCATGCAGAATTTTTTAATTAATTCCTTTGCATATTTAGTTTGATAAATATATATTCCATCTTTAGTTTGTTTTATTTGTAGGCCTAAGAAAAAATTAAGTTCACCAACCATGCTCATTTCGAATTCATTTTCCATTAATTTAGTGAATTCTTTTAAAAATTTAGAGTTATTTGATCCAAAAATTATATCATCAACGTAGATTTGAGCTATGAAGATGTCTTTGTCTACAGTTTTTACAAATAGAGTTGGATCTATTTGACCTTGGTTGAAACCTTTGGATATTAAGTGATTTGACAATCGTTCATACCATGCCCTAGGGGCTTGTTTAAGTCCGTACAAGGCCTTTTTTAACCTAAATACATGATTAGGATATCCTAAGTCCTCAAATCCTGGGGGTTGGCTTACATATACTTCCTCCTTAATAAATCCATTTAAGAATGCTGACTTGACATCCATTTGGTATAGTTTAAATCCTTTGTTTGCTGCATAGGCTAACAACATTCTAATGGATTCGAGTCTAGCTACTGGGGCATAGGTTTCATCATAGTCCAAACCTTCAACTTGGCTGAATCCTTTAGCTACAAGCCTAGCCTTATTTCTAATTATTTCGCCTTGATCATCTAGCTTGTTTCTAAATACCCATTTTGTATCGATTATTGATTTATTTGAGGGTTTAGATACAAGTTCCCACACTTGATTTCTCTCAAATTGGGCTAACTCTTCCTGCATAGCTATGATCCAGTCCGGGTCAGGTAGTGCTTCTTCTATTGTTTTTGGTTCGATTTTAGAAATTAGGGCAATCTGACTGTGAATTCTGTAGGAGGATCTAGTTCTTACCCCTAGATTTGGATCACCCAAAATTTGATCAGATGGGTGAGAGGTACTGACCCTAGTTAGTCTTGTAAGTGGGTCAGGGGCTGGTTCCTCTGGTTTATGAAGACTTGGTTGAATTTCATCATCTTCTATATTTCTTGGATCAATATCAACATTCTCATTTATATTTGGTAGATTATTTTCTTCATCAAATATTATATTAGTTGTTTCTTCAACTTTTAGGGTGTTTTGATTGTAGACTCTATAGGCTCGACTGTTTGAGGAGTATCCTAAAAATATTCCTTTGTTAGATTTGGGTGTGAATTTTCTTAAATAATCTTTAGTGTTTAAAATGTGAACTTTACATCCAAATACTTTTAAATAATGTAAGTTAGGAATTTTATGATAATATAGTTCATAAGGGGTTTTCTTGTGAAATTTGTTGATCAAAATTCGGTTTTGAATATGATTTGCAGTATTTATTGCTTCTGCCCAGAATTGGTGATTTAAGTTATATTCATTTAACATGGTTCTAGCGGCTTCTTGTAGGGTTCTATTTTTACGCACCAGACCATTTTGTTGGGGGTTCTAGGACATGAAAATTCATGTTGATATCCATTTATTTTACAAAATTGGGTAAATTTATGATTTTCAAATTCCTCCGTGATCACTTCTTATTCTTTTAATTTTAGTATCTTTTCATTTTCTATTAATTTACAAAAGTTACTAAATATTTCATAGGTTTCATCTTTAGTTTTTAGGAATTTTACCCATGAAAATCTAGAGTAGTCATCAATTATTACTAAGCAATCTGGTTCTTGCTTAGTGACTTAGCTCCATGTGAATCAAATAAGTCAAGGTGAAGGAGCTCAAGTAAGGAGCTGGTTCTTTCAAGATTTGTTGATTTGTGTGTTGACTTAGTTTGTTTTCCTTGTTGACAAGCATTACAGATTGAATTTTCAATGAATTTTAGGTTTGGTAAACCTTTAACTAGACCATTTTGACTCATTTTTGAAATGAGTCTAGTGTGAGTGTGACACAATCTTCTGTGCCACAAAGCAGTTTCCTCTTCTTGTGTTAGAAAACACTTTGTTGAGGATGTTGGTAGATTAATGGAATACATATTATTTATCCTAAGTCCCTTAAGTAAGATTTCAGGATTTTCAATGTTTTTAACTAAACACCTGGTTTTGTCAAAAGTTACTAAGTATCCGTTATCACACAATTGACTTATACTTAGTAAATTAAACTTGAAATTTTCAACTAAAAGGACTTTTCGAATAATAAAATCGGAGTTGAGTTCGATATTACCTCTTCCGATTACCTTAAGTTGACCTTCGTTACCGAATGCAACTGATCCTAAGTTGTTGTATGTGAGTTTAGTAAACTTCAATTTATCTCCAGTCATGTGTCTGGAGCAGCCACTATCCAACATCCATTGATCCAATTCCTACATAGGAAGTGGTTGAATTGTTTTAATGGATTGCACGATAGTTAAGTTGAAGTAAACTTGTTAGAGATAAATTTTGAAGGAGTTTTGAAATTGAAAATAATTTTGAAATTGAGTTTTAAAATTAAGTTTTAAAATAATTTTGAAATTGAGTTTTAGAATAATTTTGAAATTGAGTTTTTTTAAAATAACTTTTGAAATTAAGTTTTTAAAATAATTTTGAAATTGAGTTTTTAAAATAATTTTGAAATTGAGTTTTTAAAATAATTTTGAAATTGAGGTTTTTAAAATAACTTTTGAAATTAAGTTTTTAAAATAATTTTGAAATTGAGTTTTTTTTTTTTAAAATAACTTTTAAAATAATTTTGAAATTAAGTTTTTTGAAATAATTTTGAAATTGAGTTTTAGAATAATTTTGAAATTGAGTTTTAAAATAATTTTGATATTAAGTTTTTAAAATAATTTTGAAATTGAGTTTTAGAATAATTTTGAAATTAAGTTTTAAAATTAAGTTTTAAAATAATTTTGAAATTAAGTTTTTTTTTTTTAAATAATTTTGAAATTGAGTTTTAAAATTAAGTTTTAAAATAATTTTGAAATTGAGTTTTAAAAATAAATTTTGAAAAGATTTTTCAAATTGTTTCAGTTTTGAAAATAATTCAAGTTAAAATAACTTGATTTAAGTTAAGTCAATTTAAATAATTTAAATTCCTAATCATCTCACCCGATCTAAAATTGTCAATCAGGGAACCCTATAATTGTTGTGAGATGAATTATAATTCAACTTTAAGGTTTGGGTTAACTTTGTGTTAGATTCAGGTTTGGCTTTGGGTTCAACAAGTAAGCATTCTTTGGATAAACTTCTGGGCTATGGTGAGTCACAAGGAGCTCATTAAAGTAACCATGCCTTCGAGGTTTTCCAAATAGTCCTACCCATTGATCTTAATACCAATCCTTGGTCTAACTAGTCAGGATTCATTTAAGGGTAGCTTCGGTCAGTTCCACTTGGCCAATTGCACCAGGTTGAAGCCATATCTTCCTAGACATGCGATGCCCAAGCTTCCCTAACGTACTATCATCCAAAAATTTCACCAGTACTGTGGATCAAGTTAAACCTAGCCCGTTTTAATCTAACCTTAATTACCCTGCCGGGTAATCTACTCTTGTTTTACCCATCTCGGGTAGATTAGGTTTAGTTACCCTGCCGGGTAGTTTAGTTGGGGGTGCCAGCGAGTCTGGATCCTCCATTTTTATTTTCAGTGTTAACTAAATTTCGACTCTTGAATATCTTAACTTGATTTTAACTTTGAGTTTTGAATTGATAATTTAATTTTGAATTTTGAATTTAATTTTTAATTTTAAATTTCGAATTTTGAATTTAATTTTAGTTTTAAATTTCGAATTTTGAATTTAATTTTTAATTTTAAATTTCGAATTTTGAATTTAATTTTAGTTTTAAATTTCAAATTTTGAATTTAATTTTAAATTTCGAATTTTGAATTTAATTTTAGTTTTAAATTTCGAATTTTGAATTTAATTTTTAATTTTAAATTTGAATTTTTAGGATTGTTTTTCGTTTTGCTCCCCCTGGATCATGGCCTCGATATGGTCTATCGAGGTAGTATATTTGATCCTTTGGAACCCAGTATTGGTCAGGTCTAACTTGATTGACCAAGTTAGACTTGGAGACCCATGCTTGGACTGATTTAACACTTTGTTTGTTTATTAATGATAAATAAGATCTATATTTACTTTTGTATCCCAGCCCAGTTCTGTTGTAGACGGCTCTTTGTGTCCCAAGAATCAAGTCCAAATTCTTGGAGCCCAAAGTAAACCGTTCTAAGGTATTTTCTAAATTTTTAACCCGATTTGTTAGACTTGAATTTTCTTCCTCAAGTTTTTGAACTTGAGTTGGAAATTCAGTCTGACTCTGGTCAGGTAAGGGTTTAGCCACTTCTTTAAGGACACTTACTTCCTTTAGAAGTGACTTAACCTTCAGGTTTGACTTAGCTAATTTGCGCAATAAATAGCTAACTAAAGTGTTCAACCGGGAGATACTTACAGCGGGGTCTGGTCCTTCGGAAACGGATACGGATCCGTGGCTTTGCTCGGACTCTGCCTCAGACTCGCTCTCGCATCCGGATTCGACGACTTGGTCCCGGGCCATTAATGCAAGTAGACTCGTTTGTTCGAGCTCGTTGTCGTCGTCCTCCGATGAAGATTCGTCCCATGTTGCCTTAAGGACCTTTTTCCTTCTTTGCTTTTTGACCTCCTTCAGGTTAGGGCAGTTGGTTTTGATGTGCCCTTTTTGGTTACACCCGTAGCATGTAACTTCAAACTTTATCTTTGTATTTTGTGGGCCTTCCTTTGATTTCACTGCCTTCTTTAGATCTCTTTTGTCGAATCCTTTCCTCTTGTAGAGCTTCTTCACGAGATTTACCAGCTCGGTTGTAATGTCACCTTCTTCATCATCAGAGTCTGGTTCAGCTTCCGATGCTGGTTCGGTTCTCCGTCGAGGTCTCGGTTCCCGGGTTCGGCTTGTACCTGCAACCAACGCAATACCTTTCTCGGTAGGCTGTGCATTAGTCTGCTCATGAAGTTCAAATTCACTAAAAAGTTCATCTAGTTTTAAAGAAGATAAATCCTTGGAAACTTTGTAGGCATCTACCATTGATGCCCACAATGTATTCCTTGGAAACGAGTTTAGGGCATACCTTATTACGTCCCGATTTTCTATCTTCTGGCCAATTCCGTGAAGAGAGTTAAGGATGTCTTGTATTCTTGCGTGAAGAGAACTCGCCGTTTCGCCTTCCTGCATTTTTAGATTATATAATTTATTAAGTAAAAGATCTCTTTTACTTACCTTAGTGTCGTCAGTGCCTTCGTGGAGTTCGATGAGCTTTTCCCAGAGTTCTTTTGCGGAGGAGAATGGACCGACTCTGTTGAGCTCTTCTTTGGTAAGACCACATTGGATGGTGCAGGTGGCTTTTGCGTCAGCTTCCACCTTTTTGATAAATGCTGGCTCCCAATTTTCGCAGGGTGTAGGCTTACCGTCGGTACCAGTTGGCAGTTCCAGTCCTGTTTTGATGATCATCCAGGTATCGAACTGGATCTTCAGATATATCTCCATTCGCCCCTTCCAATACCCGAAGTCTTCTCCGGAAAATAGTGGGGGACGAACGGTGCTATATCCTTCTTGTTGGGCCATTTTAGATCTAAAAGAACAAAAACAACAAAATCTATTCCAAGACTGAGTCTTGGATTAGTAGTGCGAGAGTAAAGGATAATAAAAACGAACTCGAGTGGTGTTGCACCTACTTCGAGCAAAAGTCGATTCGAGGGAAAAAAAAATTAGAATATAGCTATAAGGCTAAATTCTAATTTGACTCCGAAAACGAAAAAAAACTGCGAAAAATTTGTTTTGAAAGGTGGTTGCACCAATTCAAAACGACCCCGCTCTGATACCAATTGTTGGATCGAGATCGCGCTAGAGGGGGGGGTGAATAGCGCTCGCGGCTATTTTTGTCGTATCGGAAACGTAAAACTACCAAAGTAAATATACGCAGCGGAAGTAAAGAATGCAATCACAGAAAGACACAGATAGTTTTACTTCGTTCGGAGCCTAGGTCGACTCCTACTCGAAGGCCCGCGATCCTTGATCGCTTTCGGTGGGCAACACTTATAAGTACGAAAAAGAGTACAAGATTTACAATCAGTACAGTAATTAAAAACAAGTTTACCGACGACAGAATCGTAGACTCGAAGCTCCTGGTCGTCGTGGACTTGTAACAGCACTTCAGGGTCGTTGAATGAGCAGCACGCAGCACAAGGATTGCTTGGAAGTTCTATATTGAAGCTGCTGGTCGAGACCCCTTATAAAGGGGGTTCAAGGCGCCTTACACTGTTCACCAAGGCGCCTTGAACGAGCCGAGTCACCCGCGTGGATCAGCACGGACCTGGTCGAACTCTATCTGGTTTAAGGCACCTTCAGCCTATCCAAGGCGCCTTCAACCTCCGGTTCAAGGCGCCTTGAACCCCATTCAAGGCGCCTCCAGTCTGCTGCGCTGGCCTCTTCCTGGCTCGCACCCGAGGCGCCTCGGACACTGTTCATCCGAGTCCTTCTTTGTGTTTTTGGTACCTGCAAGTATGTTAATCCAAAGATACCTGCAACACAAAGTTAACACAACATAATAGTATGAATATGAAATTATGATAGTCTCTGACTTCGGGTTTCCCACCGGAAACCCTAGGTCGACCCGACGCCTACTGTTCCCTCTACGGGGAACGCGTCCTCACCTACTCCTCTCAGGAGATTTTACCTGTTGCCAGTACGATCCTCCAGATCGACTGGACTTTTGCTCGGCACTCGATGCTCCCGGACTTTCTGCTGAACATCCGCTTCACCGGCCAGTTCAGACTTTCACCTGGTTCGCGATACCAGGACTTTCCACCTAGGGTTACCACCCCCTAGGACTTTTGCCTGAAGCCATCGACCTGCCAAGACTTTCCGCATAGGGTTACCACCCCCTATGACCTAGGGTTACCACCCCCTAGGGTTTTACCTTGCCTAACCGCAGTTAGGACTTTCCTGAAACACTCAGCAAAAGATGTCAGATAACAAAGCACCTTAACTTTGAATCCTTTGCCATTATCAAAACTTAGGTTCGATCGTCGGATGCTTCCCGCACCAACAAAAATCATAGAATATTTCTAAAATAGTTTTGAGAATTTTTCGGGCGTTACAGTGGGGATGGGAATCAGATGTATGGCAACAGATATGGCAGCTTAGACTTTTAGTATAAGTGGGAGATTGTTGGAGTGTATACTTAAAAGTTTAGCTTTTGTACACATTTATTTTGAAATAAAGAATCACATTGGTCAAATGTTTACATTTATTTGTTAAATGTAATTGTTCAATTAATTTATATAGTAGATAACATGGAGTGTGGAGTCACACTAGAAGATCATGTTCTCGGTTCTCTATAAATTAATAAACAGTTGCTCACGACTAAGATGGAAAGGAACAAACCATCAGAATAGAGGTAGTGTAATTAAGTATTAGTTTATCTTAACTAATAAATTACACTGATACACTTTAAGTGTATTGAGTAGGATCATTTAGGTAAGTTCTTTTTGTACTGACTTAGTAAAAGAACTAGACCTTAGTTATTATGGAAGTGTGTGCTCTTAATCCTAATATAATAACAAGTATGTATATTTAATATTTATTTCTTTGACTTATCAACGGGTGAGGTTTAGCTCGATAAATCAATATGCCCAATAAGTTGGGAAATGATATTACTTATAGTATGTGTTGTTGATTATAGAAGGAATCTGTGTCCTAGTTATCTAGGTTGAGAATGCCCCCAAGAAGAGCTCATAAGGATTGCCATGTTAAACCCTGCAGGTGGACCTAGTCCAACATGACAATAAAGTTGAGTGGTACTACTCTTGGAGCTAGATATTAATTAAATGAGTTGTCAGTAACTCACTTAATTAGTGGACATTCGTAATCTTAAACACAGGGAGACTAACACACTCATGATAAGGAGCCCATAATGTAATTTGGGATTGGTGCGGTAGTGCGGTAATAACTCTCTAGTGGAATGAGTTATTATCGATGAACTTGAGTTGGGTGTTCAGGGCGAGCACGGGATACTCAAGCTCATCGGAAGGCCAAAACCAATTTCTCCTCTAGGTCCCTGTTGTAGCCTCAATAAAGCCTCAAGTCAATCCAAAGAAAAGCCTATCTTGGTGTCCAATAAGGGGTCGGTTCATTGCTTGGTGACCAAGCAATGGTCGGCCACATATTCTCTAGAAGTGGTCGGCTCTTGCCTTGGGCAAGGGGGCCAGCCGCATTATTTAAATTAGGAAGGTTGTTTTTGAATTTTTAAATTTCCTCAGATATTTACAATTTGTAAAAAGAGAGATTTTAAAAATTTATAAAATTTTCCTAATTTAAATTAGGCCACAAGGTTTTAAAAGAGAGTTGTAAAATTTATAAAACTTTCTTTTAAAAAGAAATATTATTAGAGATATTTTAAATTTTAAAACTTGGTTTTAAATTTTAAAACTTTCCTTTTAATATCCACATTAGAAAAAAAAAGAGAGTTTGTAAAATTTTATTAAAAGTTTTCTTCTTTTAAAATTTTATAAAAAAAATTTCTTTCTTTCCCTTTTAATAAGTGGCCGGCCACCTTGCTTGGTGCCCAAGCAAGGGGCCGGTCAAATAATTAAACATCAACAAATAGTTGTTTAATTAATAAATCAATTTAGGATTGATTAATTAAAAGGAAAGAAAAAGAATAAATTAAAAAGAAATAGGAATGAGTTTAATTTTTTATAAAACTCTTTCCATAATTTTCCATTGGGAAACTAATATAAAAGAGGGGGGGGGGGGAGGGGAGGCCTTGAAAAACATAACAATTGATATTTTGTTGTTGGAGATCATCAAGTGGCCGGCCCCTCTCCCTCTCTTCCCTTTGCTCTCTTTTGCTCCTTTGTGGTGGTGGTGGCCGAATTCTAGAGAAGGAGGAGAAGCTTTCCGGGTGGTGTTCGTCTTGGAGGATTGTCGCCCACACGACATCTAAGAGGAGGCGAGGGATACGGCAGAAGATCTCGAGGTTTTTAGCATACAAGGAAGAGGTATAACTAGTATTTAATTTCCACATCATACTAGTTAATTTTTCTTTGTATAAATACCAAATACAAGAGGCATTCGATTCATGTTTTTTGAATTTAATTTTGATATTGTGTTCTTTTTCTTTTTTCCTTGTGATTTGATTGTTCCTTTTGGTTAACCTAGAGTTATATAAGGAAATTAAATATTAACTTTCCTTAAAAGGCTTTGTCTAGTCGGTGGTGGTTACTCCCATATCCAAGAAGGCCAAGTGCCTCGCCATGCAGCACTGGAAGCCAATTTTGTAAATTAATATTTAATTGAATTTATAACCTAGGTGATTTGGATCAAACGTGTTAAGTTCCGCAGGAAATCCAAATCTAAACCTAAAAAAACATATAAGTTAAACTTGGAATTAAACGTGTAAAGTTCCGCAGGAGATACAAGTTCAACTTAAAAGAACACATGGTAGCTAGGAAAGGTTCAGATCACGTACAAAATTTTTGTACAGTGGAGCCATTGGGTTTTCCGAGTAGCAACCAGCAGATGTGTGTGTGAGGAAGTATGGAACTTGGCTCTAATACCACTCTGTAATGACCCGCCTCCTACTGACTCGGCTGCGAGGCCGAACCGTCACATTATACTGTTGCTAAACTATTCTTAATGTGCGAAAAACTGATCTAATTTAAAATTTCTTAATGCTAATGCAATTTCTTTGTTCTACATGTGCTAAGGGATGAGATCTAAGGTATACATGACATATCTTTCATCCCCCATGGTCATGGAGCTACAACTAAGGTTTCTAGTCAAAATCTAGCTTCCCGATCAATTGAGCTTATCACTCAATCGATTGAAGCTATTGGATCGATCCACTGATCGATTCAGCTTGCTACTGTGCACGGAGGTCCAGTCTGGATCGATCGGCTGATCGATCCAGTCTGGCCAATCGATCCAATGATCGATTCTAGAGCTCTCTGTTCGGGACAGAACGCTACCGGATCGATCGGCTGATCAATCCAGGAGCTTACTGTTCACGGAACAAGCTGCCCAATCGATCAGCTGATCGATTGAGGAGCCTCCAATCGATCGGCTGATCGATTGGGGTTTCTGATTTCATATCAGAAGTCTGATTTCAACACTGTTTCATGCTCAAATCACATATATCAACTCTATAAGCAAAAACAAAGCTACTAAACCTATCATTACTCATGGCTAGCTAACTAAGATCATGAAAATCAGTAATCTAAGCATAACTATCGCAATTCAAGACACTTAATTAACTAAAAGTGAAGAAAAGTAACACTACAAGAAATACTAAGTTCTTAAGTTGCTAGTTTCTCCAAATATCTTTATTCCAAGTTCCTATCCAGACACATCTTCATTGCATTGTCCTCAAGCCTCCTCTAATCCTTCTTTCCTTTACCTTTATCTGCAGTATAAGGAAAAGAAGTATCTGTAAGCTTGGGAGCTTAGTAAGAAACCACCTACCTCACAAAACATGCATACGATGTAATTTATGCTTTTAAAACATGCTATTTGAAATATATACTGAACATGTTAGAACATGGCATGACATACTATCATACATAACATAGAAATCAAAAGTTGATCATGGCAATATCTTCTAGTATCAACAAGATAGAACTAAACTGATACAATAGCTAACTAAACTAATGCTAAGCTGATACAAACTCTAAACTGTAATCACATAACTAAATTGTGAAGCTTTGAAAAACTATTTATCATAAATAGATGAAAATACTAATCATGCTACTGATGGGCCCGACAACTGTACTTGCTATGCGCGCATCCCTAACTAGACCTGAGGTAGCTAGTCCCAAATCTAGTAAGGTTTACTAAGTTATCTAAACCTAGGGATGACTATGGGAGCCCAACCCAAGGACAACTGAAGTCCAGTACAGTGCCACTGATAAAAGTAAAATACTGTTTTATAACTGAATTATCTTATCTTGCTATTTCTAGGTTATCTGAACCTAGAGGCGACTGTGGGATCCCACCTATTGGACCGTAGTCCCATATAAGTTGTAGCAAGGCCAAATATGCTATAAAATGCTCCTACTGTATTTATCTAAGCTATTAAAAATGTCTATGTTGCATTTAACTGAGCTAAACATTTTATCAAACATTTGGTGTGCACTAATTCACACCCTATGTGTTGAAAATCTGTATACAACTAAACTAAGGCATAAAATCATGAAAAGAGCTACTTATACTGCAGGTGAGAGGTTTCTTACATCCTGCGCTAGATTTCCTTACGATCTGTTCGCTAGGTTTTTCGGAAGGACGATCTTCTCGACGATCCTCTTACGTCTACGTGCTCTTCTTGCGGAGAGGAGCATCCTCGTGCTGGAGTTATCGCCGGGAGGTGTTCCTACGACCCTAGGGATGGAACCCTAGTTCTCTTGGACTTGGGCGCCGAGAGGATGAGGAGGAGAAGAGGGCGGCGTGAGGGTTTGAGGAAGAGGAAAAGTTACGATTAAAATAATTCTCCTCTTAATTTCCCTATTTATATTAAGTGGTTAATTCGACCAACTTAAATATAAATATAATTGTTTCCCTCTTCTTTCAGCACACCCCTACTGGGGCCTCCTGGTTACTAGAGTTCTCTATAAGACACTGGGTCCATAGGTTGCGGGTTCAATTCCCGCTTAGGCTATTTTACGTTTCTATTTATTTTTGCTACTTCCGCTGCTCTAAAAATTCTATAAAAATATTCTAAAATTCTAGAAAAATAGTAGAATATTTCTAATAATTTATTTTGAAACTTTCGGGTGTTACACTATGAGCTGCTATGGTATCCCGACTTAGGAGTCGTCGTTATATTTCGACCGGCATGCCGCTTCCTGGATCCATGCTGCACCGGAGTCCATGTCATCGCCCCCTAGAGACGGCTCCTCAGCTACCTCACATTCGTCTACTCTTCAGGGTTGGGACGACTTGATCTGTATCGCGACCAGCTCATTGACCCATCCGAGGGCCCCCCCCCCCCCCGCCCCGGGGCCAAGAGACCGGGGCGACCAGGTTACTGGCTGCAGGTAGCGTTGACCGGAGGTCTTCCGATGACTTGGTCAACACAGAAGATAGTTCACCATCCGAGTCATGGAAGTGCGGTCAACATTCTAGACACGTCATTCCGACAGGTTCATCTTCTTGGCTTCCTGACAGGAACACACTCCAAAATAAAGATGCGACATCTTGGCAAAGAGCAATGAATTCAGAAATAAAATCTATGTATTCTAACAAAGTCTGGGAGATAGTAGAACCATCAAATAGTGTAAAAGCTATTGGATGTAAATGGATCTACAAAATGGAAAAGAGGGACAGACGGGAAGGTGGTGTAAGAGTGTATACTGAAAGCCTAAGCTTTTGTAGACATTTATTTTGAATAAAGAAACACATTTGGTCAAATTATCTACATTTGTTTGTAGTTGTTCAATTAATTTATATTATAGATAACATAGTATATGGTGTCACATACAGAAGATAATGTTATCAGTACCTTATAAATTATAAACAGTAGCTCATGACCAAGATGGAAAGGAACAAACCATTGGAAGGTCGTAGTGTAATTAGGTATTAGTTTATCTTAACTATATAATTACACTAGTACACTTAGAGTGTATTGAGTAGGACCATTAGAGGTCGTTTCTTTTATACTGACTTTATAAAGGAACAAAGACCTCAGTTATTATAAAAGTGTGTGTTCTTAATCCTAATATAATAACAAGCACATATATTTGATATTTATTTCTTTAATTTGTCAATGGGTGAGATTTAGTTCGATAAATCAATAAGTCCGATAAGTTGGGAAATGATATCACTTATAGTGTGTGTTATTGATTATAGAAGGAAACTTTGTCCTAGTGATCTAGGTTGATAATGTCCCCAAGAGGAGCTCATAAGGATTGTCATATTAAACCCTGCAGGTGGACTTAGTCCGACATGATGATAAGGTTGAGTGGTACTACTCTTGGACTAAGAGATTAATTAAATGAGTTGTCAGTAACTCACTTAATTAGTGGACATTCGACATCTTAAACACAGGGAAACTAACACACTCATAATAAGAAGGAGCCCAAAAATGTAATTTGGGATTGGTGCGGTAGTTCAATAATAGTTCTCTAGTGGAATAAATTATTATTGATAAAATTAAGTTGTGTGTTCGGGGCGAACACGGGATGCTTAATTTTATCGGGAGACCAAAACCAATTCCTCCTCTCGGTCCCTATCGTAGCCTCTTAATTATAGAGTACTATACCCACCTATACCCACCTTCACACCCATCTAAAGGGGGCCGGCCAAGCCTTGCTTGGAGCCCAAGCAAGGGGCCGACCAAACCATGTTGATTGTGGCCGGCTCAAGCATGGGTTCAACCTATGTGTGACCGGCTATTAAAAATAGAAAAGGAATTTTAATTTTAAATTTTTTCTTATGTGGAATACATGATTTAAAAGAGAGTTTAAAAATTAAAATATTTCCTTTTATAAGATTCTACAAAGATTAAAGAGAAGAGTTAAATCTCTTTCCTTATTTGTAGATTAAAAGGTTGATTTTAATTTTGGTAAAAATTTTCCTTATAAATCATTCACATGTTGAAAAGATAAATTTTAAAATTATAGAAATTTCCTTTTATAGCATCAACCATGAAGGGATTATTAAAGAGAAATTTTATTTTAAAATTTTTCCGGAAGCAAATTAGGAAGCTTTAATTTTTCTAGCGAAAAATTTCCTTGTTTGCTTGTTTGATGTGGCCGGCCATATATACTAAGAAAAGGATTTTAATTTTAATTAATTAAAATTTTCTTTTTCAATGGCAAAAGAATTAAGGAAGGTTTTATTAAATTTTCCTTATTTGCCAAGGCTAAGGAATATAAAAGAGGGGGTTTGGGTGCCTTCATGGACACAACCTCTATTCTATTTTCTCCCTCTTTTCTTCCTTGGTGTGGCCGGCTTCTTCAAATTCTCTCCTCTCCTTTGTGTGGCCGAACCTCTCATCTTTCTTGGAGATCAAGTGGTGGCCGGATCTTAGCTTGGAGAAGAAGGAGAGAAAGCTTGCATCTCTTGGAGCTTGGTTGGTGGAAAAGGTTCTTCATCCTTTAGAAGTTTTGTGCTTGGCCGAAACTTGAAGGAAGGAGAAGAAGGTGCTAGGTGGTTCTCGTCTTGGAAGATCGTTGCCCACACAACGTCCAAGATTAGAAGAGGAATACGGTAGAAGATCAAGAGGTCATTATTCACAAAGAAAGGTATAACTAATAATTGTTTTCCGCATCATGTTAGTTTTGTTTCTTTGTAAAAAATACCAAATACAAGAGACATGCGATTCTAGTTTTTCGAATTAGTTTTCGAAGTTGTGTTCTTTTGTTTTTTTTCTTTTCCTTGTGATTTGATTGTTCGTAGCGATTAACCTAGGGTTACTATGGGAAGGTTAAATATTTAATTTCCTTAAAAGGTTTTGTCTAGTCGGTGGTGGTTGCTCCCATATCCAAGAAGGTTGTGTGCCTCGCCATGTAGTACTGGAAGCCGATTTTGGAAATAGATATTTAATTGTCTTCATGACCTAGGTGATTTGGATCGAACGTGTTAAGTTCCGCAGGAGATCCAAGTCTAAACCTAAAAGAACAAATAAATTAAACTTAGGATCAAACGTGTTAAGTTCTGCAGGCGATCCAAGTTTAATTTAAAAGAACACATGGTAGCTAGGAAAAGGTTCAGACCTTTGTACAAAATTTTTGTATAGTGGAACCGTTAGATTTTTCGAGTAGCAACCAACAATTGATATCATAGCTAGGGTTTTGCCTCTGTGTATTTGGTATTAGTTTAATTATACACATGTCATACATAATTTAGGCAGGATAATAGTAGGATGTGCTAACTTTGTGGATGCAGGATCCAACTAATATGGCTTATAGTTATTGTGTGTGTGATTGGACCCTTGGACATGTCAAGGGCATTTTATTGTGTGTGCATGATTGTATTATAAAATACAGTAGGAGCTGTATTTAGTTTTATTAGGATTTTATTTTTTTAGATCTAGATACATGTATATTTCTTTGAGGATTATAGGATCAGAAAATGTAAAATTCTATTTATTTCGCGGACCGAATCTTGTAAGATGTAGAACCTTTTGAGGACAAGAGGCGCAGCGAAACAAGGAGCAAGATGGATGCGACAACTAGACCCGGTGGCGGTGGCCAAAAATGGCAGCAGCTAGGGATGGCAACACACGGAGAACAACAATAGATAAAAGCCATAATAGTTGAAAATTAGTTTTTCTATTTATTACTTTTATGTTGTGCTGTGTGTGTTTGTTAGTATGCATGTTAAGTAGGCTAGCATAGTCAAAATTCCTCAATTTAAATAACTAAGTGGGAGAGGGATTTTAAATAAATTCCAAGGTCTCCATTACTGGTTTGTAAGTGATGCAAACAAACTTGCGCGTTGGCTCTGAGTGCCTTCCATCAAATCGGATGAGTTTGTTTGTGGATCACTTAACAAACTTCCATTTTGGATGACTATAGGAAATTAATTAAGAGCGTGTGATCTTCCCCATCGGAAGGGGCACAATCTTATTAATGGACTTAGTGTCAAGTAATTGTATACACTTAGACACGTCTAAATAGTATCCTCCGCATCAGAGTCACTGCTATTATTCGTGTGACCAAAGGAAACCAACTATTAATTTTATTTGTCAAAAATTTAGGTTGACAAGATAATAAAATTAATGGGTTAAACCCTCCTTTTACAAATGTTGAATTTGTATACATCCACACTATCGTGGCATACAAAATTCACGGTGTTTTGAGGTGTTGGTTAATTTAAAATAGTATGGTTTGAGGAATCAATATTATTCTAAATTTAGAGTTCTGACCAAAAGTTATTTGTGATTCTTAGGATGACTTTCAATCCACTGGCCATCATACTAAAAAAGAACAGACTTACTGGTCCTAACTACATAGATTGGAAAAGGAACCTAGACATTGTTCTTACTGCTGAAAGCTATAAGTTTGTACTGACTGAGCCTTACCCTGATGCACCCAATGGTGAATCTACCCAAGAGGAGATTGAGTATCATAAGAAATGGGTAAAAGCAGATGAGATGGTGCGGTGTTACATTTTGGCTTCAATGTCAAATGTATTGCAACATCAACATCAAGATTTACCAACAGCTTATGATATTATGAACAATCTCAAGGAACTCTTTGGTCACCAGGATCGGGCCTCTAGGCAAGAAGCCATGAGAAAGATAATGATGGCCACCATGCAAGAGGGTACTCCTGTGAGGGATCATATCCTAAAGATGATGGCTTATCTAAATGAAATACAAATCCTTGGAGGAGAAATTGATGGGGAAACCCAGATCGATATGATCCTCCAAACGCTACCTAGAAGTTTTGAGCAATTTCACCTGAATTATAATATGAATAAAAGGGTATATTCATTGGTGGAACTACTGACAGAACTTCAGGCAGCAGAAGGTTTGTTTCGTCACAATTCTCAGATTCACTATGTTGAAAATGGTTCTACTTCTAAACCGAAAGGAAAGAAGAAGAAGAAACAAGTTAGCTCAGCAAAGAAGGTGAATAAATCTCAGAGTACAGGACCTAAAGCTGGAGTGAAGAAGCCGAAGGGCAAGTGCTTCATCTGCAAGGAGTCAGGGCATTAGAAGGAGGACTGTCCTCGTAGGAATCAAAACAACAAAGGTATATCTCATACTCTAGTTTTTGAAACATGTTTAGCGGTGTTATCTACCAGCAATGCTACTAAGGTAGTGGCTATTGCAGTGGGAGACGTCTACTTATCTTTTGATAGGAATAGAAATTTGGTTTTAAGAAATTGTCTTTATGTACCCAGTTTTAGAAAAAATTTAATTTCAGTTTCTAAACTGTATTTGGATGGATATTCTGTTTCATTTAATAATAATGTAGTTATAAAGAGAAATAAAGTGATTATTTGTTCTGGTGCATTAGTTGGTGATTTATATAATTTAAATCCAATTTATCCCACAAAGCAAAATATGGAAATTTATAACACATCTTCTAACACTAATAAGAGAAAACAACCTTCGGAAATAAACCAAGCATATCTTTGGCATCTAAGGCTTAGTCATATTAACTTAAGTAGGATTCAAAGGCTTATAGCCGATGGACTCTTGGGTTTATTAGAGTTGAAAAATTTTCCAAATTGTGAATCTTGCTTGGAAGGTAAAACTGTTGGGATTTTCAAGTCGCGAAAATCACTTTTCGCGTCACGGAAACCCCGAATCTCCCTAGCCAACGGATCCGTGCGAAGAATAAAATTTTAAAAACTTACGAATACGAGTTTCAAACTCTAGATCTATAGTAGATAAGAGTATTACCCTTGTAGTGACGCCCTTCACGTTCCCGCTCGTCCAAACGGTGCCGGATCTTGAAGTTGTCAACGTAGACAACTCTCTATACGTATCCACACGAACACGTAGATGGAAAAATCACACAAAAAGGTGTGCTAGCACCTTTTGATGATTCGGCCAAGTTGAGGAGGAGAGGGAGAGGGAGAGCTAGAGGAAGGAAATGAAGTGAATTGCCTTGAATGAAAATTTCATTCCATACCATCACAATAGTAGTTGGCCACTTTCAAAAAGGTGTAACCCCCATTTCCACATTAAGTGTAATTAATGTGGAGCCATTAAAGTGAAGAATTGTAGCCTCCATGAGTGACATCTCACTTAAGTAACCATGATGATGTGGAGCATCATCATTGGTCCACATCTTGCCAACTCACTAATGATGTGGCAAAAAGTCAAGTCAAACTTGACTTAATCTCTCTCATGGTTGATCTAATCCAACCATTTAATTCAAGCCAATTTAATATAATAAATCTAATTCATTTAATTAAATTGATTCAATGAGTCATAATCTAAATTAGACTCATTGAACACATGAATTAACTTGAGTCCAACTCAATTAGCCCAATTAGGATTACTCTTAATCTAATTTGATTCATCAAATGAATCTAATCCTCTTGGTTCATCATATGAACCTAATCTCCATCTAATTGTCCTTAGTGTGTGACCCTATAAGTTCTTGTAACGTTGGCAATGTCCCTAAACCCATTTAGGAGCATAAGTAATGAGCGGTATCTAGCAACACATCATTACTACCCAATGTTACAAGCATGTTGAGATCCAACATTATCTTGTGACTACTAATTGTGACTCCTCACAAAATATGACAAGTGTCCTTCTATCCTAGACATCCAGATTGATCAATGTGAGGCATAGACCGTGTCATCCTCTGATCAATCTAAATCCTAAACTCCAAGTAGACTCACTAAATCAAATGAGCTCAATATCTCATATTGACTCATTTGGGCATGGCCATGCACTTCATGGTCTCACTCTATCAAGAATACCGATTTCTCTCCTATCATATAGGAGGGATAAATCTCATCTACATCACTCACATCCCTCCGCATAATTTGTTACATACCAGTAATCACCTTTATAGTCCACCCAGTTACGGGTGACGTTTGACGAAACCAAAGTACATAACTTCTTATGTAGGGAACCATGGTGACTTCAGGTCTAAGGACTAGTAGTCATACTAATAGCCACATGAGAAAGTATATGACACGCATATAATGATCCATGATACTTTCTCATGGCGGGTCTTTTAGTATACATTCCCTAATGCATACCCATGTGTCAACTTGATATCTCTATATCCATGACTTGTGAGATCAAGTCATCGAGTTAACCTACATGCTAGTCTTATTGCATTAACATTGTCCCTGAATGTTAATACTCGACTAGGAATGATTAAGAGTAGTGTTCCCTATATCATCTCATTATCGATTCAACCAATCGATTGATATAGGTAAGAACCTTCTACTCAAGGAAGTTATTATACTTAGTTTATTTGGTACCAATACAAGTAAGTATAATAACCAAAAACCAAATGCCTTTATTTATATAGAATATGATTCAACAAGTCCAAAATATAATCATCAAATGATTGGCTCTAGGGCTCTAGCTAACAATCTCCCACTAGCACTAGTGCCAATCAGTGTAGGCTCTAAGCCCCAATGACCTAGTGTGACCATCATGCTTCCTCTGTGCCAAAGCCTTGGTCAAGGGATCTGCGATGTTAGCCTCTGTAGGTACTCTGCAAATCTTCACATCTTCTCTCTCGATGATCTCTCGAATGAGATGGAAGCGCCGTAGTATGTGTTTGGTCCGCTGGTGTGAGTGAGTTTCCTTCGCCTGTGCTATAGGTCCATTGTTGTCACAATAGAGCTCAATAGGGTCAGCAATGCTAGGAACCACCCCATGTTCAGTGATGAACTTGTGAATCCAAACTGCCTCCTTTGCTGCCTCTGATGCAGCAATATACTCGGCCTCTGTAGTAGAATCAACTACTGTGTGCTACTTTGAACTCTTCCAGCTCACAGCACCACCATTAATGCAAAATAAGAACCCCGACTGCGATCTATAGTCATCCTGGTCGGTCTGGAAGCTAGCATCACTGTAACCCTTTACAGCTAGCTCATCATTGCCTCCATATATCAAGAAATATTCTTTAGTCTTTCTTAATTACTTAAGAATATTCTTGACCTCTATCCAGTGACTTTCACCAGGATCTGACTGGTATCTGCTCGTCATGCTCAAAGCATACGAGACATCAGGTCGAGTATATATCATGGCGTACATGATAGATCCTATGGCTAAGGCATAAGGGATCTGATCCATGCGGTCTCACTCCTCTCTAGAAGAGGGACCTTGAGTCTTCGAAAGACTCATGCCATGTGACATCGACAGAAATCCCTTCTGGAGTTCTGCATGGCAAACCGAAGGAGTACCTTGTCAATATATGTACTCTGACTTAGGTCAAGCAATCTCTTAGATCTATCTCTATAGATCTGTATCCCTAGAATGTGGGATGCCTCACCTAAGTCCTTCATTAAGAAACATGTCCCTAGCCAAGTCTTGACAGACTGTAGCAAAGAGATGTCTTTCCCAATGAAAAGTATGTCATCCACATATAATATGAGGAAGACAACTATATCCCCTACAACCTTCTTGTAGACTCAAGGCTCATCTTCATTCTTGATGAAACCAAACTGTTTGATTGCATCATCAAATCAAAGATTTCAGCCCCGAAAAGCTTGCTTTAGTCCATAAATGGACCTATGCAGCTTGTATACTCTGCTAATATGTTGTGGATCTACAAAACCCTCAGGTTGTGTCATGTACACATCCTCGAGCAGGTTTCCATTCAGAAACGCGGTTTTGACATCCATCTGTCATATCTCATAGTCATGGTATGCTGCAATAGCAAGCATGATCCGAATAGACTTAAACATCGTTACTGGAGAAAATAGTTCATCATAGTCAATACAATGAATCTGCTTGAAACCTTTATCTACCAAGCGACCCTTATAGATAAGTCCATCCATGTCAGTCTTTCTCTTAAAGATCCACTTACACCCAATGGGTTTTACCCCTTCAGGTGGATCAACCAAAGTCCATACTTGGTTGGTGTACATGGATTCCATTTCGGATCTCATGGCCTCTAGCCATTTCTCGAAATCTGGTCTCATCACAGCTTCCTGATACATGGTAGGCTCATCCTCTATGAGCACAACGTCATCATGGTCAGACAAGAGAAATGAGTATCTCTCAGGCTGACGACGTACCCTATCAGACCTGCGAAGAGATATGTCTACTTGAATTGGTTGTTGTTCCTCAACTCCTTGTGGAACAACATCATCCACAACACTTTGTGGTTCTAGTTCAACTTCCATCGAGGCATCAGTGCTATTGTTCGCATCTTGAACTTCTTCAAGATCGAACGTGCTCCCACTAGTCTTTCTAGAAACAAAGTCCCTTTCTAGAAAGACCCCATTCTTTGCCACAACTACCTTGTGCTAACTGAGAATGTAGAAGTAATAACCCTTAGTTTTCTTGGGATATCCAATAAAGTAGCACTTGTCGGATTTGGGTCCTAATTTGTCTTAGACTTGACGTCTAACATAAGCCTCACAACCCCAAATCCTCGTGAAACACACCTGGACATCTCTCCCAGTCCATATCCTATATGGTGTCTTTATCACGACCTTGGATGGAACTCGGTTGAGTATAAAAGCTGCCGTGTCTAGAGCATAACCCCAAAGGTATGTCAGAAGATCTGTGTGACTCATCATAGATCGTACCATATCTAATAGGGTACGATCCCTCCTTTTGGATACACCATTCCACTGTTGTGTTCCAGGAGGAGTGAGTTGGGATAGAATCCCACACTCAGCAAGATAGTCACGGAACTCATGGCTAAGGTATTCTCCACCTCGATGGGATCGAAGTATCTTAATACTCTTACCAAGCTGGTTCTGTACTTCATTCTTGAATTCTTTAAACTTTTCAAAGGATTCAGACTTATGTGTCATCAAGTACACATAACCATATCTACTTAAGTTATCAGTAAATGTGATGAAGTACCTATAACCGCCTCTAGCAGCAACATTGAAAGGGCCACATACATCACTATGTATGAGTCCTAACAAATCAGTCGTTCTTTCACTGTGCCCACTAAAGGGAGTCTTGGTCATCTTGCCTAGTACGCATGACTCGCACGTCTCATAAAATTCAAAATCAAATAAGTCCAGCAAACCATCCTTATAGAGCTGGGATAAGTGTTTGTCATTTATATGACCTAAGCGACAGTGCCAAAGAGAGGTTTGGTTCAGGTCATTTGACTTGAACCTCTTGGTATTTATGTTATAGATAGGGTTTTCAAGGTCTAGAATATAGAGTCCGTTTATCAGAGGTGCACTACAATAGAACATATCGTTTAAATAGACGGAACAACATTTGTTTTTTATTGTAAATGAGAAACCTTTCTTGTCCAAACAAGAAACTGATATAATGTTCTTAGTTAATGCATGCACATAACAACAATCGACTAACTCTAGTACAAGCCCAGAGGGCAGAGATAGAAAGTAAGTCCCTACAACAACAACAGCAACCCGTGCTCCATTGCCTACTCGTAGGTCCACCTCGCCCTTTGTCAATGCCCTGTTATTTCTCAGCGCCTGCACATCAGTACAAATGTGAGAAGCACATCCAATATCTAATATCCATGATGTAGAAATAGATAGATTGACTTCTATATTATATATACCTGAAGTGGAAGTCTCACTTCGCTTCTTCTTAAGATCCTCCAAGTATACCTTGCAGTTCCACTTCCAGTGCCCGGTCTGACGGCAACGGAAGGAGGTAGCATCCTTGGCGACCCCTCCTTTAGGCTTCAGTGCCTTGCCTTTGCCCTTGGCTTGGGACATTCCCTTGCCTTTGGGCTTGCCCATGCCCTTATGTTTCTGAACCATCAGAACAGTGTTGGGCTTAGCCTTCTTAAGGTTCAGCTCAGCAGTTCTCAACATGCTAAGCAGCTCAGGTAGTGGCTTGTCAATCTCATTCATGTTGTAGTTTAAAACGAACTGACTATAGCTATCCGGCAAGGATTGCAAGATCAGGTCAATGGCCAGCTCTTGGCCAAGTGGGAACCCCAACCTTTGTAGGTTCTCTATGTACCCAATCATTTTGAGTACATATGGGCCTACAGGAGCCCCGTCTGACATCTTGCACTGAAACAGTGCCCTTGAGATCTCAAATCTCTCATGCCTCGCTTGACCTTGATACAGTTGACGAAGATGTTCAACCATATCGTAAGCGCCCATCAACTCATGTTGCTTCTGAAGCTCAGAGTTCATGGTCGCGAGCATTAGACAAGACACATCTAATGCGTCATCTTGATGCTTCTTGTAAGCATCTCGGTCTGCTCGCGTGGCAGTGGCAGGAGGAGCCTCCGGAATGGGTTGCTCCAGAACGTACAGTTTACGTTCTTGAGTGAGAACTATTCTCAAGTTCCTGTTCCAATCCAGGAAATTTACTCCGTTGAGCTTGTCCTTCTCAAGAACAGATCGCAGAGAGAAAGTGTTCATATTTGACGTCATGGTTATCTACAACAGAAAAATGCAGAAAATAAATATCATATTCTTTTAATCATTTAATTAGGCCTTTAACTAAATGATGCTCCCACTGAATTCTATAATTCATGTGGGACAAGATCCACATCATACTAACCCTTGAGTTAGCTTTGGCTAATACGCCCAAGACGTAGTATGATCGGTAGGTAATGGTTACCAATTACATCTCTATGCAACTCTTGTTTATAGGATTAAAATCCTCATTTATTTTAAAACTCGAGTTTGCTTTGGCTAATACGCCCAAGAGTTAATATAAAAGTGATTTTGACCTATCTTCCAACCATTGGATAATTCCTATAGTTAAATTCGATCCAATTGAGTTAACTAGTTACTCAATATAATTGAGTTGTACTCATCTATGCGTTGATAGGCGGGACCAAGATTGTCCCTCCGTACCCTACCAAGATAGTATGTGTTGCTCTGCTTTGGCAGATTCAAAAACAACATGCGATCGAGGTAGTGGTAGGTATCACGGCATGGTAGGCATTACGAGTTGACGCGATTTAGATCTAATCTAAACGATGATGCATAACAAATACTCGATAGATCTAATCTAATCGAAGGGTGCATCAGGTGCACGACTTAGATCTAATCTAATCGTTAGGTACTAATTAATTACTTAATTAACTAGCATGCATCACAAGTAATTAACTAAATTTTGTGATTATGTCATGGCCCTACTACGATCTTCTCAAGCCAATGAGAAGATCGGATGATCAACCTAAGGTCAACAGCTTCTCAAACTCCTTCCTTTGACCACCTCGTGTTGCTCGCGCCCTCCTCGTAACTCCGTCTCGAGTGGACCTTCCACCGCTTCAAAATTTACATTACAATTTTGAAACTCGAGTTACATTCGAGTCTAAATTTAATTTACAACCAGAATATAAATAGGGAGGCACGACGTGCAGGTCGCGTATCAAATACAGCACACACAAACACATGACGGCACACAGGTCGTATTATAAATTACAACACAAATTATCCAATCGAATTGGGTTTTTGGGCCATGACTATCACAAAAATAATATATAATTCGAAATTATATATTTCTATAATTTTCTGTAATTTTTCCTATAATTTTTACAATTTTTACGAGTACAATTTCCCGGTGGTTCCGTTTAGCGGTTTTCGGGCGCAATCGCGGAACGAATCCTCTTGCGGGGCCAGGGGCAGCGCCCCTACCCACGATCTAACCATCGCGAGGGTTCCTTTGCAATCTAACAGAGCCTTAGCCCACTGTCCCAAAAAGTTTTGTGGCGAAACTTGGCCGTTTCGGGAAAAACTTCTCAGTAGTCGAAGCCTACAAGTGTAGAAACACTTGTGCTTCGCTTCTACGAGAAAAATACTCATAAAAATCATTAAAAACTTAAAATTACAGAAATTCACAGAATGTCTATTTTTCATAAAAACCAAAATAAACTCGTATTCGTCTTCGCACGTGGCTCTGATACCACTGTTGGGATTTTCGGGCCGCGAAAATCATTTTTCACGTCGCGGAAACCCCGAATCTCCCTAGCCAACGGATCCGTGCGAAGAATAAAATTCAAAAAACTTACGAGTACGAGTTTCAAACTCTAGATCTACAGTAGATAAGAGTATTACCATTGTAGCGAAGCCCTTCATGTTCCCGCTCGTCCAAACGGTGTCGGATCTCGAAGTTATCAACGTAGACAACCCTCTATACGTATCCACACGAACACGTAGATCGAAAAATCACACAAAAAGGTGTGCTAGCAACTTTTGATGATTCGGCCAAGTTGAGGAGGAGAGGGAGAGGGAGAGCTAGAGGAAGGAGATGAAGTGAATTGCCTTGAATGAAAAATTAATTCCATACCAACATAATACAGGCCGGCCACTTTCAAAAAGGTGTAACCCCTATTTCCACATTAAGTGTAATTAATGTGGCGCCATTAAAGTGAAGAATTGTAACCTCCATGAGTTGGCATCTCACTTAAGTAACCATGATGATGTGGAGCATCATCATTGGTCCACATCTTGCCAACTCACTAATGATGTGGCAAAAAGGCAAGTCAAACTTGACTTTTCCTCTTCCTCTCAACTCAAGTCAAACTTGACTTAATCTCTCTCATGGTTGATCTAATCCAACCATTTAATTCAAGCCAATTTAATATAATAAATCTAATTCATTTAATTAAATTGATTCAATGAGTCATAATCTAAATTAGACTCATTGAACACATGAATTAACTTGAGTCCAACTCAATTAGCCCAATTAGGATTACTCTTAATCCAATTTGATTTATCAAATGAATCTAATCCTCTTGGTTCATCATATGAACCTAATCTCCATCTAATTGTCCTTAGTGTGTGACCCTATAAGTTCTTGTAACGTTGGCAATGCTCCTAAACCCATTTAGGAGCATAAGTAATGAGCGGTATCTAGCAACACATCATTACTACCCAATGTTACAAGAATGTTGAGATCCAACATCACCTTGTGACTACTAATTGTGACTCCTCACAAAATATGACAAGTGTCCTTCTATCCTAGACATCTAGATTGATCAATGTTAGGCATAGATCGTGTCATCCTCTGATCAATCTAAATCCTGAACTCCAAGTAGACTCACTAAATCAAATGAGCTCAATATCTTATATTGACTCATTTGGGCATGGCCATGCACTTCGTGGTCTCACTCTATCAAGAATACCGATGTCTCTCCCGTCATATAGGAGGGATAAATCCCATCTACATCACTCACATCCCTTCGCATAATTTGTTACATACCCAGTAATCGCCTTTATAGTCCACCCAGTTACGGGTGACGTTTGACGAAACCAAAGTACATTACTCCTTATGTATGCAACCATGGCGACTTCAGATCTAAGGACTAGTAGTCATACTAATAGCCACATGAGAAAGTATACGACACTCATATAACGATCCATGATACTTTCTCATGGCGGGTCATTTAGTATACATTCTCTAATGCATACCCATGTGTCAACTTGATATCTCTATATCCATGACTTGTGAGATCAAGTCATCGAGTTGACCTACATGCTAGTCTTATTACATTAACATTATCCCTGAATGTTAATACTCGACTAGGAATGATTAATAGTATTCTCTATTTCATCTCACTATCAATTCAACCAATCGATTGATATAGGTAAGAACCTTCTACTCAAGGACATTATACTTAGTTTATTTGGCCCCAATACAAGTAAGTATAATAACCAAAAACCAAATGCCTTTATTTATATAGAATATGATAAAACAAGCCCAAAATACAATCATCAAATGATTGGCTCTAGTGCTCTAGCTAACAATCTCCCACTAGCACTAGTGCCAATCAGAGTAGGCTCTAAGCCCCAATGACCTAGTGTGACCATCATGCTTCCTCTATGCCAAAGCCTTGGTCAAGGGATCTGCGATGTTAGCCTCTGTAGGTACTCTGCAAATCTTCACATCTCCTCTTTCGATGATCTCTCAAATGAGATGGAAGCGCCGTAGTATGTGTTTGGTCCGCTGGTGTGAGCGAGGTTCCTTCGCCTGTGCTATAGCTCCATTGTTGTCACAATAGAGCTCAATAGGGTCAGTAATGCTAGGAACCACCCCAAGTTCAGTGATGAACTTGCGAATCCAAACTGCCTCCTTTGCTGCCTCTGATGCAGCAATATACTTGGCCTCTGTCGTAGAATCAGCTACTGTGTCCTGCTTGGAACTCTTCCAGCTTACAGCACCACCATTAATGCAAAATAAGAACCCCGACTGTGATCCATAGTCATCCTGGTCGGTCTGGAAGCTAGCATCACTGTAACCCTTTACAGCTAGCTCATTATTGCCTCCATATATCAAGAAATATTCTTTAGTCTTTCTTAAGTACTTAAGAATATTCTTGACCGCTATCCAGTGACTTTTACCAGGATCTGACTGGTATCTGCTCGTCATGCTCAAAGCATACGAGACATCAGGTCGAGTACATAGCATGGCGTACATGATAGATCCTATAGCTGAGGCATAAGGGATTTGATCCATGCGGTCTCTCTCCTCTCTAGAAGAGGCACCTTGAGTCTTCGAAAGACTCACGCCATGTGACATCGGCAGAAATCCCTTCTTGGAGTTCTGCATGGCAAACCGAAGGAGTACCTTGTCAATATATGTACTCTGATTTAGACCAAGCAATCTCTTAGATCTATCTCTATAGATCTGTATCCCTAGAATGTGGATGCCTCACCTAAGTCCTTCATTGAGAAACATCTCCCTAGCTAAGTCTTGACAAACTGTAGCAATGGGATGTCTTTCCCAATGAGAAGTATGTCATCCACATACAATATGAGGAAGACAACTATATCCCCTACAACCTTCTTGTAGACACAAGGTTCATCTTCGTTCTTGATGAAACCAAACTATTTGATTGCATCATCGAATCAAAGATTCTAGCTCCGAGAAGATTGCTTTAGTCCATAAATGGACCTATGCAGCTTGCATACTCTGCTAGTATGCTGTGGATCTACAAAACCCTCAGGTTGTGTCATGTACACATCCTTGAGCAGGTTTCCATTTAGAAACGCAGTTTTGACATCTATCTGCCATATCTCATAGTCATGGTATGCTGCAATAGCAAGCATGATCCGAATAGACTTAAACATCGCTACTGGAGAAAAAATTTCATCATAGTCAATACCATGAATCTGCTTGAAACCTTTAGCTACCAAGCGACCCTTATAGATAAGTCCATCCATGTCAGTCTTTCTCTTAAAGACCCACTTACACCCAATGGGTTTTACCCCTTCAGGTGGATCAACCAAAGTCCATACTTGGTTGGTGTACATGGATTCCATTTTGGATCTCATAGCCTCTAGCCATTTCTCGGAATCTGGTCTCATCACAGCTTCCTGATAGGTGGTAGTCTCAACCTCTATGAGCACAATGTCATCATGGTCAGACAAGAGAAATGAGTATCTCTCAGGCTGACGACGTACCCTATCAGACCTGTGAAAAGGTATGTCTACTTGAACTGGTTGTTGTTCCTCAACTCCTTGTGGAACAACATCATCCACAACACTTTGTGGTTCCAGTTCAACTTCCATCGAGGCATCAGTGCTATTGTTCGCATCTTGAACTTCTTCAAGATCGAACGTGCTCCCACTAGTCTTTCTAGAAACAAAGTCTCTTTCTAGAAAGACCCCAGTCTTTGCCACAACTACATTGTGCTGACTGAGAATGTAGAAGTAATATCTCTTACTTTCCTTAGGATATCCAATAAAGTAGCACTTGTCGGATTTGGGTCCTAATTTGTCTGAGACTTGACGTGTAACGTAAGCCTCACAACCCCAAATCCTCATGAAAGACACCTGGGCATCTCTCCCAGTCCATATCCTATATGGTGTCTTTATCACGGCCTTGGATGGAACTCGGTTGAGTATAAAAGCTGTTGTGTCTAGAGCATAACCCCAAAGGTATGTCGGAAGATCTGTGTGACTCATCATAAATCGTACCATATCTAATAGGGTACGATTCCTCCTTTCGGATACACCATTCCATTGTAGTATTCCAGGAGGAGTGAGTTGGGATAGAATCCCACACTCAGCTAGATAGTTACAGAATTCATGGCTAAGGTATTCTCCACCTCGATCAGATTGAAGTATCTGAATACTCTTGCCAAGCTGGTTCTGTACTTCATTCTTGAATTCTTTGAACTTCTCAAGGATTCAGACTTATGTGTCATCAAGTACACATAACCATATCTACTGAAGTCATCAGTAAATGTGATGAAGTACCTATAACCGCCTCTAGCAGCAACATTGAAAGGGCCACATACATCACTATATATGAGTCCTAACAAATCAGTCGCTTTTTCACTGTGCCCACTAAAAGGAGTCTTGGTCATCTTACCTAGTAGGCATGACTCACACGTCTCATAAGATTTAAAATCAAATGAGTCCAGCAAACCATCCTTATGAAGCTGGGATAAGCGCTTGTCATTTATATGACCTAAGCGACAATGCCAGAGATAGGTTTGATTCAAGTCATTTGACTTGAACCTCTTGGTATTTATGTTATAGATAGGGTTTTCAAGGTCTAGAATATAGATTCCGTTTATCAGAGGTGCACTACAATAGAACATATCGTTTAAATAGACGGAACAACATTTGTCCTTTATCGTAAACGAGAAACCTTTCTTGTCCAAACAAGAAACTGATAAATGTTCTTAGTAAATGCAGGCACATAACAACAATCGACTAACTCTAGTACAAGCCCAGAGGGTAGAGATAGAAAGTAAGTCCCTACAGCAACAGCAGCAACCCGTGCTCCATTGCCTACTCGTAGGTCCACCTCGCCCTTTGTCAATGCCCTGCTATTTCTCAGTGACTGCACATCAGTACAAATGGGAGAAGCACATCCAGTATCTAATACCCATGATGTAGAAATAGATAGATTGACTTCTATAACATATATACCTGAAGTGGAAGTCTCACTTCGCATCTTCTTAAGATCCTCCAAGTATACCTTGCAGTTCCTCTTCCAGTGCCCAGTCTGACGGCAGTGGAAGCAGGTAGCATCCTTGTCGAACCCTCCTTTAGGCTTCAGTGCCTTGCCTTTGCCCTTTGCTTGGGACTTTCCCTTGCCTTTGGGCTTGCCCTTCCCCTTATGTTTCTGAACCATCAGAACAGTGTTGGGCTTAGCCTTCTTAAGGTTCAGCTCAGCAGTTCTTAACATGCTAAGCAGCTCAGGCATTGGCTTGTCAATCTTATTCATGTTGTAGTTTAGAACGAACTGACTATAGCTATCCGGCAAGGATTGCAAGATCAGATCAGTGGCCAGCTCTTGGCCAAGTGGGAACCCCAACCTTTGTAGATTCTCTATGTAGCCAATCATTTTGAGTGCATATGGGCCTATAGGAGCCCCGTCTGACATCTTGCACTGAAATAGTGCCCTTGAGATCTCAAATCTCTCATGTTGGATCGAGAAGCGCTAGAGGGGGGGGTGAATAGCGCTCGTGACTATTTCGTTCGATTATCGGAAAACTACCGGAGTTAAAACGTGCAGCGGAATAAGCGAAAATAAATTAAAGAGACAACACAAAGAGACAGGTTGATTTTACTTCGTTCGGAGCCTAAGTCGACTCCTACTCGAAGGCCCGCGATCCTTGATCGCTTCCGGTGGGCAACAACTATAAGCTCATTAAAAGATTACAATTATGAGTACAAATAAAAGCTATCAAAAATTATACCGACAACAAGAAATGCTAATTCTGAAGCTTCGGGTCGTCGGGCACTTGTAGTAGCACTTCGGAGCGTCTTTTGGAGCAGCGTGTTGATGAAAGATCACTTAGAATTCGTTGTCAATTGAAGTTGCACCTCAACCCTCCTTTCATATGCGGTTCCAGGCGCCTGGATCCCTTCCGGGCGCCTGGAGTGTGACGTGGCCAACCAACCAGGATGCTCCACGTGGCGAAGTCGCGCAGGGGATAGAATTTGGTCCATCCCGGGCGCCCAGACAGCCTTTTTCCAGCAGGTTCCTCACCTGCAAAAAAAGGTTAGTCCGAACAAAATACCCTGCAAGACAGTGTTAGAATCTGATAAAACACAGTAAGTAATAATTGACAGTCTTCGGACTATCCGAGTCTGACTTTGGATTTCCATCCGGAAACCCTAGGTCGACCCGACGCCTACTGTTCCCTCTGCGGGGAACGCGTCCTCACTTACTCCACTCAGGAGATTTACCTGTTGCCAGTCGATCCTCCAGATCGACTGGACTTTTGCTCAGCACTCGATGCTTCCGGACTTTCTGCTGGACATCTGCTTCCCCGGCTAGTACAATCTTTCACCTGGTTTGCGTCACCAGGACTTTTCACCTAGGGTTACCACCCCCTAGGACTTTTGCCTGAAGCCATCGACCTGCCAAGACTTTACGCATAGGGTTACCACCCCCTATGACCTAGGGTTACCGCCCCCTAGGGTTTTCCCTTTGCCTAACCGCAGCTAGGACTTTCCTGAAATCCTCAAGTAGACTTGTTAGACTAAAAAACATCTTAACTTTGAATTCTTTGCCGTTATCAAAACACGAGTTCGATCGTCGGATGCTTCCCGCACCAACAATCTCCCCCTTTTTTATTATGGCAACACGAATTCGAAGTTAAGTAAACAAGCGAATAGATAGTCATTTTAAACACAGGCAAAATTTGCTAAGAATAGATGAACAAGGTAACTAAAGTAAATTTTGCCCTTTATATTCCCCCTTAACTTTGGCTCCCCCTTAACTTTTGCTCCCCTTTAACTTGAATTTTATGTTTACATTTTCGCTACTCTCCCCCTTTGCCATAACTCAAAAAATGGGCAATGTATACAGAGTTGTACATGATTAAAGTTAGCAATATTCAACAGAGTTTGGAAGTTAAGGTCAATTTAAGTTTTTAGGACAAGATTATTCATTTAAGTTCAGTTGGTCCTTAAGTCCAAGCACAAATCATGTTTATATATTAGGTATCAGAGCCATAGAGAACAAAACATTTTTGAAAAAGAAATTGAGTATCTTTTGCCAACTGTCTAACCTTTAGTTACTTGCTGATTGTCTATAGGACAATAGCTTTTACTAGGTTAGTCAAGTTAAGTTATTTGGGTCCAGATAGACTTGACTAGAGCTGGAGAACTTTAACTTGATTAATGTTTATTGCATATTTAACGCCCAGACTCATATTGATGCATAGATATAAGCATTCTTGAGCCCAGGCTATACCCTATGCATCTCACGTCATTCTATGTTTTTCAATCACAATCAAGGTAAACCTAGGTGTTTTGTGAGATGCTCTGGCTTAATTCTAGGGGAACATGATATCTAGGGGGAAATCCTAGACTAAACCCAACTTTTGAAAGTTTAGAAAAATTGGAGTTTTGAAAACTGTTTTTCCTAGAATTTGAAAACAAAATAATAATAGTAAGATATTTATTCTACCCAACACATTCCTATTTGCCTTCTAAGTCCACTGAACTCAAGTTCAGGTAAGGGTTTTGTAAAAATGTCAGCTAGGTTTGATTTGGACTCAACGTGGTTGAGTGCAATTTCACCTTTAGCTACATGATCCCTTACAAAGTGGTGTTTTACCTCTATGTGTTTGGTCCTAGAGTGGTGTATAGGATTTTTGGTCAGATTAATTGAGCTGATATTATCAATAAAGATTTTAGTATTTTTATAATCTAGTTGATAGTCTTTTAGTGTATGCATCATCCATAACAATTGAGATGCACATTCTCCTAGAGCTATGTATTCAGCTTCTGTAGTGGATAGAGCAACACAATGTTGCTTTCTGCTTGACCAACTTACTAGGCACTGACCTAGAATCTGGCAGCCACCACTTGTACTTTTTCTGTCTAGCTTGCACCCGACATAGTCTAAATCAGAATAGCCATAAAGGTCAAAAGTGCAAGTTCTTGGATACCAAAGTCCTACATTTAGAGTTCCTTTAATATACCTCAGTATTCTTTTAACATATGTTAGGTGTGACTCTTTTGCACAGGATTGGTATCTTGCACACATACCTACTGCAAACAGTATGTCAGGTCGACTTGCAGTTAGATAAAGTAAACTCCCTATGGCACTCCTATAGTATTTTGGGTCTACAGGTTTTCCTTCAGGGTCAGAGTCAATGTTTATGTTGGTTGCCATTGGAGTATTTATAATTTTTGAGTTTTCCATGCTGAATTTTTTGATTAACTCCGTAGCATACTTAGTTTGATAAATGTAGATTCCATCTTTGGTTTGTTTTATTTGTAAGCCTAAGAAAAAGTTGAGTTCCCCAACCATGCTCATTTCAAATTCACTTTCCATTAACTTAATAAATTCTTTTAGAAATTTTGAGTTAGTTGAGCCAAAAATTATGTCATCAACATAGATTTGGGCTATAAAGATGTCTTTTCCTATAGTTTTTACGAACAAAGTAGGATCGATTTGTCCTTGGTTAAATTCTTTGGATATTAAGTAATTAGATAATCTTTCATACCATGCTCTAGGGGCTTGTTTTAGTCCATATAGTGCCTTTTTTAATTTAAAAACGTAATTAGGGTAGTCTATGTCTTCAAACCCTGGAGGTTGGCTGACGTAGACTTCTTCCTTGATAAAACCATTTAAAAAGGTTGACTTAACGTCCATTTGGTACAATTTGAATCCTTTATTGGCTGCATAGGCTAATAACATCCTAATGGACTAGAGTCTAGCTACTGGAGCATAGGTTTCATTATAGTCTAGGCCTTCGACTTGACTAAACCCTTTGGCTACTAACCTTGCCTTGTTTCTTACTATATCACCGTGATCATCTAACTTGTTCCTAAAAACCCATTTAGTATCTATTATTGATTTATCTATGGGTTTAGGTACAAGGTCCCAGACTTGGTTTCTCTCAAATTGGGCTAATTTTTCCTGCATTGCAATGATCCAGTCTAGATCAGGCAGGGCTTCTTCTATAGTTTTAGGTTCAATTTTAGAAATTAGAGCAATCTGACTAAGGTTTCTATAGGACGATCTAGTTCTGACTCCTAGGTTTGGGTCACCCAAAATTTGGTCAGGTGGGTGAGAGGTGCTTATTCTAGTTGGTCTTATCTGTGAGTCAGAAACTGGTTCTCCAGACTCATTAAGATTAGGTTGGATTTCATCATCATCTACATCTCTTGGATTAGTGTTGACATTTGCATTTATATTAGGTAAGTTGTTTTCTTCATCAAATATTACATTAGTTGTTTCTTCAACTTTCAATGTATTTTGATTATATACTCTAAAGGCTCTACTAGTAGAGGAGTATCCTAAGAATATTCCTTGGTTAGATTTGGGTGTAAATTTTCCTAAGTAATCTTTAGTATTTAAAATGTGAACTTTACAACCAAATACTTTTAAATAGTTTAGATTGGGAATTTTATGATAGTAGAGTTCATACGGTGTTTTGTTGTGATATTTGTTTATTAAAATTCTGTTTTGAATATAATTTGTCGTATTTATTGCTTCAGCCCAAAATTGGTGACTTAACTCATATTCGTTTAACATTGTCCTAGCGGCTTCTTGTAGTGTTCTATTTTTACGTTCTACTAGTCCATTTTGTTGGGGGGTTCTAGGACATGAAAATTCATATTGGTATCTATTTATTTTACAAAATTGGGTGAACTTATGATTTTCAAATTCCCCTCCGTGATCACTTCTTATTCTTTTAATTTTAGTATCTATTTCATTTTCCGTTAAGTTGCAAAAATTACTAAATATTTCATAGGTTTCATCTTTTGTTTTTAGAAATTTTAGCCAAGTGTACCTTGAGTAGTCATCAATTATTACTAAGCAATATTGGTTCTTGTTTAGTGATTTGGCTCCATGTGAATCAAATAGATCAAGGTGAAGGAGCTCAAGTATTGTGTTAGATCTTTCTAGGTTAGTTGACTTATGGGTTGACTTGGTTTGTTTTCCTTTTTGACATGCATCACAGATTGAATTTTCAATAAATTTTAATTTGGGCAAACCTCTAACTAGACCATTTTGACTCATTCTTGAAATAAGTCTTGTGTGTGTGTGACCCAGCCTTCTGTGCCACAGTTGGGTTTCCTCTTGTTGTGTTAGGAGACACTTTATAGAGGATATTGATAAATTAATTGTGTAGATGTTATTTTTCCTAAGTCCCTTAAGTTTAATTTCTGGATTTTTAATATTTTTAACTAGCACTACAAGAAAAACGTCATTCAACAACACTCAAACGACAACGGTTTTATACCAAACCGTTGTCTTTTTGCCTTTTAACAACGGTTTTAACCAAAATCGTTGTCTTTTAGCAATTTTTTTGGCCTACGACAACGGTTTTTAAAAACCGTTGTCTATTTATGTTTTTTTAAGACTACGACAACGGTTTTTAAATGCTACAACAACAGTTTTTGAAAACTGTTGTCTATGTGCGCTTTTTTTTGGGATTACGACAACAGTTTTTAAAAGCTGTTGTCTTAAGTGATGTTGAATACTGGTGTTTTTTTCCTTCGCCGTTTTTTCCCCTTCGCCAATTTTTGGCCCGCTTTTTTTCTTTCCCTCTCCCCGAAAGTTTTTTGCTGCCGCATTCCACCCTTTTATCTTCTCAATCCGTCCCTCTTTTCTCTTTTCTCACAATCTCTCGCTCACCGGAGCCGCGTAGGAGCAGCAGCAGTCCACGAGTCCATTAAGGACGCCCTCACCAGCAAGACCTCCTACATGAAATCCACTAACAGTAAGTGTCCTCTACTTCTTCCTCCTGCATCTTCTCGTCGAAAACCCTAGATACTCCTGCATCTTCTCGCTGTCTGCGGTACTCTCGGCTCGCCCTCTTCACATTCCTCTGTATAAAGCCCCTTCTATCGTCTTCTTGCTCGACACTCTTCTTCTTCGCCTCCGCGAAGGCTCCCCGTGCCACAAATCCTGGTTGTCGAACCCTAATCCTCCTCTTATCCTGTTTCTTTTCTGATTCTGCCAGACTCTTGGAGGAGCGAGACGTGATAATGGGAAAGAGAGCGGAGGAGCTCGATATCGATAATCTATTGGATGAGATTCCCCATCTTCGTCATCGTGGTGTCCTCGATAGACCCGACGGTGCCGGTTTCCGCATCGCCGATGAGTTGCCGACGTCGGTCCTCCATGGGGATGGCGGTGGGTGTATCTGGTCTGAGGGGGTTCCGAGCTCGTTAGCGGAGCGTTCGCTTCCGTTGGAGGAGACCCTCCTGCTCCAAAACCTGGGAGCAGCCTGGTATGCTTCTTTTTTTTTGTGTTTTTTGTGTTTTTGTTTCCATTACATGCCAAAGTGTTTCTTGCCTCAAAATACAATTACAGCTTTGCATTAACTTTCCTCAAAATACAATTACAACTTTGCATTAACTTTCTTGCTCGTCTACTTCCACCTTCCCTTTCAGTGTATATGACAAAGACTGAACTCAAAAGTGTTGCAATATAATCTCTCGGATTCATCTCATTTGAGGCCACAACCACCAGATCACAGAAATGGGCTTCTACTTCAATTCTCACACGCTGGCCTCTTTCTTCCTGCTCTTAGCATTCCCAGCCTTCACTTATGGATGGGGAATTGTCGGCCACCAGATTATTTGCCAGATTACCCAGGATCGTTTAAGTGAGTCAGCAGCTGCAGCGGTTAAAGAACTACTCCCTGCCTACGCAGAGAACGACCTAAGCACCCTTTGCTCTTGGGCAGATACAATCAAGTTTCGATACCATTGGTCGTCGGAACTTCACTACATTGATACCCCTGATGATCTTTGCACTTATAATTACAACAGTTAGTGTTCATGCATGCTTTGATTGTGTTTATTCTAGTCCATACAATATCGTTCTAGTATTAGCAATGATATGTTGTTGGTTATGATCAGGGGATTGCAAAGATGAAGATGGTGTGAAAGGGAGGTGTGTCTCAGGTGCCATCACTAATTATACTAATCAGCTTCTCACCTATGGAAGCTCTGCCGATGAATCACAATGTAATTAATATATCAAAGATAGTTTCTATGTCCTATGTTATATTGATATCATTTCTACTTAATTCATTTCCTCTGTTTTTTTTTACCTGTAATCTAGATAATCTCACTGAAGCACTTCTATTCCTTTCTCACTTAATGGGTGACATCCATCAGGTAGAAGAGACTATTTCTTAATTGCTTTCTTCAGTTATTTGCACCAACTGATGTCGATTCGGAATTGTTTAGCCTCTTCATGTAGGATTTACTTCTGATAGAGGAGGAAATACGATCCCAGTGCGTTGGTTTAGAAGGAAATCAGAGCTCCATAAAGTAGGAATTTGGTTTATTTTTTTGAAAATCTCTTTCACCATTTTTCACACTAATTTTCATGTGCGGATATATGCTGCAATGCAGGTCTGGGATAAAGATATTATTGAGACAGCAGGAGATCGATTTTACGACAATGTTGTGGAGGAATTTCTCGACGCACTCAAACAAAACATCACTGTGAGATAATTTTCCGTGAGTTTTTTTTTTGATGTCTTTGTGTTAGTTTTGATTAAAGCTTTTAGTTGAACAACAGGGAGAGTGGTCTGATCAAGTTGTGAAATGGGAGAAATGCAGCAATAACAAGGTCGCTTGTCCTGATGTGTAAGTAGAATTTGCACTCTGTGTTCATTAGAGAAACAACCCAGTGCACAAAATTCCTCTTGTTTCCTTAAATTTGAACCAGTGATTACCAGGTCATGCGACAATAATTTTACCGTTGCACTTAAGCTATGAAATGAAAATGATAGGGGATTGCAATTCTAAGGAAGTAACTTCTTACACAGTTGGGATAGAAAACCTAACATCAATCTGACTTCTGGTGACAATTCTGTCTTGTATGATCATGACTTGCAGAGGTAATGGTTAACTGAATAACTAACAGATATCACTGATCATGGAGACTATAATCTTATGGAGACAAATTTACTTCTATTTTTCAGCTACGCACTCTTTGATGGTGATGGACATCAAGTGCCTCAAGATCTAGTGGAAAAAGTTGGTAAGGTGTTTGAAACCATTCTGGAAGAGGTAAGTTCTTTATTAACCTTATATCTGCAGTGCTGATAACTTGGAAATATTTCTCTTGTGAAATGACTGTTCAACGTTTACAGGCTAACAAACTCAGGTATGAAACAAATGAAGACATGTCTATAGCACAGGCTATTAAGCTAGTCATGGAGAGGCATTCAATATGATGCATTATTAATGAATTAAGTCTACTTTATGAGATTTCAGATTTTTTTATTATTCATAGGCATTTAGTTTAGATCAAGTGACATTTCTTTATCTTCTTCTTACAGGTGGAGTTTGAAGGATTAGGAGAATTAAGAAGCAAGGATGAAGAAGATGAAGGATTAGGAGAATTAAGAAGCAAGGATGAAGAAGATGAAGGCATCTAGTTTATCTTCTTTCTTTATCTATTTGGTCCACTTCGATCCAAGTACGATGCAAACATGGCAAGGATGAAGAAGAAGAAGGATTAGGAGAATTAAGAAGCAGTGTTTTGTTACTCTTCTAGTGTTGTACATGGTAAAAGTAGTTCAAATGATCCAACTCTTCAAAACTGGATATCAAGATTAGGATGATGTGTTACTCTTCTAGGATTAGGATGTTGTGTTGTTCTACCTTTGTTTTAATAGTGCCGTTGTCATTTTGTTGGCTGCTTTTGAAATTTCTTCAGAATGTTGTAAATATTATTTTCGAATGTTAAAAAATTATATGTTAAATTTTATTTACAAATTTAGTATTTTGAATGATTTATAATACTAGAAAATTGTATAATAAATTTTAATATTTTTTTTTATTTTTTATCAAAAAAAGACAACGGTTTTTCACTGTTGTCGTAAATAGGTTAAAACTGTTGTTGAAGACCCTGTTATTAAAGGTAGACGCTCAAAGACAACGGTGAAAAACTGTTGTCTTTGAAGGAAAAGACAACAGTTTTTCACCGTTGTAAAAACTGTTGTCTTTGTCTTCAAAGACAACGGTTAAAAACCGTTGTCTTTGAGTACCCCCTTTAACAACACAGCCTTTAACAACAGTCAGAAAGGGGCTACGACAACGGTGAAAAACCGTTGTTGTAAGGCTTTTTTCTTGTAGTGTAGACATCTAGATTTATCGAAATTAACTAGATATCCGCTGTCATACAATTGACTTATACTTAGTAAATTAAAGTTAAAATTGTCAACCAATAAAATATTTCGAATAACGAAATCGGAACTAAGTTCAATATTACCTTTTCCGATTACTTTAAGTTTACCGTTGTTGCCGAATGCAACTGATCCTAGACTCTTGTACTTGAGTTTGGTAAACTTCAACTTGTCTCCAGTCATATGTCTGGAGCATCCACTATCTAACATCCATTGATCCAATTCAGCAGAGTCTGGCCCTTCGGAAACGGATGCGGATCCGTGGCTTTGCTCGGAGTCGGCTTCTGACTCGCTCTCGGATTCGATGATCTGGTCCCGGGCCATCAATGCGAGTAAACTCGTTTGGTCGAGTTCGTCGTCTTCGTCCTCCGAAGAAGATTCGTCCCAGGTGCCTTTAGGGCCTTCTTTCTTCTTTACTTTTTGGCCTCCTTTTGGTTGGGACAGTTGGCCTTGATATGCCCTTTCTGGTTGCACCCGTAACATGTGACTTCGAACTTTACCTTTGAGTTTTGTTGGGCCTCCCTAGATTGGACTACCTTCTTTAGATCTTTCTTGTTGAAGCCCTTCTTCTTCTTGTAGAGCTTCTTTACAAGATTCACAAGTTCGCTGGTCAGTTCATCTTCTGAATCTTCTGAGTCAGGTTCGTCTTTTGATTCCGATTCAATTTTTCTCCATCCTCTTGATTCCCGTGTTCGATTCGTTCCTGCAATCAAAGCAATACCTTTCTCGGATGGCAGTGCATTAATTTGTTCATGGAGTTCAAATTCGCTAAATAACTCATCTAATTTTAAGGACGACAAATCCTTAGAGACTTTGTAGGCATCTACCATTGATGCCCACAATGAACTCCTAGGAAATGAGTTAAGTGCATACCTTATTATATCCTTGTTTTCTACCTTCTGCCCGATTCCATGAAGGGAATTCAGGATGTCTTGAATTCGAGCGTGTAAAGAACTTGCCGTCTCGCCTTCCTACATTTTCAAATTGTATAGTTTATTAAGTAACATATCACGCTTACTTACCTTGGTTTTCGAGGTGCCCTCGTGTAGTTCGATCAGTTTCTCCCATAGTTCCTTTGCGGAGGAGAATGGACCGACTCTGTTGAGCTCTTCTTTGGTCAGACCGCACTGGATGGTGCAGGTAGCTTTGGCGTCGGCTTCCACCTTTTTGATAAATGAGGGCTCCCAATTCTCACAAGATGTAGGCTTACCGTCTGTACCAGTTGGTAGTTGCAGTCCTGTTTTGATGATCATCCAGGTGTCGAACTGGATCTTTAGATAAATTTCCATTCGCCCCTTCCAATATCCGAAGTCTTCTCCGGAAAATAATAGGGGACGAACGGTGCTAAATCCTTCTTGTTGGGCCATTTAGATCTAAAAAAAACAGAAACAACAAGATCTATTCCAAGACTAAGTCTTGGATTAGTAGCGCGGGATGAAGGAAAAAATAACAGACTCAAGTGGTATTGACCAAATTTGAGCAGAAAATCGATTCGTAAAAAGAAATTAGAATATAGCTATGAGGCTAAATTCTAATCGACTCCGAACAAAACCACAAAAAAAATTATCTCGAATAGTGGTTGCACTGATTCAAGACGACCCCGCTCTGATACCAATTGTTGGATCGAGAAGCGCTAGAGGGGGGGGTGAATAGCGCTCGTGGCTATTTCGTTCGATTATCGGAAAACTACCGGAGTTACAACGTGCAGCGGAATAAGCGGAAATAAAATAAAGAGACAACACAAAGAGACAGGTCGATTTTACTTCGTTCGGAGCCTAAGTCGACTCCTACTCGAAGGCCCGCGATCCTTGATCGCTTCCGGTGGGCAACAACTATAAGCTCGTTAAAAGATTACAATTATGAGTACAAATAAAAGCTATCAAAAATTATACTGACAACAAGAAATGCTAATTCTGAAGCTTCGGGTCGTCGGGCACTTGTAGTAGCACTTCGGAGCGTCTTTTGGAGCAGCGTGTTGATGAAAGATCACTTAGAATTCGTTGTCAATTGAAGTTGCACCTCAACCCTCCTTTTATATGCGGTTCCGGGCGCCTGGATCCCTTCCGGGCGCCTGGAGTGTGACGTGGCCAACCAACCAGGATGCTCCACGAGGCGAAGTCGCGCAGGGGATAGAATTTGGTCCCGGGCGCCCGGACCTGTTCCGGGCGCTCGGACCTCCGGGCGCCAGGACCACCGGGCGCCCGGTTCCATCCCGGGCGCCCGGACAGCCTTTTCCAGCATGTTCCTCACCTGCAAACAAAGGTTAGTCCGAACATAATACCCTGCAAGACAGTGTTAGAATCTGATAAAACACAGTAAGTAATAATTGACAGTCTTCGGACTGTCCGAGTCTGACTTTGGATTTCCATCCGGAAACCCTAGGTCAACCCGACGCCTACTGTTCCCTCTGCGGGGAAAGCGTCCTCACCTACTCCACTCAAGAGATTTACCTGTTGCCAGTCGATCCTCCAGATCGACTGGACTTTTGCTCAGCACTCGATGCTTCCGGACTTTCTGCTGGACATCCGCTTCCCGTCTAGTCCAGTCTTTCACCTGGTTCGCGACACCAGGACTTTTCACCTAGGGTTACCACCCCCTAGGACTTTTGCCTGAAGCCATCGACCTGCCAAGACTTTACGCATAGGGTTACCACCCCCTATGACCTAGGGTTACCGCCCCCTAGGGTTTTCCCTTTGCCTAACCGCAACTAGGACTTTCCTGAAATCCTCAAGTAGACTTGTTAGACTAAAAATCATCTTAACTTTGAATTCTTTGTCGTTATCAAAACACGAGTTCGATCGTCGGATGCTTCCCGCACCAACATCTCATGCCTTGCTTGACCTTGATATAGTTGACGAAGATGTTCAACCATATCGTAAGCGCCCATCAACTCATGTTGCTTCTGAAGCTCAGAGTTCATGGTTGCGAGCATTAGACAAGACACATCTAATGCGTCATCTTGATGCTTCTTGTAAGCATCTCGGTCTGCTCGTGTGGCAGTGGCTGGAGGAGCCTCCGGAATGGGTTTCTCCAAAACGTACAATTTACGTTCTTGAGTGAGAACTATTCTCAAGTTCTTGTTCCAATCCAGGAAATTTACTCCGTTGAGCTTGTCCTTCTCAAGAACAGATCGCAGAGAGAAAGTGTTTATATTTGACGTCATGGTTATCTACAACAGAAAAATGCAGAAAATAAATATCATATTCTTTTAATCATTTAATTAGGCCTTTAACTAAATGATGCTCCCACTGAATTCTATAATTCATGTGGGACAAGATCCACATCATACTAACCCTTGAGTTAGCTTTGGCTAATACGCCCAAGACGTAGTATGATCGGTAGGTAACGGTTACCAATTACATCTCTATGCAACTCTTGTTTATAGGATCAAAATCCGCATTTATATTAAAACTCGAGTTTGCTTTGGCTAATATGCCCAAGAGTTATTATAAACGTGATTTTGACCTATCAACCAACCATTGGATAATGCCTATAGTTAAACTTGATCCAATTGAGTTAACTAGTTACTCAATCTAATTAAGTTGTACTCACCCATGTGTTGATAGGCGGGACCAAGATTGTCCCTCCGTACCCTACCAAGATAGTATGTGTTGCTCTACTTTGGCAGATTCAACAACAACATGAGATCGAGGTAGTGGTAGGTATTGTTAGTTAGAGCCCTAGAGCCAATCATTTGATGATTGTATGGACTCATGTATATCATATTCTTATATATATATTAAGGCATTTGGTTTTTGGTTATTATGCTTATTTGTATTAGTGCCAGATAAAATAAGTATAGTAACATCCTTGAGTAGAAGGTTCTTACCTATATCAATCGATTGGTTGAATCGATAGTGAGATGATATAGGGAACACTACTCTAAATCATTCCTAGTCGAGTATTAACATTCAGGGACAATGTTAATACAATAAGACTAGCATGTAGGTCAGCTCGATGACTTGATCTCATAAGTCATGGATATAGAGATATCAAGCTGACACATGGGTATACATTAGAGAATGTATACTGAATGACCCGCCATGAGAAAGTATCATGGATCGTTATATGAGTGTCATATACTTTCTCATGTGGCTATTAGTATGACTATTAGTCCTTAGACCTGAAGTCACCATGGATCCCTACATAAGGAGTTATGTACTTTGGTTTCGTCAAACGTCACCCGTAACTGGGTGGACTATAAAGGCGATTACTGGGTATATAACGAATTATGTAGAGGGATGTGAGTGATGTAGATGGGATCTATCCCTCCCATATGACCGGAGCGACATCGGTATTCTTGATAGAGTGAGACCACTAAGTGCATGGCCATGCCCAAATGAGTCAACATTAGATGTTGAGCTCATTTGATCGAGTGAGTCTACTTGGAGTTCAAGATTTAGATTGATTAGAGGATGACACGGTCTATGCCTCACATTGATCAATCTAGATGTCTAGGATAGAAGGACATTTGTCACATATTGTGAGGAGTCACAATTAGTAGTCACAAGGTGATGTTGGATCTCAACATTTCTTGTAACTTGGGTAGCAATGATGTATTGCTAGATGTCGCTCATTGCTTATGTTTCTAAAAGAGTTTAGAAACATTTCCAACGTTACAAAAACCTATTGGGTCACACACAAAGAACATGTGGATGGAGATTAGGTTCATATGATGAACCAATAGGATTAGGTTCATATGATGAACCAAAGATTGGATTCGAATTAGACTTATTGAGTTAGACTCAATTAGATTCAATTGTTGAATGAGTCTAATTTACATTTGATTCATTGAGTCAATTTATATTAATGAATTGAGATTCATTAAATTAAAATTGACTTGAATCAAAGCTTGGATTTAACTCGACAAGGAAGAGATTGGGTCAAGTTTGACTTGACCAAATTGGAAGTTGAAACATCAAGTTTGACTTGATGCATTGCCACATCATGTAGGTTGACTCATCCTACATGGCATGACACATAGTTGCCACATCACCTCCACCTCATGAGGTGTGCCACCTCATTGGAGGTTACACTCTCCTTTCTTTAATGTGGCCGGCCACATTAATGAGAGGAGTTATGTGGCCGGCCACACTAAAGGTGGAATTGGTTTCATTTAGTGTGGATTTTAATGTGTGGTAATTGGATCATCTTCTTCCTAGTTTTCTTCCTCCTTCTTGCTGGTTGTTGCCGTGACTTCCTTGGTGAGGAGAAGGTGTGTGAGTTAAGTCCAAGACAATAAGAGAGTGTGAAGGTCACAAAGGAGAAGACTACTAGAGGAGTGGTGAGATTCTTCTTGTTTTCTCTTCTTTTCTCTTCTTTCCAATCCCATCTGAGAGCATCTAGAGAGTGCTAGCACACTTGTGGTGCTCTCTCTTCCATCCTTGAGAGTTAGAGAACCCTCCTTGTTCGTGTGGATACCGAGAGAGGATTGTCTACGTTGACAATCTTGAGATCCGACGATTTTTGGACCTTGCGGGATTGCGAAGGGCTTCGCTACAAGGGTAAACACTTTTTCTCGTAGATCTAAGTAGTAGATCAGTTTTTGAACTCGTACAAGAAATAGTTTTTCGAATTTTGTATACGAATCTTTGCACGGATCTACGACTTTGGGTCCTTCGGGGTTTCCGCGACGCGAAAAAGCGGTTTTCGCGGCCCAAAGAACCCAACAGTGGTATCAGAGCCACGTGCAAAGACTTGTACGAGTTAGTTTTTGGTTTTTGGAAAACAAAAAACTTCTGTGATTTTCTGTAAAAATTCAATTTTTATGTTTTTATGGGTAATTTTTCCTTATAGGCGAAGCACAAGTGTCTCGGCACTTGTAGGCTTCGGCTATCGGGAAGAATTTTCCCAAACGGCTTCGTTTCGACCCAAAATCTTTTGGGACAGTGGACTCGGGTGCCTTTAGATCGCAACGGAGCAACTCACGATGGTTAGATCGTGGGTAGGGGCGCTGCCCCTAACCCCGCAAGGGGATTTGCTCCGCGATCGCACCCGAAATCGCTAAAAACGAACCCGCCGGGAAGATTTTTCCGAAACGGCAATGTCTCGACCCAAATCGTTTTGGGACAGCTGGTTTAGGTGCTTTTGGATCGCAAAGGAACCCTCGCGATGGTTAGATCGCGGGTAGGGGCGATGCCCCTGGGCCCCGCAAGGGAATCCGTTCCGCGATTGCGCCCGAAACCGCTAAACGGGACCGCCGAGAAATTTTATTCGTAAAATTGTAAAAATTAATTTTAAAATTATAGCAAATTATGAAAAATATATAATTTTGAATTATATATTAATTTTTGATAGTCATGGCCCAAAGCCCAATATGATTGGTTGTGTTGTAATTCTTAATACGGCCTGCGTGCCGTTATGTGTTTGCGAGTGTTGTATTATATTCGCGACCTGCCTTCTCTTATTTTCTTGTTGTAAATTAGATTTAGACTCGAATGTAACTCGAGTTTCAAATTGTAATGTACAAATTGGAGCGGTGGAGGGTCCACACGAGACGGAGTTCCGAGGCGGGCACGAGCAACACAAGGTGGTCAAAGGGAGGAGCTTGGAGAAGCTGTTGACCCTAGGTTGACCATTCGATCTTCTCATTGGCTTGAGAAGATCGTAGTAGGGCCATGACTAAATCACAAATAGATTAATTAATTAATTATTATGTATCTGATGCATGTTTAATAGTTAATTAATTAATTAGTGCCTTAACGATTAGATTAGATCTAAGTCGTGCACATGATGCACCCTTGCGATTAGATTAGATCTAAGTCGTGCACAAGATACATCCTTCTCGATTAGATTAGATCTAGATCGAACCAACTCTAAATGCCTAACCGTGTCGTGATACCTATCACTACCTCGATCACATGTATTGTTGAATCTGCTAAAGCAGAGCAATACATATTATCTTGGTAGGGTACGGAGGGACAATCTTGGTCCCGCCTATCAACGCATGGGTGAATACAAACTCAATTAGATTGAGTATTCCTAGTTACTCGGTTGGATCGAGTCAACTATAGGCATTATTCCAACGGTTGGAAAAGATAGGTCAAAATCACATCTATATTAACTCTCGGGCGTATTAGCCAAAGCTAACTCGAGTTTTAATATAAATGCGGATATTGATTCTATAAACAAGAGTTGCATAGAGATGTAATTGGTAATCGTTACCTACCGATCATACTAAGCCTTGGGCGTATTAGCCAAAGCTAACTCAAGGGTTAGTATGATGTGGATCTTGTCCCACAAGAATTATAGAATTCAGTGGGAGCATCATTTAATTAAAGGCCTAATTAAATGATTTTAAAAGAATATGATATTTATTTCTGCAAATTTTTCTGTTGTAGATAACCATGACGTCAAATACGAACACTTTCTCCCTGCGATCTGTCCCTGAGAAGGACAAGCTCAACGGAGCGAATTTCTTGGACTGCACAGAACTTGAGAATAGTTCTTACCCAGGAGCGTAAACAGTACCTGGAGCAGCCTATTCCCGAGGCTCCTCCCGCCAATGCCCCGCGAACTGACAAAGATGCTTATAAGAAGCATCAAGACGACGCATTAGATGTGTCTGTCTAATGCTCGCGACCATGAACTCGGAGCCGAAGCAACATGAGTTGATGGGCGCTACGATATGGTTGAGCATCTTCGCCAACTATATCGGGGACAAGCAAGGCATGAGAGATTTGAGATCTCGAAGGCACTGTTTCAGTGCAAGATGTCGACGGGCTCTCGTAGGTCCTTATGTACTCAAGATGATTGGGTACATAGAGAACCTACAAAGACTGGGGTTCCCACTTGGCCAAGAGCTGGCCACTGACTTGATCTTGCAGTCCTTGCCAGATAGCTATAGTCAATTCGTTCTGAACTATAACATGAACGAGATTGACAAGCCACTGCCCGAGCTACTTAGTATGTTACGAACTGCTGAGATTAACCTTAAGAAGGTTAAGCCCATTCTGATGGTTCAGAAGCACAAGGGCAAGGGAAAGCCCAAAGGTAAGGGAAAGTCCCAAACCAAGGGCAAAGGCAAGGCACTGAAGCCTGAAGGAGGGGTCGCCAAGGATGCTACCTGCTTCCACTGCGGTCAGACCGGGCACTGGAAGAGGAACTGCAAGGTATACTTGGAGGATCTTAAGAAGAAGCGAAGTGATACTTCCACTTCAGGTATATATGTTATAGAAGTCAATCTATCTATTTCTACATCTTGGGTATTAGATACTGGATGTGCTTCTCACATTTGTATTGATGTGCAGGCACTGAGAAATAGCAGGGCATTGACAAAGGGCGAGGTGGACCTACGAGAAGGCAATGGAGCACGGGTTGCTGCTGTTGCTGTAGGGATTTACTTTCTATCTCTGCCCTCTGGGCTTGTACTAGAGTTAGTCGATTGTTGTTATGTGTCTGCTCTTACTAAGAACATAGTTTCAGTTTCTTGTTTAGACAAGAAAGGATACTCTTTTATAATAAAAGACAAATGTTGTTCTGTTTATTTAAAAGATATGTTCTATTGTAGTGCACCACTAATAAACGGACTCTATATTATAGACCTTGAGAGCCCTATCTATAACATTAGTACCAAGAGGTTCAAGTCAAATGACATGAACCAAACCTACCTCTGGCACTGTCGCTTAGGTCATATAAATGACAAGCGCTTATCCCAGCTCCACAAGGATGGTTTGCTGGACTCATTTAATTTTGAATCATATGAGATATGCGAGTCATGCCTACGAGGCAAGATGACCAAGATGCCCTTTAGTGGGCATAGCGAGAGAGCAACTGATTTGTTAGGACTCATACATAGTGATGTATGTGGCCCTTTCAATGTTGCTGCTAGAGGCGGTTATAGGTACTTCATCACATTTACTGATGATTTCAGTAGATACAGTTATGTGTACCTGATGACACATAAATCTGAATCCTTTGAAAAGTTCAAAGAATTCAAGAATGAAGTACAGAACCAGCTTGGCAAGAGTATTAAAATACTTCGATCAGATCGAGGTGGTGAATACTTAAGCCATGAGTTTCGTGACTATCTAGTTGAGTGTGGGATCCTATCCCAACTCACTCCTACTGATACACCACAGTGGAATGGTGTATCCGAAAGGAGGAATCACACCCTATTAGATATGGTACGATCTATGGTGAGTCACACAGATCTTCCGACATATCTATGGGGATATGTTCTAGACACGGCAGCTTTCATACTCAACCGAACATACTCAACCGAGTTCCATCAAAGGCCGTGATAAAGACACCATATAGGATATGGACTGGGAGAGATGACCAGGTGTCTTTCATGAGGATTTGGGGTTGTGAGGCTTACATACGACGTCAAGTCTCAGACAAATTAGGACCCAAATCCGACAAGTGCTATTTCATCGGATATCCCAAGGAAACTAAGGGATATTATTTCTACATTCCCAGTCAGCACAAGGTAGTTGTGGCAAAGACTGGGGTCTTTCTAGAAAGGGACTTTGTTTCTAGAAAGACTAGTGGGAGCGCATTCGATCTTGAAGAAGTTCAAGATGCGAACAATAGCACTAATACCTCGATGGAAATTGAACTGGAACCACAAAGTGTTGTGGATGATGTTGTTCCACAAGGAGTTGAGGAACAACAACTGGTTCAAGTAGACATACCTCTTCGCAGGTCTGATAGGGTACGTCGTCAGCCTGAGAGATACTCATTTCTCTTGTCTGACCATGACGACATTGTGCTCATAGAGGATGAGCCTAACACCTATCAGGAAGCTGTGATGAGACCAGATTCCGAGATATGGCGGATGGATATCAAAAACCACGTTTCTGAATGGAAACATACTCGAGGATGTGTACATGACACAACCTGAGGGTTTTTGTAGTTCCATAGCCATAGGATCTATCATGTATGCCATGTTATGTACTTGACCTGATGTCTCGTATGCTTTGAGCATGACGAGAAGATACCAGTCAGATCCAGGTGAAAGTCACTGGATAGCGGTCAAGAATATTCTTAAGTACTTGAGAAGGACTAAAGAATATTTCTTGATATATGGAGGCGATGATGAGCTAGCTGTAAAGGGTTACAGTGATGCTAGCTTCTAGACCGACCAGGATGATTAAATCGCAGTCGAGGTTCGTGTTTTGCTTGAATGGTAGTGCTATGAGCTGGCAGAGTTCACAGCAATTCTACAACGTTTCCATCTCATTCGAGAGATTATCGATAGAGGAGATGTGAAGATTTGCAGAGTATCTATAGAAGCTAACATCGCAGATCCCTTGACCAAGGCTTTGGCACAGAGAAAGCATGATGGTCACACTAGGTCATTAGGCCTTAGAGCCTATACTGATTGGCACTAGTGCTAGTGGGAGATTGTTAGTTAGAGCCCTAGAGCCAATCATTTGATGATTGTATGGACTCATGTATATCATATTCTTATATATATATTAAGGCATTTGGTTTTTGGTTATTATGCTTATTTGTATTAGTGCCAGATAAAATAAGTATAGTAACGTCCTTGAGTAGAAGGTTCTTACCTATATCAATCGATTGGTTGAATCGATAGTGAGATGATATAGGGAACACTACTCTAAATCATTCCTAGTCGAGTATTAACATTCAGGGACAATGTTAATACAATAAGACTAGCATGTAGGTCAGCTCGATGACTTGATCTCACAAGTCATGGATATAGAGATATCAAGCTGACACATGGGTATACATTAGAGAATGTATACTGAATGACCCGCCATGAGAAAGTATCATGGATCGTTATATGAGTGTCATATACTTTCTCATGTGGCTATTAGTATGACTATTAGTCCTTAGACCTGAAGTCACCATGGATCCCTACATAAGGAGTTATGTACTTTGGTTTCGTCAAACGTCACCCGTAACTGGGTGGACTATAAAGGCGATTACTGGGTATATAACGAATTATGTAGAGGGATGTGAGTGATGTAGATGGGATCTATCCCTCCCATATGACGGGAGCGACATCGGTATTCTTGATAGAGTGAGACCACTAAGTGCATGGCCATGCCCAAATGAGTCAACATTAGATGTTGAGCTCATTTGATCGAGTGAGTCTACTTGGAGTTCAAGATTTAGATTGATTAGAGGATGACACGGTCTATGCCTCACATTGATCAATCTAGATGTCTAGGATAGAAGGACATTTGTCACATATTGTGAGGAGTCACAATTAGTAGTCACAAGGTGATGTTGGATCTCAACATTTCTTGTAACTTGGGTAGCAATGATGTATTGCTAGATGTCGCTCATTGCTTATGTTTCTAAAAGAGTTTAGAAACATTGCCAACGTTACAAGAACCTATTGGGTCACACACAAAGAACATGTGGATGGAGATTAGGTTCATATGATGAACCAATAGGATTAGGTTCATATGATGAACCAAAGATTGGATTCGAATTAGACTTATTGAGTTAGACTCAATTAGATTCAATTGTTGAATGAGTCTAATTTACATTTGATTCATTGAGTCAATTTATATTAATGAATTGAGATTCATTAAATTAAAATTGACTTGAATCAAAGCTTGGATTTAACTCAACAAGGAAGAGATTGGGTCAAGTTTGACTTGACCAAATTGGAAGTTGAAACATCAAGTTTGACTTGATGCATTGCCACATCATGTAGGTTGACTCATCCTACATGGCATGACACATAGTTGCCACATCACCTCCACCTCATGAGGTGTGCCACCTCATTGGAGGTTACACTCTCCTTTCTTTAATGTGGCCGGCCACATTAATGAGAGGAGTTATGTGGCCGGCAACACTAAAGGTGGAATTGGTTTTCATTTAGTGTGGATTTTAATGTGTGGTAATTGGATCATCTTCTTCCTAGTTTTCTTCCTCCTTCTTGCTGGTTGTTGCCGTGACTTCCTTGGTGAGGAGAAGGTGTGTGAGTTAAGTCCAAGACAATAAGAGAGTGTGAAGGTCACAAAGGAGAAGACTACTAGAGGAGTGGTGAGATTCTTCTTGTTTTCTCTTCTTTTCTCTTCTTTCCAATCCCATCCGAGAGCATCTAGAGAGTGCTAGCACACTTGTGGTGCTCTCTCTTCCATCCTTGAGAGTTAGAGAACCCTCCTTGTTCGTGTGGATACCGAGAGAGGATTGTCTACGTTGACAATCTTGAGATCCGACGATTTTTGGACCTTGCGGGATTGCGAAGGGCTTCGCTACAAGGGTAAACACTTTTTCTCGTAGATCTAAGTAGTAGATCAGTTTTTGAACTCGTACAAGAAATAGTTTTTCGAATTTTGTATACGAATCTTTGCACGGATCTACGGCTTTGGGTCCTTCGGGGTTTCCGCGACGCGAAAAAGCGGTTTTCGCGGCCTGAAGAACCCAACAGGTATCACGGCATGGTAGGCATTACGAGTTGTCGTGATTTAGATCTAATCTAAACGATGATGCATATCATATACTCGATAGATCTAATCTAATCGAAGGGTGCATCATGTGCACGACTTAGATCTAATCTAATCGTTAGGTACTAATTAATTACTTAATTAACTAGCATGCATCACAAGTAATTAACTAAATTTTGTGATTATGTCATGGCCCTACTATGATCTTCTCAAGCCAATGAGAAGATCGAATGGTCAACCTAAGGTCAACAGCTTCTCAAGCTCCTTCCTTTGACCACCTTGTGTTGCTCGCGCCCTCCTCGTAACTCCGTCTCGAGTGGACCTTCCACCGCTTCAAAATTTACATTACAATTTTGAAACTCAAGTTACATTCGAGTCTAAATCTAATTTACAACCAGAATATAAATAGGGAGGCACGACGCGCAGGACGCTTATCAAATACAGCACACACAAACACTTTACGGCACACCGGCCGTATTATAAATTATAACACAAATTATCCAATCGAATTGGGTCTTTGGGCCATGACTATCACAAAAATAATATATAATTTGAAATTATATATTTCTATAATTTTATGTAATTTTTCCTATAACTTTTACAATTTTTATGAGTACAATTTCCCGGTGGTTCTGTTTAGCGATTTTCGGGCGTAATCGCGGAACGAATCCCATTGCGGGGCCAGGGGCAGCGCCCCTACCCGCGATCTAACCATCGCGAGGGTTCCTTTGCGATCTAACAATGCCTTAGCCTGCTGTCCCAAAAGGTTTTGTGGAGAAACTTGGCCATTTTGGGAAAAACTTCTCGGTAGTCGAAGCCTAAAAGTGTAGAAACACTTGTGTTTCGCTTCTATGAGAAAAATACTCATAAAAACCATTAAAAACTTAAAATTACAGAAATTCACAGAATTTTTATTTTTCATAAAAACCAAAAAAAACTCATATTCGTCTTCGTACGTGGCTCTGATACCACTGTTGGGATTTTCGGGCCGCGAAAATCATTTTTCGCGTCGCGGAAACCCCGAATCTCCCTAGCCAACGGATCCGTGCGAAGAATAAAATTCAAAAAGCTTACGAGTACGAGTTTCAAACTCTAGATGTACAATAGAACAGAGTATTACCCTTGTAGCGAAGCCCTTCGTGTTCCCGCTCGTCTAAACGGTGCCGGATCTCGAAGTTATCAACGTAGACAACTCTCCATACGTATCCACACGAACATGTAGATGGAAAAATCACACAAAAAGGTGTGCTAGCACCTTTTGATGATTCGGCCAAGTTGAGGAGGAGAGGGAGAGGGAGAGCTAGAGGAAGGAGATGAAGTGAATTGCCTTGAATGAAAATTTCATTCCATACCATCACAATACAGGCCGGCCACTTTCAAAAAGGTGTAACCCTCATTTCCATATTAAGTGTAATTAATGTGGAGCCATTAAAGTGAAGAATTGTAACCTCCATGAGGTGGCATCTCACTTAAGTAACCATGATGATGTGGAGCATCATCATTGGTGCATATCTTGCCAACTCACTAATGATGTGGCAAAAAGTCAAGTCAAACTTGACTTTTCCTCTTCCTCTCAAATCAAGTCAAACTTGACTTAATCTCTCTCATGGTTGATCTAATCCAACCATTTAATTCAAGCCAATTTAATATAATGAATCTAAATCATTTAATTAAATTGATTCAATGAGTCATAATCTAAATTAGACTCATTGAACACATGAATTAATTTGAGTCCAACTCAATTAGCCCAATTAGGATCACTCTTAATCCAATTTGATTCATCAAATGAATCTAATCCTCTTAGTTCATCATATGAACCTAATCTCCATCTAATTGTCCTTAGTGTGTGACCCTATAAGTTCTTGTAACGTTGGCAATCCCTAAACCCATTTAGGAGCATAAGTAATGAGCGGTATCTAGCAACACATCATTACTACCCAATGTTACAAGAATGTTGAGATCCAACATCACCTTGTGACTACTAATTGTGACTCCTCACAAAATATGACAAGTGCCCTTCTATCTTAGATATCTAGATTGATCAATGTGAGGCATAGACCGTGTCATCCTCTGATCAATCTAAATCCTGAACTCCAAGTAGACTTACTAAATCAAATGAGCTCAATATCTCATATTGACTCATTTGGGCATGGCCATGCACTTCGTGATCTCACTCTATCAAGAATACCGATGTCTCTCCCGTCATATAGGAGGGATAAATCCCATCTACATCACTCACATCCCTCCGCATAATTTGTTTCATACCCAGTAATCGCCTTTATAGTCCACCCAGTTACGGGTGACGTTTGACGAAACCAAAGTACATAACTCCTTATGTAGGGAACCATGGTGACTTCAGGTCTAAGGACTAGTAGTCATACTAATAGCCACATGAGAAAGTATATGACACTCATATAACGATACATGATACTTTCTCATGGCGGGTCATTTAGTATACATTCTCTAATGCATACCCATGTGTCAACTTGATATCTCTATATCCATGACTTGTGAGATCAAGTCATCGAGTTGACCTACATGCTAGTCTTATTGCATTAACATTGTCCCTGAATGTTAATACTCGACTAGGAATGATTAAGAGTAGTATTCCCTATATCATCTCACTATCGATTCATCCAATCGATTGATATAGGTAAGAACCTTCTACTCAAGGACGTTATTATACTTAGTTTATTTGGCACCAATACAAGTAAGTATAATAACCAAAAACTAAATGCCTTTATTTATATAGAATATGATACAACAAGTCCAAAATATAATCATCAAATGATTGGCTCTAGGGCTCTAGCTAACAATCTCCCACTAGCACTAGTGCCAATCAGTGTAGGCTCTAAGCCCCAATGACCTAGTGTGACCATCATGCTTCCTCTGTGCCAAAGCTTTGGTCAAGGGATCTGCGATGTTAGCCTCTGTAGGTACTCTGCAAATCTTCACATCTCCTCTCTCGATGATATCTTGAATGAGATGGAAGCGCCGTATTATGTGTTTGGTCCGCTGGTATGAGCGAGGTTCCTTCGCATATGCTATAGCTCCATTGTTGTCACAATAGAGCTCAATAGGGTCAGCAATGCTAGGAACCACCCCAAGTTCTGTGATGAACTTGCGAATCCAAACTGCCTCCTTTGCTGCCTCTGATGCAGCAATATACTCGGCCTCTGTCGTAGAATCAGCTACTGTGTCTTGCTTCGAACTCTTCCAGCTCACAGCACCACCATTAATGCAAAATATGAACCCTGACTGCGATCTATAGTCATCCTGGTCGATCTGGAAGCTAGCATCACTGTAACCCTTTATAGCTAGCTCATCATTGCCTCCATATATCAAGAAATATTCTTTAGTCCTTCTTAAGTACTTAAGAATATTCTTGACCGCTATCCAGTGACTTTCACCGGGATCTGACTGGTATTTTCTCGTCATGCTCAAAGCATATGAGACATCAGGTCGAGTACATAGCATGGCGTACATGATAGATCCTATGGCTGAGGCATAAGGGATCTGATCCATGTGGTCTCTCCTCTCTAGAAGAGGGACCTTGAGTTTTCGAAAGACTCACGCCATATGACATCGGCAAAAATCCATTCTTGGAGTTCTGCATGGCAAACCGAAGGAGTACCTTGTCAATATATGTACTCTGACTTAGGCCAAGCAATCTCTTAGATCTATCTCTATAGATCTATATCCCTAGAATGTGGATGCCTCATCTAAGTCCTTTATTGAGAAACATGTCCCTAGCCAAGTCTTGACAGACTGTAGCAAAGGGATGTCTTTCCCAATGAGAAGTATGTCATCCACATACAATATGAGGAAGACAACTATATCCCCTACAACCTTCTTGTAGACACAAGGCTCATCTTCATTCTTGATGAAACCAAACTATTTGATTGCATCATCGAATCAAAGATTCCAGCTCTGAGAAGCTTGCTTTAGTCCATAAATGGACCTATGCAGCTTGTATACTCTGCTAGTATGCTGTGGATCTACAAAACTGTCAGGTTGTGTCATGTACACATCCTTGAGCAGGTTTCCATTTAGAAACGCGGTTTTGACATCCATCTGCCATATCTCATAGTCATGGTATGCTGCAATAGCAAGCATGATCCGAATAGAGTTAAACATCGCTACTGGAGAAAAAATTTCATCATAGTCAATACCATGAATCTGCTTAAACCTTTAGCTACCAAGCGACCCTTAAGGAAATCGTCAGATTACATGGTATCCCTAAGACCATTATTTCTGATAGAGATGGTCGCTTTGTTTCACACTTTTGGGAGTGCGTTCAGAAGACCCTCGGCACTAAGTTGTTATTTAGTACAACTTTCCACCCTCAGACCGATGGGCAAACTGAAAGAGTGAACCAAATATTAGAAGATATGTTAAGAGCTTGTGCCCTGGACTTCAAGGGAAGCTGGTGTCGATATCTATACCTGGCAGAATTCGCCTACAATAATAGTTACCAAGCTACTATTAAAATGGCACCTTACGAAGCTCTGTATGGGAGGAAGTGTAGATCCCCTATATGCTGGTATGAAAGTGGTGAAAAGAAGGAAATGGGGCTCCGAACGGAACTTATTAATGACACCACCCGAGCTATACAGAAGATCCGCCAACGAATAGAAACTGCTCAGAGTCGGCAGAAGAATTATGCCGATAAACGGCGCAGGCCGCTAGAATTCAGCATCGGAGATTTGGTATTCCTTAAGGTATCCCCCATGAAAGGGATAATGAGGTTCGGAAAGAGGAGCAAGTTAAGCCCACGATACGTAGGACCGTACCGGATTGTAGAAAGAGTGGCCCAAGTCGCATACAGACTAGAACTACCTCCAGACATGGTAGCCATTCACAATGTGTTCCATATATCGATGCTCAAGAAGTGTACTCCCAGCACAGATCAAGTGATTGAGCCACAGTCGGTACAAGTTCAAGAGAACCTAAGTTACGAAAGTAGACCTATTCAGATCTTGGACCGAGAAGTTAAGAGGTTAAGGAACAAAGAAATACCCTTAGTAAAGGTTCTATGGCGGAATCAACGATTTGAAGAAGCCACCTGGGAACGCGAGGACGATATGAAACAAAAGTACCCGGAGCTATTTTAAAGTTCGAGGACGAACTTTTTATGAGATACGGGGTACTGTAACACCCACTAAGCTTTTAAGATAAATATGAGAATGATGAATTTGCCTTAGAAAAATATTAGTAGAATGTTTAACCAAAAAGAAATAAAAAGAAATAAAAATAGGGAGTGGTCAAGGATTGAACCTTGAACCTCTCATGATGTAAATGATAGGATTAATGAGTAATAACCAGTTGGAATAGGAATAATATATTGATAGCAAAGGAGGGAAACTCATGATAAGGATGAGAGTAAAAGCTAGCCAAAAGAAAACAAGAAAAGAACAAGAGAAAGGCAACTTGCCTTCCTTCCTTTCTCTCCCTCTTTCTCTTCTTTGCCGTGACTTAAAGAGGAGAATTAAGGGGATTCATTCTCCCTTGTTTCATCATGAATGATGAGAACAAATAAATAAATAAAATAAATAAAAGAAAAATAAAAAAAGGGCTAAGGGAGAAGGAAAGCAAAAACTAATTTTGCTACCTCTTCCCCCTTAACATAAAAGAGAGTATGTAAAGAGGAGATTTTATTTTTCTCTCATTTCTCTCATTCTCTCCTCTCCCTCACCAAACCCTCAGTCCCCTCTCCTCCATCTTTGGCCCAAGCCAAGGTTTTCTCCGAAGAAAGCCTAAGATACAAGGAGGACTTAACAAGGAATCAAGGGAAGGGAACTAGAAGAAGAGGCTACTTCTTCCATCACCACACCTTAGATCCACAAGCGAAAAGGAAGTAAGCTTCCCCTCACCTGTGGTACAAGGTATTTTATGTGCTTTTCAGATTTTATGAGGATTAGAAAACCTAGAATAGAATTTAAGAAAAATTCGGCCAAAGAAGAGTTTTCAAATCTAGGAAGGTTTAAACAAGTCCTCATTTCATGATATTTTTCTATGCTATGTAGGAAGGTTTTCCTTCATGTTTTTATACATATATGATGCTTGGTCAGAGGAGTACCTAACCCTAGAATTTCGGCCAAAAATATTTTAAAGAGGTTAGGGAAATCATTGTTTAACCAAACTAGTACAAGATTCCCTCCATGAATTACTAAGGGTCTTTTGTTGGTTTTTCTTGCTTAAAAGTTACTTGGAACCAAAAGAAATCCACTCATATGTTTCGGCCAAGAAAAGAGCTTAGGGTTAGGAAGACCTTTAAATTTAAGTAACCATTTTTATATGATAGAATATAGAGTTCTCTTAAAGAATTGCATGTTGAATATTGCTAGAAATTCATGAACTCTTCATTAAGATTTTCGGCCATGATAAGATGGATAGCTTAGAAAAGCTTAAACAAAATTTTAACATGCTCAAGACCTCTGTGATATTAAGATATGAAAGTTGTTTAATGCTCTCATGCTTAATTAGGGTATAGAGAATTTAGTTACATGATATATGACATGTAAGATCACAAGGGTCCTAGCTTGTTTATGAACCAAATTTGTATATGATGTTCTTAGTAATTTTTGCCATGAAACTTACTTAGGTTTTCCATGCTTTAGGCCACTTAATAACCTAGTTTAGAGATTGGTAGGTTTCGGCCATGAGGAAAAATAAAAGAAAAAGGAAAGAAACCTAGGAAGCCTAAGACACAATTCACATGTATGTTTATTATGCTTGTCTTTATACATGCTATGAAACTTGTATGACTTCCTATGCTTTTAGGCTATTTGAAGCAAATTTAAACACTGATGAGTCTCGGCCAAGTAGGGTTTAAATGACCTAGAGGCCTTAGAATTGAAACCAATTGTGTTAAAAATGCTTCTTATGGAAATATGATAATATGTTGATTGAGTCACATGCTTGTATAATTTTTCCATGACCTAAATGGACCATTGTATGTTTCGGCCATGAAGGGATAGATGCCCTAGAAACCCTAGAACAAAAATTAAATATGCTCATGTCACTCTACATGAAATATGATAAGTAGAAAGCCAAAGTTCTCATGCTATATGTTGTTTAATGACCTAAAATGAGGCTAGGGTAAGTTTCGGCCATACCCATTGTATGATGCCTTATTATGAATTTATACATGATGTTAGTTCAAGTTCACATGCTTGTATTCTTGCTTTTAGCCCTAATGAATACTTGTTAAATTTCGGCCATGACATATGTTAAGGGCTTGAAGAACTTAGGAACTAGCTCAAATATGCTTACTATGTTACTTGGAAAAAAATGCTATAAATATGGTTTAAGGTTTCCATGCTTTCATGACATTTGGGACCTTGTTTCACACCTGATAGGATTCGGCCACATGAAGTTTAGGGACTTGGAGAACTTAGAAACCAAGTTAATCATGCTTATAATGCTTCCTATGAAATTGATGTGATGATAATTTAGGTTCCACATGCTTGGAGGTTGTTTTTACCTAAATTGAGATCTAAGGGGGTTCGGCCATGATAAGAACCCAAGGGATTAGGAAGCTTAGAACCCAAGCTAACTATGTTACCATGTTTCTTATGATAGTATAATCACATGATACACCCTTATGCTTAAACATGTATGCTTGTGATTTATACTTTCCATGATATGATATGTGCTTAGAAATATGCATGCTTTGATGATATGCTATGTGCTTAAAATATGCATGCTTTCATGATATGCTATGTGGATAGAAATATGCATGCTTGGATGATATGCTATGTGCTTAAAATATGCATGCTTTCATGATATGCTATGTGGATAGAAATATGCATGCTTTGATGATATGCTATGTGCTTAAAATATGCATGCTTTCATGATATGCTATGTGGATAGAAATATGCATGCTTGGATGATATGCTATGTGCTTAAAATATGCATGCTTTCATGATATGCTATGTGGATAGAAATATGCATGCTTTGATGATATGCTATGTGCTTAAAATATGCATGCTTTCATGATATGCTAGGTGGATAGAAATATGCATGCTTGGATGATATGCTATGTGCTTAAAATATGCATGCTTTCATGATATGCTATGTGGATAGAAATATGCATGCTTTGATGATATGCTATGTGCCTAAAATATGCATGCTCTCATGATATGCTATGTGGTGAAAATATGCATGCTTTTATGACATGATGTATGCCTAAGTGATGCATACTTTTTATGACATGATGTATGCCTAAGTGATGCATACTATTTATGATATGATGTATGCCTAAGTGATGCATACTTTTATGACATAACGTATGCCTAAGTGATGCATACTTCTATGATATGCTATGTGACTAAATGATGCATTTTTATACATGCTACTTTACTTTGTAAGGCTTGTACCAAGGGTGGGCTCCTAATCAGCCCCTAGGCCTTTGGCTGTGTGATCCAGGCTAGTAAAAACAAAGGGATGGGCTCCTTAGTACGCCCCTAGGTCTATGGCTGTGTGATCCGGACCTAGTTCCTAGTATGATTCAAGACTTGCTACCTTGGATATACTTAGGAAGCGCGCATATCTACGTGATTTATCTATGTGTGGTACAAGCCGGGTCCCTGATTATGTTGATATTATGTTCAAGTATATATGTAAGAAGAAATGGTTTTAAAGATCATAAGACATACACATGTTTTTCGGATACATGTTTTCAAAATCATATTGCATATACCTTATGATCATGTTGTGATGATGCTATGATTTATGATATGCCATGATTAGATACGATTATGTTATGTTTCATGCTATGCTTTAAGAGCTTGATATGCCATGCCACCTTATGATGATACTATGATATGCCATGATTAGATATGATTATGTTATGTTTCATGCTATACTTTAAGAGATGATATGCCATGACTAGTTATGATTTTGTTATGTTGCATGATATGCTTAAAGAGTATGATATGTTATGCCATGACTAGTTGAGATCATGTTATGTTGAGACATTCTTTGATCATGTGATGATTTTCGGTTTTAGTGAGTAGGAAAGGAACTTACTGAGCCATGAGTGCTCATAGCTTACTTTCCTTGTACCACAGATAAAGGAAAAAGCTGGATGAGCTAAAGGAGCAGCAGGAGAGGTAAGGAGATGTGTGTGGCAGTGGCTAGGCAACCAAATAAGAACCTTCTTTAAAAACTTTTAAAGAACTATGCTTTGGTATCATGAATTGTAGTACCGTATGTGTGACTTGATGTTATGTTTCTACTAATTTTGATATCATGTTATTGATGCCATGATAGTGTAGTTCAGATTTGATGAAAAGAAAAACAAAAGAAAAGTTTTTATTAAACTAAGAAAATTATTTTAAGTCTTCCGCTGTTTTAAAAAAGAAAAATTTGTACATGGAGTATCGTAGCCCCGTCCCTTAGGGTTAGCAGGGAGGGCGGGCGTTACATAAACCTTTGCTTATCCTTAAGTAAAAATTACATCTAAACTCATGTGGTTAAATAGTGCATCATAATCTCTAGAAAGTCAATCTAATCCTATCAAATGATTTCATTGGTGAGCAAGATATAAAAGTAGTTTGACTATGACCTAAGCAGTAGTTCTCCGTACTCAGTACGATAGTTGCCTATGTTTATCAAGTATCAATTCCTAAGCCTAGTCACGTTGTCATAGAACAGTATTCCTTATGCTCTCAACGATAGGCACTTACCTGCCACACGCTTATTTCATCCTTCTCAATCTACCCAAGGTCTCAAAGGCATGCTCGATATTAAGAGAAACATAGCAGTTATTTCCCCAATAACCTAACTCGGTCTCAAAGGGGTAACTTACTAGTTTCCACCCATAACAACTATTTTTTATATCTCTTATTCATTTATTTTTTTTCATCATTTCAATTTTTTTAAGTGATTGCAAGATGCAACACTTGTACACAAATACACATAAATGCAAATGTTGGGATATTTTAATTTTTCCAAATGAGCTAACATGATTTGAGCCTCATCCAGTAATCAAAATGTAGTTTGAGAAGTCACCATAGAAACACTAGTACTAATTAAGTTCTATGAATTATAACTATTTTCAGAGTTTTCTACCATCAAAACTAGGCAAAGTGTATAGAGGTCCTAAAACAAGATTAATAATTAAACTCTTATAGTAAAAACATTGCTCACTTTATGCCATCATAGATAGAAAAAGATAGATCACTAAACATACTTGCACCATAAGTAATACATAAACCACATAAAATCTAAAAGAAACAAAACCAAATGCATCTAATGCATACCCCCATACTTAAACTTTTCATTGTCCCAATGAAAACTAAAAACAATGTGGAGGAGATTTAAAGTAAGAGAAGTTATGAAATGATGAGTGCCAAATACCCATGTCATGAACTTCTCCGTCATGTAGTTTCACTCCTCCTAATCTTTGAGTCCTATAAAAGAAGATTGAAAATAAAAATTAAGTAGAGGATACATGTTTATTATAAAGAAAGAAATGAAACTAGATAGAACTAAAGACATAAAAGAAAACAAGGAAAATGAACTTAGGTTGCCTCCCAAGAAGCGCTTGTTTAAGGTCATTAGCTCGACCACCTTATTAGATTTATCAAAATCGTATTCTTGGAGGGGTAAGATATTTTAGAACCCTCCTATCAGGGGCTCTTATTATAGAGAGAGCTTTCATCAAAGGAGTTGTAGAGTAAAGTATAACTCTCTCTATCTTCGTCTTCTTGGAAGTTTTTTCAAGTGGTCGAAGACGGTTCAGATTGAGCTTCCAATTATCGGCCTCATGAAAACCTGCACACCCAAAAGAAGAACAAATCTCCCACAAGCATGTTATATAGTATAGAACTAGAACCATATCAAGATAAGATTATAAATAAGTAATAAAAACTGAATCACATCCAACAAAGTCAATTATAGGTACCTCTATAAAGTTTTTCAAAAGATAACAAGAAATACTAACCATGCTTTACTGAGAGATATCTAAAAGTTCTAAACAAGTGGGCGTGACCCCTTCAAAATTATGTAGTGGCTCTAGCTCTGACTCAAGTGGTGGTGCTTCTGAAAATGGTTATTCTTGGAGCTTTGCTTCCATTGCACAAATCCTTACACAATTTTCCTCAACCAATTCCATTCTTACAAATTCCATAGTATCAATTGGTTGTGTGATCAAAGAAGGTGATTCTTGAGACGTTTCCTCCATAGTACATGTCCCTACACTTTTATCCACATCATCAACATAAGTGGTGAATGTTAGCAATTTCGAGCCGTAAAAATCACTTTTTACGTTGCGGAAACCTCGAAGCTAGCCATGGATCCGTGCGAAGATAAATAAAAATTCATGTACATGGTTGTCTACACTAGATCTACCTTAGATCTACATGAAAAAGAAGTTTTACCCTTGTAGTGATGGCTTTCGCTTATCCCACTCGTCCGAACGGTTGTCGGATCTCGTAGAGTGTCAAATGTACACTCCTCTACACGTATCCACATGGACAAAAGGTGGAGAGAACCACTTAGAGTGTGCTAGCACCCTTGAGGGGTTTCGGCAATGGAGGAAAAGGAGAGAAGAAGAAGAGAGGAAGAAGATAAAGCCTTGAATTCACACCCCTTGAATTCACTTAATGTGGCCGACCACTCTTGAGAGGTTTTAAACCTCCATGTAATACCAAGAGTCATGGCTCTTGGTCTCCCTCATGAGGTGGCACACATTGATGTAGCCTTGATGATGTGGAACATCATCATTGGCCGGCCCATGCCAAGTTACAATGAGGTGGCATTTGTTTAATCCAAACTTGACCCTTTATCTTCCCTCTCAAGTCAAGTCAAACTTGACCTCTTATCTCCCATGGTTGATCAAATCTAACATTTGATTCAAATTAATTTAATTTAATGAATCTCTATTCATTAGTTTAAACTGACTCAATGAATCATAGTCTAAACTAGACTCATTCGACACATGAATCAAATTGAGTCCAACTCAATTATTCTAATTTGGATTACTCTTAATCCAATTTGGTTCATTACATGAACCTAATCCTCTTGGTCCATCATATGAAAATCTCCATCTAACTACCCTTTGTGTGTGACCCTATAGATTCTTGTAACATTGACAATGCTCCTAAACCCATTTAGAAACATAAGTAATGAGTGGTATCTAGCAACACATCATTACTACCCAAGTTACAAGAATGTTGAGATCCAACATCACCATTGTGATTACTAATTTTGACTCTCACAATATGTGACAATGTCCTTCTATACTAGACATCTAGATTGATCAATTGATGCATAGACCATGTCATCCTCTAATCAATGTATGTCTTGAACTCCAAGTAGACTCACTATAATCAAATGAGCTCAATATCTCATATTGACTCATTTGGGCATGGCCATGCACTTAGTGGTCTCACTCTATCAAGAATCATGATGTCACTCTCGTCATATAGGAGGGATAGATCCCATCTACATCACTCACATCCCTTCGCATAATTCGTTACATACCCAATAATCGCCTTTATAGTCTACCCATTTACGGGTGACGTTTGACGAAGCCAAAGTATGCAACTCCTTATGTAGGAAACCATGGTGACTTCAAGTCCAAAGACTGATAGTCATACTAATAGTCACATGAGAAAGTATATGACACTCATATAACGATCCATGATACTTTTTCATTGCAGGTCATTCAGTATACATTCTCCAATACATACCGATGTGTCAACTTAATATCTCATATCCATGACTTGTGAGATCAAGTCATCAAGTTGACATACATGCTAGTCTCATCTCATTAACATTGTCCCTGAATGATAATACTTGACTAGGAATGATTAAGAGTAGTGTTCTCTATATCATCTCACTCTCAATTCAATCAATTGATTGATATAGATAAGACCCTTCTACTCAAGGATGCTATTATACTTAGTTATTTGGCACCAATACAAGTAAGTATAATAACCATAAAAAAATGCCTTTATAAATATAGGAATATGATATATCGAGTCTATACAACAATCATCACATGATCGGCTCTAAAGCTCTCACTAACAATCTCCCACTAGCACTAGTGCCAATCAGTGTAGGTTCTAAGGCCTAATGACCTAGTGTGACCATCATGCTTTGTCTGTGCCAAAGCTTTAGTCAAGGGATCAGCGACGTTCGCCTCTGTGGGTACTCTACAAATTTTCACATCCCCTTTATCGATGATTTCTCGAATGAGATGGAAGCGCCGTAGTATGTGTTTGGTCTGCTGGTATGAGCGAGGTTCCTTAGCCTGCACAATTGTTCCATTGTTGTCACAATAGAGCTCTATAAGATCGGCTATGCTAGGAACCACCCCAAGCTCAATAATGAACTTGCGGATCCAAACTGCCTGCTTTGCTGCTTCTGATGCAGCAATATACTCGGCCTCTATTGTAGAATTAGCAACTATATCCTACTTTGAACTCTTCCAGCTCACAGCACCACCATTCAAGAAAAACATGAACCCAGACTGCGATCTATAATTATCCTAGTTAGTTTGGAAGCTGGCATCACTATAACCCTTTACAGCTAGCTCTCCATCGCCTCCAAATATCAAAAAATATTCTAGAATCCTTCTCAAGTACTTAAAAATATTCTCGATCGCTATCCAGTGATGCTCACCTGGATCTGACTGGTATCTGCTCGTCATGCTTAAAGCATACGAAACATCAGGACGAGTACACAACATGGCGTACATGATGGATCCTATGGCTGAAGCATAAGGGATCTTATCAATACGGTCTCTCTCCTCTCTAGAAGAGGGACTTTGAGTCTTCGAAAGACTCACACCATGTGACCTCGGTTGAAATCCTTTCTAGGAATTCTGCATGGCAAATCGTAGTAATACCTTGTCAATATATGCACTCTGACTTAGGCCAAGCAATCTCTTAGATCTATCTCTATAGATCTTTATGCCTAGAATACAGGCTGCTTCACCTAAGTCCTTCATTGAGAAACAATTTCCCAACCAAGTTTTTACAGACTACAGCAAAGGGATGTCATTTCCAATGAGTAGTATGTCATCCACATACAATACAAGAAAGACAACTGTGTTCCCAACAACCTTCTTGTGCATCTTCATTCTTGATGAAACCAAACTATTTGATTGCATCATCGAATCGAAGATTCTAGCTCCGAGAAGCTTGCTTTAGTCCATAAATGGACTTATGCAGCTTGCATACTCTACCAGTATGCAGTGGATCTACAAAACCCTTAGGTTGTGTCATGTACACATCCTCGAGCAAGTTTCCATTCAGAAATGCGGTTTTGACATCCATCTGCCAGATCTCATAATCATGGTATGCTACAATAGCAAGCATGATCCGAATGGACTTAAACATCGTTACTGGATAAAAAGTTTCATCATAGTCAATACCATGAATTTGCTTGAAACTTTTTGCTACCAAACGACCCTTATAGCTAATAAGTCCATCCATGTCAGTCTTTCTCTTAAAGATACACTTACACCCAATGAGTTTAATGCCTTCAGGTGGATCAACCAAAGTTCATACTTGGTTGGTGTACATGGATTCCATCTCGGATCTCATGGCTTCTAGCCATTTCTCAGAATCTAGTCTCATCACAGCTTCCTGATAGGAGGTAGGCTTATTCTCAACGAGCATAACGTCGTCATGGTCAGACAAGAGAAATGAGTATCTCTTAGGCTGATGACGTACCCTGTCGGACCTGCGAAGAGGTAGGTCTACTTGAACTTGTTGTTGTTGCTCAACTCCTTATGCAACAATCTCATCATCCATAACATTTTACAGTTCCAGTTCAACTTCCATCAAGGCTTCAGTGCTATGGTCCATATGTTGAACTTCTTCAAGATCGAACATACTCCTACTAGTTTTTCTAGAAACAAAGTCCTTTTCTAGAAATACCCCAGTCTTAGCCACAAACACTTTGAGGTGACTGGAAATGTAGAAGTAATATCCCTTTGTTTCCTTGGGATATCCTATAAAATAGCACTTATCGGATGTGGGTCCAAGTTTGTCCGAAACTTGACGTCGAACGTAAACCTCACAACTCCAAATCCTCATAAAAGATATCTGGACATCTCTCCCAGTCCATATCCTATATGGTGTCTTTATCACAGCTTTGGATGGAACACGGTTAAGTGTGAAGGCTGCTGTGTCTAGAGCATATCCCTAAAAAGATATAGGAAGATCTGTAAAATACAGCACCCAAGTAGTATTTAAATAATAAGATTATTGGACAAATAATCTTATTGGATTTTTCAGAAATTTTTAGGAATTTTCTGGGAATTTTTTCAGAGTCTGTTTGACGTATTTTAAGGGGATCATTTATAGATTTGGGAAAAAGCCTGTTTGAAATACCCGGAGGTGGAAGTTGATCGAGGAATTAAACCTAGGGTTTAATTAAATACCTAAGTTTATATTTTATTTATTTATTTTCTTTTTTTCTCCTTTTCTTCCATTTCTCACCCGACCCAAGCCACGCCGCCCTTTCTTCTTCCCCATCTCGCTGATTCCCTTTCTCCCCTTCGCTTCCTCGCGCCACCATCCGAAGCCCGCAACGGCGTCGGCCGATCGTCGGCCTCGCTCACCCCGCACCAGCAGAGCCTCCCTCTCCCATCAGCTCTTCGTCGCCGACCACCAGCACCACCCCGACACACCTTCCCTCCATTGCTGCGAGCCTCATCGCCAGCGCCACCCGACGTCTTTACCCTCACCTCGCCGACCCTTCCTCTTCCTCTTCGTTGCTGGCGTAGATTCATTACAACTCTTTACCAGAATCGCCCCAATCGAAGCCGCCAGCAGCAGCAAGCTCCCTATTCCGCCTTCACCCGACGTTGCTGCCCTCTCAGCCGATCATCCGTCAGCCACTGCTTTGGGGCATTCATCGCCAAGGCTAGGGTGGAGCTCGACCTTGTCGTTATGAATAGCATCAAGCCCTAGTTTCCTTCCCCAGCCGACGTTACTTGATCGAGGGAGGTTAGGACAGCGACGTCGATGCCCGTGTGAGAGGCATCATCGCTTTTCCCTGTGCTAATCTCTTGTGTGTTATTGCCCTTTGGTGGCGCTGAGAGAAACTGATCTTCACCGTCGCCCAAATGCCTTCTGCCCTGATTGTGAGGTCGCTAGAATTGGGACAACAAGTGTTGATTTGGGCTATTTTTCCAACAGCTATCTTGATGTCATTTTGGAGTATCTTTACCCAGCTCCAATTGTATCTGTGTGTGGGTGATCCATAGCTCAAGCCACAAATTTCCAGCAGCAATGGTCCCAGCTGCAAATCTACAACAGAGCGCAATGAATTAGGTAAGTTGTGGTTAGAATTGGATGTTTATTGAGTTAAAGCCATTCTATTAGTATTGTTTTGGTTAATTAGGATTTGATGATAATTGGTTCATTTGGTTAAGGGATAAGATAGTGAAATTATGGATTCATTGTTTAGTTGAATTTAGTTATTGGATTATGGTCTTGATTAGTTGATATGAGTATTTAGGTTTGGGATTTAGTTAGCTAAAGGATGATTGTAATAATTGAGGCTTAATCAATATAAAATTGATTTGTATGGTGAATTGTGGAATGTTGGGATCTAAATTCAATTTAATGGTAGGGAAGTCTTGATTTACCTAATCTAATGTGGTGTTGAAGTTAATTAAGATTTCCTGATGGGAAAGGTTAAAAGATTCATGGATGAGATAACTAAAGTTAATCATTAATTAAGGTTAACTAATTATTATGTTGGGTTAGGGTTTCCTTAATTAGTGGAGGGTTATTTAGCTATTTGCTATACATGTGATTAGTTAAATATATATCATGTTATTGCAAGACTATGATCTGAGATGAGCGTCTCGATGTGAGATCGTTTGGCATGATCGACAGATATAGGTGGGTACCTCTTGTCTTATCTCTTTAGTATATTGATCTTAGTGCATGAGTTATATTTTTGGATAGCTCCTGTATTTATCTTGACTCCACTCGTATTTTTCCCACGTTTGATACTTCCACTCAATTTTTCCCGCGTTTCTGTATCTATACAGTCTCTCGTTGCTATCTATGATATTTAGCAGATACCAGACATCAGATACTAGACACTGGATATATAGATACCGGACACTAGATACAAGATATTAGATTCTGGATAGATAGATACCAGATACCATGTTTACTTGCTTTGACTACTATCTATTCATGTTTCTTATTGAGCATGCTGGCTTCATGTAGCATACCTGTTTTCTGTTTATATATATATGATGACTGCTGCATTATTCGCATCATGTCATTACATGCATGCCGGCGACCAAGTCTCCCTTGTGGTTGAGAGGGTCATTGGCCAGGGCCGCACGCTCGGCCACTCATGGGTAGTGGCGGTTGGAGCGTGCCGCTTGTCCTGTCGTGCCACACTCGGCCACTCATGGGTAATGGCGGCTGGAGTTGCGGGCAGCAGGGACCCCCGTCGCAGACGTAGCTATTCAACTACTATGCAACTGTCCACTCGGTCACTCGAGAGTAGTGGTGGCTGGAGTGTCGTACAGTTGTCATCAATCCGGCCTCTCGATCATACAGGGGTCGTGGTGCAAAGAGGTGGGCGGGGTGACCATCCGTGCATACGCTGTTATTATTATACCTGTTGATTCTGCTATTTCTTATGCTGCTATTGCTAGATTATGCTGCTGTTGTTTATTTATGTTGTTATGCTTACATAGGTTGAGATTTATACCTGTGATATGTGTTTAGACACTGACTTACTTACTGTTGACATGTATATACCTCACATGATACCATGTAGTTATGAGCAGTACTATAGCAGGACTTTGCTACACTTTACCTTCTACTACTAGCCTAGGATATGGTTTCAGGTATGGACACTTATTATGATATCACTGTAGTATCTGCTATTTCTTTACGAGACTGTATACCTTTGCATCTATAGTTATTTACTATACTCATGCACTATCTGTCTATTACCCGCTGAGTCTTTATACTCACCACCCCGTATATTGGTAATTTTGCCAGGTAGCAGGTAAAGGATTTATGGAGTCGCCTGGAGATCCTGTCCGCCAATCCCATGTCACATTCGAGGACGACAATATGGTTTTTGTATACCGTATGTTATTTGTGTTTGTGTTCTGGTTTTGGTTCTTGGTCTTGTGTTTGTGTATCTTGTATTTGGTTTGATATCATTGTGTCAAGTCGAGCCGGCTCGCAGTTAGTTGCTTTGTGTTTTGTGATCATTGTTTGTGATTTCTGCTGTGTTTATTTCTGTTCCAGCCGAGTGGGTTGATTATATAACTGCGTAGTTGTGTAAATATATTCCAGTTGTATGTGGTTGATGTATATTGTATGTATGTATGCCTCAGATTGTCACCCATACAGGGGAGATGTTGCCAAAATTTTTCGGTAAGGACTCCTCTGGGGGCGTGATAATTTAATGGTATCAGAGCATGTATACGATACTTGCTATGTGTTCTGGGTTTTGAGATTTATCTGATACCAATTTATTTGGTATCAGAGCTCAAATTACGAGTCTTATTTCAAGTGTTTCGGATTTCATGATTTGATTTTCTCGATGTGACTTTTCAGATTTTGGGACCTGGCAGCGACAGGACATCTCCAAGCTATAGGAGGTATGTTAGTATGTGTTATCCTACCTTTTTGGTTAGAATATGCACTGTTGACTATTATAGTTTATGACATATATTAGTATTCTTTATTAGTACCTGTCTGGTTGTTGTAGCATATATTATATGTGATGGGTTAGCCACTGATCTTGATTGACCTTAATAGAGATTAAGGATTATAGGTTTTGGTGATTTTACATATCATACCCCCAGTAGTTTTGGCTTCTGTTACGATTAGTTGGTTAGAAGATCAAGGCACATACCAGCCTCTATTATTATTAGTTGTGTAGTGGATAGTATCTACCTATTTATGTTGACCCAGTCAGTAGTATACCATGTTATTTTAGTTAATTTCATTAGTAGATAATTGATCTACTCTTGTTAGATCGGTCAGTAGAAGTTCCATGTACCCTTGTTGACTTGCTTAGTAGGGTTGATTTACTCTGGTGGTTTGGTTAGTAGAGGATCGACTTATCCTAGTTGCTTTAGCCTATAGAGGTTCGATTTACCGTTATTAACTTGGTCAGTAGAGGACTGATCCATTCTTATGTTCTTAGTTTGGTCAGTAGTTCAGTCAGTAGGAGACCGACTTACTCTATTTCATGAAGATTCTGACCTTTGGGTTAGTTGTATTTGGTTAGATAACCTAAAAGTTATGTTTGAGTTCAGGACTTGTACAGGCGGAGAATTGACCAAGTTAGCTGCATACCATTGCTGGCTTAACTAGTCTACAGAGTATCGATTCATCCTATTTCATGGGGGCATTGACCATGGACTGTATGTATTTGGTAGGATGGTGATTTACGGTTGGTGATCCGGTCATAGGCTTGTTGTTGGGGATCTTACATTTGAGAATGTCTATAATATGGATATTATGAGTCCTTGGTTTTGTCATTTAGGCTTACAGTGCCTTAAGTGTTTTCATGGACTCGTTGTACTTGGTATTTCTAGGGTGTGGGGATCGATTTTCATTGTCTTCGTTGATGATGTTATGATCTATTCCCGATACGAGGTGGATCACGTACATTATCTCCACATAGTTCTATGGATGTTTCGACGGGAACATCTATATGCGAAGTTCAGTAGTGCGTATTTTGATTGTCTTATATCAGATTTCTGGAACATATGGTCACCAGTAGGGGTACACCTATGGATCCCCAGGAGATAGAAACAGTTACCAGTTGGGAGTAGTTGAAGTTTATGCAGGAGACTCGTAGCTACCTTGGTCTGGCTGGATATTATCAGAGATTGGTTGAGGTTTTCTCCAGCGTTGTTATGTTGTTGACTTGACAATTTATTAGAAGAGTGTGGAATTTTCCTGCGCATATGCTTTGGAGACCAGTTTCATGAAACGAAAAGCTGATAATTGCACCGTCCTAGTTTCACCTTGTGTGGATGAATTTTTATACTCTGTGCAGAAGTATCATACTTTGGCGTTAGGAGTTTCGTTTTAGTATAGGTTTTTACCCTCAGACTGATGGATAGTTTGAGCGCCCTACATAGATATTGGAGGGTCTGTCGATAGTAGAATATGAAATTCAGAGGTAGTTGATTATCTCACAATTGGCTAGACCGCAGTGTGAGAGCAGCGGAAGTAGGGTGAGCTCATAACCCACAAAGTTAACTTACAATAGGAGATTTATTCTTGATATTCAGATGGAGTGATATATGAGTATGTTACTTGGTCGTTACCCTTGAATGAGGATCCCTGAGTTGAGCAGTAAATTTGGGGATCAAATTTTTATTAGTGGGGGAGAATGTAAAATACAACACCCAAATAGTATTTAAATAATAAGATTATTGGACAAATAATCTTATTAGATTTTTCAGGAATTTTTAAGAATTTTCTGGGAATTTTTCAGAGTCTGTTTGACGTATTTTAAGGGGATCATTTATAGATTTGGGAAAAAGCCTGTTTGAAATATCCGGAGGTGGAAGTTGATCGAGGAATTAAACCTAGGGTTTAATTAAATACCTAAGTTTATATTTTATTTATTTATTTTCATTTGTTCTCCTTTTCTTCCGTTTCTCACCCGACCCAAGGCACGCCGCCCTTTCTTCTTCCCCATCTCACCGATTCCCTTTCTCCCCTTCGCTACCTCGCGCCACCATACGAAGCCCGCATCGGCGTCGGCCGATCGTCGGCCTCGCTCACCCCGCACCGGCAGAGCCTCCCTTTCCCATCAGCTCTTCGTCGCCGACCACCAGCACCGCCCCGACGCACCGTCCCTTTTCCATCTCCCAGCGCGATCGTCGGCCACCCGGGAGTTCACCGCCGATGGAGGTCTTCTCCTTCACCGTCCCTCACCTCCGCCACTCGACCTTCCTCTCCTCGATTCCTCTTCGTTGCTGGCGCAAATTCATCACAGCTCTTTACCGGAATCGCCCCAATCGAAGCCGCCAGCCGTGGCAAGCTCCCTATTCCGGCTTCACCCGACGTTGTTTCCCTCTCAGCCGATCATCCGTCGGCCACTGCTTTGGGGCATTCATCGCCAAGGCTAGGGTGGAGCTCGACCTTGTCATTATGAACAGCATCAAGCCCTAGTTTCCTTCCCCAGCCGACGTTACTTGATCGAGGGAGGTTAGGACAGCGACGTCGATGCCCGTGTGAGAGGCATCATCGCTTTTCCCTGTGTTGATCTCTTGTGTGTTGTTGCCCTTTGGTGGCGATGAGTGAAACTGATCTTCACCGTCGCCCAAATGCCTTCTGCCCTGATTATGAGGTCGCTGGAATTGGGATAGCAAGTGTTGATTTGGGCTATTTTTCCAGCAACTATCTTGATGTCATTTTGGAGTATCTGTACCCAGCTCTGATTGTATCTGTGTGTGGGTGATCCATAGCTCAAGCCACAAATTTCCAGCAGCAATGGTCCCAGCTGCAAATCTACAACAGAGCGCATTGAATTAGGTAAGTTGTGGTTAGAATTGGATGTTTATTGAGTTGAAGCCATTCTATTAGTATTGTTTTGGTTAATTAGGATTTGATGATAATTGGTTCATTTGGTTAAGGGATAAGATAGTGAAATTATGGATTCATTGTTTAGTTGAATTTAGTTATTGGATTATGGTCTTGATTAGTTGATATGAGTATTTAGGTTTGGGATATAGTTAGCTAAAGGATGATTGTAATAATTGAGGCTTAATCAATATAAAATTGATTTGTATGGTGAATTGTGGAATGTTGGGATCTAAATTCAATTTAATGATAGGGATGTCTAGATTTACCTAATCTAATGTGGTGGTGAAGTTAATTAAGATTTCCTGATGGGAAAGGTTAAAAGATTCATGGATGAGATAACTAAAGTTAATCATTGATTAAGGTTAACTAATTATCATGTTGGGTTAGGGTTTCCTTAATTAGTGGAGGGTTATTTAGCTATTTGCTATATATGTGATTAGTTAAATTATATCATGTTATTGCAGGACTTTGATCTGAGATGAGCGTCTCGATGTGAGATCGTTTGGCATGATCGACAGATATAGGCGGGTACCTCTTGTCTTATCTCTTTAGTATATTGATCTTAGTGCATGAGTTATATTTTCGGATAGCTCTTATATTTATCTTGACTCCACTCGTATTTTTTCCACGTTTGATACTTCCACTCAATCTTTGAGCTACTCGTTTCTGTATCTATATAGTCTCTCATTACTATCTATGATATTTAGCAGATACCAGACATCAAATACTAGACACTGGATATATAGATACCGGACACTAGATACTAGATATTAGATTCTGGATAGATAGATACCATATACCATTTTTACTTGCTTTGACTGCTATCTATTCATGTTTCTTATTGAGCATGTTGGCTTCATGTAGCATACCTGTTTTCTGTTTATATATATATGATGACTGCTGCATTATTCGCATCATGTCATTGCATGCATGCCGGCGACCATGTCTCCCTTGTGGCTGAGAGGGTCATTGGCCAGGGCCGCACGCTCGGCCATTCATGGGTAGTGGCGGCTGGAGCATGCCACTTGTCCTGTCGTGCCACACTCGGCCACTCATGGGTAATGGCGGCTGGAGTCACGGGCAGCAGGGACCCCCGTCGCAGACGTAGCTATTCAACTACTATGCAACTGTCCACTCGGTCACTCGAGAGTAGTGGTGGCTGGAGTGTCGTAAAGTTGTCATCAATCCGGCCTCTCGACCATACAGGGGTCGTGGTGCTGAGAGGAGGGCGGGGTGACCATCCGGGCATACGCTGTTATTATTATACCTGTTGATTCTGCTATTTCTTATGCTGTTATTACTAGATTATGCTGCTATTGTTTATTTATGTTGTTATGCTTACATAGGTTGAGATTTATACCTGTGATATGTGTTTTAACACTGACTTACTTACTGTTGACATGTATATACCTCACATGATACCATGTAGTTATGAGCAGTACTATAGCAGGACTTTGCTACACTTTACCTTCTACTACTAGCCTAGGATATGGTTTCAGGTATGGACACTTATTATGATATCACTGTAGTATCTGTTATTTCTTTACGAGACTATATACCTTTGCATCTCTAGTCATTTACTATACTCATGCACTATCTGTCTATTACCCGCTGAGTCTTTATACTCACCACCCCGTATATTGGTAATTTCACCAGGTAGCAGGTAAAGGATTTATGAAGTCGTCTGGAGATCCTGTCCGCCAGTCCCACGTCACATTCGAGGATGACATTATGGTTTTTGTATACCGTATGTTATTTGTGTTTGTGTTCTGGTTTTGGTTCTTGGTCTTGTGCTTGTGTATCTTGTATTTGGTTTGATATCATTGTGTCAAGTCGAGCCGGCTCGCAGTTAGTTGCTTTGTGTTTTGTGATCGTTGTTTGTGATTTCCGCTGTGTTTATTTCTGTTCCAGCCGAGTGGGCTGATTATATAACTGCGTGGTTGTGTAAATATATTCCAGCCGTATGTGGTTGATGTATTTTGTATGTATGTATGCCTCAGATTGTCACCCATACAGGGGAGATGTTGCCGAAATTTTTCGGTAAGGACTCCTCTGGGGGCGTGATAATTTATTGGTATCAGAGCAGGTATACGATACTTGCTATGTGTTTTGGGTTTTGAGATTTATCTGATACCAATTTATTTGGTATCAGAGCTCAGATTACGAGTCTTATTTCCGGTGTTTCGGATTCGTGATTTGGTTTTCTCGATGTGACTTTTCAGATTTTGGGACCTGGCAGCGACAGGACATCTCCAAGCTATAGGAGGTATGTTAGTATGTGTTATCCTACCTTTTTGGTTAGTATATGCACTGTTGACTATTATAGTTTATGACATATATTAGTATTCTTTATTAGTACTTGTTTGGTTGTTGTAGCATATATTATATGTGATGGGTTAGCCACTGATCTTGATTGACCTTAATAGAGATTAAGGATTATAGGTTTTGGTGATTTTACATATCATACCCCCAGTAGTTTTGGCATCTGTTACGATTAGTTGGTTAGAAGATCAAGGCACATACCAGCCTCTGTTATTATTAGTTGTGTAGTGGATAGTATCTACCTATTTATGTTGACCCAGTCAGTAGTATACCATGTTATTTTAGTTAATTTCATTAGTAGATAATTGATCTACTCTTGTTAGATCGGTCAGTAGAAGTTCCATGTACCCTTGTTGACTTGCTTAGTAGGGTTGATTTACTCTGGTGGTTTGGTTAGTAGATGATCGAATTATCCTAGTTGCTTTAGCCTATAGAGGTTCGATTTACCGTTGTTGACTTGGTCAGTAGAGGACTGATCCATTCTTATGTTCTTAGTTCGGTCAGTAGTTCAGTCAGTAGGAGACCGACTTACTCTATTTCATGAAGATTCTGACCTTTGGGTTAGTTGTATTCGTTTAGATAACCTAAAAGTTACGTTTGAGTTCAGGACTTGTACAGGCGGAGAATTGACCAAGTAAGCTGCATACCATTGCTGGCTTGACTAGTCTGCAAAGGATCGATGCATCCTATTTCATGGGGACATTGACCATGGACTGTATGTATTTGGTAGGATGGTGATTTGCGGTTGGTGATCCGGTCATAGGCTTGTTGTTGGGGATCTTACATTTGAGAATGTCTATAATATGGATATTATGAGTCCTTCGTGTTGTCATTTAGGCTTACAGTGCCTTAGGTGTTTTCATGGACTCGTTGTACTTGGTATTTCTAGGGTGTGGGGATCGATTTTCATTGTCTTCGTTGATGATGTTATGATCTATTCCCGATACGAGGTGGATCACGTACATTATCTCCACATAGTTCTATGGATGTTTCGACGGGAACATCTATATCCGAAGTTCAGTAGTGCGTATTTTGATTGTCTTATGTGAGATTTCTGGAACATATGGTCACCAGTAGGGGTACACCTGTGGATCCCCAGGAGATAGAAGCAGTTACTAGTTGGGAGTAGTTGAAGTCTGTGCAGGAGACTCGTAGCTACCTTGGTCTAGCTGGATATTATCGGAGATTGGTTGAGGTTTTCTCCAGCGTTGTTATGTTATTGACTTGACAATTTATTAGAAGAGTGTGGAATTTTCCTGCGCATATGCTTTTGAGACTAGTTTCATGAAACGAAAAGCTAATAATTGCACCGTCCTAGTTTCACCTTGTGTGGATGAATTTTTATACTCTGTGCAGAAGTATCATACTTTGGGGTTAGGAGTTTCATTTTAGTATAGGTTTTTACCCTCAGACTGATGGATAGTTTGAGCGCCCTACATAGATATTGGAGGGTCTGTCGATAGTAGAATATGAAATTCAGAGGTAGTTGATTATCTCACAATTGGCTACACCGCAGTGTGAGAGCAGCGGAAGTAGGGTGAGCTCATAACCCACAAAGTTAACTTACAATTGGAGATTTATTCTTGATATTCAGATGGAGTGATATATAAGTATGTTACTTGGTCGTTACCCTTGAATGAGGATCCCTGAGTTGAGCAGTAAATTTGGGGACCAAATTTTTATTAGTGGGGGAGAATGTAAAATACAACACCCAAATAGTATTTAAATAATAAGATTATAGGACAAATAATCTTATTGGATTTTTCAGGAAATTTTAGGAATTTTCTGGGAATTTTTCAGAGTCTGTTTGACGTATTTTAAGGGGATCATTTATAGATTTGGGAAAAAGCCTGTTTGAAATACCCGTAGGTGGAAGTTGATCGAGGAATTAAACCTAGGGTTTAATTAAATAACTAAGTTTATATTTTATTTATTTATTTTCTTTTCTTCTCCTTTTCTTCCGTTTCTCACCCGACCCAAGCCACGTCGCCCTTTCTTCTTCCCCATCTCGCCGATTCCCTTTCTCCCCTTCGCTTCCTCGCACCACCATCTGAAGCCCGCAACGGCGTCGGCCGATCATCGGCCTCGCTCACCCCGCACTAGCAGAGCCTCCCTCTCCCATCAGCTCTTCGTCGCCGACCACCAGCGCCGCCCCGACGCACCTTCCCTTTTCCATCTCCCTGCGCGATCGCCGGCCGCCCGGGAGTTCACCGCCGATGGAGGTCTTCTCCTTCACCGTCCCTCACCTCCGCCACTTGACCTTCCTCTCCTCGATTCCTCTTCGTTTCTGGCGCAGATTCATCACAGCTCTTTACCGGAATCACCCCAATCGAAGCCGCCAGCCGTAGCAAGCTCCCTATTCTGCCTTCACCCGACGTTGCTGCCCTCTCAGCCGATCATCCGTCGGCCACTGCTTTGGGGCATTCATCGCCAAGGCTAGGGTGCAGCTCGACCTTGTCGTTATTGTTGGAGCAATCCCAATGGTCCGCGGGACCGTGTGTTTTGGTGTTTGGGCAAAAGGTTTAAGTTAGGTTTACCCTCGTTATTTGATATGTGTACTTGAGTTGTGCAGGACTGCAGGTGACACATGTGACTCAGGTTGACGGCTTCGGGTCCGGTGAAGGATGAAGCATCCGAGGGACCGTGGACAAGGCAGCGAGGACAAGGGCCGAGGGAAGCGATTTCGAGGCATACGCGAAGGATGGCATTGGGGACGAGCCGCGGGCTTGGATGCATCCGAGGGACGAGAGCCAAAGGAAGTAAGCTTGAAGGCAAAAGGTCAAGGCTGCAAAAGAAGAGTCAAGTGAGTCGTGAGGGTACGAGTGCATGAGAGATTGTACTCGGAGTAAAATCCTAGTTTTAGGATTTTACTGTAGCGCACTGTAGCAGTCGACTGGTGATGGATCAGTCGACTGATGCACTGTAGCATAGCCGTTGAAAGAGTCGTTGGGCTGGCACCAGTCGATTGGTGCAAGGACCAGTCGACTGGTAACGGGCAAATCAGATTCTGATTTGTTCCAAGCTCTATAAGAAGGAGCTTGGTATGGTCGGCCAAGGCGACGAAATTAGACTTGGTTAAAGCCTAATTAGTAGTCACAAGAGTTCTCAAGTGCTTGTGTAATCCAAGAGGTCTTGGTGTGTTTGTGGTGAGGTTTCTCCACCCACAAGGAGCGACTTGAGATGCCGGAGGTTGCCGGGGGCTAATCCACCGACGGATAGGGATCGTCCACCTTACGGACAACCGTGGAGTAGGAGCATCATCTCCGAACCACGTTACATCGACGCGTGTTGGTTTGCTTGCTCTTTCTTGTTCTTTGTATTTGTATTTAACTTTCGTATTTGTGTTTGTATTATTTGTATTCCGCTGCGCAACTAACAAATACGCAGAAAGCGAGTGATTCGGCCACCGATCTTCCAACAAGTGGTATCAGAGCGAGGACGCACTTCACCAGACTAACCGCCGAGAAGAGCAACGCATATAAGAAGATGGCCGGGTTGATTGTCCCTCCAAAATTTGAAGGAGGAAGCCTTGGGGACATCACGTATTGGATGATGAGGATGGAGGTCTTCTTCAATTCAGATTGGGACATCATGATGATTATCAAGGACCCATTCGAAGTCCCAAGAGATAAGAAGGGAAAAAGACTTCGAACACGACATTGGACGGAGGAGCAAACCTCACGATCGGAGGCAAACTCAAAGGTAATAGCAATTTTAATTGATTTATTGCCTTCTAATGTGATAAGTGGTGTAGGTAAATATGAGAACGCCCATGAATTGTGGAGCAAAGTGAAGAAATTATCATGGGAGGAATTTTTTCCTACACAAGAAGAAGAAGAAAAATCCGAAGAAAGTGATGAAGTGGTCCAAGAGGAGAAGAAGGACCAATCAGATGTGGACACCAATTCAACATCAAAAGAAGAAGAGGAAGTAAATTTGGTCACATTTGAGGAAAAGGATGAAGAAAGGTCATCCACAAGTGTGGATGAGGAAGATATAGCATCTACATCCTCAATGGTTGAAGAAGAAATTTTGGAAGAAGTCAACCTAGTGAGCACCTCCACCGAAGCAAAGTCAAAAGATCACATCATTTGTTTCGGGTGCAATGAGAAGGGACACTACAAGAGTAGATGTCCTATGGGTAAGAAAGAGGTATCTCCTAAACTCAATTCAATCTCTTTAGAATCTAATTTGAGTTGTAGGAAGAAGAAGGAGAAGAAGCACATTAGATGCTTCACGTGTGGTGAGCGGGGTCATTACCACACCAAATGCCCAAAGAAGAAAGAAATCAAGAAGTTGGCGCATTTGAAGAAATGGGAGAAGAAGAGAAGCAAGAGTCAAGGGGGAGCTTCAAGGGTAAGGGAGGTATACCCTAACTTGAAGGTTAATTCAAATTTAAACTCCTCCATGCATGCTAGGAAAAATAATGTTAATCATTATATGCCCATGCAAAATTTTGGATTTAAATATCATGATAGGAATAGGGTAAATATCGATCATAACCCTAGGAGACCTATGCATGATAAACCTAGGAAAGTTAAATTCTTATTACCTAAGGAGAAGAAGGTAATAGAGAACCAAGGCATTAATCCCAAGAAGGGGAGACATATGCCTAGGAAGGGTAGGTCTAGAAATGTCCAAGGTGGACATGTTGACTCTAGGGTTAGGAACCTAGAGAGGGAGAATCAAGCTTTGAAGTCAAAGCTTGATAATTTGGAGAAATTCCTTAAGAGATTCACTATTGGATCTAAAGGATTAAATATGGTGTTGGGTAGCCAAAAACCCAACAATGATAAATCGGGTTTGGGATACCGATCTAGTCCCTCCAAGGCTAATAAGAGATCATATGCTAGGGTGACAAATGATCATGGCAAGGGAGAGTCCCCCAAGGCTAAGGGAAAGTCTTATGCTAGGATTGCATATGACTATGGCAAGGAAAAGTCATTTAATGATAAGAAGAAATTAACCAAGGACAAGGTGTCCAAGGTTAAGAAAGTTACGTTTGTAGGCCAAGTGTCACCGGGGGTGGACCGATGTGGCCTAGCCATTGTGGATGAGTCACCTAGGGAGGTGGCTAAGGCTAAGAGCTCTAGGGGGAGCTCAAGGAGTCAAATTGGGACCCATGGCCAATGGATCTCAGGTGGGTACTACTTGGGAGTCTAGAGGAGCCATGGAGTGTGCCAAAAGGTTTGGAGATGGATTTGAGTCTCAAACCTAGGGATTTGGCACACATGGTTTATGTTTCATGCAAGAAATATGACATTTGGGGGTCATATAGTATGATAATTGGTTTTGGATGTATAGATGCCATATAAACCAATGCTAGGGATGCATTGTGGGTTGGTATGGGCAAATACATCAAAAGGAAGCCAAAACTAGGACTTTAGGTCAAGGTTCAATTGAACCATTTAGCTAGTTTTGGATTTTATGTCAATCTTGGGATTGGTGATAGATACATTTTGTAATGTATTTTTCCCAAGTAGACAAGGGTACAATAGACCTCTCCACAAAATTTGGGGATTTTTGGAGTTCTAGGGAATTTCTGGTGCATTTCTGAAGTTGGCCTGAAAAGGCTGATTTTTTCAGAAATAAGGTACCAGTCGACTGGTGCAGATACCAGTCGACTGATAACAATGTTTTTGAGCACAGAATGGTTCTGTAAGCTCATTTTGACGAGGGCAGTCGACTGGTACCGACACCAGTCGACTGGTAACAGTGTTTTTCGACCACAGAATGGTTCTGTAAGGTTGTGTCGAAGGGGTCAGTCGACTGGCACTCAGGGCAGTCGACTGATACCAGTCTGAAACTGTTTTCAGCATTGGTTTGTGATCATGTCAACTCACTTAGATGTATGGGATCCAAGGGGGATTAATACATGAGTTTAGGGTCAGTTTGGATGAGAAATTTTCAACAATTGGGATATTGTTGGAGAACTTTTTTGATGTTAGGCAAAGGGGGAGAAGTAAGGTTTAGTTGGGAAAACCTTTGATGCCTTTGCGTAGGGGGAGCCTTGTGATAGGTTCTTAAAAAGCCTTGTGATAAAATCCTAGCTCAACGGGGAGCTTAGGTGTAGGGGGAGCCTTGTGATAGGTTCCAATGCTTGGTGCATTGTTTCGGCGATTGCCAAGTGTGTAGCCTTGGCAATGTAAGTCCATTCGGCGGTTGCCAAGTGTGTAGCCTTGGCAACGTAAGTCCATTCGGCGGTGTAAGTCCAAGTGTGTAGCCTTGGCATCGTAAGTCCATTTGTTTTAGCATATTGTTTTGCTATATGTTTTCCCTAACTTAAACGTATTGCCAAACACCAAAAATGGAGAGATTGTTGGAGCAATCCCAATGGTCCGCGGGACCATGTGTTTTGGTGTTTGGGAAAAAGGTTTAAGTTAGGTTTGCCCTCGTTATTTGATATGTGTACTTGAGTTGTGCAGGACTGCAGGTGACACATGTGACTCAGGTTGACGGCTTCGGGTCCGGTGAAGGATGAAGCATCCGAGGGACCGTGGACAAGGCAGCGAGGACAAGGGCCGAGGGAAGCGACTTCGAGGCATACGCGAAGGATGGTATTGGGGACGAGCCGCGGGCTTGGATGCATCCGAGGGACGAGAGCCAAAGGAAGTACGCTTGAAGGCAAAAGGTCAAGGCTGCAAAAGAAGAGTCAAGTGAGTCGTGAGGGTACGAGTGCATGAGGGATTGTACTCGGAGTAAAATCCTAGTTTTAGGGTTTTACTGTAGCGGCACTGTAGCAGTACTGTAGCGCACTGTAGCAGTCAACTGGTGATGGATCAGTCGACTGATGCACTGTAGCATAGCCGTTGAAAGAGTCGTTGGGCTGGCACCAGTCGACTGGTGCAAGGACCAGTCGACTGGTAACGGGCAAATCAGGTTCTGATTTGTTCCAAGCTCTATAAGAAGGAGCTTGGTATGACCGGCCAAGGCGACGAAATTAGACTTGGTTAAAGCCTAATTAGTAGTGACAAGAGTTCTCAAGTGCTTGTGTAATCCAAGAGGTCTTGGTGTGTTTGTGGTGAGGTTTCTCCACACACAAGGAGCGACTTGAGATAGCCGGAGGTTGCCGGGGGCTAATCCACCGACGAATAGGGATCGTCCACCTTACGGACAGCCGTGGAGTAGGAGCATCATCTCCGAACCACGTTACATCGACGCGTGTTGGTTTGCTTGCTCTTTCTTGTTCTTTGTATTTGTATTTAACTTTCGTATTTGTGTTTGTATTATTTGTATTCCGCTGCGCAACTAACAAATACGTAGAAAGCGAGTGATTCGGCCACCGATCTTCCAACAGTTATGAACAGCATCAAGCCCTAGTTTCCTTCCCCAACCGATGTTACTTGATCGAGGGAGGTTAGGACAGTGACGTCGATGCCCGTGTGAGAGGCATCATCGCTTTTCCCTGTGCTGATCTCTTGTGTGTTGTTGCCCTTTGGTGGCGCTGAGTGAAACTGATCTTCACCGTCGCCCAAATGCCTTCTGCCCTGATTGTGAGGTCGCTGGAATTGGGACAGCAAGTGTTGATTTGGGCTATTTTTCCAGCAGCTATCTTGATGTCATTTTGGAGTATCTTTACCCAGCTCCGATTGTATCTGTGTGTGGGTGATCCATAGCTCAAGCCACAAATTTCCAGCAGCAATGGTCCCAGCTGCAAATCTACAACAGAGCGCATTGAATTAGGTAAGTTGTGGTTAGAATTGGATGTTTATTGAGTTGAAGCCATTCTATTAGTATTGTTTTGGTTAATTAGGATTTGATGATAATTGGTTCATTTGGTTAAGGGATAAGATAGTGAAATTATGGATTCATTGTTTAGTTGAATTTAGTTATTGGATTATGGTCTTGATTAGTTGATATGAGTATTTAGGTTTGGGATTTAGTTAGCTAAAGGATGATTGTAATAATTGAGGCTTAATCAATATAAAATTGATTTGTATGGTGAATTCTGGAATGTTGGGATCTAAATTCAATTTAATGATAGGGATGTCTAGATTTACCTAATCTAATGTGGTGGTGAAGTTAATTAAGATTTCCTGATGGGAAAGGTTAAAAGATTCATGAATGAGATAACTAAAGTTAATCATTGATTAAGGTTAACTAATTATCATGTTGGGTTAGGGTTTCCTTAATTAGTGGAGGGTTATTTAACTATTTGCTATACATGTGATTAGTTAAATATATATCATGTTATTGCAGGACTTTGATCTGAGATAAGTGTCTCGATGATAGATCGTTTGGCATGATCGACAGATATATGCGGGTACCTCTTGTCTTATCTCTTTAGTATATTGATCTTAGTGCATGAGTTATATTTTCGGATAGCTCCTGTATTTATCTTGACTTCACTCATATTTTTCCCGTGTTTGATACTTCCACTCAATCTTTGAGCTACTCGTTTCTGTATCTATACAGTCTCTCTTTGCTATCTATGATATTTAGCAGATACTAGACATCAGATACTAGACACTGGATATATAGATACCGGACACTAGATACTAGATATTAGATTCTGGATAGATAGATACCAGATACCATGTTTACTTGCTTTGACTGCTATCTATTCATGTTTCTTATTGAGCATGCTGGCTTCATGTAGCATACCTGTTTTCTGTTTATATATATATGATGACTGCTGCATTATTCGCATCATGTCATTGCATGCATGCCGACGACCATGTCTCCCTTGTGGTTGAGAGGGTCATTGGCCAGGGCCGCACGCTCGGCCACTCATGGGTAGTGGCGGCTGGAGCGTGCCGCTTGTCCTGTCGTGCCACACTCGGCCACTCATGGGTAGTGGCGGCTGGAGTCGCAGGCAGCAGGGACCCCCTTTGCAGACGTAGCTATTCAACTACTATGCAATTGTCCACTCGGTCACTCGAGAGTAGTGGCGGCTAGAGTGTCGTGCAGTTGTCATCGATCCGGCCTCTCGACCATACAGGGGTCGTGGTGCTGAGAGGTGGGCGGGGTGACCATCCGTGCATACGCTGTTATTATTATACCTGTTGATTCTGCTATTTCTTATGCTGCTATTGCTAGATTATGCTGCTGTTGTTTATTTATGCTGTTATGCTTACATAGGTTGAGATTTATACCTGTGATATGTGTTTAGATACTGACTTACTTACTGTTGACATGTATATACCTCACATGATACCATGTAGTTATGAGCAGTACTGTAGCAGGACTTTGCTACACTTTACCTTCTACTACTAGCCTAGGATATGGTTGTTCATTCATCAAAAGTGCACTACAATAGAACATATCTTTCAAATAAACGGAACAACATTTGTTCTTTATTATAAAATAAAAGCCTTTCTTGTCTAAACAAGAAACTGAAATCATTTTCTTTATGAGAGCAGGCACATAACAACATTCATCTAATTCTAGTACAAGCCCAGAGGGTAAAGATAGAAAGTAAGTTCCTACAACAACAGCAGCAACCCGTGCTCCATTGCCTACTCATAGGTCCACCTCGCCTTTCGTCAATGTCCTGCTATTTCTCAGCGCCTGTACATTAGTACAAATGTGAGAAGCACAGCCGGTATCTAATACCCACGATGAAGAAATAGAGAGATTGACTTCTATAACATATATACCTGAAGTAGAAATCTTATTTCTCTTCTTCTTAAGATCTTCCAGGTATCCTTTGCAGTTCCTCTTTCAGTGCCCGATCTGACCATAGTGGAAGCAGGTAGCATCCTTGGCAAACCCTCCTTTAGGTTTCATTGCCTTGCCTTTGCCCTTGGCTTGGGACTTTCCCTTGCTTTTAGGCTTGCCCTTGCCTTTATGCTTTTGCACCATCAGAATGGAGTTGGGCTTTACCTTCTTAAGGTTGAGCTCAGTAGTTCGCAACATGCTTAGCAGCTCAAGCAGTGGTTTATCAATTTCATTCATGTTGTAATTCATGACAAATTGACTATAACTTTCTAGCAAGAATTGCAAGATCAAGTCAGTGGCCAGTTCTTGGCTAAGTGGGAATCCCAACCTCTGTAGGTTCTCTATGTACCCAATCATCTTGAGTACATATGGACCTACGGGAGTCCTATCTTGCATCTTGCACTGAAACAGTGCCTTAGAGATCTCGAATCTCTCGTGCCTTGCTTGTCCTTGATATAGTTGATGAAGATGCTCAACCATATCATAAGCAGTCATCAACTCGTGTTGCTTCTGAAGCTCAGAGTTCATGGTTGCGAGCATGAGGCATGACACATCTAATGCATCATCTTGATGCTTCTTATAAGCATCTCGCTCAGCTCGTGTGGCAGTGGCAGGAGGTGCCTCCGAATGGGCTGCTCCAGGACGTACAGTTTTCTTTCTTGTGTGAGAACGATTCTCAAATTCCTGTACCAGTCCAAGAAATTAGCTCCATTGAGCTTGTCCTTGTCGAGGACAGAACACAGAGAGAAAGTGTTCGTGTTTGTCGACATGGCAATCTACAACATAAATAAAGCAAAAAGTGAATATCATATTCCACTGATCATTTAATTAGGCCTTGAACTAAATGATGCTCCCACTGAATTATAGGGCTTTTGTAGAATCAAGTCATGGATGTGGTCAAACCACATTACTAGATTCATACCAATTAGCTATAATTCTTGCGGGACAAGATCCACATCATACTACGCCATGAGTTAGCTTTGGCTAAATTGCCCAAGACTTAGTATGATCGGTAGATAACTAATTACCAATTACATTTTTATGCAACTCTTGTTTATCCAACCGTTGGAAAATGCCTATAGTTTACCCCATCCAATTGAGTTAACTAGTTATACTCAATCTAATTGAGTTTGTCTTCACCCAAGCTTTGATAGGTGGGACCAAGATTATCCCTCCACACCCTCCCAAGATAATATGTGTTGCTCTTCTTTGGCAGATTCAACAACAACAAATGATCGAGGTAGTGATGGGTATCAAAACTTGGTAGGCATTTCAAGTTGACGTGATTAAGAGCTAATATAATCGTGTATGTGTATCATATACGCATTAAGGTACTAATTACCCTACATTAGCATGCATCACATACACACAAGTATATATATATATATATGTGTGTGTGTGTGTGTGTGTGTGTGATGAGGTCATGGTCCTACTATGATCTTCTCAAGCCAATGAGAAGATCGGACGGTCAACCTAGGGATAACGGCTTCTTCAAGCGCCTCCTTTGACCACCATGTGTTGACAGCATCCTCCTCGTAACTCCTTCTTGAGTGGACCTTCCACCGCTTCATTTTATACATTACAAATATGAAACTCGAGTTACATTCAAGTCTAAAGTCTATTTACAATAGGAACATAAATAAAGGAGGCACGACGCGCAGGTCGTATATCATATACAACACGCATAACATTAAAATGGTGCGTAGGCCATATTATGAATTACAACACAATTTTAAACCAATCAAATTGGGGTTTTGGGCCATGACCATCACAATATCATACATAATTCTAAATTATGTATTTTACATAAATTTCTATAATTTTACTACTATTTTTATCAATTTTATGAGTCACAACTCCGCGGCGGTCCCTTTTAGCAATTTTCGGACGCAATTGTGAGGCAATGCCCCTTGCGGGGTTAGGGGCAGCGCCCCTTCTCGTGAAATGAATATCGCGAGTGTCCCATATTGATCTAATAGCACCTTAAGTCGCTGTCCCAAAATAAAATAATTTTGTTTGGGTGAGACCTTGTCGTTTCGGAAGGTTTTTCTCGGTATTTGAAGCCTACAAGTGTCCAAGTACTTGTTGCTTCGCCTCTACGAAAAAAATACTCACAAAATTTATAAAAATAGAAAAATTACAGAAACTTACAGTTCTGAAACTTTTTCATAATAACAAATATAAACATGTACATGCTTCGCACGTGGCTCTGATACCTGTTAGCAATTTCGAGCCGCAAAAATCGTTTTTTGCCTTGCGGAAACCTCGAAGCTAGCCACGGATCCGTGCGAAGATAAATAAAAATTCATGTACATGGTTGTCTACACTAGATCTACCTTAGATCTATATGAAAAAGAAGTTTTACCCTTGTAGCGATGCCCTTCGCTTGTCCCGCTCGTCCAAACGGTTGCCGGATCTCGTAGAGTGTCAAGTGTACACTCCTCTACACGTATCCACACAGACAAAAGGTGGAGAGAATCACTTAGAGTGTGCTAGCACCCTTGAGATGTTTCGGCAATGGAGGAGAAGGAGAGAAGAAGAAGAGAGGAAGAAGATAAAGACTTGAATTCACACCCCTTGAATTCACTTAATGTGGTCGGCCACTCTTGAGAGGTTTTAAACCTCCATGTAATACCAAGAGTCATGGCTCTTGGTCTCCCTCATGAGGTGGCACACATTGATGTAGCCTTGATGATGTGGAACATCATCATTAGCAGGCCCATGACAAGTAATAATGAGATGGCATTTGGTCAAGTCAAACTTAACCCTTCATCTTCCCTCTCAAGTCAAGTCAAACTTGACCTCTTATCTCTCATGGTTGATCAAATCTAACATTTGATTCAAATCAATTTAATTTAATGAATCTCTATTCATTGGTTTAAACTGACTCAATGAATCATAGTCTAAACTAGACTTATTCAACACATGAATCAAATTGAGTTCAACTCAATTAGTCTAATTTGGATTACTCCTAATCCAATTTGGTTCATCACATGAACCTAATCCTTTTGGTCCATCATATGAACCTAATCTCCATCTAACTTCCCTTTGTGTATGACCCTATAGGTTCTTGTAATGTTGGCAATGCTCCTAAACCCATTTAGAAATATAAGTAATGAGCGGTATCTAGTAACACATCATTACTACCCAAGTTATAAGAATGTTGAGATCCAACATCACCATTGTGACTACTAATTGTGACTCTCACAATATGTGACAATGTCTTTCTATCCTAGACATCTAGCTTGATCAATTGACGTATAGACCGTGTCATCCTCTAATCAATCTATGTCTTGAACTCTAAGTAGACTCGCTATAATCAAATGAGCTCAATATCTTATATTGACTTATTTGGGCATGGCTATGCACTTAGTGGTCTCACTCTATCAAGAATCATGATGTCACTCCCGTCATATAGGAGGGATAGATCCCATCTACATCACTCACATCCCTTCGTATAATTTGTTACATACACAGTAATCGCCTTTATAGTCTACCCATTTACGAGTGGCGTTTGACGAAGTCAAAGTATGCAACTCCTTATGTAGGGAACCATAGTAACTTCAGGTCCAAGGACTGATAGTCATACTAATAGTCACATGAGAAAGTATATGACACTCATATAATGATCCATGATACTTTCTCATAGCGGATCATTCAGTATACATTCTCCAATGCATGCCCATGTGTCAACTTGATATCTCATATCCATGACTTGTGAGATCAAGTCATCGAGTTGACCTACATGCTAGTCTCATCGCATTAACATTGTCCCTGAATGTTAATACTTGACTAGGAATGATTAAGAGTAGTGTTCTCTATATCATCTCACTATCAATTCAACCAATCGATTAATATAGATAAGAACCTTCTACTCAAGGACGCTATTATACTTAGTTATTTGGCACCAATACAAGTAAGTATAATAACCATAAAAAAATGCCTTTATAAATATAGGAATATGGTACATCGAGTCCATACAACAATCATTACATGATCGGCTCTAGGGCTCTCGCTAACAGTGAAGAGTCCACTAATATCAATATCATCAATAGAAGGATCAACAGCTTTATTAGAAATTTGTATTAATAGTCGTAAAGCTAAGATCCCCCGTTGTACCATTGGCTCTTCAAAATCTTGTGTTGTGGTCTTCATCTGATTGTGAGCAAGAGTATTTGGGTCTTGGGAGTCCTCCCAAGCAGTCGGCTTATCTGGTAGTGAATGATGTGGTCTATATAATGATGAGTCATCCTGACACTCTGACTGACTATGATTTACTTGAGAAATATGCTCAACATTTTGCATGTAATTGTAGTCCAAATTTTGATGGTCCATCCTAAATTGATTGTAATATTGAGGTGAGTCAGAGATCTACTACTGGAATAATGACTGCTCACTCTTCTCTAGAATTAGCTGGGGTTGAAGGTTTTGAATTTGATGATCTCCCCAGTCATAGCCATAAGTATCAGGAACTTGCTCATATGTATCTTGATGTTGAGGTTGAACCAAATACTGAAGTTCTAGAGTATTAGCAGATTTTTGGAAGAAGTGACAAATAGCAGTTGGATGAGATGTGATACCACACACTCCACAAAGGAACTCAAATTCATCATCTTCTGAGTCATGATTTTTATAGATGGGAGATCTTGCTCTTGCATTCATGGGTGTGAAAAATTCTCTTAAAGGCCTGCTTGACATGTTAGTGCTCAAGATATCTAAAAAAATTATAAGAAAATCAAAAATATAGAATTAAAGACAAGAAAGAAAATGCATAATAAAAACTAGAAAGAAAATGCAAAAAGAAAAAAGAAAAATGTCTAGAGTAACTCATATGCTAATCAATTAATGTTAATCAAAAATAGTCCCGGCAACAGCGCTAAAAACTTGTTACGTCACCGCAAGTGTACGGTTACGTCGTTAGTAATATAAAAGATTATTGTATCCACAAGAACTATTGATTAAGCACTAGTTAACTTCGCACTGCAAATTACCTAGACAAACGTAAAATTGGTTGGGAAAGGAAACAAGAGAAAGAAAAGAGGAAAGAGAGGGAATGGATCTTGAGAGGGGTTGAGCTAAGAGGATGGAGAATGATAGATTCTAGGATTTTAGTTTCCTTGTAATGCTAGGTGATGTTACATACATTGCTTAGTTCCTATCCTCTATGTTCATGCTCTTGTAGGAAGTTAGATGCATTACCGAGTCTCCCCTGCAGTGGATAAGCTGGCATGATCTCCTACTCTATGTCTTATGCTATTAAATGAAAGTGATTCCTATGAAGTCTATTAGCAGGGCAACCCTGTCATGATGCCTCTCAGTCATACAACATAGAAACATACTAACATGCAATAACATAGAAATAGAAATTGTGATTATGCCTGATTCCCTACTTCCTTGTGGAGATTTGCTTCTCCTTTCAAGGTGATACCCTAGACGTCCGTTAGAGGGGCAGCTTGTCATGACGCCCCTCAGTCATACGATCTAGGGTATCCCCCCTACGGGATTAACAATTCTACACACCTATTTGATAAAACATGCAAAAGATATATATAAGCATTCACACACATCATCAAACATGAACAAGGCATTAACAAGTTATTGAATAGAAACATGGCAAATCTATATAGTTTTGCATCTCCATCACATCACAAATACTTCCTACATCCTAGATCTAGAGATCTACTCCATTGCAAAGGAAGAACAACCCCAAAACATAAAATAAAGCATACTTACAATCCTAGATGTGAGAAGAAGGGGAAGAAGAGATAATTGCCGATGATTCCAATGTCTTGGGGATGCCTTCTTGCTCCAGAGATGGACGGATCATGAAGGAATGGAGGAGAATGAAGCTCTAGGATTTCCTCCTAAGGGGAGAACCCTTCCCCTAGGAGAGGGACGAAGTACCAAACCCAAGATGATTGAAAAGGAAACCTTTTCTAGAGCAGGGCATGGCCTCTACACGGCCCGTGACACGACCTTGTGGCCTTCACACGACCATGTGCACTTCCCTTTCGGCCAAGCTGATATGGTCATGTAGATTCACACAATTGTCTGTTGCTTCAGCACTGGATGGCCTACACGGCCAAGTTGCTCACACGACCGTGTTCTTCTTCTACTCTGCCAAGGTTACATGACCGTGTGGATTCACACGGCCGTGGCCTTCTCCTCCTCTAGAATATTATCATGGTCGTGTGGGTCACATGGCCTGGGCATGCACGACCTCTGGAGAGTTGGCACGGTCATGTGAGTCACACGACCGTGGATTGATTACCCTTGAAATGGCCACACGGCCATGTGGGTCACACAGCCTGAGTTGGTTTTCTTCCGAAGTTGCTCCTGTGTGCAATTTAGCTCTATTTTCGCTCCAAATTATGTTCTATCAATCAAAATAAGCAAAGAGTAAATCTTCAAATAGAATATAATGAAAATATAACATTCTAAGGAAATAGGGTGCAATAAGCATAGATTATGCTCATAAAATACAAGTAGATGTGCGTCAAAGTATGCATAAGAGTTTATATAATCTGCGCACATCACCAATCGATTGCAGAATTTTACTTAGTCATTCAAAGTAAAATTAAACACTTGGACTTGGTGAATAACAAATAAAAACACTTTATAGAAACGAAAACTAAAAGGAGTACAAAAATCAGCTTATGATGCATCGGGGCAGGCATCAGTGGGGGCATCATCGAGAATTTTCAAGTAATCGATGAATCATTCAGGAAGCTCCATCGTCAAATATTCTACCTCCCTTAGTTGCTTGATGGCCCCATCACTACCATAGAAGAACATTTTGATAATCCTCTTGCCAAAATTAGGAGAGTGGAAATAATCAAGCCTAGTTGCCTCCAATAGCCCTACTTCCTCGACCTGATAAGATGCCAGCTCAACTTTAGCAGTTTCCAGCTCAGGACTCCTAGATGCCTCTAACTCGGCCTTTTGAGTAGCCAAGTCCTTCCATATGGTTTTCCCTGCAAAAGAAAAAGAAAACTTTAGTTAGCAATAATAGCTAGCAGTATGCGTTTTTCTTACCAAAGGAAAAGGGCAACTTGACCTGGATCAGACTCAACCCAAAGATATACATAATTCCCTCTTAGAGCAACTAGATGATATTAAACTTAAAATCAAATAGGGCCTCTAAAGTCAGAAGATAATTAGGGTCCCAATGAAAAAAACCTAATTCCGGAGAAGGAGGATGATCCATTTGTCAACCGGTCGACTATTGAAAGAGAGAGGCTAGTTAGATAAAGAAATAGTGGGATTTCTAGCCCTTATTAGAAGATTGCATTTTTTTCAAAATAGACTATCTTCTGTCGGGCTTGGAAAATAAAAAATCATGCCTCTTCTTTTTTAGGATAATAAAAATAATAAACGATGCGAGGAAACAGAGGGACTTGGCACAACTTGATCATAATAACGACCTCACATTCTAATCGAATTGAGATTGGGGCCAACTATTGAAGGGGGATATAGAAATATTAGAAAATCATAGTAAAAATATTAGGGACTGGAAAATAAAGGCCACCTATGAATTAATCCCTAAAGAACGTAATATAGTTGGGAGGAAGAAGATGGGGATGATCGAGGGTGTTGGGAATGATGATATGAAAGTTCGTCGGAATGTCATAGGTTAGCTTCATCTGATCCACCTCCTCACTATTATTACCTGAGAAGATAGCGGTATACCATAGGGAGGGGATGTGCAGTGGAATTTCAAGAGTCATAGAATTGAAACAAGAAGAGCAAGCAAAACACTAAGACTTATTAAAGAAAGTGAGAATGAAAGAAAGAACGAATGCGAAGAAAAATAGTAGGCGAAAGACAGCGAGAGTGATTAGAGAAGATGAACATGTGGGCATGTACTCTACAACTCTGCGCCTTATAAAGCCCTTAGGGTTTTCTAAACTCACCATCTAATTGCATGGATAAAAAGCAAACTAAAAGATCACAACCATTAAAACTTAGAGGCGGTGGAATTCAAAATGTCAAACATCTCTATGAGAGAAATAGGTAAGCCACGTGGCAACATGAGAGGAATGGGCATTTATGATGGATGTGATAGACAAATCATGACCATGATACACTCTCACACATATCGCTAAACCTTACCATGCATTTATGGGGCCTGCAAAACATATCATTTCACATTATCTAAGCATTTATGAGGCCTAACATCCCTTTTTCATGGCGAAAAAGTAGCTTGATGGTAAAGCATTAAATTTCTAATCAACTCTCATTAACAAGAATCCAAGCGGCACAATTCACTCATTAATATTGCTTGGCAATTTCATGAAAATGGTAAAAATCAAAGCAAATGAGAAAATGTCGATTGGCAGTCACACACCAAGCAGAAGCTAACTGGCCCCGAAAGTCAAAATGAATGCACAAGGCTAAAGGAAAAAGGTGAAATGCTAATTGGCTCCAATTAGCAAAAATCCTTTCAGCCTCATGACCAAATTTTGAGTCTACAGTTGGGTATAGTTCTAACTTGCGATAGATTTGGTCTAGTAAGTCAGACTTGTGCCTCCTTCTACTAGACTTGAAAGGGAAGCTTGTGATAGAGTGAATAAGGAAAGGGCCAACCCATAAGAAAAGGGGTCACTGAGCTTGTACAGGTGGCCACGATGGGTCAAAAAGCCAAACAGCAAGCCTATGGGGCCCACACCCCCGATCGGCCCTACCGATCGAATAGGTTCCATATGGACCCCACTCCCAGCTTGGACCAGGCTTACTAGGGACCCAGCTTCCTCATCCCCGATCGGCCCAGCCGATCGAATTGGTTCCATGTGAACCCCACTCTCGGTTGGGACCGAACTTACTAGGGACTTAGATCCCTCATTCCCTACCAGTCCTGCCGATCACATAGGTTCCTTATAGACTCTACTGCTGATGCGAACCAGATTCACTAGGGACTCAGCTCCCTCATTCCTGATCGGACATTCTAGTCCGTCAAATTCCTCGTTGGCCTCATTCTCGATGTTGACCTAATGTTCTGGTTGTAGTATAATTTGGTATTAGTTTATCTTGACTATAAAATTACACTAGTACATTATGAGTATATTGAGCAGGATCATTTGAGGTAGTTTCTTTTTATACTGACTACATAAAAGAACAAAACCTCTGTTATTATGGAAGTACGTACTCTTAATCATAATATAATAACAAGCATGTATACTTAATGTTTATTTCTTTAATTTATCAAAGGGTGTGATTTAGTTCATTAAATCAATAGGTATGATATGTTGTGAAATGATATTATTTATATGGTGTGTTGTTGATTATAGAATGAAACTGTGTCCTATTAATCTAGGTTGATGATGTCCCCTTGAGGAGCTCATAAGGATTGTCATGTAAACCTTGCAGGTGGACTTAGTCCGACATGACAATAAGGTTGAGTGGTACTACTCTTGGAGCTAGATATTAATTAAGTGAGTTGTCAGTAACTCATTTAATTAGTGGGCATTCAATATCTTAAATACAGGGAGACTAACACACTCATGATAAGAAGGAGCTCATATTGTAATATAGGATTGGTGCGGTAGTGCAATAATAACTCTTTAGTGGTATAAGTTATTATTGATGAACTTGAGTTGGATGTTCGGGGCGAACACAGGAAGCTCAAGATCATTGGGAGACCAAAACCAATTCCTCCTCTCGGTCCCTGTTGTAGCCTCTTATTTATAAATCCTTATATCCACGTAAAGCCAAGCTTCTTACCCATCTTATGGTGGCCGGCTAAGCCAAGCTTGGAGCCCAAGCTAGGGTCGGCCAAGCCAAAGGATGGAGCCTAGTTGTGGCCGGCCAAGCTTGGAGCCCAAGCTAGGTGGCCGGCCACATTAAAATAAAAGGGCATTTTAATTTTTAAAATCTTTCCTTTTGTGGAAGTCATGGTTTTAAAAGAGAGTTTTTAAATTTTAAAATCTTTCCTTATATATCTTTCCACAAAGGATTAAGAGAAAGGTTTGATATCTTTCCTTATTTGTAGTTAAAAGAAAGATTTTAATTTTTAATAAAACTTTCCTTTTTGTAACCATCCACATGTTTTAAAAGAGAGATTTGAATTTATAAAATTTTCCTTTTATAACCAACAAGGGATTTAAAAGAGAAAATTTTTAATTAAAATTTCTTATCAGAAACAAATAAGGAAGTTTTAATTTTATGTTTAAAACTTTCCTTGTTTGGAGCACAAGTATATGGTCGGCCATGACAAGCATTAAATGAAGTTTAATTTTTTATTTTAAAACTTTCCTTTTTAGTCATTGGTAAGGAAAATAAGGAAATTTTAATTATGTTTAAAACTTTCCTTTTTTGCCAAGACCAAGGATTATAAAAGAGATGGAGGGGTGCCTCATGAGATAAGACATCTTCTGTTCTTCTCTTCCAATCCTTGATGGCCGGCCCTATTCTTTTTCTCTTCTCCTTTTGTTTTCTTCCTTGGAGGCCGGCGGCATCTAGTTGGTGATCTCTTGGTGGTAGGTTGCTTGAAGGAGAAGAAGAAGAGAAGGAAGCTCTCTTGTCTAACATCCCTTGGAGGTTAGTTAGTGGCCGGATCTTGGAAGCAAAGGAAGAAGCTTGGGTGGATTTCATCTTGGAAGATCGTCATCCACACGACGTCCAAGAGAAGGAGAGGAATACAACAAAAGATTAAGAGGCCTATAAACTACAAAAGGTATAACTAGTTATTAGTTTCCGCATCATAACTAGTTCATCTTTTGTATAGATCTTAAAAAACCAAACACAAGAGGTTATCGGTTTTAGGTTATCATTTTTGTAATCGATTTTATTGTTCGATTTCATGCTTCAATATTGTGTTTCTATTGAGATCTCTATAGTTAAACCTAGTTTACTTTAAGAAGTTAAATATCTGATTTCTTTGAAAGGCTTTGTCTAGGAAGTAGTGGATGATCTCATACCCAAGAAGGCCTAGTGCCTCGCCATGTTTAACCTGGAAGCTGATCTTTGAATTAGATATTTGATTAACTTCTGTAATGTGGTTTAACTTAGGAAGATCATATCGGTTAAACTTGGAGTAAAAATGTTAAGTATCCTTTCCAATCCATGTTTAACTTCTGAAGGAAAATTTAGATTAATAATGTTAAGCATCGTTTGCAATCCAAATTTAACTTCAGTAGAGCACATGGGTAGCTAGGATAGTTCTATGCTTATACAAATTTTTGTACAGGGGAACTAAGACGATATTCCGAGTAGCAACCAAAAATTGGTATCAGAGCTAGGTTATACCTCTGTGTGTTTGGTTTTTAGTTTAATTATGCACATGGCATACATATTTTAGGCAGGATAATAGTAGGATATTCAAATAGATTAACTCTGTGGTTATAGGCTCCAACTATTATGGCCTATTGTGATTGTGTGTGATTGGACCCTCGGACATGTCGAGGGCATTTTATGTGTGTGCATGATTGTATTTATTAAATACAGCAGGAGTTGTATTAGTTTTAAGATTTTATATTTTGTTCGATCTAGACTTTATGTACATTCCTTTGTGGAAAATAGGATCGATATATGTAAAATTTGTGTTGTGGATCGTATCCTTTCGAGGTGTGGTGCTATTTGAGGACCAGAGGCGCAGCAGAAAAGGAAGCTCGATGGACGCAACGACATGAGCCCTAGGGCTGGCGGCACACGGAGGACAGTGATGGAAGAGACCATAATAGTTAGAAAATTATTTTTCCATATTTATTGCTTTTATTTGCTGTTATGTGTGTGTGTGCATGTTAAAATCCTCATTTTAAATAACTAAGTGGGAGAGGGATTTATAAATAAATTCCACGGTCTCCATTACTGGTTTGTAAGTGATGCAAACAAACTTACGCGTTGGCTCTGAGTGCCTTCCTCCACATCGGATGAGTTTATTTGCGGATCACTAAATCAAATTTCCTTATGGATGGTTATAGAAAATTATTTAGGAGCATGTGATATTCTCCATCTGAAGGGGCACAATCCTTTTTAATGGACTAAGTATCAAGTAATGGTATACACTTAAGCACATTTAATAGTATCCTCCCCATCGGAGTCACTGCTATTATTTGTGTGACTAAAGGAATACCAACTATTAATTTTATTTATCATAAAGTTAGGTTGACAAAAATAAAATTAATGGGTAAAACCTCCTCTTATAAATTTTTGAATTTGTATACGTCCACACTATCGTGGCATACAAAATTCACGGTGTTTTGAGGTGTTGGTGAATTTAAATGATATTGTTTAGGAATCAATATTATTCTAAATTCTTAAGTTTTGACCAAAACTTATTTTATGATTCTTAGGTTGACTTTCAACCCACTTGCTATTATTCTGAAAGAGAACAAACTTACTGGTCCCAATTACATAGATTGGAAAAGAAACCTGGACATTATCCTAATTGCTGAAGGCTATAAGTTTGTACTGTTAGAGGTCTGCCCTAATGAGCCTAATAGTGATTCTAGTGAAGAGGAGATTGAGTATCATAAGAAATGGGTAAAGGCAGATGAGATGTCACGGTGTTACATTTTGGCTTCTATGTCAAATGTACTAAAACATCAGCATCAGTCCATGCCTACTACCTATAACATGATGTACAATCTTAAGAAACTCTTCGAACACCAGGATCGGGCTGCTAGGCAAGAGGCTATGAGAAACTTAATGACAACCACCATGACAGAGGGGACACCCGTAAGGGATCATATCCTCAAAATGATGGCTTACTTGAACGAGATACAAATCCTTGAAGCTGAAATCGATGGGGAAACTCAGGTCGATATTATTCTCCAAACGCTACCCAAATGTTTTGACCAGTTCTGCCTGAACTACATTATGAATAAAAGGATTTATTCATTAGCAGAACTACTGACAGAACTTCAAGCAGAAGGGCTATTTCGTCATAATTCTCAAATTCACTTTGCTGAAAATGTTTCTACTTCTAAGTCGAAAGGCAAGAAGAAGAAGAAGAAGAAACAAGCTGGCTCGGCAAAGAAAGTAAATCGATCTCTAGGTACTGGACTAAAAGCAGGAGTGAAGAAGCCGAAGGGCAAGTACTTCATTTGCAAGCAGTCTGGACATTGGAAGGCGGACTATCCTCGTAGGAAAGAGAACAATAAAGGTATATCTTATTCTCAGGTAGTTGAAACATATTTAGCGGTGTTATCTACCAGTACCTGGTGTGTAGATACAGGAGCCACTGATCATGTCTGCAATTCATTGCAGGGGTTCCAGGAAACTCGACAACTATATGAAGGAGAGATAACTGTCTACATGGGCAATGCTACGAAAGTGGCGGCTGTTGTAGTGGGAGATGTTTATTATCATTTGATAGGAATAAAACTTTGATTTTGAGAAATTGTCTTTATGTACCAAGTTTTAGAAAGAATTTAAGTTCAGTTTCTAAACTATTTTTGGATGAATATACTGTTTCTTTTGATGACAAAGTGGTTATCAAGAAAAATAAGGTAGTTATCTATTCTGGTACATTAGTTGGTAATTTGTATACTCTAAATCTAATAACTCCCACAAAGCAACAAATGGAAATTAATAACACATCCTCTAATTCTAATAAGAGAAAGGAACCTTCAAAAATGAACCAAACATATCTTTGGCATCTAAGGCTTGGTCATATAAACTTGAGTAGAATTCAAAGGCTAATAGCCGATGGACTTTTGGGTTCATTGGTGGTGGAAAACATTCCAACCTGTGAAACTTGCTTGGAAGGTAAAATGACCAATAGACCTTTTAAGGCCAAGGGGTATAGAGCAAAAGATGTGTTGGAATTGGTTCATTCTGATTTGTGTGGACCTATGACTATCCAGGCGAGAGGTGGTTTCAAATATTTTTTCTCTTTTATAGACAACTATTCGAGATATGGGTACATTTACTTGATGCGCCGTAAGTCTGAGTGCTTTGATAAGTTCAAAGAGTACAAGGCTAATGTGGAGAAACGTCACGATCAAAGTATCAAGACACTACGGTATGATCGTGGTGGCGAGTACCTCTCAGGAGAGTTTAGGAATTACTTATCAGAGGTTGGGATTCAATCCCAATTATTTGCACCTAGTACACCCCAACAGAATGGTGTGGCAGAATGAAGGAATAGGACTCTTATGAAAATGGTTAGATCGATGATGAGTTTTTCAGAACTATCAAATTCATTCTGGGGATATGCTTTAGAAACGACAGTGTACATTCTGAACTTGGTACCTTCTAAATTAGTACCCTCTACTCGCACGGAATTGTGGAATGGGTGTAAGCCTAGTCTGAGTCATGTCTGGATTTGGGGTAGTCCAACACATGTGTTGTAGAGAGATGCTGATAAGTTGGAATCTCGTACAGAAGTTCGTCTATTTATAGGTTATCCTAAAGGAACGAAAGGTGGTTTGTTTTATAGTCCTAAAGATCATAAGGTCATTGTTAGCACTAATGCTCGATTTTTAGAAGAGGACTATGTAATAAACCACAAGCCCATGAGTGAAATTGTTCTAGAAGAAATAAGAGAGGACACGTCTACTTTAGTACCAACAGTACAAGATGAAATATCCCAAGAAATTGCAACACGTATCACAAATGATTCACAACTACAGACTGTGTCTCGTCGTAGTGAGAGGGTTGTGAGGCAACCTGAAAGATTCATGTTTTTGGGAGAGTCTTCGTACTTGATCCCAGGTAAACATGAACCTGATTCCCGAACATATGATGAAGCAATCTAAGATAAAGATATAGCATCTTGGCAAAGAGCAATGAATTCAAAAATAGAATCTATATATTCTAACAAAGTCTAGGAGCTAGTAGAACCATCAAATGGTGTACAAGCTATTGGATGTAAATGGATCTACAAAAGAAAAAGAGGGGCAGACGGGAAGGTGGAAACCTTCAAAGCAAGGCTTGTTGCGAAGGGGTATACTCAGAAAGAGAGAATCGATTATGAGGAAACTTTTTCACCAGTAGCTATACTTAAGTCTATCCGAATACTTTTATCTATTACTACTCATATGGATTATGAGGTTTGGCAAATGGGTGTCAAGTCAGCTTTCCTTAATGGAATTCTTGAAGAAAACATCCATATGAAGCAACTAGAGGCGTTCATTACAAAGGGTGAAGAGCATCTTGTATGTAAGCTCAATTGGTCTATTTATGGACTGAAGCAAGCTTCAAGATCTTGGAACATCCAGTTTAATAAAGTAATCCAGTCTTATGGATTTATTTAGAGTCTGGATGAGTCTTGTGTATACAAGAAGTGTGCTGGAAACGTGGTGGTATTGCTTGTACTATACGTAGATGACATTTTGTTAGTTGGCAACAATATCAAAGTGTCGTCAGAAGTAAGGGTATGGTTGTCCAAGCAATTCGATATGAAGGACTTGGGAGAATGGGACATATTCTTAGGATTAAAGTAATAAAGGATCACAATAAAAGAATGTTGAGCTTATCTCAAGTTTCATATATCGATACTATTCTAGTTCGTTTTAGCATGCAAGACTCCAAGAAAGGTTTTCTACCTTTTTGGCATAGAGTATCTTTATCTAAAGAGATGTCTCCTAAGACATCAAAAGAGATAGAGGAAATGAAGGCAGTTCCTTATGCTTCAGCTGCAGGAAGCCTAATGTATGCAATGTTATGCACGAGACTGGATATCTGTTTTGCCATGGGCATAGTTAGCAGATATCAAAGTAATCTAGGATAGGGACATTAGACTGCCGTAAAGCATATATTAAAGTACCTGAGAAGGACTAGAGATTATATGCTGGTTTACCAAGCAGATGATTTGCTCCTTATGGGATACACGGATTCTGACTTCCAATCAGATAGGGACAATAGTAAGTCTACCTCAGGTTATGTGTTTACTTTAAGAGGTGGAGTCATAGCATGGAGGAGTGTTAAGCAGAAATTCATTTCAAACTCAACCATGGAAACTGAGTATGTGGCAGCCTCTAAGGCAGCCAAAGAAGTTGTATGGCTCAGGAAATTTTTGATGGACTTAGATGTGATTCCTGGTTTGCCCAAAATCATCATAATTTATTGTGATAATAGCGATGTAGTAGCAAACTCGAAGGAATCACGAGCCCATAAGGCGAGTAAATACATTGAGCGTAAGTACCACCTGATACGAGACATCGTAAAGTGAGGAGAATTGTCACCAAGATTGCATTAGCAGATAACCTGGTAGATCCTTTCACTAAGGCCCTTCCGGCAAAAGCTTTTGATCAACATGTTGAGGGGATGGGAATCAGATGTATGGCAACATTTATGGCAGCATAGTCTTTTAGTATAAGTAGGAGATTGTTAGAATATATACTAAAAGTCTAGCTTTTGTATAAACATTTATTTTGAAATAATAATAACATTGGTCAAATGTCTACATTTATGCTAAGTGTAGTTGTCCATTTAATTTATATTGTAGATAACATGGTGTGAGGAGACACACAGAAGATCATATTATTAGTTCCTTATAAATTATAAATAGTAGCTCACAACCAAGATGGAATGGGGCAAACCATTGGAGTGGTTGTAGTGTAATTTGGTATTAGTTTATCTTGACTATAAAATTACACTAGTACATTATGAGTATATTGAGCAGGACCATTTGAGTTAGTTTCTTTTTATACTGACTACATAAAAGAACAAAACCTCTATTATTATAGAAGTGTGCACTCTTAATCATAATATAATAACAAGTATGTATACTTAATGTTTATTTCTTTAATTTATCAAAGGATGTGATTTAGTTCATTAAATCAATAGGCCCGATATGTTGTGAAATGATATTATTTATATGGTGTGTTGTTGATTATAGAAAGGAACTGTGTCCTATTAATCTAGGTTGATGATGTCCCCTTGAGGAGCTCATAAGGATTGTCATGTAAACCCTGCAGGTGGACTTAGTCTGCATTACAATAAGGTTGAGTGGTACTATTCTTGGAGCTAGATATTAATTAAGTGAGTTGTCAGAAACTCATTTAATTAGTGGGCATTCAATATCTTAAACACAGGGAGACTAACACACTCATGATAAGAAGGAGCTCATACTGTAATATAGGATTGGTGCGGTAGTGCAATAATAACTCTTTAGTGGTATAAGTTATTATTGATGAACTTGAGTTGGATGTTCGGGGTGAACATAGGAAGCTCAAGATCATCGGGAGACCAAAACCAATTCCTCCTCTCGGTCCCTGTTGTAGCCTCTTATTTATAAATCCTTATATCCACTTAAAGCCAAGCTTCTTACCCATCTTATGTTAGCCGGCTAAGCCAAGCTTGGAGCCCAAGCTAGGGTCAGCCAAGCTAAAGGATGGAGCCAAGTTGTGGCCGACCAAGCTTGGAGCCCAAGCTAGGTGGCCGACCACATTAAAATAAAAGGGTATTTTAATTTTTAAAATCTTTCCTTTTGTGGAAGCCATGGTTTTAAAAGAGAGTTTTTAAATTTTAAAATCTTTCCTTATATAGTTTTCTACAAAAGATTAAGAGAAAGGTTTAATATCTTTCCTTATTTGTAGTTAAAAGAAATATTTTAATTTTTGATAAAACTTTCCTTTTTTGTAACCATCCACATGTTTTAAAAGAGAGATTTTAATTTATAAAATTTTCCTTTTATAACCAACAAGGGATTTAAAAGAGAAATTTTTTAATTAAAATTTCTTACCGGAAACAAATAAGGAAGTTTTAATTTTATGTTTAAAACTTTTTTTGTTTGGAGCACAAGTATATAGCCGACCATGACAAGCATTAAAGGAAGTTTTAATTTTTTATTTTAAAATTTTCCTTTTTAGTCATTGGCAAGGAAAATAAGGAAGTTTTAATTATGTTTAAAACTTTCCTTTTTTGCCAAGACCAAGGATTATAAAAGAGATGGAGGGGTGCCTCATGAGATAAGACATCTTCTATTCCTCTCTTCCAATCCTTAGTGGTTGGCCCTATTCCTTTTCTCTTCTCCTTTTGTTTTATTCCTTAGAGGCCAGCGACATCTAGTTGGTGATCTCTTGGTGGTCGGTTGCTTGAAGGAGAAGAAGAAGAGAAGGAAGCTCTCTTGTCTAGCATCCCTTGGAAGTTAGTTAGTGGCCAGATCTTGGAAGCAAAGGAAGAAGCTTGGGTGGATTTTATCTTGGAAGATCGTCGCCTACACGACGTCCGAGAGAAGGAGAGGAATACAACAAAAGATCAAGAGGTCTATAAGCTACAAAAGGTATAACTAGTTATTAGTTTCCACATCATAACTAGTTCATCTTTTTTATAGATCTTGAAAAATCAAACACAAGAGGTTATTAGTTTTAGGTTATCATTTTTGTTATCGATATTATTGTTCGATTTCATGTTTCGATATTGTGTTTCTATTGAGGTCTCTATAGTTAAACCTAGTTTACTGTAAGAAGTTAAATATCTGATTTCTTTGAAAGGCTTTGTCTAGGAAGTGGTGGATGATCCCATACCCAAGAAGGTCTAGTGTCTCGCAATGTTTAACCTGGAAGCTAATCTTTAAAATAGATATTTGATTAACTTTTGTAATATGGTTTAACTTAGGAAGATCACATCGATTAAACTTGAAGTGAAAATGTTAAGTATCCTTTCCAATCCAAGTTTAACTTTTGAAGGACAATTTGGATTAATAATGTTAAGCATCGTTTACAATCCAAATTTAACTTCAGTAGAGCACATGGGTAGCTAGGATAGTTCTATGCTTGTACAAATTTTTGTACAGGGGAACTAGGATGGTATTCCGAGTAGCAACCAACATCTATGACCCAGTTAGGTGATGTGAGTAGATTATATACACTCTTATGCGTATTTTGACGCATATTCACATACTTTACACATGCTTTATCTATGTATTTTTACACCTCTTGTCTTACTTTTAACATAATTACTCTTCTTTCTCAGAGAACTGCTCTTTAAGCATTTTCTATTTATAGGAACTTTTTTTGGAGCAAAAATGGCATTTTATAGTCAATCCAGAGATCAAATGAAGGGAAACGACACTGGTCCTGTGACCCCACACAGTCGTGTCAAAGAAGCAAGGAGGAGGATGTCTCTGGTCATGTGAAGCCACATGGCTGTGTGGCTTTACTAGAGGAGGAGCAAGTCATGGACGTGTGATTCCACATGACCGTGTCACCAATTCAGCAACAAACAAAGTATAGCCATGTGGATCCACACGGTCGTGCAACATTTCTAGAGGACATTCAAACTTCATCCATGTGAATCCACACAGCTATGTGGCCAAACAAATAAGAAAAAGAACACAGTCGTGTGAATCCACATGGTCGTACAACCCATCTATAGGCAAAGTTGAAAACGACCGTGTGAAGCCACATGGCTGTGTCATCTATTAGGATGTATACTAAAAGCTTAGCTTTTTGTAAACATTTATTTTGAAATAAGAATCACATTGGTCAAATGTCTACATTTATGTTAAATATAGTTGTCCATTTAATTTATATTGTAGATAACATGGTGTGTGGTACCACACAGAAGATCATATTATCAGTTCCTTATAAATTATAAATAGTAGATCACAACTAAGATGGAATGGGACAAACCATTGGAATGGTTGTAATGTAATTTGGTATTAATTTATCTTAACTATAAAATTACACTAGTACACTATGTGTGTATTGAGCAGGACCATTTGAGGTTGTTTCTTTTTATACTGACTACATAAAAGAACAAAACATCTGATATTATAGATGTGCATACTCTTAATCCTGATATAACAATAAGCACATATACTTAGTATGTATTTCTTTAATTTATCAATGGGTGAGATTTATTTCATTAAATCAATAGGCCTAATAAGTTGGAAAATAATATTATTTATATGGTGTGTTGTTGATTATAGAAGGAAATTGTGTCCTAGTAATATAGGTTGATGATGTCCCCTTGAGGAGCTCATAAGGATTGTCATGTACACCCTACAGGTGGACTTAGTCCGGCATGACAATGAAGTTGAGTGGTACTACTCTTGGAGCTAGATATTAAGTAAGTGAGTTGTCAGTAACTCATTTAATTAGTGGACATCCGATATCTTAAACACAGGGAGATTAATGCACTCATGATAAGAAGGAGCCCATAATGTAATTTGGGATTGGTACGATAGTTCAATAATAACTCTTTAGTGGTATGGGTTATTATTGATGAACTTGAGTTGGGTGTTCGGGGCGAGCACAGGAAGCTCAAGCTCATCGAGAGACCAAAATCAATTTCTCCTCTCGGTCCTTGTTATAGCCTCTATAAAGCCTTGTATCCATCAAGTCCACTTCATATCCAAGTAATGGGTTGGACACATCCTTGCTTGGAGCAAGGGGGCCCGCCAAGCATTTGCTTGGAGCCCAATAGGTGGTCGGCCAAGCCATGCTAGGTGTCCAAGCATGGGATCGGCCACACCATTAGAACTAAAGGGAGATTTTATTTTTTGTTAAAATCTTTCCTTTTGTAGTCATTCATGAAGGGATTTAAAAGAGAAATTTTAATTTTAAAATTTCCTTTTATAGTCATCCTCATGGTTTTAAAAGAGAGTTTTAAAATTTTAAAATCTTTCCTTTTATAGCTATCTACAAAAGATTAAAGAAAGATTTTAATTTTATTAAAATCTTTCCTTATTTGTAGTTATCTATAATGTTTAAAAGAGAGATTTAAATTTTTGATAAAATTTTCCTTTTTTGTAACCATGATTTAAAAAGAGAAGCTTTAATTAATCTTTCCTTTTTTGTAGTTGTCTACATGTTTTAAAAGAGAGAGATTAATTTTAAAACTTTCCTTTATTACCATGTACAATAGGAAATTTAGAAAAGAGAGATTTTAATTGTTGTTAAAATTTCTTTTTTTAAGGGGAGGCCATAAATAAACAAATAAGGAAGTTTTAATTATGTTTAAAACTTTCCTTTTTTGCCATAACCAAGGATTATAAAAGAGAAGAAGCAGGTACCTTGTGAGATACACAACCTTAAGCCTTCTCTCTTTTCCTTAGTGTGGTCGGCCCCTTCCCTTCTCCCTTTCTCTTAGGCTGGCACCCCACTTATCTCCTCTTTTGATTCCTTAGGGCCAGTGGTATCAAGGATTGAAAAGTCCTTGTGGCCGGTTGCTTGGAGAGGAAGAAGAAGAAGAGGAGAAGCACTTGGTGGCTAGTTGCTTAGAGGAGAAGAAGAGGAAGAAAGTTTCTTATTTTGGCATCCCTTGGTGGCTCGAGAGTCTTGAAGGAGAAGAAGTGGTTCGGGTGGATTCCATCTTGGAAGATCGTTGCCCACACAACGTCCAAGAGGAGAAGAGGAATACAACAGAAGATCAAGAGGTCTTTAGCTATAAATAAAAGGTATAACTAATTAATGGTTTCCCTTTATATTAATTAGTTAGTTTTCTTTACATGGATTCTGAAACACCAACACAAGAGGCTAGCAATTTTATGTTTCGATTTTATGCTATCGATTTTGTATTTTGATTTTGCGTTTTGATCTTGTGTCTCTATTGTGGTCTATGTAGTTAAACCTAGGGTTACTGTAAGAAGTTAAATATCCAATTTCTTGGAAAGACTTTGTCTAGGAAGTGGTGGATGATCCCATAACCAAGAAGGCATAGTGCCTAACCATGTTTAACCTGGAAGCTAATCTTTGAAATAGATATTTAATCAACTTCTGTAATATGGTTTAACTTAGAAAGATCACATCGGTTAAACTTGGAGTAAAAATGTTAAGTATTGTTTCCAATCCAAGTTTAACTTCTGAAGAGAAACTTGGATTAATAATGTTAAACATCGTTTGCAATCCAAGTTTAACTTCAGTAGAGCACATGGGTAGCTAGGTTAAGTTCTGTGCTTGTACAAATTTTTGTACAGGGGAAACAGAACGGAATCTAGGTGTACAAATTTTTGTACAGGGGCCACACGGTCATGCCACGAGCCGTGTGGTGCATGTGTCCTGCACTATAAAAATGGGTTTCCTCCCCTTTCCAAGGGGGGAAGGATCTCCCTTTAGGGAGATCCATCTTGGTGTTGATCCACATCTCCTCCGACCTCCATTCGACGATCAAAAGTGTTTTCATCATCGCATCGACTCCAAAAGTTTGGGATTGGATCTGAAGACCACTCAATATATTGGATAAGCATTTCTTCTCCTTTTCCTTTCTCATTTGGGATTTGAATGATTGTAATCTATATGTCTTTGGATCTCTATCTTACTGCCATGGAGTAGATCCCTTATTCTAGGATTAAGGAAATAGTTGTAGTGTGATTTGATGTAAAACTCATGGATATGATAATTTCCTATCTAAATGATGTTAGCATGCTTTGTATCTATTTGATCTTATATGAATGCATGTGTTTGGGCTAAATTATCATATTTGATTGAATGTTTATGTGTGCTTATGGACCCATAGAGAGATGTCGTAGATCATATGACTGAGGGACACCAGTGATAGGTAGATCCCATTAACGGACATCTAGGGTGTCATCTTGAAAGGAGAAGCAAGTCTTTCCAAGGAAGTGGGGTAATTGTATGCAATTATATCTTCATCTCTATGTGTATTGACTATGTTAGTTAGAGCCCTAGAGTCAATCATTTGATGATTGTTGTATGGACTCGTTGTATCATATTCTTATGTATATAAAGGCATTTGTTTATGGTTATTATGCTTACTTGTATTGGTGCCAAATAAATAAGTATAATAGCATCCTTGAGTAGAAGGTTCTTACCTATATCAATTGATTGGTTAAATCGATAATGAGATGATATAGGAAACACTACTCTTTATTATTCCTAGTCAAGTATTAACATTCAGGAACAATGTTAATGCGATGAGACTAGCATGTAGGTCAACTCAATGACTTGATCTCACAAGTCATGGATATGGAGATATCAAGTTGACACATGGGTATGCATTGGAGAATGTATACTGAATGGCCCGCCATGAGAAAGTATCATGGATCATTATATGAGTGTCATATATTTTCTCATGTGGCTATTAGTATGACTATTAGTCCTTGGACCTGAAGTCACCATGGTTCCCTACATAAGGAGTTACATACTTTAGCTTCGTCAAACGTCACCCGTAACTGGGTGGACTATAAAGGCGATTACTGGGTATGTAACAAATTATGCAGAGGGATGTGAGTGATGTAAATGGGATCTATCCCTCCTATATGACGGGAGTGACATCATTATTCTTGATAGAGTGAGACCACTAAGTGCATGGTCATGCCCAAATGAGTCAATATGAGATGTTGAGCTCATTTGATTGAGTGAGTCTACTTGGGATTCAAGATTTAGATTGATTAGAGGATGACACAGTCTATGCCTCATATTGATCAATCTAGATGTCAAAGGATAGAAGAACACTTGTCATATATTGTGAGGGGTCACAATTAGTAGTCACAAAGTGATGTTGAATCTCAATATTCTTGTAACTTGGGTAGTAATGATGTGTTGCTAGATACCGCTCATTACTTATGCTTCTAAATGGATTTAGGAGCATTGCCAACGTTACAAAAACCTATAGGGTCACACACAAAGGGCAATTAAATGGAGATTAGGTTCATATGATGAACCAAGAGGATTAGGTTCATGTGATGAACCAAATTGGATTAAGAGTAATCCAAAGTAAACTAATTGAGTTGGACTCAATTTGGTTCATGTGTTAAATGAGTCTAATTTGGACTTAGACTCATTGAGCCAATTTAATTCAATGAATAGGGATTCATTAAATTAAAATTAACTTGAACCAATGGTTAGATTTGATCAACCATGGGAGAGAAGTGGTCAAGTTTGACTTGACTTGAGAGGAAGATGAAAGGTCAAGTTTGACTTGACCATTGCCACCTCATTTGTGAGTTGGCATTAATTGGACTAATGATGATGTGACACATCATCAAGGCTAGCACATGTGTGTGCCACCTCATGAGGGAGATCAAGAGTTGTGACTCTTGAAATCCCATGGAGGTTTATAAGCCTCAAAAAGGTGGTCGGCCACTTAATTCACAAGTGTGAGTTTCATTTAGTTTTAGTAACCTCCATCTTCTTCCTCTCTACCTTTCTTCTCTCCCTCTCCTCCACCATTGTTGATCCTCTAAGGTTGCTAGCACATCTTTAGAGATTCTCTCCATAGATTTGTTCATATGGATACACATAGAGGGTTGTACACTTGACAACCTTGAGATCTAGCGAACCTTGGACGAGCGGGATTTGTGAAGGACATCGCATCAAGGGTAAACTCTTTTCTTTGTAGATCTAGTGTAGATCTAGGTTAGAGAAACTCGTACACGTAGAAAATTTTGTTTTATAACCTCGCACGGATCCGGTAGCATGGGATTCGGGGTTTCCGCAACGCAAAAAGCGGTTTTTGCGGCCCGAAAAACCCAATAGACTAGTGCGTGTGTTTCTCTATTGTATGACTGAGGGGTCCTAGTGACAAAGGTAATTCGTTAACGGACTTCATAGGAATCACTCCTATTTGATTGCTGGTGATGTTGATCTAAGTCCCTTACCGGTTGTCCTTTGTAGGGGAGAACCAGCAACTTCCTACAAATGCATGTGAATTGAGGGTAGTGAATTAGTGAACCAAGTTGCATTGATAAACATCACAACGAAACTGAACTCCTAGAATACTCACAAACCCAAGTTCCACTTTCATCTTTCTTATTTCTAAGTCTTGTTTCTTGTACTTAGCACATTGCTGGTTATAGTTAATTGTTTAGCTAGTTCTATGTGAGACATCGCTAGTGCTTATAATTAGTCCTTGTTGTCTCAATATTTTTTTATTACTGATGATGAAATCGTGCACTTGTGGTTTGTAACAAGTTTTTGGTGTCGTTACCGGGGACTGCGTTTATAACATTAGTTGATAATCATATTGAGTTAGTCTAAACTATTCTTTCTTTTTCTTTTTTTTTTATAATTAACTTCTGAAATTTTGTTTTTTTTAATAATTTCATTTTGCATTTCTTATTTCTTTCCCTACAATTTAAATTCTGTATTTTGGATTTCCAGCATATCAGTTTATTTTTATTTTTGTTTCTTTTGCTTCAAAAATCTATAACAAAAATATTTATAATCTTATTCTTGTATGCATAGATCTAACCTTGCAAGAGAGTTATTACCTCTTGATCCTGAGATTGACAGAACTTATCAAAGAAGAAGAATCCTGTAAAGACATCAAGAAGAACAAGAACTTTCAGATATGGCAAACAAACTTTTGAAGGATTATGCAGCACCATACGCATGTGGGCTTCTATCTAGCATTACCAGACCATCCATTTAAGACAATAATTTTGAAATTAAGCCTGCGATAATCACAATGGTGCAACAGAATCAATTTGGAGGTGCACCAAATGAAAGCATCTAGAAGTCTTTTATGAAATTTGTAGCACAATGAAGATGAATGGTGTTCCAGCAGAAGCAGTTAGATTACTACTATTTGGTTTTTCCTTAAGAGATAGAGCCAAGCAGTAGCTAAACTCCTTGCCAGCCAATAGCATTACATCTTGGAAACAGTGTGAGTAACAATTTCTTGATAAATTCTATCCTACTAGCAAAACTGCCCATATAAGGAATTTGATAGCAAGCTTCAGACAATCAGCCTCTGAATCATTATTTGAAGCATGTGATAGATTCAACAACATGCTCAGACAATGTCCATATCATGGACGTGAAAAATAGTTAGTTCTTCACACTTTTTATAACAACATCAACTATCACATCAAAGTGTCCCTAGACTCTGTAGTTAGAGGGGCACTACTGAATAAAAGTTTAGATCAGGCCCAGGACATCATTGAAAGTGTAGCTTAGAAGCATCATCAATGGGCATCTGAAAGATATGGAGGCTCTTTATCTAGAAACCCAATCAAAGCATCAGGAAAGTTTGATGTAGATGCAATTACACTTATGTCTGCAAAACTGGATGCTCTAACTAAAAAGCTGGAGAACATGGGAACAAACATGATCAATGCAATTGTATGTGTATATGAAACTTGTGAGAGCACTGACCACGCTCAAGACTCTTGCTCGTTGGGAGCCATCTCTGCACAAATTGATCAACTTGAGTAGTGTGATGCCATAGTAAGCTACAACTAAAAGTAAAACAATCCATACTCCAACACATACAACCCGAATGAAAGAATCATCCAAAATTTTCTTATTGAAGCAACCAAGAGTAAGGACCATCCATGGGGGCAAGACCAAGCTACCAGTCTGGACAGCAAAGCTATCAACAACAACCAACACAGGATTATCAACTATCCAGAATAGAAAAGATGCTTGAAGAAATCCGTACCGACCAAAAGGAAATAAAGCAAGAAATCAAGCTACTCACTCAAAGAATGGATAATTTTGATAAACACCAGAAAATGTAAGATAGCCAAATTGCTCAGATGCCTTCCTCATCTTCAAGAGAACCAGGAGCATTTTTCAGTCTGTCTAGCTTTCTAAATTCAAAAGGGTTTAAAGAATGTCAAATTGACCCTACACTTTTCATAAAAACCCTTAACTCTGACATTTTCATGGCCCAGGTCTATGTAGATGACATAGTGTTTGGATCAACCAACTCAAAATTTTTAAAATAATTTATAACTTTAATGGAAAACAAATTTAAAATGAGTCTAGTTGGAGAATTAAACTACTTTCTAGGACTACAAATTAAACAAACTAAAGAAAGAGACTATGTCCATCAAACTAAATATACAAAAGAACTAATTAGGAAATTTGGTATGGAAAACTCTAAAGAACTAAAAATACCTATGGCAAGCAACATTAATCTAGATAGTGATCTAAATGATAAAACAGTTGACTTAAAATACTATAGAAGTATGATAGGTAGCTTATTGTACTTAACTGCAAGTAGACCTGACATATTATTTGTAGTAAGTATGTGTGCTCATTATCAAACGTATGCTAAAGAATGCCACCTATCTTATGTTAAAAGAATAATTAAATATCTAAAAGGAACAATTAATGTTGGAATGTGGTATCCAAGATCAGGGTGAAAGACTGGACAGGTCATGGAGCGGACATCCAATGAAAAGTCCTGGAGTTTCGGGCACTAAGCAAAAGTCCAGTTGGTCTGGAGGATTAACTGGCAACAAGTAAACTCTCCTGAGTGGAGTAGGTGAGGACGTGTTCCCCGGTGAGGGAACAGTAGGCATCGATTTGACCTAGGATTTTCGGATGGGAATCCAAAGTCAGAATCGGATAGTCGGTGACTGTCAAATAATTATATTTATTGTGTTTGATTGTGCTAACTCTGTTTTCCAGGATATGTTTTTATATTCTGGACTAACACATTTTGCAGGGACGAAAAAGATCATTTTACCTCGGATGAACAGTACCTGAGGCGCCCTCCATGGAGCTTGGAGGCGCCTTTGGTCATCTGCGGAGAAAGCCTCGCGGTAAGGCATGAGGGCACCCTCCTGTTACCTAGAGCCCTAGAGCCAATTATTTGATAATTATATTTTGGACTTGTTGTATCATATTCTATATAAATAAAGGCATTTAGTTTTTGGTTATTATACTTACTTGTATTGGTGCCAAATAAACTAAGTATGATAACGTCCTTGAGTAAACGGTTCTCACCTATATCAATCGGTTAGTTGAACCGATAGTGAGATGATATAGGGAACACTACTCTAAATCATTCCTAGTCGAGTATTAACATTCAGGGACAATGTTAATGTAATAAGACAAGCATGTAGGTCAACTCGATGACTTGATCTCACAAGTCATGGATATGGAGATATCAAGTTGACACATGGGTATGCATTGGAGAATGTATACAGAATGACCCGCCATGAGAAAGTATCATGGATCGTTATATGAGTGTCATATACTTTCTCATGTGACTACTAGTATGACTATTGGTCCTTAGACCTGAAGTCACCATGGTTCCCTACATAAGGAGTTATGTACTTTGGTTTCGTCAAACGTCACCCGTAACTGGGTGGACTATAAGGCGATTACTGGGTATATAACGAATTTTGCAGAGGGATGTGAGTGATGTAGATGGGATCTATCCCTCCCATATGACAGGAATGACATCGGTATTCTTGATAGAGTTAGACCACGAACTGCATGGCCATGCCCAAATGAGTCAACATGAGATGTTGAGCTCATTTGCTCGAGTGAGTCTACTTGGAGTTCAAGATTTAGATTGATTAGAGTATGACACAGTCTATGCCTCACATTGATCAATCTAGATGTCTAGGATAGAAGGACAATGTCACATATTGTGAGGAGTCACAATTAGTAGTCACAAGGTGATGTTGGATCTCAACATTCTTGTAACTTGGGTAGCAATGATGTATTGGTAGATGCCGCTCATTGCTTATGTTTCTAAAGGAGTTTAGAAACATTGCCAACGTTACAAGACCTATTGGGTCACACACAAAGAACAAGTGGATGGAGATTGGGTTCATATGATGAACCAATTGGATTAGGTTCATATGATGCACCAAAGATTGGATTCAAATTAGACTTATTGAGTTAGACTCAATTAGATTCAATTGTTGAATGAGTCTAATTTAAATTTGATTCATTGAGTCAATTTATATTAATGAATTGAGATTCATTAAATTAAAATTGACTTGAATCAAAGGTTGGATTTAACTCAAAAAGGAAGATAATTGGTCAATTTTGACTTGACTAAATGGAAGTTGAAACATCAAGTTTGGCTTGATGTATTGCCACATCATGAAGGTTGACTCATCCTACATGGCATGACTAACCTTGCCACATCATTTCCACCTCATAATGGTGTGCCACCTCATGGAGGTTACACATCTTATACCACTTAATGTGGCCGGCCACATTAAATGAGGAGGTTACATTGTGTGGCCGGCCACACTAATGTGAGGAGGGGGTTTTCATTTGGTGGCATTCATGTGTGGTAATTGCTGCTTCTTCTTCTTCCTTGCTTCTTCCTCCTCTTTGCTTGCTGTTGTCGTGGGTTTCAAAGGAGGAGAAGGTGGTTGAGTGAATTCCAAGAGCATAAGGAAGAGTGAAGATCACAAAGGAGGATACTACTTCTTGAGTGTATGAGATTCTTTTTGCATCCTCTCTTTTTCTTCCTTTCAAATCCTACCCGAGATACCTAGAAAGTGCTAGCACACTTGGGGTGCTCTCTTCTCCATTCTTGTGTATGAGAGAACACACCTTGTTCACGTGGATCGTCGTTTTGAAACTCGTACTCGTATTTCAAAAGTTTTCTTCGCATGGATCCAATGGCTAGGGGGTTTCGGGGTTTCCACGACGCGAAAAAGCGGTTTTCGCGGCCCGAAAAACCCAACAGTGGTATCAGAGCCACGTGCGAAGACTTGTACGAGTTTAATTAGTATTTTTATGAAAAATATGCATACTGTAACATTCTATGAATTTCCTAATTTTTATGATTTTATGGGTATTTTTCTCGTAGAAGCGAAGCACAAGTGTTTCGGCACTTGTAGGCTTCGACTACCGAGAAGAATTTTCCAAAACGGCAAAGTTTCGCCCCAAAATTTTTTGGGACAGCGGGCTAAGGCGCTCTTGGATCGCTTAGGAGCAACTCGCGATGGTTAGATCGCGGGTAGGGGTACTGCCCCTAACCCCGCAAGGGGATTTGCTCCGCGATTGCGCCCGAAATCGCTAATCGGAACCGCCGGGAAATTGTACTCGTAAAAATTGTAAAAATTATAGAAAAATTACATAAAATTATAGAAATATATAATTTTAAATTATATATTATTTTTGTGATATTCATGGCCCATTGACCCAATTTGATTGGATAATTTGTGTTGTAATTCATAATACGGTCTGCGCGCCGTGATGTGATGTGTGTGTTGTACTTTTATTTTATTTTCACGACCTGCGCGTCGTGCCTTTCTCTTATATTCTAGTTGTAAATTAGATTTAGACTCGAATGTAACTCGAGTTTCAAAATTATAATGTAAATTTTGAAGCGGTGGAAGGTCCACACGAGACGGAGTTACGAGGAGGGCGCGAGCAACACAAGGTGGTCAAAGGAAGAAGCTTGAGAAGCTGTTGACCTTAGGTTGACCATCCGATCTTCTCATTGGCTTGAGAAGATCGTAGTAGGGCCATGACATAATCACAAAATTATTTGATTAATTATTTAATTAATTGTTTTGTATGTATGTGATGCATGCTAGTTAATTAAGTAATTAATTAGTGCCTTACGATTAGATTAGATCTAAGTCGTGCACATGATGCACCCTTCGATTAGATTAGATCTATCGAGTATATGATACACATCATCGTTTAGATTAGATCTAAATCACGTCAACTCCTAATGCCTACCATGCCGTGATTCCTACCACTACCTCGATCGCATGTTGTTGTTGAATCTGCCAAAGCAGAGCAACACATACTATCTTGGTAGGGTATGGAGGGACAATCTTGGTCCCGCCTATCAACGCATGGGTGAGTACAACTCAATTAGATTGAGTATTCCTAGTTAACTTGGTTGGATCGAGTATAACTATAGGCATTCTTCCAACGGTTGGAAAGATAGGTCAAAATCACATATATATTAACTCTCGGGCATATTAGCCAAAGCTAACTCGAGTTTTAATATTAATGCGGATTTTGATTCTATAAACAAGAGTTGCATAGAGATGTAATTGGTAATCGTTACCTACCGATCATACTAAATCTTTGGCGTATTAGTCAAAGCTAACTCAAGGGTTAGTATGATGTGGATCTTGTCCCACATGAATTATAGAATTCAGTGGGAGCATCATTTAGTTAAAGGCCTAATTAAATGATTAAAATATGATATTTATTTCTGCATTTATTTTTGTTGTAGAATTTCCATGACGTCAAACACAAACAACTTCTCTCTGCGTTCTGTCCTTAATAAGGACAAGCTCAATGGAGCAAATTTCCTGGACTGGTACAGGAACCTGAGAATAGTTCTCACCCAAGAACGTAAACTGTACGTTCTGGAGCAGCCCATTCCAGAGGCCCCTCCTGCCACTGCCACGCGAGCAGACCGAGATGCATACAAAAAGCATCAAGATGACGCATTAGATGTGTCCTGTCTTATGCTCACGACCATGAACTCTGAGCTTCAGAAGCAACATGAGTTGCTGGGCGCTTACGATATGGTTGAACATCTTTGTCACCTATATCAAGGACAAGCAAGGCACTGGAAGAGGAACTCCAAAGAATACCTGGAAGATCTTAAGAAGAAGAGAAATAAGATTTCTACTTCAGGTATACATGTTATAGAAGTTAACCTCTCTATTTCTTCATCGTGGGTATTAGATACCGGATGTGCTTCGCACATTTGTACTAATGTACAAGCGCTGAGAAATAGCAGGGCATTGACGAAGGGTGGGATAGACCTACGAGTAGGCAATGGAGCACGGGTTGCTGCTATTGCTGTAGGAACTTACCATCTATCTCTGCCCTCTAGGCTTGTACTAGAATTAGATGATTGTTGTTATGTGTCTGCCTTGACTAAGAACATAATTTTAGTTTCTTGTTTGGACAAGAAAGGATTTTCGTTTACAATAAAGAACAAATGTTGTTCCGTCTATTTAAACGAAATGTTCTATTGTAGTGCACCTCTGATAAACGGACTCTATATTCTAGACCTTGAGAGCCCTATCTATAACATTAGTACCAAGAGGTTCAAGTCAAATGACACGAACCAAACCTATCTCTGGCACTGTCGCTTAGGTCATATAAATGACAAGCGCTTATCCCAGCTCCATAAGGATGGTTTGCTGGACTCATTTGATTTTGAATCTTATGAGACGTGTGAGTCATGCCTACTAGGCAAGATGACCAAGACTCCCTTTAGTGGACACAGCGAAAGAGCGACTGATTTGTTAGGACTCATACATAGTGATGTATGTGGCCCTTTCAATGTCGCTGTTAGAGGCAGTTATAGGTACTTCATCACATTTACTGATGATTTCAGTAGATATGGTTATGTGTACTTGATGACACATAAGTCTGAATCCTTTGAAAAGTTCAAAGAATTCAAGAATGAAGTACAGAACCAGCTTGGCAAGAGTATTAAGATACTTCGATCAGATCGAGGTGGAGAATACCTTAGCCATGAGTTTCGTGACTACCTAGCTGAGTGTGGGATTCTATCCCAACTCACTCCTCCTGGAACACCACAGTGGAATGGTGTATCCGAAAGGAGGAATCGTACCCTATTAGATATGGTACGATCGATGATGAGTCACACAGATCTTCCGACATACCTTTGGGGCTATGCTCTAGACACGGCAGCTTTTATACTCAACCGAGTTCCATCCAAGGCCGTGATAAAGACACCATATAAGATATGGACTGGGAGAGATGCCCAGGTATCTTTCATGAGGATTTGGGGTTGTGAGGCTTACGTTCGACGTCAAGTCTCAGACAAGTTAGGACTCAAATCCGACAAGTGCTACTTTATGGAATATCCCAAGGAAACTAAGGGATATTACTTCTACATTCCCAGTCAGCACAAGGTAGTTGTGGCAAAGACTGGGGTCTTTCTAGAAAGGGACTTTGTTTCTAGAAAGACTAGTGGGAGCGCGTTCGATCTTGAAGAAGTTCAAGATGCGAATAATAGCACTGATGCCTCGATGGAAATTGAACTGGAACCACAAAGTGTTGTGGATGATGTTGTTCCACAAGGAGTTGAGGAACAACAACCAGTTCAAGTAGACATACCTCATCGCAGGTCTGATAGGGTACGTCGTCAGCCTGAGAGATACTCATTTCTCTTGTCTGACCATGATGACGTTGCGCTCATAGAGGATGAGCCTACCACCTATCAGGAAGCTGTATGAGACCAGATTCCTAGAAATGGCTAGAGGCCATGAGATCCGAAATGGAATCCTTGTACACCAACCAAGTATGGACTTTGGTTGATCCACCTGAAGGGGTAAAACCCATTGGGTGTAAGTGGGTCTTTAAGAGAAAGACTGACATGGATGGACTTATCTATAAGGGTCGCTTGGTAGCTAAAGGTTTCAAGCAGATTCATGGTATTGACTATGATGAAACCTTTTCTCCAGTAGCGATGTTTAAGTCCATTCGGATCGTGCTTGCTATTGCAGCACGATTACGAGATCTGACAGATGGACATCAAACCCGCGTTTCTGAATGGAAACCTACTCGAGGATGTGTACATGACACAACCTGAGGGTTTTGTAGATCCACAGCATACTAGCAGAGTATGCAAGCTGCATAGGTCCATTTATGGACTAAAGCAAGCTTCTCGGAGCTGGAATCTTCGATTCAATAATGCAATCAAACAGTTTGGTTTCATCAAGAACGAAGATGAACCTTGTGTCTACAAGAAGATTGTAGGGGACATAGTTGTCTTCCTCATATTGTATGTGGATGACATACTACTCATTGGGAAGGACATCCTTATGCTTCAGTCTGTCAAGACCTGGCTAGGGAGTTACTTCTCAATGAAGAACTTAGGTGAGGCATCCCGCATTCTAGGAATACAGATCTATAGAGATAGATCTAAGAGATTTCTTGGCCTAAATCAGAGTACATACATTGACAAGGTACTCCTTCGGTTTGCCATGCAAAACTCCAAGAAGGGATTTCTGCCGATGTCACATGGCGTGAGTCTTTCGAAGACTCAAGGTCCCTCTTCTAGAGAGGAGAGAGACCGCATGGATCAGATCCCTTATGCCTCAGCCATAGGATCGATCATGTACGCCATGCTATGTACTCGACCTGATGTCTCGTATGCTTTGAGCATGACGAGCAGATACCAGTCAGATCCAGGTGAAAGTCACTGGATAGCGGTAAAGAATATTCTTAAGTACTTAAGAAGGGCTAAAGAATATTTCTTGATATATGGAGGCAATGATGAGCTAGCTGTAAAGGGTTACAGTGATGCTAGCTTCCAGACCGACCAGGATGACTATAGATCGCAGTCGGGGTTCGTGTTTTGCATTAATGATGGTGTTGTGAGCTGGAAGAGTTCAAAGCAGGACACAGTAGTTGATTCTACGACAGAAGCCGAGTATATTGCTGCATCATAGGCAACAAAGGAGGCAGTTTGGATTCGCAAGTTCATCACTGAACTTGGGGTGGTTCCTAGCATTGCTGACCCTAATGAGCTCTATTGTGACAACAATGGAGCTATAGCACAGGCGAAGGAACCTCACTCACACCAGCGGACCAAACACATACTACGGCGCTTCCATCTCATTTGAGAGATCATCGAGAGAGGAGATGTGAAGATTTGTAGAGTACCTACAGAGGCTAACATCGCAGATCCCTTGACCAAGGCTTTGGCACAGAGGAAGCATGATGGTCACAATAGGTCATTAGGGCTTAGAGCCTACACTGATTGGCACTAGTGCTAGTGGGAGATTGTTAGCTAGAGCCCTAGAGCCAATCATTTGATGATTGTATTTTCGACTTGTTGTATCATATTCTATATAAATAAAGGCATTTGGTTTTTGGTTATTATACTTACTTATATTAGTGCCAAATAAACTAAGTATGATAACGTCCTTGAGTAGACGGTTCTCACCTATATCAATCGGTTAGTTGAACCAATAGTGAGATGATATAGGGAACACTACTCTAAATCATTCCTAGTCAAGTATTAACATTCAGGGGCAATGTTAATGCAATAAGACTAGCATATAGGTTAACTCGATGACTTGATCTCACAAGTCATGGATATGGAGATATCAAGTTGACACATGGGTATGCATTGGAGAATGTATACTGAATGACCCGCCATGAGAAAGTATCATGGATCGTTATATGAGTGTCATATACTTTCTCATGTGACAATTAGTATGACTATTGGTCCTTAGACCTGAAGTCACCATGGTTCCCTACATAAGGAGTTATGTACTTTGGTTTCGTCAAACGTCACCCGTAACTGGGTGGACTATAAAGGCGATTACTGGGTATATAACGAATTTTGCAGAGGGATGTGAGTGATGTAGATGGGATCTATCCCTCCCATATGACGGGAATGACATCGGTATTCTTGATAGAGTTAGACCACGAACTGCATGGCCATGCCCAAATGAGTCAACATGAGATGTTGAGCTCATTTGCTCGAGTGAGTCTACTTGGAGTTCAAGATTTAGATTGATTAGAGTATGACACAGTCTATGCCTCACATTGATCAATCTAGATGTCTAGGATAGAAGGACAATGTCACATATTGTGAGGAGTCACAATTAGTAGTCACAAGGTGATGTTGGATCTCAACATTCTTGTAACTTGGGTAGCAATGATGTATTGGTAGATGCCGCTCATTGCTTATGTTTCTAAAGGAGTTTAGAAACATTGCCAACGTTACAAGAACCTATTGGGTCACACACAAAGAACAAGTGGATGGAGATTGGGTTCATATGATGAACCAATTGGATTAGGTTCATATGATGCACCAAAGATTGGATTCAAATTAGACTTATTGAGTTAGACTCAATTAGATTCAATTGTTGAATGAGTCTAATTTAAATTTGATTCATTGAGTCAATTTATATTAATGAATTGAGATTCATTAAATTAAAATTGACTTGAATCAAAGGTTGGATTTAACTCAACAAGGAAGATAATTGGTCAATTTTGACTTGACTAAATGGAAGTTGAAACATCAAGTTTGACTTGATGTATTGCCACATCATGAAGGTTGACTCATCCTACATGGCATGACTAACCTTGCCACATCATTTCCACCTCATAATGGTGTGCCACCTCATGGAGGTTACACATCTTATACCACTTAATGTGGCCGGCCACATTAAATGAGGAGGTTACATTGTGTGGCCGGCCACACTAATGTGAGGAGGGGGTTTTCATTTGGTGGCATTCATGTGTGGTAATTGCTTCTTCTTCTTCCTTGCTTCTTCCTCCTCTTTGCTTGCTGTTGTCGTGGGTTTCAAAGGAGGAGAAGGTGGTTGAGTGAATTCCAAGAGCATAAGGAAGAGTGAAGGTCACAAAGGAGGATACTACTTCTTGAGTGTACGAGATTCTTTTTGCATCCTCTCTTTTTCTTCCTTTCAAATCCTACCCGAGAGCCCTAGAAAGTGCTAGCACACTTGGGGTGCTCTCTTCTCCATTCTTGTGTGTGAGAGAACACACCTTGTTCGCGTGGATATCACTAGAGAGTTGTCTACGTTGACAACTTCGAGATTCAGCGTACCTTGGACGAGCGGGATACGCGAAGGGCACGCATCGAAGGTATATAATATTTTTCCTTTGTAGATCTACTGTAGATCGTCATTTTGAAACTTGTACTCATATTTCGAAAGTTTTCTTCGCACGGATCCAATGGCTAGGTGGTTTCGGGTTTCCGCTACGTGAAAAAGCGGTTTTCGCGGCCCGAAAAACCCAACACCTCCATGGGTTTGAAGGCACCTTCAGGTGGATAAGAGATGACTTCTTCAGATCTCATCCTCGGTACAAGGTCGACGGGGATGAGGGTGCCCTCCAAGATGTTGGAGACGCCCTCAACGGGCTTTATAAGCCTGTCTCGAGTAAGAGCTGATGAAAACACATTCTAAGCGATCTTTTAGCTGCGCACTACCAACGAGACATTCCGACTAAGCCAGAACTTGACCTCGACAACCAGAAGCTTTGAATTTGAGATTACATTATTGTCGGTATAATTTATTACTGCATTCATTATTGTACTTGTTTGTAATATTTTTGAAGCTATAGTGTTTGCCCATCGAAAGCACTCTTACATGCAGGCCTTAGAGTAGCAGTCACCACAGGCTCCGAACCAAGTAAATCTTTAGTGTCTTTTCTGTGTTTTTGTTATTATTCTGCTACATTTACTCGTTAAGTCTTCTGAAAAGAAAGTGAAAGCCACAAGTGCTACCCTCTACCGCTTTCGATCCAACAATTTTTAAAACCTATGCCTGGACTTTTAGGTACTCATCAATTTTAGGGGGGGGAGCTTCAAACTAAATCTCTCACAAATTTCAAATTTTTCTTTACAAAATTTTCATATTTTTTCTCTTTTCAAATTTTTCAAAATTTTGCCTTTACTACAATTTTTAAAATATATTTTTCAAATTCTTTCCTTTACAAAAATTTTAATATTTTTCCTTTATAAAATTTTTTAAAATTTTTCCTTTACAAAAATTTTTAAAATATATTTTTACAAAATTGTTAAATTTTTTCCTTTAGCAAACTTTTTAAAATTTTGCCATTACTAAAATTTTCAAAATTCTTTACTTTACAAAATTTTTCCTTTATAAACTTTTCAAAATTTTGCCTTTCTAAAAATTTTCAAAATACATTTTTACAAATTTGTTAAGCATTTTTCCTTTATCAACTTTTTAAAATTTTGCCATTACTAAAATTCTTCAATTTAAATTTTTAAAATTATTTACCTTACAAAATTTTTAAAATTTTGAGTATTTACTCTAGTTTTCAGAATCTAATTTTACTTAAGTCTGTTTGTTTCCCCTAGTTTTGATGTGTGTCAAAGGGGGAGAGATAAGGAATTCAAGGGGAATTATTTAACTCAAGGGGAGAAAAGAGTTAAAATGTTCATTTATTTATTTAACTCTGTATGTTAAACTTAACTGTGAACCTTAAGTTGCCAAACATTAAAAAGGAAGAGATTGTTGGTGCAGAGTGTACCAAAATCAAACTTGAGTTTTGAGGTTGACAAAGGTTCAAGTTAAGTCTTGTTGTGATCTGACAAGTTGACCAAGTGTGCAGGTTGTTTACTCAACGTATAAAGTCCTAGTTGGAGGCTAGGCAGGAAAGACTTAGTAGATCGTGGAAGCCAAATGGAAAGTCCAAGCGGGTCGAAAGGACTTGACACTTGGTAAGGAAGCTCAATAGGTTTGGAGGACCGAAGATCGAGGGAAAGTCCTGGGTGGCTGATCCAATGCTAAGTGGCAAAGTCCAAATAGATCTGGAGGACCAAGGTTTGGTAGGTAGGTTGAGGTAAGCAACTAGAGGAGTGACAGTGAGGTCATGTTCCGAAAGGAAACAAACCTTAGATCACTGATCCAACTAAAGAAACTGGGAAGGTTTCTAAGTTAATATCAAGAAAGTTCTACTGTCAAATATTACTCATGAATTATATATATTACTGTGCTAACCTTTGTATTGTAGGAATATTCTGTTTAACCCTGTGTTGCATGTTCAGCCTGATTGGTCGACCAAACATAGGGATTGGTCAACCGAACCATCTTGACTCAAACCAAAGATCAGTTTGGACCAAAGCAGAGCACATTCCGATCGAAGTTTGATCAGTCGACTGAACCAAAGGATCGGTCGACCGAACCATGATGATGTGGCACAGTACAGATCGATTAGAAGCAAAGATGGAAGCTAGCCAGATTGGTTAACCAAAGCAGAGGATCGATCGATCGAACAATCATCGCATTAAAGATGCATTAATGAAGAATCTCAACAAATGGGGAATGCTCACCGTTCGATTGACCGAACAATGGGATCAGTCGACCGAATCATTAAGTATCATCAATGCTTAAAGATTGGATTTGATCGAAGCTCAGTGAAGGAAGGGAGCGAGTTCGGTCGATCGAACCTGAGGATCGGTCGACCAAACGTTGACCATTCTTATAAAAAGAGCTCGAGGTTCAAGGCTCAGCAATTAATCCATTCACCAATTTATCTCTGTTCAAAGCTGCTCGTATTGCTACTCTGCGCTTCATCTTCAAGCAAGCTACTACTTCAATCAAGTGTCGACTGAGCTTCAACTTTCATCTACTATCGGTATAATTTTATATTGCTTGCATTATACTTAGTTTCAATAAGATAGTAGATTGTTATTATCTTATATTACTCATTTTACGAATTACTTCTTTCCGAAGGTTTCAAAAAGAAGAATTATAGTGAATATCCCAACGGTGTGGTCAATGATCACGGGCCTTGGAGTTGGAGTCGACTTAGGCTCCGAACCAAGTAACCAAAACGTGTTTTTACTTTCTACTGCACTACTCATGTTTTAAATGTTTCAAAAGAAAGAGTTTTTTAAAAAGCAATATTCACACCCCCACTCTCTATCGCACTTTCTCGATCCTTCAATCATGTCTCATCTCTTGAAAAGAATCTGAAAGGGAAGTGGCAGATCTAGTGGAGAAAAAGAGCCATCAAAGTTAAAAGGCAAGGAGAAAGCTATGACAAAGGGCAAAGGCAAGAGGATAGCACGTGGTGAAGGTAACGATAATGAAATTCATATTATCTTTAGAAATGATGAGCATAAAGCTAGATATGATATTCTTGTTACTAGAAAGATTGTCTGCACAAGATACATGGATCAAACTATAATGGATGTTTTAGGAATTATAAATCATGTAGATTGGATGATTGGTGCTTTTGAGTGGGATGATATGATATACACACATCTACCTACATATCCTCGCATCGTGTTTGAATTTTTAAGTTCAATTGATGTCGACTACTCTAATGAAGATGATTAAATTGGAAAAATTAGTTTTAGACTAATAGATCAGGATTTTTAGTAGATATTTAGTGACTTTAACAATTATTTTAACTTGTCCACCAATGACTCTCGTAGATTTCATTCAAGATTTAATTGGAACGGTTTTTGGAGATATATCACCGGAGTAGACAACCCTTATGAGCCCTCTAGAGCTAAGGCTTCCCACATGCAAAATCCCATTTTTAGATACTTGCACCATGTCATGAGCAAAACCATCTTTGGTAGGGGGGATAGTGATGGAGTTGTTAGAAAAATGGAACTTTATTCTCTTTGGGCTATGTTAAATAGGGTTGACTTGGATTCTGATTTCCATTTTTTGTAAAACCTTGTGAGAGCCGGAAAAGTAGCCTTGGGGTTGATTGTTTTTGCGGATTGATCACTCAAATAGCTATAAATCTGGGTTGTAATCTTAATGAGTTGGAAATCATTCATGGCAACAACAAGATCGATATCGATGCATGTCTTACCATGAAGATGATTTGTCGGGATGGGGATGGGTTTGCCTTTCCTAGGAGAGATGATTTCCCATTACCTCTACCTTGTCCCGAGCATACCTTGGTTCACAACCTCGCTAATTGGGTGATCACCGATATTGTTCCTGAGTATATTCCTTCCTTGTCCAGAGACACCGAGACCCACCTTGAGCCCTCATTATCTGGACACCTACAGCCATCGGGACATCCAGAACCTTGCTAGGCACTCTTTTGCTATGGTATGGGTCATTCCAGATTTGACTTTTCTGACTTCCATGCCTCTTTAGACTCACTTCATGATAAGCATGAGGCCCAACGACAAATGTTGGAGGGCCGCTTTAATTTCTCAGATGACCAGTTTCAAGAGGTGCATGATCACTTTCGGTTCACGAGAAATTTTCAAGGCTAGGTGGCTGAGTTTGTCCAAGATTATGGCACTGACCAGGCAAGAATGAGAGAATTTATGGAGGGCATGAGTGTCACTAGTCAACAAGTAGACGCTCTTTATAAATACTATAGGATCCTCGGTCAACCTCCAGGTTTCCCTAGTTTCCCTTCTTGCTGACTGCGTAGACCTCCCTTTCCCCCACCTCCACCACCATTCTGATTTCATCGGGATGATGAAAATTTTATGTCTGGGGGGGTGTTTGCACAACCTGAGTTTTCTGCATTTTCATTTATTTTGCTCTTTCATTTGTTTTGTTTGTTCTACACTTTGTTTTGCTTTGCTTGCTTCAATTTTTGCTTATGTTCTTGCTTTGTTTGCCAAATTTATTTTGATCATCATTTGACTGTCCTTTAAATTATTTTGTGGCATACCAAGAACATCATTTCTCACTACTCCTGACTTGTCCAATAGCAAAATTGTTTGCACATTTATTTCTTGATTCATGTTGTTGTGAACATAATGCTAGTATGTTTAGTATACCTCTTTTCTCTATCTCAAGTAGCATGAAATGAGCTAAGTATTATTCGGAGACAAATTTAGTTTTGGGCTAACCTTAAGGATCTAATTTTTACTTTACTTAAGCTTGAATGGTTAATATTATTGGAATAGTCATGATTCATCTTATTTGTTTAGTACTTTAGTTTCTATGGTAATTTCTTGAATTACATTTTCGTTACTGGATGACCTCAGATCATGTCAACTCATTTAGAAAAATAAAAAAAATCCCAACATTTACAATTATATTTGTATTCGTATTAGTGCTTCAACTTCAAAGCACCAAAAAAATGAATAAGGGATTTAAAAATAGTTATCGTGAGTGGAAACTAATAATTTACCCCTTTGAGACCAAGTTAGGTTACTGGGAAAATAAATATTATGTTTCTATTGATTTCGAGTAATCATTTGAGACCTTGTGTAGTTTAAGGAATATGAACCAACTGTGCGGCAGGTAAGTGTCTATCACCGGGAACTTAAGGAACTCAATTGGATGACGACTTGACTAGGATAGAGATTGAAACTTAAAGAGTTTGGGTCACTCATTACACCGTGCACAAGAACTTATGCTTAGGTCATACTTAAGTTATCTCTACGATCATGCTCACCAATGAAACTTGTGGATAGAGTCAGGAAAGAGAACTAGGGATTATGATGCTTTATAGGAGCACATGAATCTAGATTGTGGCATTTTGCTTGAGGATAAGCAAAGGTTTAAGTCTGGGGATGTGATGTGCATAAATTATATACACTCTTATGCATGTTTTAATGCACATTGACATACTTTACACATGCTTTATCTATGTATTTTTACACCTCTTGTCTTACTTTCAGCATAATTACTCTTCTTTGTTGGAGATTTTCTCTTTGAGCATTTTTTATTTACAGGAGTCATTTTTGGAGTAAAAATGACATTTTACAGTCGATCCGGAGAGAAAACGACAATGGCCATGTGACCCCACACGGCCGTGTCAAAGAAGTAAGGAGGAGGATGTCTCTGGCCGTGTGAAGCCACACGGTCGTGTGGCTTTACCAGAGGAGGAGCAAGTCATGGCCATGTGATCCCCCCCCCCTCACGGCCATGCAATATTTCCAGAGGACAAGCAGACTTTGGTCGTGTGAATCCACACGACCGTGTGGCCAAGCATATAAGACGAAGAACACGACCATGTGAATCCACACGGCCATGCAACCCATTCAGAGGCAAAGCAGAAAATGATCGTGTGAAACCATACGGCCATGTCATCCAGGTCGAGACCAAGAAGATTCCGACTGTGTGGAGGCCACATGACCGTGCCACGGACCGTGTGGTGCCCTTGCCCTGCACTATAAAAGGGGATTTCTTCCCCTTTCCAAGGGGAGAAGGCTCTCACTTTGGGGAGATCCATCTTGGTGCTGATCCACATCTTATTCAACCTTCATTCGATGATCAAAAGCTATTTTTATCGTCATATCAACTCTAAAAGCTTGGGATTGGATCCGAAGACCACTCAACATATTGGATAAGCATTTCTTCTCCTTTTCCTTTCTCATTTAGGATTTAAATGCTTGTAATATATATGTCTTTGGATCTCTATCTTACTGTCATGGGGTAGATCCCTTGTTCTAGGATTAAGGGAGTAGTTGTGGTGTGATTTGATGTAAAACTCATGGATATGACAATTTCCTATCTAAATGATGTTAGCATGCTTTGTATCTATATGATCCTATGTGAATGAATGTGTTTGGGCTTAATTATCATGTTTGATTGAATGTTTGTGTGTGCTTATAGATCCCATAAAGGGATATCATAGATCATATGACCAAGGGATTCTAGTGATAGGTAGATCCCATTAACGAACATCTAGGTTGTCATCTTGAAAGGAGAAGCAAGTCTCTCCAAGGAAGTGGGGTAATTGTATGCAATTATATCTTCATCTCTATGTGTATTGACTAGTGTGTGTGTTTCTGTGTTGTATGATCGAGGGGACCTAGTGACAGAGGTAACCCGTTAATGGACTTCGTAGGAATCACTCCTATTTGATTGCTGGTGATGTTGATCTAAGTCCCTTGCCGGTTGTCCTATGCAGGGGAGAACCGGCAACTTCCTACAAATGCATGTAAATTGAGGATAATGAATTGGTAAACCAAGTTGCATTGATAAACATCACAATGAAACCAAACTCATAGAACACTCACAACCCCAAGTTCCTCTTTATCTTTCTTATTTCTAAGTCTTGTTTCTTTTACTTAGCACATTGCTTGTCTTAGTTAATCATTTAGCTAGTTCTACGTGAGACATCGCTAGTGCTTATAACCAGTCCTTGTGGGTTTAATATTTTTTTTATTACTGACAACAAAACCATACACTTGTAGTTTATAACATTAGGTCATATACATAATCAGGCTCTGTGAGAAGCCCACATAGCTAGCAACCCAAGAGGTTCATAGTCCAAAAGCCAATTATGGCCATTACTACAATGCATGGGTTTGTCAGAGGATCATACCTATGTATGGATACTTACACCACCTACATGTCGATGTGATTGATAAATGCAGTATAAGCATGATGATGTGACAGATTCACTAATTGTAGGATAATGTCTCATCAATGCGGAGATTATGAGGGGAATTATAAAAAGGGATCCTTTTTTGTTGGCACAGGTATGCATACATGCATATTTACGCATATTCTTCTTCTACTTGCTACTGTTTGCTTTGTGCCACCACTGATTTTTGACTTGACTATCGGAGTAGCTGCGCCAGGGACCCCAGGCCTACTTACTAATAGTTTCCCTCTTTTCTCGAGGGTTCTAGGAGCTGATCCATCGACACACCATGTCACCGGCGGCCCATCCTCATCACTTCTAGACAAGATCACTATGCTTAAGCATCCTGAAGAACCATAAGATCTGTTACATAATGTCCCGACCAAAAGCATCTTGAAGATCCACTAGATCAGTTATGTAATGTCCTAACTAGAAGCATTTTGAAAATCTGATCTAGATCAATTATGTAAGAGCATTCACAGTGGAAGCTCCTTCGAAGCTCCCACTGCCAACAACGTGGCAAAAGGGAGGGGGCTCCCTCCCATAGTGGGAGGGAGCTCCTTAGTTCTTCTCAAGGAGCGGCTCCATGTTTACTAAGTCGGTCCTTCAAATTTATTTAATTAAAATGATTTCTTTATTTTTTTTAATTTTTTTTTTTAAATGATTTTTTACTTAAAAATTGTTATGATATATAATTTTTGTTTTTACTAAAAAACACGTTATTTTTAAATTTTTATTTTAAAAAACATGTTATTTTTAATTAAAATTTTTTAATAATATATAATGTAAGATATGAGAGATGAGAGATGAGAAATATATATAATGAAAAAGTGTGGGACCGGTGAAAGAGTTGTTGAGAGATTTTTTTATAATGGAGAGATGTATTAAATTTTTTACTTTTGACATGACGTGGACATGGTAACAAGGGAGCTCTCCAAGAGCTCCCATGATTTTGGTTGCTCTAATGTTCTGATTTAAAGCATCTTGAAGATTTGTTATGCCTCTTCTAGCTACTTCCTGAGGCATATAAGGATCATGTTGGCCCTAGGCGATGAGTCCACATTAGAAGAGATAGTCTGATCCCTCTCCTCCCTCATAGATCTATCGCCATTGACCCCATTGGTTGACTCAACCAACTCGAGCACCCTATCAACTCGATAGCTCAAACACTCAATAGCTCGAGCACTTGGGCCACTCAATGACTAAGGCACTCGAGGCACTCAGTGACTCAGGCACTCGGTCATTCAATGCTCAACCACTTGGCCATTTGGTGCTTGACCACTTTCCCTTTGGCTACTCAGCTATTCAGCACTTGATGCTTGACTACTCAATCTCTCAATGACTCAATTACTCAACCCTTCAATACTCGACATTCAACCACTCAGTCATTCGGTGCTCGATCACTCATCTATTTGGTGCTTCAGTACCATGATATCATTTGCCCTCCAAGACAGAGTTTCCCTATGGTCTCATCGTTGAGCCTAAGCCCCTCTAGGATAATGAGGACTTCTTCTTGACTACTTTTATAACTTTTTATAGTTACGAAATCTAAAATCATGTGATCATTATCTATAATTACTTCATGGAATTTTTCATGTTTTTTTTATCTCTCCTCTAAGCCCTAGGTCTTCAGATCATGATACAATATTTAATCTCCCCATGGGATTGAGTCATTATTCCTCCTCATTATCAAGTCTAACCTTTAATCATTTTATCCCAGACTCTATGAGCATTCAAAAGTTAAGAGATCAAGCTATTCTCTCTCTAACTCTATGGGCATTTAGGAGTTGAGGGATTGAATTATTCAATTCCCAACTCCATGGACATTTGTGAGTCAAGAGATTAAGCTATTTTTTAGCACTTGGTTGGATGACCCCCAAGGCCTTGGCCAGACATAGCATTTTTTCTCCTGGTCCATGGCTAAATGACCCTTGAGTCCTTGGCCTGGTGCGATATTATATTTTCCCAATCATTCGCCAAAGGGTTTTGGCCCAACACGGTATTTCTTCTCCTAGTTCTTGGTCAACAAGTCCTTGGACCCAAGAAACCAGAGTTATTAGTTCGACTAGGTATTTCTTCTCTCAATCCTTGGCTAGTCGAACCCCCAAGTCCTTAGTTTAGCAAGGTATTCATTCTCCTAGTCCTCGATCGGTCAAGCTCCCGAGTCCCTGTGCCCCATGGGATATATTCTCTCCCCAACTCCACGGGTAGGGTATTTAGAAGTCAATTGATCAAGTAATTCTCTCATTGATTCTATGGATCTTCAAAAGTCTAGGGATCAAACTATTTTCTCTTGACCTCTCAATCAATCGGGCTCCTTCTAATCCCTTGAACAAGGTCAACTTGATTTCTCTAGACCTCTCTATTGGTCCCGGTAGCGGCCGGCTAGAGGGGGGAGAATAACCCTGCAATCAAAAATGAACCTTCCTCGAACTTTTATAGCGTAATTAAATCTAACATTTGCATAAACATAATTAAGAAATTAAATAAAGAAAAAGAGGTACAATCAATTTATTTGGTTACAACCGGGGAGGTTGTTAATTCAAGGAAGTTAAAAGTGTACTAAAACTCCCCTTCAGGTTGAGAAACCTCTTTATAATAATTTTCACATTCAATTATAGAACATAACTCAAGAAGATTCAATTACAAGTGTTGTGTTCTATTTCCTAGGTCCAGGGGTCATTTTATAGCCCCTGGAAAACCTTATCCTTGGTTGGAAGGCGCCTTCCATAGGGCTGGAAGGCACCTCCAGCAAGTCGCCAGTAGATAAAAGTTTATCCACTGCCAATGGCAAAATCTACCTGGTTGAAGGCGCCTTCATACTGTTCATAGAAGACGCCTTCCAACCATAGAAGGCACCTTCAACTTCCTTTGAAGGTGCCTCCAGCAGCACTTACAGTCACGTTATGCTCTTTTGCCACTCAGATCATCTAGGTGATTTTGGTCAACCGTAATAGGGCTCACCTGAACCCATTTTCCTGCCTTCTCCTTGAGTAGGCTTCCACTCCGATTTCTCGTCACTCGGACCGCTACGCACGTCCTTCTTATCTGCCGGTGTACTCTTCCGCAACACCTCGTCCCTTAGATGCACCGAACCTATTGGCTCTCTCCCGTGTCATCCTTCTCGCTAGTTACGTCTTTCGCTCGACTTTCTGTGCTCCTAAGCTCCTACACACTTAGACACAGGGTTAAACATCAACAAAACCTAACCTGATTTGGTTGATCACATCAAAAATGCCATAAGGTATCAACAATCTTCCCCTTTTTAATATGATCAAACCCAAGTTAAGTTAGGATAATTAAAAAAATTTTAATTTTTTCAAGTAAGAAAATTTTTATAAGTAAAATTTGCTAGAAAAATTTTACAAAAAAATTATTAAAAAAATTTTCAAATAAAAAAGTTTTTAACCTTTTTGCAAGAAAAAAAATTTGCAAGTACCCTCTAGACTTGTTCTTCCCTACTCCCCCTTTTGATCACATTAAAAATGAGGTTCATTTAAAAGTCTAAGAGTAAAAATAATAAAACCAATGAAAAAAAATCTAACTATTTTAAAAAGATAAGAATTAATAAAAAAAATATTTAATTAATTTTTTAACAGAAGATTAAGGTATTTTTATAACTTCTAAATGCTTAACAGTTAATTAATTAAATACTTATTTCAATAATTGACTTCCAGGCAATGGCGAGGCACTAGACCTTCTTAGATATTAGAACAACAACCACTTTCTAGACAAAGCCTCTTAAAGAAATTTAATATTTAATTTACTTTGAAAGTCATAATTTAAAAACATTCAATCCAAATATGATTTTGGAATCCAATATAGGTTCCTTCCTACTGGATTAATTAAAAATTTCATAAGTATGTATTTCTGTGAAATTTTCCTAATCTGGCTCTTATGGTGTTTAAGGTACCAATTCAATCCACTATATTTTCTAATATATTGAATATTTGAGCATGCATGATTTTTAAAATTTTCTATTTCATTTTTGAAGCTTTCATTTTCAATTTTTATTTTATCAAATTCTTATAATCGACAAGATTTAGATAGAGTTGATTTCAATTCATTAATTTCTTTTTCTGATTTATAGTAAATTTTTGTTAATAGTTTTATAAACTTAAATAACTTGTCAAGAGGAAGAGACCGTACCTGACTTACCTTGTCGATCCTGTGATCTGAAGCTCTCCCTGAAATACTACTTTCTTTCAATGTCTCTCCCCCTTCATCGATGCTTTCGATGCTCATTTCAAATGAGCTTGCTTTGTCTCCTTCTTCTTGGTGACTTGCCACTTGTGTAAGTTCGGCGATGGCTTTAATTTCTGATTCAGACTATGTTTCGTCCCACATCGCCTTCATATTCTTGTACTTGTTCACTTGGGTTGGCTTCTTTTTCTTGCTCTTGTCCTTGTCTTTTAATTTAGGGCAGTTATCTTTTACATGCCCTTCTTCATTGCAATGGTAGCATCTTATCCTTCTTTTTCTACCCTACACTTGATTAAATCTTTTAATTTTAAATAACTTTTTAAACTTACGTACCATTAGTGTTGTTTCATTATCATCGAGAGAAGATTCTAAATCTTGTTCGTCTGCCTTTGCCTTTAAGGCAATGTTATGCTCCTTCTTCGGACTTACACATCTCATTTCATGGACTTCAAAAGTTGAAAATATTTCTTCTAAAGTAGTTGAATCTAGATCCTTAGATATATAATAAGCATCTACTAATGATGCCCATTTAGTATTTCTAGGGAATGCGTTAAGAGCGTACCTTAGCAAATCTCGATTACTTACCTTTTCTCCAAGATTCGTGAGTCTAGTGATGAGCTCCTTGATCCTTGAGTGAAGGTGTGCAATGATTTTTCCTTCTTCCAATTTGATGTTACTGATTTAGTTTCTGAGCAAATCCCGTCTCGTGAGTTTCACCTTCGAGGTTCCTTCGTGTAGTTACAAGAATTTCTCCCAGAGCTCCTTCATAGACTCATAGGCTTCGATCCAGTTGACTTTTTGTGGTGGTTAGACGCTTAACAGATGGAACTCTGCTTTGTCGTTTGCCATAAAATTGGCCTGCTCCTTTTTGGTCCAATGATATTTTTCTTTGCCTTCAGGTGCTACAAAACTAAATTCCATTATTAAAAGTCAATCGAAATTAGTTTTTAAAAATACCTCCATCTTCTTCTTCCGGTTGGTGAAATCCCCCTCGAATTTCGGTGGATAGATGCTTGATCCAGTTATCTCGTGTACTTCGTTCAGTAGTTAATCCTCCTGAAGCAAACTTGGCTCTGATAACACTTGTTGGTCCCTGTAGCAGTCGGCTAGAGGGGGAGAATAGCCCTATAATCAAAAATGAACCTTCCTCGAATTTTTATAGTATAATTAAATCTAACACTTGCATAAACAGAATTATAAAATTAAATAAAGAAAATGATGCACAATCGATTTACTTGGTTACAATCAGGGAGGTTGTTAATCCAAGAAAGTTAAAAGCATACTAAAGCTCTCCTTCAGGCTGAAAAGCCTCTTTACAGCAATTTGCGCACTCAATTATAGAATAGAACTCAAGAAGATTCAGTTACAAGTGTTGTGTTTTATTTCCTAAGTCCAGGGGGCATTTTATAGCCCCTGAAAAATCTTATCCTGGTCTAGAAGGTGCCTTCCATAGGGTTGGAAGGCGCCTCCAGCAAGGCGCAAGTGGATAAAAGTTTATCCACTGCCAATGGAAAAATCTTCCTGGTTGAAGGCGTCTTCCATAGAGTTGGAAGGCGCCTTTGTACTGTTTATAGAAGGTGCCTTCCAGCCATGGAAGGGGTCTTCCACAGAAGGCGTGAAGGCACTTTCAACTTCCTTTGAAGGTGCCTGTAAAATACTGGAAAAATGACGAATATTAATAAGGGAATTTTCCAGAATTTTTGGATATTTTTCGGGAATTTTTCGGAGCTCGTATGGACGAGTTAGCGGGGACCGGAACGGGCCCCAGAAAAGTCTATTTGGGCTATCCGATTTAAGTGAGGAATTGTTCCTTTAATAAATTCTTTTATTAAATATTTCTTATTTCTTTTTTCTCTCTTATATCGCCGAATTCCCGACCCGTACCTCATCTCTTCCCCGACGCCGCCGACTACTCCAAGCCCTAACCGCTGCCCTCTCCGCCGCCGAAGCCTTCACCCCTCGGTGCCCTAGCCACCCGACGCCGAGCCACTGCCGTCGGCGACGCACAGAGCAGGGCCGGTCAGCTTCCTCCTTTCTCCCAAGTCCGATTTCTCTGTGCCCTTCTTCCTCTCTGCCGCGTCTTGGCACAGCGCCGATCGCCTCTCCCTCCGCCCGGAGCAGCGCTGCCGCCGGCCTTCCTCAGCCCTAGAGCTTTCCCTCCGATCGTCGAGCAGAGCTTCTGCCCTAGCCGAGCGCCTTCGATTACTGCCGCCGGCACCTCTTTCATTCCGAGCAGTGCAGATTTGATCTAGGGCTCGAGTTCGGTGGCACATCTCTCCCCTTTTGTCAATTCAGTCACGTACGTTTACTGTGATAGTGCTGAATTGGGATTACCGGTGGCCGGATTTGGAGGTAGATTTTCCTTGTATATTTGGATTTAGTAGTAGGGTGTTATCCTTGCTAAATCTGCCAACCAAACTGAGTTGTGCAGGGATATCGTCACTTCCGGCTAGATTCGAGGAAAAACTGTAGCTTGTTGCTGGAATCAATACTGTCCCACTGTTTCTTGGTGAGTTTTGGATAGAAGTAAGAGCATTGTTATTAGAATAAATATAGATTACATGGTTAGGTATCAAGTTCATGTATTAATCTGACACAATTTGATTGTAGATAATTGGAGATACCTAATCCATTGTAGTTGTGGAAAGGGTTAGGGTTAGTGAGTTAACTCTAATTGAATAATGAAATTATGATTTGGTTTAGTTAATGAAGGCATGATAGAATTAACTAAATTAAATATGGACACAGGACTTTGACGCGAGACGAGTATCTCGGAGTCAGGATTTGGACCATTTTATCGGAGGCGGGTACTTTTGACTTATTGTCTTTGATATGCTTAGTAATGAAAATAATATGTTGCATTAATTGTGTTCCCTATTTACTTCGGTTAATCACTGCCCAATACATGTTACCTGTTTGATTGATTGTTTGATTGCATCTCGTATTGGTCTTGTACCTGATCTATCATGCTCATGGGTAGTGATATAACCACGTTTCACATGTTCAGGACCTAGGTTTGATACCTTATTGATCAGTATATCTTGATATGATTCATTCGCTTTTGTGCACATTATGATATGTCCAGAGGTTGGATTAGTATATTACCATGTTTAGTGACATGCACCATTTGCATGATCGCATGCTGTGCGATAGATTGCTCCATTATTGTCGAGCACATTGCCAGTTTCATCACTGTTCGGTGCTCCGTTGTGACGCTCATGGGTAGCGGGACACAGCGTGGTAGCACGTCAGTTTGACTCTTCCGGTGCTCCGTTGATCCGCTCAGGGGTAGTGTGACGCAGCGTGTAGCACGTTAGAGATTCCTCCCCGTCATAGTGTACCGGGAGATGAGAGCATTGCGCTCCCCCATTTATGATTTGGGGTAGGACAGCATTCCGTCCACTCGATCACTCATCAGGAGTAGTGTTGCTGAGTGCACGGTTGTCACAGCCCTACCCACTCGGTCCCACTGTTGTTGTGAGTTGGCTGACTGGCGTCAGGGGTGACCATGACATTGGCATCATATGCAGGATGCATTTATTGTTTGTGTTTGTGTTTGCTGCACTTATATGCTGCACATTGCTTGGATACCTTGATTGACATGCATACAGGTCTTCTATACCTTTCGGATTGTTTGTACCGGGTCTGGTTAGTCAGATTCTCTCCTGTCTACTTTGGTTTGCATTTACCTTTATTTTTATCAGGAGACTGTACGCATGATTAGTGCTAGGTGTTATTTCTTTACTTTGCATATCAATTGTACCTGCTGAGTGTTGGACTCACCCCGCCTCCATTGTTGTTATTTTCAGGTTGATGCTGTCAGGAGGGAGTTCCAGTCGCTAGTCCCCACAGCACGTAGTGCTAGTCCTCTGCTGGGTTGAGTTGTTATTTTATTTTAGTTTTTTTATTCTCTATCAGACTTTGTTTTAGTCTTGTTTTGGATTTTTCATATGGATATTGTATGGAATCCTTTCGTTTGATGGACCTTTGATATGATTTGGATTTTATTCTACTATATGCCTGCCTGGACGGCAGAAGAGGTGGGTTCGTCGGTTTTGAGCTTTACGAGTGTAGTGGAGTAGGGTGGATTTCGAGTCAGAGTTTTATTGTTTTGTTTACTATTTTATTAACTGCGTGGTTGTGGCAGCCAGAGGCTGAATACTTATATAAACTGCGTGGTGATTGATTTTATTTACTGTTTTTATTCCAGCCGCCTGTGGCTGAGGTATTTATGTATGTAGAAAGTTTCAGATTGTCCGTCGTACAGGGGAGATGCTGCCGAAATTTCTTCGGACAGGGACTCCTCTGGGGCGTGACAATTTAGTGGTATCAGAGCGCAGTTTTACGATCTTTTGTTTCGTATTTTGGATTTTCGGAATTTATCTGATACCAATTTATTGGTATCAGAGCAGGTTATGGATACCTGCTTTTGGTGTTCTGGAGATTTATCGGATACCGGTTGTTGGTATTCTGGATATTTGGGTTAGCCAGGTTTGCGAGTCAAACTGGGCATTATCGGATTTTCGATATGGTTATGTTTCGGATTTCTGTTTCGGATTTATTTGGATTTCCGACGATATGTACGTTCGGAATTTTGAGGTCAAATTGGGGACTGGACAGCGACAGACGACAAATAGGTATGTTGTTATTTTATGTTGGTTATATTGGTATTGATATACGTAATTTAATTTAACAGATATGAGACGATCTACTCGTATTCTGCGAGGCGTGGTGCTGGTCGACCACGTGAGACAGGATCTCTGGATATGCCAGAGATGCCCACTGTTAGTGAGCCTGTCAGTCAGGGACAGACTCAGGATGCAGCGGGAGCATCGGGCTCTCAAATCCCGATAGCTCCTGTAGAGATACCTACTTTGGACACACCGACGGTATCCACTCCTACCTTATTTACAGTACCATCAGGGGTACCATTGGTGTACCCGACATTTGCTCCCGCGCAGCCTACGACGTATTCAGTGTCACCACCACTTGGATCTACGGTGTATCCTATACCAGTGGCACCTGTGCCCCCAGTGCCTACAGTAGCAGCTGCTGCACCACATGCGGTACCTTTTCCTACCGTACCTCCAGTTGCCACCACTTTTATTCCCCAGGCAGTACCACCGACGGCCTATGCTCCGGTATATACAGCAGCACCGGGAGTTCTTCCTCCGGTTTATTCCGCGGTACCACCTGTAGTATCAGCTCCAGTGTTTCCATCAGTTCCTGCAGCCGTCCCGACACAGATCACTGATATTGTCGCTGCACGAGCTAGGATTCCAGCACTGGCCGAGTCGATGAAGACTCGTTTCACTCTTTTCCGCGGAGATCTCGATCCGAGTATGGCTTTGTCGTGGATAGAGACTATGGAGCAGACTTTCTTCTATATGGCTTGCTCCGAGTGGGAGAAAGCAGAGCTGGCTGCCTATCATTTACGGGATGAAGCAAATGCCTGGTGGATTTCTCAGCGTTCTATTATTGGTGAGCGCAACGTCACATGGACCAGGTTCAGAGAGGCTTTTGAGAGCCGTTTCTTTCCACTGTCCTATCAGATGGCTCGCCGACAGGATTTTATGAGTCTGAGGCAGAATAATCGCTCTGTGACCGAGTATAATACTGAATTCCTCCGGTTGGCTCAGTTTTGTCCAGAGTTAGTTGCGGAGGACAGAACTCGCATGATGCAGTTTATTCAGGGATTGGATGGTTATCTGCATGTACAGCTTGCCGGATTAGGGATTACATCTTACTCTGATGCATTGAATCGAGCTTTGATGATAGAGTTAGCTCGGCAGACAGCATATCCGGACAGGAAAAGAAAGCATACGGGTCAGACATCTGGGCAGGTCCAGCAGACTCAGGCGACAGGACAGCCTCAGTGTAACGCCCGAAAATTCTCAAAACTATTTTAGAAATATTCTAGGATTTTTCTGGAATTTTTAGATATTTTTCCCGGAATTTTCCGAGTAGCGGAAGTAGCAAAAAGAAATATAAGCGTAAAACGGCCTAGGCGGGGATTGAACCCGAGACCTATGATTTAGAGGGACAATGTCATAACCAGTTGACCCAGCAGGGCTGTGCTGAAAGAGGAGGGGAACGGTTATATTTAAGTTGGGTTTAGCCGAATTAACCACTTAATATAAATAGAAGGTTTAAGTGGGTTTGGTTTATTTTTTTTGCTTGGTTCGACAACCTTCTCCCTCTCCAAACCCTCAACGCCGACGCCACCCTCTCCTCTCCCTCACGCACGGCACACCAAGCCCCAAGGTCCCTAGGGCCATCTTCCGGCGACGACTCCTACACGAAAGAGGCTCTCCTCCGCGAGAGGAACGCGAAGACGTGAGCGGATCGTCGAGAGGACCACCTCCACCGGAGTTCTAGTGAATAGAATCGTAAGAAATTACGATTAGAAGGTAAGAAACCCCTCACCTGCAGTATAATAGTTTCCGCTTGAGTTTTTATGCTCTAGTTAGGATGTATGCAAATTTTTATCGATACCTAGGGTGTATTTAGCTCTCTTCGCCAATTAGGGATTAGTTTAGCGCTTTTAGATGGGCCGAATACGTCCATTCTCCTTCAGTTGGGGATCATAGACGCTGTTGGGTGCCTAGAAGCGATTCCCTAATGGAGAGGAGGGTTTAGGCACACCAAGCGTTCGATAAAATGATTAGATCAGCTAAAATGCAACTTAGGCATTTTAACAGCTTAGATAAATGCATTAGAAGCATTTAAACCAGTAAAATAGTTATTTCAGCTTATATGGATTAGATATCCAATGGGTGGGCTCCCATAGTCGCCTCTAGGTTCAGATAACCTAGTCCTAGGTTCAGATAACCTAGTTGCAGCAAAACAGCATTAGCTATTGCAGTATTTTATTTTCAGTGGCACTGTACGGGATCAGATATCCTAGTAAGGTTCAGACAACCTGGTCGCTAGGTTTAGATAACCTAGTAGACCCTACTAAATTCGGGACTTGCAAACCCGGGTCTAGTTAGGGATGCGCAGTTGCCGGGCCCAACAGTATGTTTATTATTTTCACTTATTATGTATTAGATTTCAAAACTCAAAATCAGTTATGCTAGTTGAGTTTGTTTCCAGTTACAGATTTAGTTTCCGTTAGTTTAGCTTATGTTTAGTTCATGTTATCATGCTTAGATACTAGTATGCCATGATTAGACTTAACCGTTATGCTTGTATGATCATATGCCATGCTTATATGTTATGCTTTATGACCTCAGTACTCCATGTCTTAGCAAGTTCAGTGCATATTTTCAAATAGCATGATTTAAAAGCATATTGCATCGAATGCATGATTTTGTGAGGTAGATGGTTTCTTACTAAGCAAGCTTACAGATACTACTTTTCTTATACTGCAGATAAAGGTAAAGGAAAGTGGACTAGCAGGCTGGAGGTCAATGCAGATGAGGATGTGTGTGCATGGAACTGGAATCAAAGGTCCTTAGGGGACGTAGCAAATTGAGCATTGGACTCCTTAGCATTTACTTTAGCGTTTTATTTATTGGTTTTGGTTTCCATGTTCTAGGCACTTTTAGTTGCGTGTTGCCATGAAATTCCTAAACTATGTCTTATGTTAAGTTAGATTACTAGTTTATGCCGTTAGAATGTTAGTACATGTGGTTAGAATAGTTTCTGATGCATTAATTAGTTGGTATGTGGAGTTGGTACAACCCAGTTGCTGAAAATCAGAGTGCAGACTCGAAATCAGACCTCTGATCGGTCTACAGACCGATCAGAGGCTGAATTGTGCCACTGGATCGGTCAGCCGACCGATCCAGCGAGATACAGTAGCATACTGTATCCTCCTGGATCGGTCAGCCGACCGATCCAGCACGATACAGTAGCCTCCAGGAGAATTTCGGGTGCCTGGATCGGTCTGCCGACCGATCCAGCTATACCTGGATCGGTCTGCCGACCGATCCAGCCTCTACTGGATCGGTCCCCAGACCGATCCAGCCAGTGTTAGCGTGGGGGGTCAGTGGATCGTTCAAGGGACCGATCCAAACCCTAGTTCCACCTCCTTAGTATAGCTATGAACATTTATAAGGTAGTGGGATATGAAGTCTCACCCTCACGGAGTTTAGCAGAGGCAACTACAATAGTTTAGTAAAATTTTATTTTACCCAGTTTTCCGCATAGTTTAGCACAGTAGTTTCAATAGCCTAATAGTAGGAGGCGGGTCGTTACAGAGTGGTATCAGAGCGAGGTTCCATACTTCCTACACACACATCAGCATTGTACCTGCAGCTTCCAAGTAAGGATACCTCTACTCTCCTTAATGTTCTTGTTTATAGCTACAGTTCATGTTATATGTTTCTTGCTTATAATTACAGTTCATGTTATATGCTTGTGCTTGTTAGTACATGGTAGTTTAATCATGATATCAGAAATTTTATAACTGTGATAGTATTAGTTATACATATGTTCCTTATGTCATTAGAAATGGCACGAGGACGCCCATCTAGAAGGGCACTAGCCAGTGAGCCCCAGCAAGAGGCAGGCAGTTCAGTGCCTCCTCCAGATCTTACAGCATTAGTGGCTCAGTTACAGCAGCAGCTAGCTGAACAGCAGCAGGAGATAGCCACCCTCAGGGCTAATCAGCAGCAGGAGCAAGTCCTCACAGAAGCTAAAGGTCAAGGAGGCTCATGCACTCGGAAACAGCAGGGCCATAGCTCTCACGGCTCTAACCGGAAAGGGAACTCCAGCAACAAGCGCAAATCAGGAGGTTACCCAAAAGGAGGACCAGCCAGCAAGCAGCCCAGATATCCAAAGTGTGCTACTTGTGGGAAATTCCATCTTGGAGTTTGTCGTAAGGGCACACGAGGATGCTTTGAATGTGGACAAGAAGGACACATGGCCAAGCAGTGCCCGAACAAGACCGGTCTTCCTCAGCCACAGCAGATTCCGTATGCAGGCCAGTCAGCTCAGTTACATCAGATGCAGGCCGCTCTAGAAGGTCCACTTATCAGCCAGGGCAGATTAGAAGCCCCTCCAGCTTTAGCGAATGCGAGGATCTACGCACTCACCAGAGAGGACGTAGCCAATGCCTCGACGGTTGTCACAGGTCAGATTAGCATTTTTCAGTATAGTGCTACTGTTCTATTTGATACTGGGGCAACCCATTCATATATAGCCAGGATGTTCTCCGAAAAATTAGAGGTACCTCCAGAGATACTCAGCGGTCAGTTTTTGACGACGCTACCTTCAGGAGAGATCATGGCGTCCACGCACTGGCTCAGAGCAGTGCAGGAGCTCTTTTGCGATCTGATAGTGCTAGAAATGACCGACTATGACATTATCTTCGGAATGGACTTTTTGGTCAAATACGGTGCCTCTATCGAGTGCCGTAAACAGAAAGTCACGTTCCAACCTGAAGCGGAAGCACAGTTCGAATTCGTCGGGGAACCAAGGAGAAAGGCCAAGAGGTTTCTCTCAGCTATGAAGGCACGGAAGTTACTGGATTCAGGATGCACGGGATTCCTAGCACACGTAGTCAGCACCAGTCAGGACAGGGACCAACAGCAAGCAGGGGTCCGAGTCGTTTGTGACTACCCAGCAGTCTTCCCTGAAGAGCTACCAGGCTTAGCACCAGACAGGGAGATTGAATTTAAGATAGAGCTTGTTCCCGGCACAAATCCAATTTCCAAGGCACCGTACCGCATGGCTCCAGCAGAACTGAAGGAACTTCAGGAGCAACTACAGGAGCTTCTTGACAAAGGTTTCATACGCCCGAGTCACTCACCATGGGGAGCGCCTGTGTTGTTCGTGAAGAAGAAGGATGGAAGCATGCGACTGTGCATAGACTACAGATCACTGAACCAGGTCACAATCAAAAACAGGTATCCTCTTCCCAGAATAGATGACCTATTCGATCAGCTGAAGGGGGCATCAGTGTTCTCTAAGGTAGATCTCAGATCAGGTTATCATCAAGTAAAGGTTAAAGAAGGGGATATACCAAAGACAGCATTCAGAACCAGATACGGACACTACGAGTTCGTGGTCATGCCCTTTGGCGTGACCAATGCTCCAGCTACATTCATGGATCTCATGAACAGAGTATTCAGGGAGTATTTAGATAAGTTTGTTATTGTGTTTATCGATGACATTCTTATCTACTCAGGAACTCAGGAAGAACATGCAGAGCACCTGAAACTAGTATTGCAGACACTTCAGTAGAACCAGCTTTACGCCAAGTTCACGAAATGTGAATTTTGGCTAGATCAGTGTCCTTCTGGGTCACATCATCTCAAAGGATGGTATTATGGTGGATCCCAGCAAGATAGAAGCAGTAAGTAACTGGAAGCTAAGAACGCCAGTGAAATCGGGAGCTTTCGGGATTAGCAGGATATTACAGGAAGTTTGTAGAGGATTTCTCCAGGTAGCCTCCCCACTGACAGCTCTTACCGAAAGAACAGGAAATTCCAGTGGACGGAGGACTGTGAGAACAGCTTAAGCGAGATTGACCAGTGCTCCTATTTTGGCTCTGCCAGACGACACCAGCAGCTTTGACATCTATAGTGATGCCTCTAAGTTGGGACTAGGAGCAGAGAACGGCAAGGTGATCGCCTATGCCTCCAGACAACTCAAGGATTATGAGAAGAATTACCCTACTCATGACCTTGAGCTTGCAGCAGTAGTGTTCGCTCTCAAAATTTGGAGACATTACTTATATGGAGCTCAGTGCAGAGTGTATACAGATCATCAGAGTCTGAAGTACTTCTTCACTCAGAAGGATCTGAATATGCGACAGATGGCTTGAGCTGGTCAAGGACTATGATATAGACATCCTCTACCATCCAGGGAAAGCCAATAAGGTAGCAGATGCACTTAGCAGGAAATCCAGTGCTACCTTATTGTCTCTTACAGCCATGTCGCCGCCCCTACAGAAGGAGATCGTGGATTTCGGTCTCGAGCTCATCGTGGGACAGCTCTCTACTATGACCTTAGAGTCTACCTTGCTTGGTGATATTCAGTCAGCTCAGGATCAGGATCCTGAAATTCAGAAAATCAAGCAAGGGCTAGCAGAATCAGAAAGTGGAGAATTCAGAGTGTCCGACAGCGGGGTGTTGTATTTTGGCGACAGACTCTGTGTTCCAGATCGGGAGGAGCTACGGAGACAGATTTTAGATGAGGCTCACAGGACTCCCTATGCGATGCATCCAGGCTCCACCAAAATGTATCAAGACCTGAAGAAGCGTTTTTGGTGGCCCGGGATGAAGCGAGACATCGCCAGATATGTTAGCATCTGCCTCACCTGTCAGAGGGTCAAGGCAGAACATCAGCGACCAGGAGGAGTTCTGCAGCCTATACAGATTCCAGAATGGAAGTGGGAGGATATCTCCATGGATTTCATAGTGGGACTACCCAGAACCACAAATGGTTTTGATGCCATCTGGGTAATAGTTGACAGGTTGACTAAATCAGCCCACTTTCTAGCTATCAAGATATCCTACTCCATGGAGAAGCTAGCTCAGTTGTATCTCCAGGAGATCGTCAGACTACATGGAGTCCCACGAACCATCATTTCAGACAGAGACAGCAGATTTACATCACACTTCTGGAAGTGTGTTCAGTCAGCTATGGGCACCCAGTTAAAATTCAGCACAGCTTTCCATCCTCAGACAGATGGTCAGACGGAGCGAGTAAATCAGGTACTCGAAGATATGCTCCGAGCTTGTGCCCTAGATTTCAAGGGAAGTTGGTGCAAATATCTGAGTCTAGCAGAATTTGCATACAACAACAGTTATCAGGCCACTATCGGCATGGCACCTTATGAGGCACTCTATGGGCGGAGGTGCAGATCACCAATCTGCTGGTATGAGAGTGGTGAACAGAAGGAACTAGAGCTAGTAGCAGCTACCACAGCAGCCATACAGCAGATTCGCCAGAGGATAGAGACAGCACAGAGCCGGCAGAAGAGCTATGCCGATACACGCCGCAGACCCCTAGAGTTCTCAGTTGGGGATACAGTTTTCCTCAGAGTAGCTCCCATGAAGGGAGTCATGCGTTTTGGGAAAAAGGGCAAGCTAGCTCCCAGATATGTGGGACCATACCTTATCACGAAGAGAGTGGGCAAGGTAGCATATGAGCTAGAGCTACCTCAGGAGATGTCAGCTGTCCACAATGTATTTCATGTCTCTATGCTGAAGAAGCATATCCCAGACGCCACCCAGGTGATTGAGCCCCAGTTGGTACAGGTCCGTGATGATCTCAGCTATGACAGTCGGCCTATTCAGATAATAGACCGAGCAGTAAAGAAATTACGGAACAAGGAGGTACCATTAGTCAAAGTCAGCTGGCAAAATCACACAGCAGCAGAGGCGACTTGGGATACAGAGGCCAGCATGAGACAGAAGTATCCAGAATTGTTTTAAGTTCGGGGACGAACTTTTTATAAGGTATGGGGGATTGTAACGCCCGAAAATTCTCAAAACTATTTTAGAAATATTCTAGGATTTTTCTGGAATTTTTAGATATTTTTCCCGGAATTTTCCGAGTAGCGGAAGTAGCAAAAAGAAATATAAGCGTAAAACGGCCTAGGCGGGGATTGAACCCGAGACCTATGATTTAGAGGGACAATGTCATAACCAGTTGACCCAGCAGGGCTGTGCTGAAAGAGGAGGGGAACGATTATATTTAAGTTGGGTTTAGCCGAATTAACCACTTAATATAAATAGAAGGTTTAAGTGGGTTTGGTTTATTTTTGCTTGGTTCGACAACCTTCTCCCTCTCCAAACCCTCAACGCCGACGCCACCCTCTCCTCTCCCTCACGCACGGCACACCAAGCCCCAAGGTCCCTAGGGCCATCTTCCGGCGACGACTCCTACACGAAAGAGGCTCTCCTCCGCGAGAGGAACGCGAAGACGTGAGCGGATCGTCGAGAGGACCACCTCCACCGGAGTTCTAGCGAATAGAATCGTAAGAAATTACGATTAGAAGGTAAGAAACCCCTCACCTGCAGTATAATAGTTTCCGCTTGAGTTTTTATGCTCTAGTTAGGATGTATGCAAATTTTTATCGATACCTAGGGTGTATTTAGCTCTCTTCGCCAATTAGGGATTAGTTTAGCGCTTTTAGATGGGCCGAATACGTCTATTCTCCTTCAGTTGGGGATCATAGACGCTGTTGGGTGCCTAGAAGCGATTCCCTAATGGAGAGGAGGGTTTAGGCACACCAAGCGTTCGATAAAATGATTAGATCAGCTAAAATGCAACTTAGGCATTTTAACAGCTTAGATAAATGCATTAGAAGCATTTAAACCAGTAAAATAGTTATTTCAGCTTATATGGATTAGATATCCAATGGGTGGGCTCCCATAGTCGCCTCTAGGTTCAGATAACCTAGTCCTAGGTTCAGATAACCTAGTTGCAGCAAAACAGCATTAGCTATTGCAGTATTTTATTTTCGGTGGCACTGTACGGATTAGATATCCTAGTAAGGTTGGATACCACAGTCGTCTAGGTTTAGATAACCTAGTAGACCCTACTAAATTCGGGACTTGCAAACCCGGGTCTAGTTAGGGATGCGCGCACAGCAAGTACAGTTGCCGGGCCCAACAGTATGTTTATTATTTTCACTTATTATGTATTAGATTTCAAAACTCAAAATCAGTTATGCTAGTTGAGTTTGTTTCCAGTTACAGATTTAGTTTCCGTTAGTTTAGCTTATGTTTAGTTCATGTTATCATGCTTAGATACTAGTATGCCATGATTAGACTTAACCGTTATGCTTGTATGATCATATGCCATGCTTATATGTTATGCTTTATGACCTCAGTACTCCATGTCTTAGCAAGTTCAGTGCATATTTTCAAATAGCATGATTTAAAAGCATATTGCATCGAATGCATGATTTTGTGAGGTAGATGGTTTCTTACTAAGCGAAAGCTTACAGATACTACTTTTCTTATACTGCAGATAAAGGTAAAGGAAAAGTGGACCAGTAGCGGAGGCTGGAGGTCAATGCAGATGAGGATGTGTGTGCATGGAACTGGAATCAAAGGTCCTTAGGGGACGTAGCAAATTGAGCATTGGACTCCTTAGCATTTACTTTAGCGTTTTATTTATTGGTTTTGGTTTCCATGTTCTAGGCACTTTTAGTTGCGTGTTGCCATGAAATTCCTAAACTATGTCTTATGTTAAGTTAGATTACTAGTTTATGCCGTTAGAATGTTAGTACATGTGGTTAGAATAGTTTCTGATGCATTAATTAGTTGGTATGTGGAGTTGGTACAACCCAGTTGCTGAAAATCAGAGTGCAGACTCGAAATCAGACCTCTGATCGGTCTACAGACCGATCAGAGGCTGAATTGTGCCACTGGATCGGTCAGCCGACCGATCCAGCGAGATACAGTAGCATACTGTATCCTCCTGGATCGGTCAGCCGACCGATCCAGCACGATACAGTAGCCTACCGATCCAGCCTCTACTGGATCGGTCCCCAGACCGATCCAGCCAGTGTTAGCGTGGGGGGTCAGTGGATCGTTCAAGGGACCGATCCAAACCCTAGTTCCACCTCCTTAGTATAGCTATGAACATTTATAAGGTAGTGGGATATGAAGTCTCACCCTCACGGAGTTTAGCAGAGGCAACTACAATAGTTTAGTAAAATTTTTATTTTACCCAGTTTTCCGCACAGTATAGTTTAGCACTAAACTGTAGCGATTCGCCTTATAGCCTAGTAGTAGAAGGCGGGTCGTTACACTCAGAGTAGTCGCAGACAGTCAGGTCAGAGTTCTTCTGGGGCGTCTCGTAGGCCTCAGAAATCAGGGCGGTCTTCTTCAGGACGTTCCCGGTTTTCTCAGCAGAACCGGCAACCACCTTCCGGTGATACTCAGTGTTTCCGATGTGGTTCCAGAGACCACATCACTTCAGCCTGCACTCTGGAACAGTCAGTTTGTTTTTATTGCAAACTGCCTGGGCACCAGAGCCGAGATTGTCAGCTGAAGGCTCAGCACACGGCTTCCGGAGGGTCAGAGCAGAGGGGACAGTCTAGTCAGTCAGTGTCTCGACGAGGAGGGCGGAGATTCACACCCTCACAGCGTCAGCAGGGAGCAGCTCCCTCCGCAGCAGCATTTGGCATGCTTGGACAGGAGTACTCCAGTGCTTCTGTAGCACCCCAGAGTTATGCACCAGGACCTTATTATCCGACTCAGGGGCAGTATCAGACTCAGTCCCAGCCAGCTGCACAGTATCAGTCACCATCCTCTCAGTCTTCTCTGGCTCATTATCCAGCACCGCCTCAGTGGCAGGCTTCTGCCCAGCCGCAGCAGCCGCTGGCAGCGTTACCTCCTCCTCCTCCGCCAGAGACTGGACGAGTTCATGCTATTACCAGAGAGGATGCTCAGCGGGCCGACGGATCCGTTTTCCGCGGTACGATTTTCATTTATGCATTTACTGCTGATATTTTGATTGATACTGGTAGTTCGCATTCTTTTATATCCCGTACCTTTATGCGGGAGATTGGTAGATTACCTACTGTTAGGTTGCGGCGATTGACTGTCTCTTTACCGTCCGGTGATACTTTAGACGTCACCCAGGAGATCAGAGGTTGCCCGTTAGACTTTGGCAACATGGTACTTACGGTAGATCTTCTAGTATTGGAGATGGTCGAGTTTGATATCATTCTTGGCATGGATTGGCTGTCAATATATCATGCTACCGTTGATTGCCAGACGAGGGTGGTCACCTTCCCTCGAACCAACCTCGTGGAGTTTCACTGCATCGAGACGACGGCATCTCGATTATTTCGCGATTCGCAGGTTGTCTCACTATCCATGGTTTTATTATCGTTGATCGATCGAGATGTAGTAGTTCGCAGCCTCCGACGTTCTGTTGTCCGGAGTACCGGATGTATTTCCGGAGGCTGGGTTTGCCTCCCGAAGGCCAGTGGAGTTCGCTATTGAGCTGATTCCGGGAACCGCGCCGACATCGAAAGCTCCGTATCGTATGGCACCAAAAGAGTTGAACGAGCTGAAGGTTCAACTCCAGGAGCTTTTAGACAGAGGATTCATTCGCCCTAGCGTTTCACCATGGGGTTCTCCAGTTCTATTTGTCAAGAAGAAAGACGGCACCATGAGGTTATGTATTGACTACAGGCAGCTGAATTCAGTGACCATCAGAAATAAATATCCATTACCACGGATCGAGGATTTGTTTGATCAGCTCAGAGGTACTTCAGTGTATTCTAAGATTGATCTGCGATCCGGATATCATCAGCTGAGAGTCAGAGATTCTGATATCCAGAAGACAGCTTTCCGTACCAGATACGGTCATTATGAGTTTTTGGTAATGCCATTTGGGCTTACCAATGCTCCAGCGGTGTTTATGGATTTGATGAACCGCATCTTTCTGGAGTATCTGGATCAGTTTGTTATCGTTTTCATTGATGACATATTGGTCTACTCTCGTTCCGAGGAGGAGCATGCACAGCATCTTCGCACAGTCTTGGAGATTCTTCGACGACATCAGCTGTACGCGAAGTTCAGCAAGTGTGCATTCTGGCTATCCTCAGTTGGGTTTTTGGGACACGTGGTTTCTAGCAGAGGTATTTCAGTTGATCCTCAGAAGATCGAGGCTGTCACCGGTTGGGAGCAGCCGAAGTCAGTTCAGGAGATCCGCAGTTTTCTGGGATTGGCCGGATATTACCGACGTTTTGTCGAGGGTTTCTCACGTATTGCTATGCCGCTGACATGTCTTACCAGGAAAGGCGTGAAGTTCATATGGTCCGAGGATTGCGAGACCAGCTTTCAGGAGCTGAAGCGGAGATTAGTGTCGGCTCCAGTTTTGGTTTTACCTTCTGGAGAGGATGGATTTGTACTCTACACCGACGCGTCTCTACAGGGTTTGGGCGCTGTTCTGATGCAGCACGGCAGAGTAGTCTCTTATGCTTCTCGTCAGCTGAAGGAGCATGAGAAGAACTACCTAGTTCATGACTTGGAGTTAGCTGCCATCATCTTTGCTCTGAAGCTTTGGTGTCATCATTTATACGGTATCACATTTGAGATTCTCACTGATCATAAGAGTCTCAAATATATTTTTACTCAGAAGGAGCTTAATCTCCGACAGAGGAGATGGATGGAGTTCTTGAAGGACTACGATTGTACCATTAGCTACCACCCGGGGAAAGCTAATGTAGTTGCAGATGCACTCAGCAAGAAGTCCAGAGGGACTTTGGCTTGCCACCGGACTTCAGTTACGGATTTGATTCAGGGTTTTTCTGAGTTAGATCTTGAGGAGCAGGGACCGACAGAGCAGGGTATTCTTGTTACCATGGTTGCTCAGTCATCGATCCGGACGAGGATCCGAGAGGCCCAGGCTGGTGATAAGCATTTGCAGTTCATTAGCAGTTAGATAGCTTCTGGGCAGCAGACCGAGTTTACACGAGACGAGGAGGGTGTTATATACTTCCGAGGCAGATTATGCGTACCTCAGTCTCATCCGGTCTTACAGGAGCTATTACAGGAGGCACACCGTTCTCGATTTGCGATCCATCCAGGTGGGACCCGTATGTATCGAGACTTGAGGCGTTCCTATTGGTGGAACGGCATGAAGAAAGACATCGCGGATTTCGTAGCTAGGTGTCTTGTTTGTCAGCAGGTGAAGGCTGAGCACCAGAGACCTGCAGGGTTACTTCAGCGGATTCCTATTCCTGAGTGGAAGTGGGATCACATTACCATGGACTTTGTGGTAGGGTTGCCGAGGACACGACGAGGCCATGACGCGATTTGGGTAATCGTTGATCGATTAACCAAATCCGCACACTTAGCGATTCGGAGGACCGATCCCCTGGATCGATTGGCGAATCTGAGAGATTATCAGATTACATGGTGTTCCATTGAGTATCATTTCGGATAGAGATCCACGGTTTACGTCTCGTTTCTGGCAGCGGCAGGCCTTGGGCACACAGCTCCGTTTCAGTACAGCTTTCCATCCACAGACAGATGGACAGTCAGAGCGGACCATTAAGACTTTAGAGGACCTGCTGAGGTCATGTGTTATGGATTTCGGAGGCAGTTGGGAGGACCATCTGCCATTAGTAGAGTTTGCCTACAACAACAGCTTCCATTCGGCTATCCAGATGGCACCGTTTGAGGCGTTGTATGGTAGACCTTGTCGGACACCCGTCCTTTGGGATGAGGTTGGAGAGGCTCAGTTGTTGGGACCTCATAGAGTTCAGCAGGATGCAGAGTTGGTCCGTACTATCAGACGGAGAATGTCAGAGGCGCAGGATCGCCAGAAGAGTTATGCTGATCGGAGACGCAGACCACTAGAGTTCTCTGTTGGCGACCATGTATTTCTACGAGTTTCACCCACGAAAGGGGTGAAGAGATTTGGCCTCAGAGGTAAGCTAGCTCCACGGTACATTGGTCCCTTCGAGATCTTGGAGAGGATCGGAGCAGTAGCTTACCGACTGGCACTACCACTGTCCCTGTCAGGCGTGCACGATGTATTTCATGTATCCATGCTGAGGAGATATGTACCCGATCCGACGCATGTGCTGGCAGATATCCCAGTTCCAGTTCAGCCTGACATTACCTATGAGGAGGTTCCGGTACGGATTCTCGACCGGAAAGAGCGTCAGTTGCGGAACAAGACTATCCGGCTGGTTAAAGTCGGATGGCAGCATCACTCGGACGAGGAGGCTACTTGGGAGCTCGAGGATACTATCCGAGCTCGATATCCCCATCTTTTCACTTGAGGTATGTGATTTATTTACCGTTCAGCATTTATACACTATGTATGTTGTTTGTACTTGCTGATGGTAGATATTGAAATTTGGGGACCAAATTTTTATTAGTGGGGGAGAATGTAAAATACTGGAAAAATGACGAATATTAATAAGGGAATTTTCCAGAATTTTTGGATATTTTTCGGGAATTTTTCGGAGCTCGTATGGACGAGTTAGCGGGGACCGGAACGGGGCCCAGAAAAGTCTATTTGGGCTATCCGATTTAAGTGAGGAATTGTTCCTTTAATAAATTCTTTTATTAAATATTTCTTATTTCTTTTTTCTCTCTTATATCGCCGAATTCCTTAAGCCCGACCCGCACCTCATCTCTTCCCCGACGCCGCCGACTACTCCAAGCCCTAACCGCTGCCCTCTCCGCCGCCGAAGCCTTCACCCCTCGGTGCCCTAGCCACCCGACGCCGAGCCACTGCCGTCGGCGACGCACAGAGCAGCGCCGGTCAGCTTCCTCCTTTCTCCCAAGTCCGATTTCTCTGTGTCCTTCTTCCTCTCTGCCGCGTCTTGGCACAGCGCCGATCGCCTCTCCCTCCGCCCGGAGCAGCGCTGCCGCCGGCCTTCCTCAGCCCTAGAGCTTTCCCTCCGATCGTCGAGCAGAGCTTCTGCCCTAGCCGAGCGCCTTCGATTACTGCCGCCGGCACCTCTTTCATTCCGAGCAGTGCAGATTTGATCTAGGGCTCGAGTTCGGTGGCACATCTCTCCCCTTTTGTCAATTCAGTCACGTACGTTTACTGTGATAGTGCTGAATTGGGATTACCGGTGGCCGGATTTGGAGGTAGATTTTCCTTGTATATTTGGATTTAGTAGTAGGGTGTTATCCTTGCTAAATCTGCCAACCAAACTGAGTTGTGCAGGGATATCGTCACTTCCGGCTAGATTCGAGGAAAAACTGTAGCTTGTTGCTGGAATCAATACTGTCCCACTGTTTCTTGGTGAGTTTTGGATAGAAGTAAGAGCATTGTTATTAGAATAAATATAGATTACATGGTTAGGTATCAAGTTCATGTATTAATCTGACACAATTTGATTGTAGATAATTGGAGATACCTAATCCATTGTAGTTGTGGAAAGGGTTAGGGTTAGTGAGTTAACTCTAATTGAATAATGAAATTATGATTTGGTTTAGTTAATGAAGGCATGATAGAATTAACTAAATTAAATATGGACACAGGACTTTGACGCGAGACGAGTATCTCGGAGTCAGGATTTGGACCATTTTATCGGAGGCGGGTACTTTTGACTTATTGTCTTTGATATGCTTAGTAATGAAAATAATATGTTGCATTAATTGTGTTCCCTATTTACTTCGGTTAATCACTGCCCAATACATGTTACCTGTTTGATTGATTGTTTGATTGCATCTCGTATTGGTCTTGTACCTGATCTATCATGCTCATGGGTAGTGATATAACCACGTTTCACATGTTCAGGACCTAGGTTTGATACCTTATTGATCAGTATATCTTGATATGATTCATTCGCTTTTGTGCACATTATGATATGTCCAGAGGTTGGATTAGTATATTACCATGTTTAGTGACATGCATCATTTGCATGATCGCATGCTGTGCGATAGATTGCTCCATTATTGTCGAGCACATTGCCAGTTTCATCACTGTTCGGTGCTCCGTTGTGACGCTCATGGGTAGCGAGATACAGCGTGGTAGCACGTCAGTTTGACTCTTCCGGTGCTCCGTTGATCCGCCTGGCGCAGCGTGTAGCACGTTAGAGATTCCTCCCCGTCATAGCGTACCGGGAGATGAGAGCATTGCGCTCCCCCATTTATGATTTGGGGTAGGAGTACTTATGTACTCCGACAGCATCCCGTCCACTCGATCACTCATTAGGAGTATTGTTGCTGAGTGCATGGTTGTCACAGCCCTACCCACTTTGTCCCACTTATGTTGTGAGTTGGCTGACTGGCGTCAGGGGTGACCATGACATTGGCATCATATGCATGATGCATTTATTGTTTGTGTTTGTGTTTGTTGCACTTATATGCTGCACATTGCTTGGATACCTTGATTGACATGCATACAGGTCTTCTATACCTTTCGGACTGTTTGTCCTTTACCGGGTCCTGGTTAGTACAGATTCTCTCCTGTCTACTTCGGTTTGCATTTACCTTTATTTTTATCAGGAGACTGTACGCATGATTAGTGCTAGGTGTTATTTCTTTACTTTGCATATCAATTGTACCTGCTGAGTGTTGGACTCACCCCGCCTCCATTGTTGTTATTTTCAGGTTGATGCTGTCAGGAGGGAGTTCCAGTCGCTAGTCCCCACAGCACGTAGTGCTAGTCCTCTGCTGGGTTGAGTTGTTATTTTATTTTAGTTTTTTTTTATTCTCTATCAGACTTTGTTTTAGTCTTGTTTTGGATTTTTCATATGGATATTGTATGGAATCCTTTCGTTTGATGGACCTTTGATATGATTTGGATTTTATTCTACTATATGCCTGCCTGGACGGCAGAAGAGGTGGGTTCGTCGGTTTTGAGCTTTACGAGTGTAGTGGAGTAGGGTGGATTTCGAGTCAGAGTTTTATTGTTTTGTTTACTATTTTATTAACTGCGTGGTTGTGGCAGCCAGAGGCTGAATACTTATATAAACTGCGTGGTGATTGATTTTATTTACTGTTTTTATTCCAGCCGCCTGTGGCTGAGGTATTTATGTATGTAGAAAGTTTCAGATTGTCCGTCGTACAGGGGAGATGCTGCCGAAATTTCTTCGGACAGGGACTCCTCTGGGGCGTGACAGTGCCTCCAGCAGTGCTTACAGTCATGTTATGCCTTTTGCCACTCCGATCACTTGGGTGATTTCGGCCAACCGGAATATGGCTCACCCAAACTTTTTTCGGCCTTCTCCTCGAGTAGGCTTCCGCTCTAGCTTCTCGTCCGTCGGACTACTGTGGGCATCCTTCTCGTCCATCAGTGTACTCTTTTGCAGTACCTCGTCCCTCAGACATACTAAGCCTGTTGGCTCTCTCCCGTTTCGTCCTTCTCGCTAGTTGCGTCTTCCACTTGACTTCCTATGCTCCTAAGCTCCTATACACTTAGGCACAGAATTAAACACCAATAGCACCTAACCTGACTTGGTTGATCACATCAAAACTACCACAAGGTACCAACACTCTCAATTTGACAAGCTCCCTTGATTTATTAATTAGGGTTGACTCAATTTCTCCCAACCTCTCAAATGGACGAGGTTCCTTGATTTATCAATCATGGATATGATTAGTGTTCTAGAATCTACTCGACCTCAGGGTTTCTATGATACACCTGTATTTTGTACCTAAATCAATTCTCATTTGCACAACTCCTTGACTTGACTTGGAGGGAGGGTCTTGTATTATTGCCAATAATAATTCCCTTCTAGCGTGGTAGATTTAAGCTAGGTTACATGCTCAATTATAGCCAACCCAACACACATGGTTCCATTCCAATTTAGGATTGAGCATAATCTGTAATCAAGGATCTGTTAATGGAAACATGAGGCTATATAAATAGCACTGGTAATGGTGAATGAAAGAGGTACGAAGAATGGGAGAGGTATGCATGCCTTAATCTCAAAGGTTCTTCATCTTCTACCTTTATTTTCCTTATCTTGATCCCATGATGACTAATGTGTGTGCTTTATACATAGTTTTTGGTATTATATAGCATGTATTTTGTTTCATCACATGAGCCTATTTTGTATACTTTCATCCCTTTTACGTTGTTTTTACTCTTTTATTTGTAGAACTACTCTTTGTATATTTTTATTGATAGGATGTGAATTTGAAGCTTAATTGGATTCAAAGAAGCCTTGGAGCATACATTCCAATATGGTGCACAGTCTGACCTTGTCCCCTGACACAGTCGTTCTTCATATATGAAGCAAGGTGACCAATAGAGTAGCAACAAGACTTCCAAAGAGAAACACAGGCAGGTCATGCTAAGGGGAATGGTTGTGCTTCTTCCATACTCCAATAAGTATAATCTAGATTGGAAAAATTACCCCAACTTCTACAAAAAATAACCAAGATCAAGGGCAGTCCATTGGGCAACATCAAAGTTATCAACTAGGGCAACAAACAAGCTATCCACCATAACAACCAACAAACTATCAACAATCTAGAATAGAAAAATTGCTTGAGGAGATTTTAGTTGCACAATCGGAGATGAAGAATGACATCAAACAGTTAACTCAAAGAGTGAAAAATTCTGAAAAGCACTTGAAAATACTTGATAGTCAGGTGGCACAGATAGCTTCACAATCCTCGAGAGCACTGAGTATTTTTTTATGAAAACTAGGCATAAATCTTGTGGAGCATTGTGACATAATTAAGCTTCGGAGCAGACGGGCCTTGGGAGATCCCCAAGTAACTGCCCCCAACAAAGAAACTGACACCCTTGGAGAGTTGTTGTCTCCCGCAAGTGTACAGAAATATCACAAGTAATATAAAAGATTATCGTATCCACAGGGACTGGAATAAGCACGAAGAATGTCTCAAAGCAAATTAGCTAGACAATAAATCAATGGATAACAAAGTCTAAGTGTAACTATGGAAAGTAAACAAAAGAATGAAAGAATAGGCAACAAGAAAAAAGGCAATGATAAGGGATATTCTAGGAGTTTTGGTTTCTTTGTAAGGTTCTTCAATGTAAATGATCTACCAAATCCTTTTTCTCAATTTTCCATCATTTGTAGAAGGTTGTCGGTTCTCTCTTGCAATAGAGAACCGACCTAGGACTGAAATCCATACCTAGATTGATCAATTAGGAATGAATCTATGTTGTCCATACACGGGCTTGCCTGTCACGTGCGTCCCTCGGAAAATCAACATAGGAATCCATCACTCATCAACCCATCAAGATATAAAGATTAATTCAACCTATCTATCCTACCTTCTTGAAATACCTAATTTTCCCTTCAAGATTATCCCTCAAGCATCCTTACACGGGCATGTTCCTGTCACGAAGATCCCTCAGAAAATCGAATGTGGAGCAATCCATAAAAGATCCATAAGATATTCAAACATTCAATCAAGAATGGTAATTAAGCCCTAATCACAACAATCCACACAATAGAGAATACATACAAAACAGGGCAAAATCATAAAAATAGGAAATTGGCATATCCAAAAGAGTTTTACATCAAGATTTCCTTACAAATACTCCCTCCATTCCTAGAACAAGATATCTACTCCATAAATTGAAAAAAGAAATCCGAAAACATAAAGATTACAAGCATTCTCAATCCCAATCCAAGAAAAGGAAAGAAAGAAGGCTTATCTATGATAAAGATGGTCTTCGGATCCAATCCACGTTCCTGGAGTCGAATCGGTGAAGATCTTCCCTTAGATCGCCCAGAAATCCACCCAAGAATGGAAGGAATCGCCCAAATCTTCCTTTCTCCCAAAGGGGAGAAGATCCCCTTTCAATTCATGAAGGAAGCCTTATATAGAAGAGGGGTTTGGGCGCCACACGGCCTCGAAACATGGTCATGTGAGGTTCACACAGCCTGCTCCATTCTCTTCTCTGCCAACCTCACACGGTCGTGTGAGGTACACGGTCGTGGCTTGCCTCTACCAAAGCCCCCTTTGCATGGCCGTGTAGATCTACACAGCCTGAACTGCCTTTTCCTCTAGAGACCCAGCACGGTCGTGTGGTACGCACGGCCAACACTCTCTTGCTCACTGGAAACCTTACACGGCCGTGTAGCATACACGACCGAGGCTTCTCTGGTCTCTGGAAAACTGACATGGTCGTGTGGTGTACACGGCCATGTGAGGTTCACACGACCAGGCCATCTTCCCTCTCTGCTGTAACTACACGGCCTCTCATCTCCACACGGCCTGGGCAAACCCCCATGGTAGGGCCGTGTGGGGTTCAGATATCATGGCTTCCACCATCTGCAAATTTGGCCTCAAACACGCATCCTTCACCAAATTTGACTCCTGTGTACAAAAATTGCACAAAAGCAGATCTCCGAACAAAGAGAGTAAATATGCTAAAATGGAAAGCTGGAAGTACGAAAATACGTAGACAAAGCATGTGCAAAGTATGTAAATGTGCGTCAAAACATGCTAACAAGTGTATACAATCTACGCACATCACACCCCCCAGACTTAAACCTTTGCTTGTCCTCAAACAAAATGCTGCAATCTAAATTCATATACTCTACAATACTCTCATATCCCTAATACATTCTCCTAACTCTATCAAAAAGTTTCATTAGTAAGCATGATCATGAAAACAAGTTAAGTTTGGATCAAGCATAAGTACCCTGTGCACAGTGCAGAAACAACTCAAAACTCTTCAAGTTTCAATCTATGTCCTAGTCAAGTCGTCATCAAGTTTGAATTCCTAATGTTTTCAGTGATAGACAAGTAACCAGCGATAGGCACTTACTTGCCACACACTTGGTTCATATTCCTCAATCAACCCAAAGTCTCAAAGGTGTGCTCAATCTCAAGAGAAACTAAGCAGTCATTTCCCTAGTAACCTAACTCGGTCTCAAAGGGGTGACTAGCTAGATTCCACTCACGACAATTATTTTTTATATCCCTTATTTACTTTTTTCACACTTTTTTTTATAAGTATTTGCATTTTGCAAATCTTATTCACAAATGTACTTTTAGCACAAATGTTGGGATTTTATGATTTTTCCAAATGAGCTTACATGAGTTGAGCCTCATCCAGTAACTAAAATGAAGTTTGAGAAATCACCATGGAAACCAAGTACTAAACAAACAAGATGAATCATGACTATTTCAATGATATCAACAATCCAAGCATCAAGTATAGTGAAGTGAAGATAAGATCCTTAAGATCAAGCCAAAACTAAAACTCATCTCCATAAGATACTTAGCTTATGTCATGCTACCCAAGATAGAGAAAAGAGATACATTAAGCATACTACTAGCATCACTTATAACATCATGAATCTAGATAATAAACGTGATAACAATTTGCTTTAAGACAAGAAAACATAAAAATGGAGTTTGATGTTCTCAAGATTGTTAGAGTGTATACTGAAAGCCTAAGCTTTTGTAAACATTTATTTTGAATAAAGAATCACATTTGGTCAAATTGTCTACATTTGTTTATAGTTGTTCAATTAATTTATATTGTAGATAACATAGTATGTGGTGTCACATACAGAAGATAATGTTATCAGTACCTTACAAATTATAAACAGTAGCTCACGACCAAAATGGAAAGGAACAAACCATTGGAAGGTCGTAGTGTAATTAGATATTAGTTTATCTTGACTATATAATTACACTAGTACACTTAAAGTGTATTGAGTAGGACCATTAGAGGTCGTTTCTTTTATATTGACTTAATAAAGAAACAAAGACCTCAGTTATTATAGAAGTGTGTGCTCTTAATCCTAATATAATAACAAACACATATATTTGATATTTATTTCTTTAATTTATCAATGAGTGAGATTTAGTTCGATAAATCAATAAGCCCGATAAGTTGGGAAATGATATCACTTATAGTGTGTGTTGTTGATTATAGAAGGAAACTGTGTCCTAGTGATCAAGGTTGATAATGTCCCCAAGAAGAGCTCATAAGGATTGTCATGTTAAACCCTGCAGGTGGACTTAGTCCGACATGACGATAAGGTTGAGTGGTACTATTCTTGGATTAAGATATTAATTAAATGAGTTGTCAGTAACTCACTTAATTAGTGGACATTTGACATCTTAAACACAGGTAGACTAACACACTCATAATAAGAAGGAGCCCAAAAATGTAATTTCGGATTGGTGCGGTAGTTCAATAATAGTTCTCTAGTGGAATGAATTATTATTGATAAAATTAAGTTGTGTGTTCGGGGCGAACACGGGATGCTTAATTTTATCGGGAGACCAAAACCAATTCCTCCTCTCGGTCCCTATCGTAGCCTCTTATTTATAGAGTACTATACCCACCTATACCCACTTTCATACCCATGATAAGGGGGCCGGCCAAGCTAGCTTGTGGATCCAGCTAGGGCCGGCCAAGCCTTGATTCATGGGTGGCCGACCCTAGCTTGAACCCAAGCTTAGGTGGCCGGCCCCCATTAAATTAAAAAGAATTTTAATTTATAATTTTTCTTATGTGAAAGATATAATTTATTGGAGAGATTAAAAATTAAAATATCTCTTTTAAAAGGATCTACAAAAAATTAAAGAAAGAGATTAGATCTCTTTCCTTATTTGTAGATTGGAAAGATATTTTATTTTTCTTCTTTGTTAATTATTCACATGTTGAAAAATTAAAATTATAGAAATTTCTTTTTATCAACCATGAAGGGATTTTAAAAGGAAATTTTTTTTAAAAAAAATCTAAAGACAAATAAGGAATTTTAATTGTTGATTGAAATTGCCTTGTTTGCTCTTGTTGATGTGGCCGACCATGACATGAAGGAATAGGAAATTTTGTTTAATTTTTCTTAATTAATTCATGTCAAGGAAAGTTAAGGAAATTTTATTGTAGTTAAATTTCCTTATTTGCCAAAGCTAAGGAATATAAAAGAGGGGGTTGGGGTGCCTTCATGACACGCAACTTTTATTATTCTTCTCCCTCTCTTCTTCCTTGGTGTGGCCAGCCCCTTCAAGTTCTCTCTTCCCCTTGTTGTGGCCGAACCTCCTCTTCCTCTAGGAGATCAAGTGGTGGCTGGATTCAAGCTTGGAGAAGAAGGAGAGAAAGCTTTATCCCTTAGAGCATTGGTGGTGTTTTCTCTTCATCCTTGGAGGAGCTATTGATTGTGGTCGAACCTTACAAGGAGGAGAAGAAGGTGATTTGGTGGTTTTTCATCTCGGAAGATCGTTGCCCACACAACGTCCGAGGTTAGAAGAGGAATATGGTAGAAGACCTAGAGGTTTTTCCTTGCAAAAGAAAAGGTATACTAGTATTTTATTTCCGCATCATACTAGTTTTATTCTTTTGTAAAAATACCAAATACAAGAGGCATACGATTCTAGTATTTTGAATTTGTTTTCGATGTAGTGTTCTTTTGTTTTTCTTTTCCTTGTGATTTGATTGTTCTTTTTGGTTGACCTAAAGTTATTTAAGGAAATTAAATATTAACTTTCCTTAAAAGGCTTTGTCTAGGTGGTGGTGGTTGTTCCCATATCCAAGAAGGTCATGTGCCTCGCCATGCAGTCCTGGAAGCCAATTTTGGAAACTAATATTTAATGAAATTAATAACCTATGTGATTTGGATTGAACGTGTTAAGTTCCGCAGGAGATCCAAGTCTAAACCTAAAAGAACAAATAGATTAAACTTTGGATCAAACGTGTTAAGTTCCGCAGGCGATCCAAGTTTAATTTAAAAGAACACATGGTAGCTAGGAAAAGGTTCAGACCTTTGTACAAAATTTTTGTACAGTGGAACCATTAGGTTTTCCGAGTAGCAACCAACAATCGGTATCAGAGCTAGGGTTTTACCTCTGTGTATTTGGTATTAGTTTAATTATGCACATGTCATACATAATTTAGGCAGGTTAATAGTAGGATGTGCTAACTTTGTGGATGCAGGATCCAACTATTATGGCTTATAGTTTTTATGTGTGTGATTGGACCCTTGGACATGTCAAGGGCATTTATTGTGTGTGCATGATTGTATTATAAAATACAGCAGGAGTTGTATTTAGTTTTATTAGGGTTTTATTTTTGATCTATATACATGTACATTCCTTTTATGGAATATAGGATCGAAAAATGTAAAATTCTATTTATGTAGTGGATCGAATCTTGCAAAGCGTGGAACCTTCTAAGGATTAGAGGCGCAGCGGAACAAGGAGCAAAATGGATGCGACAGCTAGACCCGGTGGTGGTGGCCAAATATGGCAGCAGCTTGGGATGACAACACACAGAGGACAACCATAGATAAAAGCATAATAGTTGAAAATTAGATTTTCTATTTATTACTTTTATATTGTGCTATGTGTGCGTGTCAGTATACATGTTTAGTAGGCTAGCATAGTTAAAATTCCTCATTTATAAATAACTAAGTGGGAGAGGGATTTTAAATAAATTTCACAGTCTCCATTACTGGTTTGTAAGTGATGCAAACAAGCTTGCGCATTGGCTCTGAGTGCCTTCCTCCATATCGGATGAGCTTGTTTGTGGATCACTAGAACAAACTTCCATTTTGGATGACTATAGGAAGTTAATTAAGAGCGTGTGATCTTCCCCATCGGAAGGGGCACAATCTTATTAATGGACTTAGTGTCAAGTAATGGTATACACTTAGGCACGTCTAATAGAATCCTCCCCATCGGAATCACTGCTATTATTCGTGTGACCAAAGGATACCAACTATTAATTTTACTTGTCAAAAAGTTAGGTTGACAAGATAATAAAATTAATGGGTTAAACCCTCCTTTTACAAATGTTGAATTTGTATACGTCCACACTATCGTGGCATACAAAATTCACGATGTTTTGAGGTGGTGGTTAATTTAAAATAGTATTATTTGAGGAATCAATATTATTCTAAATTTAGAGTTCTGACCAAAAGTTATTTATGATTCTTAGGATGACTTTCAACCCACTGGCCATCATACTAAAAGAGAATAGACTTACTGGTCCTAACTACATAGATTGGAAAAGGAACCTAGACATTGTTCTTACTGATGAAAGCTATAAGTTTGTACTGACTGAGCCTTGCCCTGAAGCACCCACTGGTGAATCTACCCAAGAGGAGATTGAATATCATAGGAAATGGGTAAAAGCAGATGAGATGGCACGATGTTACATTTTGGCTTCAATGTCAAATGTATTGCAACACCAGCATCAAGATTTACCAACAGCCTATGATATTATGAACAATCTCAAGGAACTCTTTGGTCACCAAGATCGGGCCTCTAGGCAAGAAGCCATGAGAAAGATAATGACAGCCACCATGCAAGAGGGTACTCCTGTAAGGGATCATATCCTAAAGATGATGGCTTATCTGAACGAAATACAAATCCTTGGAGGAGAAATTGATGGGGAAACCCAGATCGATATGATCCTCCAAACGTTACTTAGAAGTTTTGAGCAGTTCCGCCTGAATTATAATATGAATAAAAGAATATATTCATTAGCGGAACTACTGACAGAACTACAGGCAGCAGAAGGGTTATTTCGTCACAATTCTCAGATTCACTATGCTGAAAATGGTTCTACTTTAAACTGAAAGGAAAGAAGAAGAAGAAGAAACAAGTTAGCTCAGCAAAGAAGGTGAATAAATCTCAGAGTACAAGATCTAAAGCTGGAGTGAAGAAGCCGAAGGGCAAGTGCTTTATCTGCAAGCAGTCAGGGCATTGGAAGGTGGACTGTCCTCGTAGGAATCAAAAAAAAGGTATATCTCATGCTCTAGTTGTTGAAACATGTTTAGTGGTGTTATCTACCAGCACCTGGTGTGTAGATACGGGATCCACTGATCATTTCTGCAATTCCTTGCAGGGGTTCCAAGAAACCCGACGACTAACTGAATGAGAGATTACCGTCTACATGGGCAATGCTACTAAGGTGGCGGCTGTTGCAGTGGGAGACGTCTACTTATCTTTTAATAGGAATAGAAATTTGGTTTTAAGAAATTGTCTTTATGTACCCAGTTTTAGAAAGAAATTAATTTCAGTTTCTAAACTGTTTTTGGATGGATATTCAGTTCCCTTTAGTAACGATGTAGTTATTAAGAGAAATAAAGTGATTATCTGTTCTGGTGCATTAGTTGGCAATTTGTATACTTTAAATCTAATTTCTCCCACAAAGCAAAACATGGAAATTTATAACTCATCTTCTAACTCAAATAAGAGAAAAGAACCTTCGGAAATGAACCAAGCATATCTTTGGCATCTAAAGCTTGGTTATATTAACTTAAGTAGAATTCAGAGGCTTATAGTCGATGGACTTTTGGGTTCATTAGAGTTGAAAATTTTTCCAACTTGTGAATCTTGCTTGGAAGGTAAAATGACCAAGAGGCATTTTAAGGCCAAGGGGTATAGAGCCAAAGAAGTGTTAGAATTGGTTCATTCTGATTTGTGTGGTCCTATGTCTGTCCAGGCAAGAGGTGGTTTTGAATATTTTGTCTCTTTTATAGACGATTATTCAAGATACGGATACATTTACCTAATGCGCCACAAGTCTGAGTGCTTTGATAAGTTCAAAAAGTGCAAGGCTGATGTGGAAAAATGACTAGGTAAAAGTATCAAGACACTACGATCTGATCATGGTGGCGAATACCTCTTAGGAGAGTTTAGGAATTACTTATCAGAGGTCGGGATTCAATCCCAACTGTCTGCACCTGGTACACCCCAACAGAATGGTGTGGCAGAACGAAGGAATAGGACTCTTATGGAAATGGTTAGATCGATGATGAGTTATTCAGAATTACCAAATTCATTTTGGGGATTCGCTCTGGAAACAGCAGTGTACATTCTGAACTTAGTACCTTCTAAATTAGTTTCTTCTACTCCTACAGAATTGTGGAATGGGCGAAAGCCCAGTCTAAGACATATTCAGATTTGGGGTAGTCCAGCACATGTGCTAAAACCAGATGCTGATAAGTTAGAATCTCGTACAGAAGTTCGCGTGTTTGTGGGGTATCCCAGAGGAACAAAAGGTGGTTTATTTTATAGTCCTAAAGACCAAAAGGTCATTGTTAGCACCAATGCCCAGTTTTTAGAAGAAGACTATATAATGGATCACAAGCCCAGTAGCAAAGTTGTTTTAGAAGAACTAAGAGAGGGCACGTCTACCTTAGCACTAATAGTACAAGATGAAGTACTACAAGAGACTGCAACATGTGTCACACATGATACACAACTACAGATAGTGCCTCGTCGTAGTGGGAGGGTTGTAAGGCAGCCCGATAGATTCATGTTTTTGGGAGAGTCTTCGGACTTGATCCCGGGTAAGCATGAACCTGATCCCCGAACATATGACGAAGCACTCCAAGATATAGATGCAGCATCTTAGCAAAAGGCAATGAATTCTGAAATAGAGTCTATGTACTCTAATAAGGTCTGGGAGCTTATAGAACCACCCGATGGTGTAAAAGCCGTTGGATGCAAGTGGATCTACAAAAGGAAAAGAGGGACAGACGGGAAGGTAGAAACCTTCAAAGCTAGGCTTGTTGCAAAAGGGTACACTCAGAAAGAGGGAATCGATTATGAGGAGACCTTTTCACCGGTAGCCATGCTTAAGTCTATCCGGATACTCTTATCCATTGCTGACCATATGGATTATGAGATTTGGAAAATGGATGTCAAGACAGCTTTCCTTAATGGAAGTCTGGAAGAGAACATCCATATGAAGCAACCAGAAGGGTTCATTGAAAAAGGCAGAGAGCATCTAGTGTGTAAGCTCAATCGGTCCATTTATGGACTGAAGCAAGTTTCAAGGTCTTGGAACATCCGGTTTAATGAAGTAATCTAGTCATATGAATTTATTCAGTGTCTGGATAAGTCTTGTGTATACAAGAAGTGTAACGGAAACGTGGTGGTATTTCTTGTACTATACGTAGATGATATTTTGTTAATTGGCAACAATGTCAAGGTATTATCGGACGTAAGGATATGGTTGTCCAAACAATTTGATATGAAGAACTTAGGAGATTGTGCACACATTCTTGGGATCAAAGTTATAAGGGACCGCAAGAAAAGAATGTTGTGTCTATCCCAAGCTTCATATATAGATACAATCCTTGCTCGTTTTAGCATGCAGAATTCCAAGAAAGGTTTCTTACCTTTTAGGCATGGAGTAGCTCTATCAAAAGAGATGTCTCTAAAGACATCAAAGGAGATAGAGGACATGAAAGCAGTTCCTTATGCTTCGGCTGTAGGAAGCATTATGTATGCAATGCTATGTACGAGACCTGATATCTGTTTTGCCGTAGGCATGGTCAGCAGATATCAGAGTAACCCAGGACAAGGACATTGGACTGCGGTAAAGCATATATTAAAGTACCTGAGAAGGAGTAGAGATTATATGCTAGTTTACCAAGCAGACGATTTACTCCCTGTGGGTTACACGGATTCAGATTTCCAATCAGATAGGGACAACAGTAAGTCTACATCAGGCTATGTGTTTACTTTAGGAGGTGGAGCCATTGCATGGAGGAGTGTCAAGCAGAAATGCGTTTCGGACTCAACCATGGAAGCTGAGTATGTAGCAGCCTCTGAGGCGGCTAAAGAAGCAATATGGCTCAGGAACTTTCTAATGGACTTAGATGTGATTCCTGGTTTACCCAAAATAATCACAATTTATTGTGATAATAGCGGTGCAGTTGCAAACTAGAAGGAACCATGAGCCCATAAGGTAAGTAAACATATAGAGCGCAAGTACCACCTGATACGAGATATCATGAAGCGAGGAGAAGTTGTCATCGCCAAGATTGCATCAGCAGATAACCTAGCAGATACTTTCACTAAGGCCCTTCCAGCTAAAGCTTTCGATCAGCATGTGGAGGGGATGGGAATCAGATGTATGGCAGAAGATATGGCAGCTTAGTCATTAGTATAAGTGGGAGATTGTTAGAGTGTATACTGAAAGCCTAAGCTTTTGTAAACATTTATTTTGAATAAAGAATCACATTTAGTCAAATTGTCTACATTTGTTTGTAGTTGTTCAATTAATTTATATTGTAGATAACATAGTATGTGGTGTCACATACAGAAGATAATGTTATCAGTACCTTATAAATTATAAACAGTAGCTCACGACCAAAATGGAAAGGAACAAACCATTGGAAGGTCGTAGTGTAATTAGATATTAGTTTATCTTGACTATATAATTACACTAGTACACTTAAAGTGTATTGAGTAGGACCATTAGAGGTCGTTTCTTTTATACTAACTTAATAAAGAAACAAAGACCTCAGTTATTATAGAAGTGTGTGCTCTTAATCCTAATATAATAACAAGCACATATATTTGATATCTATTTCTTTAATTTATCAATGGGTGAGATTTAGTTCGATAAATCAATAAGCCCGATAAGTTGGGAAATGATATCACTTATAGTGTGTGTTGTTGATTATAGAAGGAAACTGTGTCCTAGTGATCTAGGTTGATAATTTCCCCAAGAAGAGCTCATAAGGATTGTCATGTTAAACCCTGCAGGTGGACTTAGTCCGACATGATGATAAGGTTGAGTGGTACTATTCTTGGATTAAGATATTAATTAAATGAGTTGTCAGTAACTCACTTAATTAGTGGACATTTGACATCTTAAACACAGGGAGACTAACACACTCATAATAAGAAGGAGCCCAAAAATGTAATTTCGGATTGGTGCGGTAGTTCAATAATAGTTCTCTAGTGGAATGAATTATTATTGATAAAATTAAGTTGTGTGTTCGGGGCGAACACGGGATGCTTAATTTTATCGGGAGACCAAAACCAATTCCTCCTCTCGGTCCTTATCGTAGCCTCTTATTTATAGAGTACTATACCCACCTATACCCACCTTCATACCGATGATAAGGGGGCCGGCCAAGCTAGCTTGTGGATCAAGCTAGGGCCAGCCAAGCCTTGATTCATGGGTGGCCGACCCTAGCTTGAACCCAAGCTTAGGTGGCCGGCCCCCATTAAATTAAAAATAATTTTAATTTTTAATTTTTCTTATGTGAAAGATATAATTTATTGGAGAGATTAAAAATTAAAATATCTCTTTTAAAAGGATCTACAAAAGATTAAAGAAAGAGATTAGATCTCTTTCCTTATTTGTAGATTGGAAAGATATTTTATTTTTCTTCTTTGTAAATTATTCACATGTTGAAAAATTAAAATTATAGAAATTTATTTTTATTAACCATGAAGGGATTTTAAAAGGAAATTTTTTTAAAAAAAAATTCCAAAGACAAATAAGGAATTTTAATTGTTGATTGAAATTGCCTTGTTTGCTCTTGTTGATATGGCCGGCCATGACATGAAGGAATAGGAAATTTTGTTTAATTTTTCTTAATTAATTCATGTCAAGGAAAGTTAAGAAAATTTTATTGTAATTAAATTTCTTTATTTGCCAAAGCTAAGGAATATAAAAGAGGGGGTTGGGGTGCCTTCATGACACACAACTTTTATTATTCTTCTCCCTCTCTTCTTCCTTGGTGTGGCCGGCCCCTTCAAGTTCTCTCCTCCCCTTGTTGTGGCCGAACCTCCTCTTCCTCTAGGAGATCAAGTGGTGGCCGGATTCAAGCTTGGAGAAGAAGGAGAGAAAGCTTTATCCCTTGGTGCATTGGTGGTGTTTTCTCTTCATCCTTGGAGGAGCTATTGATTGTGGCCGAACCTTACAAGGAGGAGAAGAAGGTGCTTTGGTGGTTTCTCATCTCGGAAGATTGTTGTCCACACAACGCCCGAGGTTAGAAGAGGAATACGGTAGAAGACCTAGAGGTTTTTGCTTGCAAAAGAAAAGGTATACTAGTATTTTATTTCCGCATCATACTAGTTTTATTCTTTTGTAAAAATACCAAATGCAAGAGGCATATGATTCTAGTATTTTGAATTTGTTTTCGATGTAGTGTTCTTTTGTTTTTCTTTTCCTTGTGATTTGATTGTTCTTTTCGGTTGACCTAAAGTTATTTAAGGAAATTAAATATTAACTTTCCTTAAAAGGCTTTGTCTAGGCGGTGGTGGTTGTTCCCATATCCAAGAAGGCCATGTGCCTCACCATGCAGTCCTAGAAGCCAATTTTGGAAACTAATATTTAATGAAATTAATAACCTAGGTGATTTGGATTGAACATGTTAAGTTCCGCAGGAGATCCAAGTCTAAACCTAAAAGAACAAATAGATTAAACTTTGGATCAAACGTGTTAAGTTCCGCAGGCGATCCAAGTTTAATTTAAAAGAACACATGGTAGCTAGGAAAAGGTTCAGACCTTTGTACAAAATTTTTGTACAGTGGAACCATTAGGTTTTCCGAGTAGCAACCAACAAAGATGTATGCCACAAAAAATCAAAACAAAATTCAAGACATAAGTAAAAACAAAAACAAACAAAGCAAATCAAATGCATCTAATGCATCCCCCTAGACTTAAACTTTTCATTGTCCCAATGAAAACTAAAAACAATGTGGAGGAGATTTTAAGAGAAGTTACCAAGTGATGAGCTCCAAATGGTTGACATTCATGTTTTTAAAGATACTCCTCCATCCAATACTCATATTCCTGCACAACTTTGAATTCTACAAAAAGAAAAAGATAGGCAAGAAAAATTAAGTAGAGGGTATGATTTATTATCAATGAAGTAAAAAGAAACTAGAAAGAACTAAAGACATATAAGAAAACAAGGGAAATGAACTTGGGTTGTCTCCCAAGAAGCGCTTGTTTAAGGTCATTAGTTCGACCACCTCATTAGATTCATCTAAATCTCGCTCTTGGAGGGGTAAGATATTTTAGAACCCTACTACCAGGAGTTCTTATTATGGAGAGAGCTTTCATCAATGGAGCTACTAAGTAAAGTATAAATCTCTCTATCTTCGTCTTCTTAAAAAAAATTTCAAGTGGTCGAAGACAGTTCAGATTGAGCTTCCAATTATTAGCCCAAGTGAAATCTGCACATGCAAAGAAAGTACAAATCTTCCACAAACATATTAGATAAGATAGAGACATAACCATATTAAGATAAGCAGAATAAAAAATAAAAACTGGATCACATCCAACAAAGTCAATGATAGGTACCTCTATAAAATTTTTCAAAAGATCACAAGAAATACTAACCTTTCTTTGCTGAGAAATACCTGAAATTTCTAAACATGTAGATATGACTTCCTCTTAATCAAATGATGGTTCTGGCTCTAGCTCAGGTGTTGATGATATCAATGATGGCGATTCTTGAGACTCTGCTATATCTACATGAGTCCCTACACATTGGTCCACAACATGCTCAATCCTTGCAACTCTTACAACATCTAAGGATTGTGTGGACAAAGGAGGTGATTCTTGAGATGTTGCTTCCACAACACAGCTCCCTACACATTCTTCCAAAACATCACCATCAACACATACATCAAAAAATAAACCAACATCTATATCCTCAATAGGAGAATCAATAACAAGAGGATCAATAACTTCACTTGCAGTTTTAAGTTGATATACCACATCACATTTATCATATGAAAGTTCAATGTCACTATAACACCCTATAAAATTTGGAGGTAGATCTGAAAACTTATTCACCACTGCATTATCAATAAAATCCTCATCTGAAGAGTCTTCATCTTCATATACCTTCAAAAATCTGCACTCAACCTTACCAGTGTCATAGAATTTTTTAAAGTCATTGTTCTCATTGACCCCCACTAACCTTTATGAAAAAGGAACCCTTAGTGAAGGTTTTGGGAAAGATACTTCTAATTTCCCATATTCCCTTTTAGCTTATGAAGGAGATTCAACTTGCTTATCTAGTGTTGGTATGATCAATCGTTGAGGGAAAGGTACTTGTGGCATTTGGGAACCTCCTGGAATAATGGAACTGAGTTCATGTGGTCTTCTATTGTTCTTCTCCTCAATTCTAAACATGTCTTTCTTCAGAAGTTCTTCATGATTTTTTCAATTCTCAACCCAACATCATCACACTTTTCACTAGATCTTGTCTGCGAAGGAGGGGGATCTTCTTTAAACCAATTTGAAACAATACTTTCAATCTTTGCCCCTAAATGTTTGAACTCCCCGTTCTGTGACTTGTGATTTTCAAAACTCATAGATGGTTGAGTTACAATTTGTTTGACAGGCTCTATAGCATTTATGGCTTGCACTCCTTGAATGTTTGAGGGAGATTTCATCCAACTTATATTCGACCATTCTTGGAGGTTCAATGTCACTTGATCAATTAACATATATGCTTCATCTACACTTTTGTTCATAAAAGAACCTCCAGCTGATGAATCCAATAAACTCTTGTCTGAGAAAGAAATTTCCCCATAGAATATGTGCAAAATCAACCATTTTTCAAAACCATGATGAAGGCACTGTCTTTGAAGACTCTTGAATCTATCTCATGCTTCAAATAATGATTCTCCATATGCCTGAGCAAAATTTGTTATGCAATTCCTCATATACATTGTTCTGCTTGGAGGGAAAAAATGATTCAGAAATTGCTTCTCCAATTGCTCCCTACTTGTAATACTTTGAGGATGGAGAGAATATAATCAAACCCTTGCTTTATCCTTGATACTGAAAGGAAATGCCATTAATCGAACTACATCTGCTGACACTCCTTCACATTTCACCATATCACAAATCTCTAAAAATGTTTCAAGATGCAGATAAGGACTTTCTGATACTTCTCCTCCAAATTTGTGACCTTGTATCATGAAAATTAACTCTAGGTCTAATTGGAAACTTTCTGCTTCAATTTGAGGTTGCACAATGGGAGACAAAAATCTTACAGAAAAGGGTGTAGAAAAATTTCTCATGGGCCTGCTTGACATGTTAGTGCTCATGGATATTCAAGAAAAAATTATAAAATGAAGAATCAAAGATAAGAAATTAAATGCAATATGAAAAGCAAGAAAGAAAATGCAGAATTTAAATTGCAAGAAAGAAAGTGCATAATGAAAACAAGAAAGAAAAGATAAAAGAAAAAAAGAAAATGTCTAGAATAATTCATATGCTAAAGATTGCAAGATATGTTTACAAAAGAAAAGAAGAAAGAAACTAGATCAAAAGAGAAAACAGAGAAAAGTTAGATTAGAGTGCTAGAAATCAAGAATGCAAAGTTAGAATTAGAATTAGTATTGCAACAAAAAGAATTGTCAAGAATTAGAAAGATATGCAAATAATGAAAACAGAATTCTAAAGATTAGTTTCAATTATGCTAATGAAAAGAAAAGAAAAGTTATGTTTAGTCTAACTCAATTGATAATCCCTAAGTTATAGCGCAGTCCCCGACAACGACGCCAAAAACTTGTTGTCTCCCGCAAGTGTACGGAAATATCGCAAGTAATATAAAAGATTATCGTATCCACAGGGACTGGAATAAGCACTAAGAATGTCTCAAAGCAAATTAGCTAGACAACAAATCAATGGATTAACAAAGTCTAAGTGTAACTATGAAAAGTAAACAAAAGAATGAAAGAATAGGCAACAAGAATAAAGGCAATGATAAGGGATATTCTAGGAGTTTTGGTTTCTTTATAAGGTTCTTCAATGTAAATGGTCTACCAAATCCTTTTTCTCAATTGTCCATCATTTGTAGAAGGTTGTCGGTTCTCTCTTGCAATAGAGAACCGACCTAGGACTGAAATCCATACCTAAATTGATCAATTAGGAATGAATCTATGTTGTCCATACACGGGCTTGTCTGTCACGTGCGTCCCTCGGAAAATCAACATAGGAATCCATCACTCATCAACCCATCAAGATATAAAGATTAATTCAACCTATCTATCCTACCTTCTTGAAATACCTAATTTTCCCTTCAAGATTACCCCTCAAGCGTCCTTACACGGGCATGTTCCTGTCACGAAGATCCCTCAGAAAATCGAATGAGGAGCAATCCATAAAAGATCCATAAAATATTCAAACATTCAATCAAGAATGGTAATTAAGCCCTAATCACAACAATCCACACAACAGAGAATAGATACAAAACAGAGCAAAATCATAAAAATAGGAAATTGGCATATCCACAAGAGTTTTACATCAAGATTTCCTTACAAATACTCCCTCCATTCCTAGAACAAGATATCTACTCCATAAATAGAAGAAAGAAATCCGAAAACATAAAGATTACAAGCATTCTCAATCCCAATCCAAGAAAAGCAAAGAAAGAAGGCTTATCTATGATGAAGATGGTCTTCGGATCCAATCCACGTTCCCGAAGTCGAATCAGTGAATATCTTCCCTTAGATCACCCAGAAATCCACCCAAGAATGGAAGGAATCGTCCAAATCTTCCTTTCTCCCAAAGGGGAGAAGATCCCCTTTCAATTCATGAAGGAAGCCTTATATAGAAGAGGGGTTTGGGCGCCACACGGCCCCGAAACATGGCCGTGTGAGGTTCACACGACCTGCTCCATTCTCTTCTCTGCCAACCTCACCGGCCGTGTGAGGTACACGGTCGTGGCTTGCCTCTACCAAAGCCCCCTTTGCATGGCCGTGTAGATCTACACGGCCTGAACTGCCTTTGCCTCTGGAAACCCGGTACGGTCGTGTGGTACACACGTCCAACACTCTCTTGCTCACTGGAAACCTCACACAGTCGTGTAGCATACACGGTCGAGGCTTCTCTGGTCTCTGGAAAACTGACATGGGCGTGTGGTGTACACGGCCTAGGCTTCATTGGGCTTTAAAGCTTGGCACGGTCGTGTGAGGTTCACACGGCCAGGCCATCTTCCCTCTCTGCTGCAACTACACAACCTCTCATCTCCACACGGCCTGGGCAAACCCCCATGGCAGGGCCATGTGGGGTTCAGATATCATGGCTTCCTCTATCGCTTTGCTTGTAGATTTGGCCTCGAACACTCATCCTTCACCAAATTCGACTCCTGTGTATAAAAATTGCACAAAAGCAGATCTTCGAACAAAGAGAGTAAATATACTAAAAAGGAAAGCTGAAAGTACAAAAATACGTAGACAAAGTATGTAAATGTGCGTCAAAACATGCTAACAAGTGTATACAATCTATGCACATCAAGAGCCCTCTCCTTCTTGATATCATTTAAATGGCACACAATAAGAGGAGGAGAGTACCAATCAGGTTGAAGAGCTTCCTCCACTAGTAACCCAAAGTCAAGCAATTCTTTTTTCCCCAAAGATTAGCAAACAACAAAAAGGATGAAGAATTCGGTAAATTTTTAGAGAAAATTAAAAAACTTTGCATCAAAGTTCCATTGATTGATGTACTACACTAAATACCAAAATTTGGTACATTTATAAAAAAAATTATTTCCAACAGAAGGGAGAAGGAAGGCTATAAGAATGTAGCACTAACTGAGGAGTGCAGCGCTTTATTTCTAAACATCATACCCCCAAAGCTTTAAGATCCAGGAAGTTTCTCAATTCCTTGCAAGATAGGAACCACAGTTAATGATAAAGTTTTTTGTGATTTGGGGGCAAGTGTTAGACTTATTCCTTTTTTAATCTATAATAAATTAAGTCTTAAATACTTTAAGTTGACTATTATGGCACTACAACTCACAAATCATACATGTAGATACCCAATGGGTATCATTGAAGACATGCTAGTGGAGGTGGGGGCTACATCATCCCCACCGACTTTGTCGTGCTAGACATGGAAGAGGATTCAAATATCCCAATAATTCAGGGGAGGTCATTCCTCGCCACCACAGGAGTTTTGATTGATGTGAAAAATTATAAACTATCTTTAGTAATAGGCAAGGAAAGGCTAGACTTTGATTTATCTAAATCATCTTAGCATGATTCCATTCTTAAAAGCTTTGGTAATAGGTTGAATGAATTCCATCAAGATACAAAAATGTTTCACCCTCATGGGCGGTCGTCGGATATTGTTTCTAGTCCGGCGAATAAAGAATAAAGGACCCTAATAAAAAATAAAAAATGCATCTATCCAGCAAGAGCAAAGATGAAGGAAGAACAAGAAACACGGACCTTAGGAGGTAAAAGTCATCCCTCTATAGATTTAACTCTAACTTAATCTAAGACAGGGTCGAGCTAAAGACCTAAAAAAGCACTACTTGAGAGGCAACTCAAGGATTTCTTTCTCATTTGTTTTTATTTTCCTTTCTTTGTCACTATGTCTAATGTGCTCATTTTTATTTTGTGGCCTCCACGAGCTAGCCATGATCCTCCCATGGGCATGGAGGCACTAGTGAAGACTGAAAGGAGAAAGTGATGCACATAGATTATATATATTATTTTACACTATTTGACGCATATCTATTTATATTTTATGTTTATGATCTATGTGTTTTGCACCTTTTTCTATTATATTTTAGTATAATTAATATTTTGCATTTAGAGATTTTCTCGGTGTTTGTTTTCACTTTCAGGAGTAGTTTCGAGTAGAAAAGGATGCTATATGCATAAAATAAGATCAATTGGAGTAAGGATTTAAGTGACCAATTCATTTCAGAACCAAATTGGGCTTCGCCAAGCCTTGAGGCACGGCTAGGTGAAGCTCCAGAAGTTGTCCATGCACAATAGCATGGCCATGCCAAATTACACGGTCAAAAAGAAGAAACTAGTGAAGAAATGGTCCTAGTCATGCCTTGAAGCACGGCCAAGAGCTACCCGTGCCACCCTCTAGAGCTGATTTAGACTTGACCATGCCTTGAGGCATGGCCATGCACCCAAAGATGTATTTTTGAAGATATGGCTATGCCAAATGGCATGGCTCAGAAGAAGAAAAGTAGGGTTACTCTGCTTTGGTCATGCCAAATGGCACGGCTTAGCTTAGTAGATAGAGACAAACTAGCTCTGGCCATGCCTTAAGGCATGGCTAAGATGCTAGATGCAAGAAAGGTCGTGCCAAATGGAATGGCCAAACTACCAGAGCCATAGCCAAGTTGGCTCTAGCCGTGCCAAATGGCACGACCAGATGCCCAAGCAGCAGTTAGGTCATGCCTAGAGGCACGGCCACCCCGTGCCTCACTTCTATTTAAAGGGAACCTCATCCCCATGCTAGGGGAGGAAGATTCAAGATGAGAAGAGACCATTTAGATCAAATCTTCACGCTCGAAGTTGTCATCTGGGTGATTCGAGGTCGTCCTGCTGCTCCATTCTCATCGACATTCCAAGATCTTTGTCTGATGCCTTCACTTGACATCAAGGATAAGTTTTTCTTTCCTTTCTTTAGGATTCTTAAAATTATTATGTATTTGAGCCCTTGGATTGTATACTTTTCATATTATGGAGTAGATTTCTATTGTTTTAGGATGTAGGGAGTAATTGTAATGTGTGAAATGTTGTAAACTCTATTGAATTGCCACTTTCCTTATTTGATGATTCTTGTGTATCACTTTTTTCGTTTGATGAAATGCTAGCATAGAAGATTTCCCTTATAATAATGAATTTATCTATCTATATTGTATTTCTATATGCATAGATCTTATTTTCGAGTTAGATGCATTATTGTGTGTCTATATCTAGGATTGGGCATGAACTTGAATTTTCATGGGATAGATGCATAGCTTGTTGTCTCTTTTGAGTGTACGCTCTGATATAGCTTAGCATGTCCTTATGATACTTGTTTAAAGTTGAGTATCTAAGGTAATTATCCTTCTATATGGAACATAACCTCCTAAGGGAGGACAATTCTGTGTATGGATAAGTCTATCACTTAACCTAATGGGCTTCTCCTAATCATATGTTACTCAAGTGACCTATGTAATCTAGAGACGTATATCTGGGGGATGCCTTATGACAGGAGGTACTCTAGTGAAAACCCGGACTCTCTAGGTTACTTTTTCACTTGATGGCATACTTGGTTACTAGCAAGGGAAGTACTCCAATACACCATCGTGGGGTGAAATTTGGTAGATATTTAGACTGTCCTTTAAACATACAAGCAAAAAACTAGGAATGGGTTAATTCGTAGCACAACATCCACCATTACAATGAAACCTTTAACCTAGAATATTTTTCTAAACTAAGGATTTCCTCAATTATCTTTCTTAACTTTTATTTTTACGTCATAATTAAAAATCCAAAATAAATGTTTATCGATCATTATCTAGCTAAATTCAAAGTGCAAAACCAAGTAGCATTTAATATTCAGTTCTCGTGGGATCGACTTATAAATTTTATTACTTGACGACAACAATGCGCTTGCGGTCACACATCAAGTTTGTAGCACCATTACCGAGGACTGAGTGTTTAAATCTAGTTAGTTTACATTAGAGATTGTCTAGACAATAGTTATTTAATTCTTTTATTCTTTATTCTTTATTCTTTATTCATTATCCTTTATTCTTGCACCTTCATTATCTATCTCTTATTCTTTCATTCATTATTCTTTATGCATTATTTCTCATCCTTGCATGATAATTCTTTTTCTGCATTTTATTTTCCTTCCTGCATTTTCTTTCTTGTTATTTTCCTTAATTTTGTTGCTTGTTATCCATCTATTTCTAACGCATTCCCTTTCAGATAGACATAACTCCTTGAAGGCAAAGCTTATAGCTTTAATTCATAGGTTCAACGAAAATGCCAACATAAATTCTTATATTGGTTTTTGTGATTTTTATTTTGCAACAGGTCATGTGGAGAATACATGTCCATCACTATTTGATTGTTCCTTATGGGATTCCCATCACAACTACAATCAGAGGCCAGAGCAAGGTTATTGTGAGGCTTGTAAAGTAATGGGTCATTTCATTGTAACTTGTTTAAGGATAAATAATCCGTTGAAATCATTGGAAGACCTTGAAAGAAAGTTTAATGAAATGACCTATACAAATTCACATTCTAAAATATCCAGCTGGAGGAATCCCCAAAATTTTTTCCAAAATAATCAACAAGAAGGAAGGCTGGATTTTTTAGCCCGACAATGGAAGTTCAACCACCATCTCATGAAGATAGATTGGAAAAGATGGGAGAAGAAGTTTTGGCCAGTCAAGCTCAAATGCTCGTGGATATGAAGCAAATGATTAAGAGCAACAATGTAGACTCATCTTACACTGAAATGCCAACTCTACTCTCAACTAGGGAGGACCCTCAGATGAGCATTATACATGAATATGAGCTTGAGGAACAAGATATAGAAGCTTCTTCCCGCACCTTAGAAGATAGACTATGGAAAATGTGAGAAAGCTTCAATGCCTCCCAGGCTTAATTAGATGAGATGAATGAAGATAATGTAAATGAGTTTAGGGTAAATGAAACAGAGAATCTGATAGAGCAGTGCACTGCTCTAATTCCAATGCCTTCTATTGTCAATAATCAAGAGGAAACTTCCCTTTATCCTATCATTGATGAAGTTGTGGAAGGAAGTGTAGGGGCAATGCCCCAAGCATCATTTCATTGGTTCATACAGTAATTTGATTTTATAGATGATGTAGGACCATATATGAATAATGAGGGTAATGTAGGGACTTATGCAATGGATGCAAAGCCCCAAGAATCATTTCCTTCAGTAGCGCCCATGCTCGATGATTTAATTTTTCCTTTAATTGGTAGTAGTATGCTTTTATTTAATATATCTACTACTACCAACCAATTCTTTGTTGAGCATGTTGGTTATAGGGAATATGTTGCAAAGGATTCACATAGACAATTTCATGATGAACCTTTGAAGGAAGGCATATTAGTTAAGGAGAATTTTAGAACCTTATACAGGAAGGTTCTAAAATATCTGATGCTGCCAAGGTCAAGATTTAGGCTTGGTGGCTATGATAAGGGGTCAAACTTAGAATCTTAAACAAGCGCTTCTTAGGAGGCAACCTAAGTTTCTTTCTTGTTATTATTTCAGTTTTTTTTCTCTTTTCTTAACTCAATCCCTTTACTTAGTTTTTCTTATCCATACTTCTTTTTTAGGATACATTGTGTAGGAGGCTTGAGGATAATAGAGTAATTTCATAACTTGATTGACACATTAACTTGGCACGTCTCACTTGGTAACTCCTTTAACCTCAACCCTTTTTCATATTTGACTTTATTTTCATTGGAACAATGAAGAGTTTAAGTCAGGGGGTACATACTTAGACGCATATATGTTGGGCTATAGTTTATATTTTTGATAATAAAATTTAGATTTTGGTTATAATAAAATTTTTGATGTATTTTGAGTTGCATTACCCACACTATTACTACTGACTTATTCTCAAATGAAAATACTAACACATTTATTTCTTCACGTATGTATATTGTTTCTTGTGCTAGTATGTCTAGTGGATTATTTTTCTCTATCTTTGGTAGCATTAAATGAGCAAAAGTTGTATCGAAAATTTATGAGTAATGCCTAATACTAGGATCTCTTTCACTTTCCCGAATTCTTGATTGTTGATAACACCAAAAATAGTTATGATTCATTGAACATGTAAGTACTAGTGTTTCCATGGTGACTTCTCAAACTAAAAGTTCTCCCCTCTCTCTTCTCCCCCAAGATTTCCACTCTTCTCCAAGACCCTGTCCTCTCTCTCTCACTCACAAAATCTCTCCTCATTTCTTCAAGAACACTCCTTTCCTTCTTCAATAATCACTCTCCCCTACTTGTCTTTCAATCATGTCTAACATTTTGAAAAGGATCTGTCATGGATGTGCAGGATCTAGCAGAGGAAATGATCCAGGGAAGGACAAGGCAAAGGGAAGGCTTCTTCCAAAGACCAAGGCAAACAGATTTTATGTGACAAAAGTAATGACAACGAATATGGTATTATTTTTAGACATAATGAGCAAAAGTTTATATTTGATTCTCTTGTTACCCAAAAACTAGTTTTCACTAGTTATTTGAACCCTACTACTATAGAAGTCTTAGGAATTAAAGAGGATATAGATTGGCTAATTAGTGCTTTTGATTGGAACGACATGATGTATTCACATCAACCAACCTATCCCCACCTTACCCTAGAGCTTTTAAGCTCAATAGAGATCCACTTCACCTATGATGAAGATTATATTAGTAAAATCGGTTTTAGGCTAATGGATCAAGAATTTCAGTGGGCTCTAAGTGACATTAATAATTGTTTTGGCCTACTTATTAGGGGATCTAGTAAGTTTGATTATAGTTTCAATAGCAATGTTTTTTGGATTTTAATTACTGGTTTAAATGAACCCTATGATCCTTCTAGATCTAAAGCTTCTCACATGTAAAACCCCATATTTAGATACCTTCACAGTGGAATGAGTAAGTCTATTTTTGATAGAGGAGAAAGTGATGGGGTGGTTAGAAAGGTGAAACTTTATTCTTTTGGGGCTATGCTTAATAAAGTTGACTTTGATACTGGATTCTATTTTTTACAAACACTTGCAAGATCTAGGAAGGTAACCTCAAGATCAATAGTTTTTGGCGAGTTGATAACCCAGATTGCTTTAAATTTGGATTGCAAACTTGATGATTTGGAAGTTACTCATGGAAATTACAAAATTGATATTGATATATGCCTTGCCATGAGAATGATTTGTCAGGATGAGAAGAATTTTACATTTCCTAAGAGGGATGGATTTCCATTACCTCTACCCTATCTCGAGCGTACTGTAACACCCACGAATTTCTTAAGCTATATACGAAAATGTTCTCTTGTAGAATAAAAAGGGAGATAAGATAGAACCAAAAATATATATAAAAGAAAAGGAATTGGTCAAGGATTGAACCTTGAACCTTTTTAATCTAATAGTAAGCTTTAAGGATTATGGATTGACCACTAGGCCATCATAAATTATTGTTGAATAGAGAATAGAAATTTTAGATAAAGGTAAAAGTATGATTAAGAGAAGGAAGCAAGAAAACATCAAGTAGCTTTCTTCCTCCTTCTCATGATTAAGAAGAAAGCTAGCAAAAGACAAGTTGTCTTTTCCTTCTTCCTTCTCTTCCATTTTCATGGAGATGCATGAGGGAATGAGATGAGAGGAATTAAGGGGATGAATGGGGACACTTTGCCTCATTAAGGATAATTAGAAAGGAGTGAATGAGAAAGGGAAGGCAAAATTCATCTTTTCTTCTTCCTCCCACTTGGCATAAAAAGGAAAATAGAAAAAAAAAAAAAAAGAGTTTCATTTTCCTCCTCCCTTTCCTCACCATTGCCGAGACCTTGAGCCATCCCTCTCCCAAGTTTCCGAGATTTAACTAAGTTTTCTCCCTAAGAAAACTAAACCTCAAGAAGAAAGCCTCAAGACCTACTTCTTACAAGCAAGAGAAGCGAAGGAAATACTAGAAGGAGGAGCTCTCTTCTTTTTCTTCACAAGGGTATATTTCTTAAGAAAAAGACCAAGCAAGAGGATGTAAGTATCCCCTCACCTGTGGTACAAGTGGTTATGTGAAATTTTCCTTAAGTTTAGATGGTTTAAAAACCTAGGATTTCCCTTGAAACTTTCGGCCATGAAGGGTTGTAAGACCTATGAAAGCTTAAACCCAAAACTAACATGCTTATGGTTTTTCTCATGATATGATATGGACATTTCCTTGATATTTCATGCTTGTAGGTTGCTTGGAACTAGGAGAATCCTCACCTTAGGGTTCGGCCATGAAGAGAATAAGAACCCTAGAGAAGCTTAAAACTCAAACCAACATGTTTATGGTTTTTCTCATGATATAATATGAATATTTTCTTGATATTTCATGCTTGTATGTTGCTTGGAACTAGGAGAATCCTCACCTTAGGGTTCGTCCATGAAGAGAATAAGAACCCTAGAGAAGCTTAAACTCAAACTAGCATGCTTATGATCTTTCTCATGATATGTTATGAATGATTCCTTGATGTTTCATGCTTGTATGTTGTTTGGAACTAGGTGAACCTTACCTTAGGGTTTTGGCCATGAAAGGATTAAAAACCCTAGTGAGGCTCAAACTCAAATCTAACTTGCTTATGATCTTCCTCATGATATGATATGAAGATAACTTGATTTCATGTGGTTTAGAACTAGGTTTCCACATTTCAAACTTTCGGCCAAGATAGAATTTAAGGCTTAGACAAGCTTAAACTCAACTCTAACATACTCATATTTTTCCCTATGATATGATATGAAATTAACATGATATTCTCATGCTTGTATTTGGTTGAGAACCTAGCTCCACACCTTATGACATTCGGCCACTTATAGTTTGTAGACCTAGGAAGCTTGAAACCTAAACTCAATATGCTCATGTTGTTGCTTATAATAAATGTTATGAAAATTGTTAGGGTTCACATGTTGATATGCTAATTGTAATCTAGATCTAGGCCTTGCATGTTTCGGCCACATTATGAAGTTTAGACCTAGGAAGCTTAGAACCTAAATTTAATATGCTTATGATGTTTCTTATGATAAATGTTATGAAATTGATTTAAGGTTCATATGCTTTTATGATTGCTTGCAATCTAGAAGAACCCTTGCATGTTTCAGCCACCCTTAGTAGGTTGATGTTTGAGATCCAATTATGACTCTTTATGTGCTTCACTTTGCCATGATATGAATTAGGAGATGCTAACTTATGTTCCATGCATTCTTATGTTTTCCATGATATATTAAATGCTCATTTATGTATGCTTATGAATCATGCATGAAAATGTCTCCTATGATGTGCTATATGCTCAAGTATGTATGCTTTATGAAATGAAAAGAAAAGGCCTAAGAGATGCTTCCCTATTGTTGGGACTAAGAGCACTCTTTATGACAAGCTAAGTGAAAGGCCTAAGAGTTGCTTCCCTATCAAGTGGGACTAAGAGCACTCTCTATGTTATGAAAAGTTATGAATGACATGTACATGATATGCAATGAATGACATGAATATGATATGCTATGAATGACATGTACATGATATGCTATGAATGACATGAATATGATATGCTATGAATGACATGTACATGATATGCTATGAATGACATGAATATGATATGCTATGAATGACATGTATATAATATGCTATGAATGACATGAACATGATATGTTATGATATGATATGTATATGACATAATATTTTACTTTGTATGGCTTGTACCAAAAGGGTGGGCTCCTTATGCTCCCCTAGGTCGATGGACTAAGAAACGGGCCTAGTAAAGGGTGGGCTCCTTACGTGCCCCTAGGTCGAGCTACGGGCCTAGTTTCCTAGTAGGTTCAAGACTAGCTACCTTGGGTCTACTTAGGATGCATGCATTTATGTATGTATGTGGTACTAAGCCGGGCCCCCTTATGTTGAGATTATTTTTAAGTACTATATGATATTGTTTTTAAGACATTTTGCACATGACATGAAGCATGTTTTGAAAAGCATCTTGCACATGACATCACCCATGATTTAAAGGACATCTTGCATATATGTTTATGATATGGAATGATATGATATGATTATTACTCACATGCTATGATAGGATGTTCTTTATGCTATGATATGATATGTCATGATGCTTATTTTTACGATATGACATGATATGTTATGATGCTTACTTTACATTATGATATGATTGTCATTTATGCCATGATAAGTTTATGCCATGATATGATGTTTACTTTATGCTATGATATGATAAGTTTATGCCAAGATATGATGCTCACTTTATGCTATGATATGATTGTTATTTTATGCCATGATATGATTTTTCGTTTATGCTAGGATATGAGTTTCATTCATGCTATGATATATGATATAATCACTCTTATATGATATGTACGGTTTTTTGTAAGTAGGAAAGGATCTTACTGAGCCTTGTGTGCTCATAGCTTACTTTCCTTATACCACAGATAAAGGTAAAGGATGGATAAACTAAAGGAGCAGCAGGAGGGGCAAGAGATGTGTGTGGTGGTGGCTTGGCTAAAGAAAATAAATGACCTGCTTATGTTTATTTTATGTTGATGACTTGCATGACCATTTTTACTTACGCTTATGTTAGGAATGGATGATTATGATTCCTTAAGTTTATAACCATGCTGAGCATATTGGTATGATTAGTTATGTTTTAAATGAACAATTACTTCCACTGTTTTGAAAAGAAAAATCATAAAGAAAACTATTTTGTGCGTACGCTATGTATAGTAGAAAGTAACACCGCCTCCACTAGCAGGAGGGGGCGGGGCGTTACACGTACCACAGTTCGCAACCCCGCCAACTGGGTGATTACGGATGTAGCTCCCGAGTTTGCCTCCACCCCTTTAGAGTATCCTGAGCCCTCATCATCTAGACACCCGAAGCCGTCCAAACATCCAGAATATGCTAGGTATTATTTTGCCTATGGCATGGGTCTATCTAGATTTGATTTCTTAGATTTTTGTACCTCTTTTGAATCACTTCATGAGAAGCAAAGTGCCCAACAACACATGTTGGAGGGTCACTTCAAATTGTTTGATGACCAATCTCGATAACATGATTACTTCCAGTTTACGAAGAACTTTCAAGGTCAGGTGGACAAATTTATTAGTGACTATGACATTAATTAGGAGAGGATGGAAGATTTTAGGCGTTCCATGAATATTACTAGACAGAAGGTGGCTACTCTTTTTCAATACCATGAACACATTAGCCAACTTCCCAGAATGCCTAGATTCCCTCCTAGACCATATTTTACTCGATCTAGATATCCATCTCCATATCCCTACCCTCCCCCTAGCCCACGAGGTCCTCTATTTCCCCCTCCTCCACCATATTGATTTCATTGGGACGATGAAAATTTTAACTCTAGGGGAACTGTACATAGTGTTATTTTCTTCACATTTCAATTGAATTTTGCTTGTCTTCATGTTAGTTTTTACTTTGAGTATAGTTTTTCTTTAGTTGTCTTGATTGTCAATTGCTTTGACTGTCTTGCTTATTATTTTTGTGGTATTTTGAGAACATCAATCTTCACCTTACTGCTGACTTGTCCAATAGCAAAATTGTTAGCATGTTTATTTCTTGATTCATGATATTATGAGAGATAGTACCAGTATATTTGCTGAACTTCTTTTCTCTATCTCTAGTAGCATGGAGTGAGCATTGTATTGTAATGAGATAAATTTAATTGTTGGCATGATCTTAAAGATCTTATTTTCACTTTGCTTAAGCTTGAATAGAAGATAACTCTAGAAGAGTCATGATTCATTTAATTTGTTTAGTACTTGGATTTCCATGGTGATTTCTTAGACCACATCTTAGTTACTGGATGATGCTTGTATCATGTAAGCTTGTTTGGAAAAATTAAAATATCCCTACATTTGTTAGTGCTACATCTAAAGCACCCAAAAAAAGAAATTTAAGTGTGCCACTATATATATATATATAATAATAAAGGATATAAAAAATAATTTCACAAGTGAAAACTAGCAAGTTACCCCTTTGAGATCAAGTTAGGTTACTAGGGAAATAAATGTTATGTTTCTCTTAATATTGTTGGAGTGTATACTAAAAGTCTAAGCTTTTGTAAACATTTGTTTTGAATAAAGAATCACATTTGGTCAAATTATCTACATTTGTTTGTAGTTGTTCAATTAATTTATATTGAAGATAACATAGCATGTGGTGTCACATGCAGAAGATAATGTTATCAGTACCTTATAAATTATAAACAGTAGCTCACGACCAAAATGGAAAGGAACAAATCATTAGAAGGTCGTAGTGTAATTAGGTATCAGTTTATCTTGACTGTATAATTACACTAGTACACTTAGAGTGTATTGAGTAGGACCATTTGAGGTCGTTTCTTTTATACTGACTTTATAAAGGAACAAAGACCTCAGTTATTATGGAAGTGTGTGCTCTTAATCCTAATATAATAACAATCATATATATTTGATATTTATTTCTTTAATTTATCAATGGGTGAGATTTAGTTCGATGAATCAATAAGCCTGATAAGTTGGGAAATGATATCACTTATAGTGTGTGTTGTTGATTATAGAAGGAAATTGTGTCCTAGAGATACTAGGTTGATAATGTCCCCAAGAGAAGCTCATAAGGATTGTCATGTTAAACCCTGCAGGTGGACTTAGTCCGACATGACGATAAGGTTGAGTGGTACTACTCTTGGACTTAGATATTAATTAAATGAGTTGTCAGTAACTCACTTAATTAGTGGACATTCGATATCTTAAACACAGGGAGACTAACATGCTCATAATAAGAAGGAGCCCAAAATGTAATTTGGTATTGGTGCGGTAGTTCAATAATAGTTCTCTAGTGGAATGAATTACTATTGATAAAATTAAGTTGTGTGTTCGGGGCGAACACGGGATGCTTAATTTTATCGGGAGACCAAAACCAATTCCTCCTCTCGGTCCCTATCGTAGCCTCTTATTTGTAGAGTTCTATACCCACCTTCTATACCCACCTTCTATACCCACCCAATAGGGGCCGGCCAAGCTAGCTTGGGAAACAAGCTAGGGTCGGCCTAGGTAAAAGTTTGGGTGGCCGGCCCTAGCTTGAACCCAAGCTAGTGGGGCCGGCCAAAATAAATTAAAAAAAAAATTTAATTTTAATTTTTTTTTATGTGAAAGAAATAATTTATTAAAGAGAATTAAAATTAAATTATCTCTCTTGTAAAATTTACAAAAGATTAAAGAAAGAGATTAGATCTCTTTCCTTATTTGTAGATTAGTGAGATATTTTATTTTCTCTTTAAAAATTATTCACATATTGATAAAATTAAAATTATAGAAATTTCTTTTATTAACCATATAGATATTTTTAAAGAGAAATTTTAATTTTAAAATTTCCGGAAACAAATTAGGAAGTTTTAATTGTTGATTGAAACTTGTCCAATTTGTTCTCCAATGATGTGGCCGACCAATGTAGATTTAATTGGGAAATTTTATTTTATTTTTCTCAATTAAATCATGTCAAGGAAATTGAGGAAATTTTATTGTAATTAAATTTCCTAATTTGCCTAGGCCAAGGAATATAAAAGAAGGGGTGAGGGTGCCTTCATGAGACACAACATCTATTATTTCTCTCCCTCTTTTGTTTCTTGGTGTGGCCGGCCATCCTCTCCCTCTCTTCCTCTTGTGGTGGCCGAATCTCCCTCTTCCATTGGAGCTCTTGTGGTGGCCGGATACTACTTGAAGAAGAAGAAGAACAAGAAGGAGAGAAAGCTAGCATCTCTTGGAGCTTGGTTAGTGTTTTGATTTTCTTCCTTGGTGAAGCTTCTTCTTTGTTGGCCGAACCTAGCTAGGAGGAGAAGAAGGTGGTTGGTGGTTTCTCATCTCGGAAGATCGTTGCCCACACAACGTCCGAGGTTAGAAGAGGAATACGGTAGAAGATCAAGAGGTTTTTCTACAAGGTATAACTAGTAATTTTTCTTTCCGCATCATGCTAGTTATTTATGGAAATAATACCAAATACAAGAGGCTTACGTTCTAGAATTTCGAATATGTTTTTTCGATGCTGTGTTCTTTTGTTTTTTCTCTTCCTTGTGATTTGATTGTTCTCTTTGGTTAACCTAAAGTTATTTTAGGAAATTAAATATTAGCTTTCTATAAAAGGTTTTGTCTAGTCGGTGGTGGTTGCTCCCATATCCAAGAAGGTCATGTGCCTCGTCACGTCAGTACTGGGAACCAATTATGAAAATTAATATTTAATGGAATTAATAACTTAAGGAGACTTGGGTCAAACGTGTAAAGTTCCGCAAGAGATCCAAGTCAAAACCTAAAAGAACAAATAGATTAAGTTTTGGATCAAACGTGTTAAGTTCCGCAGGCGATCCAAAATTTAATTTAAAAGAACACATGGTAGCTAGGAAAAGGTTCAGACCTTTGTACAAAATTTTTGTACAATGGAACCTATAGGTTTTCCTAGTAGCAACCAACAAATATTAAGCACACCTTTGAGACCTTAGGTGGACTAAGAAATATAAACCAAGCATGTGGCAGGTAAGTGTCTATCGCTGAAAGCATAAAGAATTCATTTGGATGATGACATGACTATGATTAGGGATTGAAATTTGAAGAGCTTAAGTTCCTAATTGTATTATGCATGAAAACTTATGTTTAGGCCACGCTTAGATTACTCTATGATCATGTTCACCAATAAAACTAGTTGATAGAGTTGAATTGATATACTAGAGATTATGATGCATTATATGAGCACATGATTCTAGATTGTGGTATTTTACTTGAGGACAAACAAAGATTCAAGTCTAGGGGTGTGATGTGTGTAGATTATATATACTTTTATGCATGCATTGACGCATATTCACTTGCTTTCTTTGTGTATGCTCTATGTAATTTTACCCCTCTTTATCATGTTTTCGTCATAATTATTCCCTTTGTTGGAGATCTACTCTTAGTTTAGTTTTCTGTTGACATGATGCATTTTCAGAACAAAAATAGTGTTGAAACATGCTTCGAAGAGATCAAAGAAGAATAGCAGAGTCTGGTCATGTGGTTTCACATGACCATGACTCCAAGCAAAACGGGCACGGCCGTGCAACACCACCAGAGCATAAGCAAGGTTGGACTGTGCTAAAAGGCATGACCATGCCAAATCTCTAGAGCCAATTGGCATGGTCATGCCACTCTACCCGAGCCTCTTCATACCATGGTCGTGCCAAAAAGGCATGGCTATGCCACTCCAGCGGACTTCAAGCCGTGACCGTGCCAAAAGGAATAACCGTGACACAGTCTGTGCCTAGGGCCATATCCTACTCTATAAAATGAGAGTTCTTCCCCTTTTCAATGGCCTTGGGAGACCGATCTTGATCCAGATCTACACACCTTTTGCACTCTAATAGAAGATCCAAAGACATATTCGCCATCTCCTTTGACTCTAAAAGTATAGGATTGGATCTAAAGACCACTCGACGCTTTGGATAAGCTTTTCTATCTCTTCTCTTTAGATTGGGTTTTGAGTTTTCAATCTCAATGTCTTTGGATTCATCTCCTCTTGTCATAGAGTATATCTTACTATTTTAGGATCAAGGAAGTAGTTGTGATGTGTAATTAATGTATATTCTTTGGATTTGCCAATTTCCTATCCATATGACATGTTTAAGTCTTGTATTCATTTGATCTTATGTGTGTATAGTGATTTTATACTTAAATCTCTTGTTTGATTGAATGATTATATTGTATTGTTCACCTAGTAGAGGGGATGCTCTAGATCGTATGACCGGGGGCCCTAGTGATAAGGATATCTCTTTAACCGCACATCAAGAGTATCGTCTTAAAAGGGAGGATAATTCTCTATAAGGAAGTATTGAATTAGGCTTAATGGGTTATTTCTAGTTCTACGGTATTAAGTGTTTAGTGTATCATTGTGAATATATGACCAGGGAGCCCTAGTTATAGGGGTATCCATTTTAACTAAACTTCCTTGGTGACCGTTTATACTTGGTAGCATTTGATACTAATAGAGATAACACTCTGTCATGATCGTTGCACGGTAGTATCGATACTAAATCAAACTTCCTACATATGCATAGGCATAGGGGATAGGTATTAGGTAATTCTTAATGTTGGGGTTGCAAGGTTGTAAATATAGTCCCACATTTAAAACACATGGGAAAGATCACGGGTTTATAAGAAAAAGATATTTCCATTGGCATAACGCCTTTTGGGTAGAGTTCAAGAGCAAAACCACGAGGGCTTAGGCCCAAAGTGGATAATATCATTGTGGAGATATCTAAATTCTTTTCTATCCTTCAATTAGTATCAGAGTGAGGTCTCTTTTCACTAAACTAACTATCAGAAGAAGCACGAGCTAGAGCCATGATCCAAGATCGAACCATGTGGGTGAAAACTTGAACGAAGTAGGGGAAGCCCTGAGCAGGTCAAGAGTGACCCAATGCTTGAGAGGAGACCCTGAGTAGGTCAAGAGTAACCCGATACTTGAGGGGGACCCTGTGGTCCTTTGTTTAAAGGTGGATTGTTGGGGTTGCAAGATTACAAATATAGTCCCACATTTAAAATACATGCGAATGATCATGGGTTTATAAGAAAAAGATATCTCCATTGGCATTAGGCGTTTTGAGTAAAGCCCAAGAGCAAAAACCATGAGGGCTTAGGCCCAAAGTGAACAATATCATACCATTGTAGAGATATCTAAATTCTTTTCTATCCTTCTGTAACGACCCGCCTTCTACCACTAGGCTGTAAGGCTGATCGTCACATTATGCTGTGCTAAACTATTCCCTGACCATTTAGTAAGTCTAGATGCGGAAGCTGTACTAATTAAAATTTCACTAAAACACTGACATTTCTTGGTTCTATACATGCTAAGGAAGGTAACTAACTACTCATAACATGTCTTACCTTCCCCATGGCCAAGGAACTGGACTTAGACACTTCCATGCTGATACCAGACCTCCCAATCGATCCACGGATCGATTGGAATAGTCGGATCGATCCAGTGATCGATCCAGCCGGCAACTGTATGCGGGACATAAGTTGGATCGATCCAGTGATCGATCCAGCATGCTACTGTGGCCGGGACGATAATTTGGATCGATCGGCTGATCGATCCAGGTTGATCAATCGATCCAGTGATCGATCCCAGGGCTCTCTGTTCGCGACTGAAATGGCTGGATCGATCGGCTGATCGATCCAAAGGCCTACTGTTCGCGGAGCAGATTGCCCAATCGATCAGCTGATCGATTGGAAACCCTCGAATCGATCAGCTGATCGATTCGAGTTACTGATTTCGTGCCAAATGTCTGATTTCAGCACTGTTTCGTGCCTCAACCACATTACAAGTACCAAAATGACTAAGAAACACTCTAATGACAACAACTAACATTCTAACAACATAAAAGAGGTGTTCTAAGCATAATAAAGTGCATGGTTAACTAATTCGTAATGAATAACATACTAAAGTGCAAGATGATAAAAAGAAACACTGAAAAGTTCTAATGTTTGAAATAAAGCTTGCTAAGGTTCCCTAAGATCTTCTTCCAGGTTCCATCCACACACATCCTTATCAATGCATTGACCTCCAGCCTCCGCTAGTCCATCTTTCCTTTACCTTTATCTGCAGTATAAGGAAAAATAGAATCTGTAAGCTTAAAGCTTAGTAAGAAACCATCTACCTCACAAAATCATGCATTCGATGCAGTATGCTTTTAAATCATGCTATTTGAAAATATGCACTGAACTTACTAAGACATGGTATACTGAAATCATAAGGCATAACATATAAGCATGGCATAAGCACTGAATCATGGCAAAGCAACCCAAAGAACACTGAACTGAATATAGGCTAAACTAACTGAAACTGAATCTGTAACTGGAAACAAACTCAACTAGCATAACTGATTTTGAGTTTTGAAATTTAATACGTAATAAGTGAAAATACTAAACATGCTGTTGGGCCCGGCAACTGTACTTGCTGTGCGCGCATCCCTACTAGACCCGGGGTTGCAAGTCCCGAATTTAGCAGGGTTGTCTAGGCTATCTGAACCTAGGGACGACTGTGGGAGTCCAACCCAATGGATATCTAATCCAGTACAGTGCCACTGAAAATAAAATACTGATATCCATAGCTAACTGATATAACATGCTGTTTCTAGGTTATCTGAACCTAGAGCTAGGTTATCTGAACCTAGAGGCGACTGTGGGAGCCCACCCATTGGACCGTAGTCCCATAAAACTGAACTAAACTAATGTGCTGGTTTAAATGCCTCTAATGCCTTTAATTGAGCTATTAAACATAACTGAGGTGGTATTTAGCTACACTAACATTTTACCGAACACTTGGTGTGCTTCAACTCTCTCCTCTAATAGGGAGATCACCTCTAGGCACCCGACAACGTCTAGAATCTCCAACTAAAGGAGAACGACGTGTCCGGCCCGTCCAGAGGTGTTCAACTAAATCCCTAAATCCTCGAGGAGGGTTTAACATACCCTATGTGCCGGAAAAACCTGCATATAGCTAAAACTAATGCATAGGAAACCAACCGGAGCTATTATACTGCAGGTGAGGGGTTTCTTACCTCGTACGCTAATTTTCTTACAATTCCTTTCGCTAGAATTCCGGTGGAGATGATCTTCTCGACGATCCGATCACGTCTTCGCGTTCCTCTCGCGGAGAAGAACCTCTTTCGTGTTGGAGTCGTCGCCGGAAGGTGAACCGATGGACCTTGGGCTTGGTGTGCCGTGCGTGAGGAAGAGGAGAAGAAGAGGGGCGCCGGCGTGAGGGTTTGAGAGGAGAAGGTGCCGAACCAAAATAAAAATAACCCAACTTCAACTTAAGTTTATTATTTATATTAAGTGGTTTAATGAACCCAACTCTAATATAAATATATTTGGTTCTCCTTTCTTTCAGCACGGCCCTGCTGGGTTCACCGGTTACTAAACTTATCCGTAACCCATAGGTCTTGGGTTCGATTCCCGCCTAAGCTATTTTACGATTCTAATTATTTTTGCTACTTCCGCTACTCGGAAAATTCCGGAAAAATATCCAAAAATTCTAGAAAAATCATACTGTATTTCTAAAATAGTTTTGAGAATTTTCGGGCTTTACACCTTCACTTAATACATTGATTAGCATCATAATGAAACCATACTCCTAGGATGCTTCTCTTGACCAAGTTTCCTCAATCAACTCTCTTTACTTGCTCTCTCTTTCTCCCTACTTTACTTCTCTCTACTTTAAGTACATAGACTCTCAAATCTCGATTGTTTAACTAATTCATTGTGGTTGGTCTCTAGTGCTTATATCCAATCCCTATAGGTTCGATATTTTTATTACTTGACGATAACCATGCACTTGCAGATTGTACACATCAGAGGAGACAAAACCTAGGGGAGATGTTTACATGGCCTAGGTGATGGGATGCGGGCGTTCCCTAGTGAGGATTCTCCTGAGCCATCAGACTGCTTCAAGGATACTCCCAAGGGGGACGTTCTCATGGTTGGTATCCTAAGGTAGTTTTGATGTGATCAAAAAAGTTAAGTTATGTCATGTTGTGTTTAACCCTGTGTCTAAGTGTGCAAGAACTTAGGAGTACAGGAAGTCAAGAAAACGACGCAACTAGAGAGAAGGACAGCATGGGAGAGAGCCGACGGACTCGATGTGTCTGAGGAATGAGGTGTTGTGGAAGAGTACATTGGCGGACGAGAAGGGAGTGTACGGTATTTCCAAGGGACGAGAAGCCGGAGCGGAAGATTGCTCGAGGAACAAAATATGCAGCTAGTGATAAGAACGACACGAGAGAGAGCCAACGGGTTCGGTATGTCTGAGAGACGAGGTGTTGTGGAAGAGTAGACTAGTGGATGAGAAGGGAGCGTGCGGTGTTTCCAAAGGACGAGAAGCTAGAGCGGAAGATTGTTCGAGGAGCAAAAGACACAGCTAACGAGAAGGTCGGCACGGGAGAGAGCTGACGGGCTCGATGCATCTGAGGAACGGAGAGCTACGAAAGAGTACGTTGGCAGATGAGAAGGAAGCATGCGGCGATTCTGAGGGATGAGAACCTGAAGTGAAAGCTTGCTTGAGAAGGTCGGAAGTTAGGTTTGGGTGAGCTCTTCCAGATGGCTAAAATCATCCAAGCAAGTAGAGCCAGAGCGGAAGACCTGGACTAAAGCAAGTGGAGCCAGAGCGGAAGGCCCGGACTGGAAAAAGTCAACATGGTTGACTTTCCTGGTCTGGGCTCCCGGACTCAGTCAGGGCGCTCGAAATGGAGTTTTATCTGGATCACATTTAACCACAATCCGTTGCAAAGGGGATAAAATTTTATCCCCCTTCAGGCGTCTGGAACCCTTCCAAGAGCCCCAACCAAGGTTACAAATGCATCCTTGGTCCAAGAAGCTAAATACAACAAGCATTTTGAGAAACAACACTTGTACGCTTCCAGTTTTTCATTTAGTTTTCTATTTTTGTGCGATCATTGCTGTAAAGAGGCTTCTCCGCCTGAAGGAGATATTAGTGTGCTCTACTTTCTTGGATTAACAACCTCCCCAGTTATAACCAAGTAAAAACTTCTGTGCCTCTATCTTTTTGATTTCCTTATCATTTCGTATGCAAGTGTTCTTTAATTAAGTTAATTGTCTGAGAAAAGTTGTTCTTTTGTTTAATTTGTGCAGGGGCTATTCCCCCCCCCCCCCCCCTCTAGCCGGCCACCAAGGGTCCTAACAATTGGTATCAAAGTCAGGACGCTTCAGGAGGATTAACCGTCGACTGAAGCAACGAGATGGCCGGAGCTAACATCTACCCACCAATGTTCAAGGGGGAGTTCGTGTTTTGGAAACGACGAATGGAGGTATTTATTAAAATATATTTTAATATTTTATTAATAATAAAATATGATTATGAAGCTCCAAAGAACACAAACAGAGAAGAAATTGAAAAACACCTCTGGACCAAAAAGCAGTATGACGACTTTACGTCAAACGGTAAGGCTGAATATCATCTAATAAGCATACTATGGGTGAAGGATCTTGACAGAATCGACAACTACCAAAGTGTGAAAAAAATTTGAGAAAAGTTCTTGAAGCTCCACGAAGAACCAATCGAAGCCAAATCCAACTCCTCGATCGACACCGAGTCATCGTCAGAAGAATTTGAGACCGAAGAAATTACCGGGATAGCCTTTATAGCCGAATTCCTTCCTAACGACACAGAAAGTTCATCCCAGATGAGCATCGACGAAGGGGAAGAGTCTTTGAAGGAAAGTAGCTCTACAGGGGGAGCATCAGAAGTCGATAAGGTAAGTCAGGACGGTCTCTATCTTCTGACCAAATGTTTAAGCTCATAAAAATATTATCATTAGAAATTGAAAATAAAAAATTATTAATAGAGAATACTAAGTTAAAAGGAACTCTAGCAACAGCTTGTCGATTAATTAGAGGATTTGGACCAATTAAAAATATAAAATGAAATGTTAAAAGAACAAATACAACTTTTAAAAGTTTCTACATGTTCAAATTTCTCTATTTTGAATTTTAGAAATTATAATAGACTAAATTGGAAATTTAAATTTCACAATGGACAGACTAAAAATTTGTCAAGAAAGCATGTACTTAAAAATTTCTTGTTAATCCGGTAGGAAGAAATCTATTTAGGACTCCAAAAACATGCATGTATTAAAAAAAAATTTGCAATTGATTTTTTTCTTTTTTGTTTTAACTTGTGTTCAAAATAAATTGGATCCCAATTTTTTAGAAAGAAGAATTCAATATTCATCTTAAGGAAAAATCTCAAATTTTTTTTAACATTTGAATCTTTAATTATTTAATTATTCTGCAAGTGTTATCCTTGCTAACTTTTCTTCATCTAAGAAATTGTTTTATGAATTTTCTTTGAGTTATTTAAATACAAATATTCAAATATTAAGAATATTCAAAATTATAAATTTTGAAAATATATATATGTTTTTTTTTAAATGAATGCTTAGTGGACATACTGATAAAACAGTCAACTACGTTAAATATTTGTCAAAAAAAATCTATTAGATTTTTTTTGATAAATATAATTACTTTATATAATTTCTTTAAATGTTTATCTAAATGTAATTTTTTATAAATTTTGAAAATATATTTTCTTCTATCAAAATGCATGTTCTATTTTTTAAAAAAATATTTCAAGATTTCCAAAATTGTCTTATGGCTTCCAATTTTGTTTTTTTTTAATTATTCACTTAGACTTGTATTTAAGATTCACAAAATTTTCTTTTAAAATTTTTTTACTTTTTCAAAGTTACCCTTAGATTTTTTTTGGTTTCCCATTTTTTATGTGATCAAAGGGAGAGAAGGGAAGATTAAGTCTAGAGAGAGGTAGCTTAATTAACTTTTTAAATTTTTGCACTTTACTATAAAATTTATTACTTTTAATTTATGTTGGTTTACCCTAACTTAATTTGGGTTACTCACATCAAAAAGGGGGAGATTGTAGGTAACCCAAAGTAGTTTTGATGTGATCAAACAACTTAAATTAGGTCTTGTTGTGTTTAACCCTGTGTCTAAGTGTGCAAGAACTTAGGAGCACAGGAAGTTGAGAAAAAGACGCAACTAGCGAGAAGGACAGCACAGGAGAGAGCCGACGGGCTCGGTGCATCTGAGGGATGAGGTGTTGCGGAAGAGAACACCGGCGGACTAGAAGGGAGTCTGTGGTGTTTCCAAGGGATGAGAAGCCGGAGCGGAAGATTGCTTGAGGAGCAAAAGACACAGCTAGTGAGATGGACGGCACGGGAGAGAGCCAATGGGCTCGGCGCGTCTGAGGGATGAGGTGTTGTGGAAGAGTACACTGGCGGACGAGAAGGGAGCGTGCGGTGTTTACAAGGGATGAGAAGCTAGAGCGGAAGATTGCTCGAGGAGCAAAAGACGCAGGTAGCGAGAAGGTCGACACGGGAGAGAGTCGACGGGCTTGGTGCATCCAAGGGACGGAGAGCTGTGGAAGAGTACGTTGGCGACAAGAAGGAAGTACACGACGATTTCGAGGGACAAGAAGCTGGAGCAAAAGCTTGCTCGAGAAGGTCGGAAGTTGGGTTCGGGTAAGCCCTATTCTGGATGGTCGAAATCACCCAAACAAGCAGAGCCAGAGAGGAAGACCCTGACCGAAGCAAGCGGAGCCAGAGCGGAAAGCTCGGATTGGAAAAAGTCAACATGGTTGACTTTCCTGGTCCGGGCGCCCGAACTCAGTCCAGGCGCCCGGAATGGAGTTTTATCCGTATCACATTTGACCGTAATCCGTTGCGAAGGGGATAAAATTTTATCCCCCTTCAAGCACTTGGAACCCTTCCAGGCACCTCGACCAAAGCTATAAATACAGTCTTGGTCCAAGAAGCTAAATACAATAAGCATTTTGAGAAACAACACTTGTACGCTTCCAGTTTTCCATTTAGCTTTCTGTTTTTGTGCGATCATTGCTGTAAAGAGGTTTCTTCACCTGAAGAAGATATTAGCGTGCTCTACTTCCTTGGATTAATAACGTCCCCGGTTATAACCAAGTAAAAACTTCTGGGCCTCTATCTTTTTGATTTCCTTATCATTTCTTATGCAAGTGTTCTTTAATTAAGTTAGTTGTCCGAGAAAAGTTGTTCTTTTATTTTATTTGTGCAGGGGCTATTCCCCCCCCCCCCCCTCCCCCCCTCTAGCCGGCCGCCAAGGGTCCTAACACTCAATGCTTACCTTCGAAGTACATGAGGGCTTAACCTTTTCGAAGATATACCCAATGGGGTTGTTCTCAATCCTTGCCCTTGGAGTCCCTAAGGACTTGACCTTTCTAAGGATGTATCTATTAGAGTTGTTCCCAATCCTTACCTTGAAGTCCATGAGGACTTGACCTTTCCAAGGATGTACTTAGTTCTGTGTGTAGAATATACATATTTTAAGCATCGTTTAACATATATCTTGTTGCATTTTATAAGAATGATTTGCATTCGCACACCCTATTTCTATGTAAGTTCATTACTTTTACTCTTTTAGTTCGTAGAAATGCTCTTTGCTTATTTTCATTGATAGGACATGTTTTTGAAACAAAAATAGAGCATAAAGCTCTTGGAACATGAAGTTGGAGCAAGAAGCATGCTTTGACCGTGTCTCATGACATGAGCATACTCCTACAGCCAAGAAAGACGAAGAATAGAGCAGAAAAAGGCTCAACACAAGCTAGTCATGCCTCATTATCGAGCCGAACACACAAATCATACATGAACAAAAAGGTCATCAAAAGACTTTATGAGAGTTTTTTAGCCTTAATTTAAGCCTTTAGGGGGAAGTGTAGTCGGGCTACGCTGGAGCGCCTCGTCAATTTGAGCCTTAATAAACTACGCCAACTGCCCTAGGGTAAAGGGCCTCTTGTAGTCTCCACTACTACAGTGGGAATAGATTGTCTCGATTCCTCGGATCCTTCCCTTTGTGACTTGGCTACCGTCTTCCTGGTGCTCACCATCCTCACGCCTCAGTGCTCCCTTTCCTACATACGACACCAGAAATAATGAGGTCGAAATCTCCCCTCTTGCTGCCCTGGACCTCCTCTTCTACCACAACACTTTAATAAGGGTTCACACTGGTAGAGCTTCCAGATTTCTGCAATCACATCATTCTCCTGTGTACTCCTACCTATGGCTTTAAGTCCTTTCCTGATCTATAGCACTCTATTATCCCCATCTACGATCTGCTATGTGTCCAAGTTGCTGACCTAACCAACAAAGCTAACACTAGTGAGAGAGGGTCGGTGTGGCCAACTTTGCCCCACTGATGCTTTAGTCAGCCACATGCTGAAGAGAAAAGGTGTCTCTCTCGAGGAGAGGGCTTAAGCTATAAAATAAGGGTCTTCGATGGGGAAGGGCCTAAGAAAATCCTAAGAAAGTAGAAGCCTTGTTTTAGCTTTGGTTCCCCTTTATATAGGGATGATCTTTAGTTTTTTCTACACCTCCTTACCCCTGTCACTTCATCTTTAGGAGGTATGGCTAGGGGCTCATTTCCTATACCGGGCAACTACACCTTCGTGTTAGAGGCATGCTCTGACACACCCTACTCCCTACCTGCCATAGACAATCAAGGGGCAATCCCCAAGTGTAAAATGATGGCATGTCCCTTCAAGTGTGGAACACCTTATAATATGATAAATATCTTTCTTGTCGCCAGCCTCTAACTTAGTTGACCGCCACAACACCTATGAAAGTCAACGGGGAGGGGGAGACAATGCAACAAAAAGAAATGGACTACATGGGAGAAACCATCTCTACGAACCACTCACACGGCCAACCTGAAAAAGTCCCCTGATGGACTACTGGCGAGCAAGGCACTACTGGCTATAGTAAGAGAGGATAGTTGAAAGTGTTGGTGCAGGGAGCACCAGATGATCAAACCTGTATTTTGATAATCATAAAGGGGTTCAAAGTTAACCTATCTTGTTGTCTAATAAGTTGAACTAAGTGTGCAGGAATGTCCTAAGTAATTTTAGGCAAAGGAAAGTTCTAGCTGCGGTTAGGTAGGTGAAAAGTCCTAGTTGCAGTTAGCCAACAAAGTCCAGGTCTGGGGAACTGGATGAAGTCTTGGTGAGTTGAGCACTTTGGGAGAAATCCTAGAGTCAAAGACTCTAGGTGAAAATTTTGGGGGGCATGGACATCAGGCGGAAGTGTGGACAGGTCATGGATCGGGCGTTCAGCATGAAGTCCTGAAGTCTTGGATACTGAGCAAAAGTCCAAATGGTCTGGAGGACCAATCTGGCAAAAGATAATTTTTCCTGAGAGGAGTAGGTGAAGACGCATTCCCCGAAGAGGGAACAGTAGGTGTCGGTCTGACCTAGAGTTTCAACAAAACTCAAAATCAGGACCGGATAGTCCGAAAACTATCAAAAGTTAATTTTTACATATTGTTTGCCTATTATTCTAACTTTGTTTTACAGGAAGACTAACATTTTACAAGTTAGGATTTTACCTTGATCGGTCAACCGAATGTTAGGATCAGTCGACCGAACCCCAGTGATCATATTGGCTCACGGGCAGCCTCAACCAAGGGACCAGTCGACCAGTTCGGTCGATCGAATGATGGATAAGTAGTGACTTGATTGAGCTGGGTTGATCGGACCAGATAAGCTGAGGATCATCGACAAATCGATCGAATGAATGGCGAGATTGGTCGACCGAATGAAGACTCATTCGAAGCAGCGGCATCTGGATAGAAAGCTAGGTTGATTAAGGCATGATCAGTCAACCGATCAGGGGGATCGGTTGACAAATCAGTGTCAAGTCAAACACTAATCCCGAGATCAGTGGATTTGGATCACGTCTAACTTGGTTATAAAAAGGACCAACGACTTCAAAACAATCATTCCAAGCATCTTTAGCTTTTGGATGTTGCTCCAATAACCTCTACAACGCCCGAACTCTGCTCCAACGACGGAAAGCACGACCTTCCAGATCCCTAGAAGTTGTCAGTATATTTTCAATTGTAGTACTTAAGTTATAAACCTTCTATACTCATATTTGTACTATTTCATATTAATAGTGAATTGGCCAAAGTAAACACTCAACAAGTGTGGGCTTTGGAGTAGGAGTCGTCACAGACTCCGAACCAAGTAAAATTGCTTATGTTCCTATGTATTCTTTTTCTTTCTTTTACTTATTTTCTGTTGCATTCTATTCTGTGTTTTTTTAAATTTATGAAAAAGTCACGAGTGTTATTCACCCCCCCCTCCTCTAGACGTCTCGATCCTACAATTAGTATCAGAATAAGGTCACTCTGAATTTGTGGAACCACCAATCGAGCAAGGGGTTCCTTTTTGAAAGAAAAAATTATAATCATTTTTTATTAGAAGTTATTCTTACGTCTTTCTTTTTTTTCCCTCTAAATTTTTTTCATTGAAAAATTCTTATTTTTCTATTTTTATTTTTCACTATTAGTCAAATTTGATGAAATATCTCATTTGACAAAATTTGTCATAATATTTTTTTATTATATTATTTTAAAAAAAAATCATGCAATACCATTTAAGTAATTTCTTTGTCTCCCACACTATTAATCCAAGACTAAGTCTTGGGACAAGTTTCTGCATTTTATTGTGTGCAAGATTTACTTTTTAGAGTGGCCCACCAAGTGTAACGCCCGCCCTCCCTGCTACCCTAAGGGACGGGGCTACGATACTCTACGTATAAATTTTTCTTTTTAAAATAGCGGAAGACTTAAAATAATTTTCATAGTTTTAATAAAACTTTTCTTTTAAATTTCTTTTGAACTATACTATCACATGGCATCAAAATCATAACATCAAATCTAGTAGAATCATAATGTCAAGCCACACATGTTTAGGTATCACAAGTCATAAAATACCAATGCATAGTTCTTTAAAGAAACTTTAAGCAGGTTCTTATTTATTTGGTTGCCTAGCCACTGCCACACACATCTTCATTGCCCCTCCTGCTGCTCCTCTAACTCATCCAGCTTTTTCCTTTATCTGTGGTACAAGGAAAGTAAGCTATGAGCACTCATGGCTCAGTAAGTTCCTTTCCTACTCACTAAAACCAACAATCAGCACATAATCAAGAATGCATCAACAAGTCATAATCTCAACTAATCATGGCATAACATAGCATTCTATTCAAGCATATCATGCATCATAATATAATCACAACTAGTCATAGCATATCAAGCATCACCATGGCCGAAACATATACATAGTGCATTGCATAAAACATAGCTAGACATGGCATAACAAACAAGTATTATGGTATATCAAAGCATGGCCGAAACATGTATATCAAAGCATCATTCCATGGCCGAAACATGTACATCAAGGCATCATCATATCTATGGCCGAAATCTATATATCAAGCATCAACAATTCCATGGTCGAACATGTCTATAAGGCATAGCATGAACATAACATAATCATACCTTATCATGGCATATCATAATCAAGAGCATAACATGAAACATAGAATAATCATAAGGTGTATGCAATATGATTTTGGAAAACATGTATCCGAAAAACAAGTGTATGTCTCATGATCTTTAAAACCATTTTCTTTTACATATATACTTGAAAATAATCTCAACATAAGGGGGATCCCGGCTATGTACCACTTACATATTGCGCGCAACCTTGTAGGTCCAAGGTAGCAAGTCTTGAACCCTACGAGGCAAACATACTAGGCCCTTAGTCCTAGGGGCACTTAGGAGCCCATCCCTAACGAGGTCTTTAGTCCCCGGGGCGCTTATGGAGCTCACCCTTGGTACAAGCCACTCACACATAAAGTAAAGTACATGTCATACATATCATGTATCATAAAAGCATGCATCACTTAGGCACACATCATAAAAGTATGCATCACTTAGGCATACATCATGTCATAAAAGTATGCATCACTTAGGCATACATCATATCATAAAGGTATGCATCACTTAGGCATACATCATATCATAAAGGTATGCATCACTTAGGCATACATCATGTCATAAAGGTATGCATCACTTAGGCATACATCATATCATAAAGGTATGCATCACTTAGGCATACATCATGTCATAACAATATGCATCACTTAGGCATAGATCATAAAAACATGCATATCTTAAGCATAAAGCATATCATCAAGCATGCATATTTTATCCACATAGCTTATCATAAAAGCATGCATATTTTATCCACATAGCTTATCATAAAAGCATGCATATTTTAAGCACTCAACATAGCATTAAAGCATGCATAATTTAACCACATATCATAACATAAGCATGCATATTTTTAGCACAAAGCACATCATATCATAAAAGCATGCATATCATATCATAAGTCATAAATCACAAGCATACATATTAAGCATAAGGGTGTATCTTGTGATTATCCTATCATAGGAAACATGATATCATATTTATCTTGGTTTTAAGCTTCCTAAACCCTTGTGGCCGAAACCCTTTAGGGCTCAATTTAGGTTAAACACAACATCCAAGCATGTGGCACCTAAATTATCATCATAACATTTTCATAGGAAGCATTATAAACATGATTAACTTAGTTTCTAAGTTCCTCAAGTCCCTAATTTCATATGGCCGAAACCTTAAGGTGTAAAATAAGGTTCCATATGACATAAAAGCATGGACAACTTTAAATCATATTTATAACATTTTTACCAAGGAACAAGGTAAACACATTTGACACATTTGAATTAGTTCCTAAGTTCTTCAAGCCCTTAACATATGTCATGGCCGAAATTTAACAAGTTCTCATTAGGGCTTCAAACAAGCATACAAGCATGTGAACTTGGACTAACATTATGTATAAATTCATACAAGGCATCATACAATAGTTATGGCCGAAACATACCCTAGCATCATTTTAGGTCATAAAACAACATATAGCAATTGAACCTTGGCTTTCTACTTATCATATTTCATGTAGAGTGACATGAGCATATTTAATTTAAGTCCTAGGGTTTCTAGGGCATCTATTCCTTCATGACCGAAGCATTCAAGGGTTCATTTAGGTCATGGAAAAATTATACAAGCATGTGAAACAATCAACACATTATCCTATTTTCATAATAAGTACTTTTAACACATTTGGTTTCATTTCTAAGGCCTCTAGGTCTTTTAAACCCTACTTGGCCGAAACTCACAGAATATGAACTTGCTTCAAATAGCCTAAAAGCATGAGAATTTATACAAGTTTCATAGCATGTATAAGGACAAGCATAATGAGTATACATATGAATTGTGTCTTAGGCTTTCTAGGTTTCTTTTCCTCTTTTTCTCTTATTTTTTTCTCGTGGCCGAAACCTAGCATTCCTTAGCTAGGTTTTTAAGTGGCCTAAAGCATGAAAAATCTAAGTAAGTTTCATGGCAAAAGTTACTAAGAAACATGTATACAAATTGGTTCATGAATAAGCTAGGACCCCTTGTGGTCATACATGTTATATGTCATGCAACTAATTTTTCTACACCCTAATTAAGCATGAGGGCATTAACCAACTTTCATATCTAAATAGCACAGAGGTCTTGAGCATATTAAAATTTTGTTTAAGCTTTTCTAAGCCATCCATCTCATCATGGCCGAAAAACCCTAAGAAGGAGTTCATGAAATTCTAGCAATATTCAAGCATACAAATCCTTTAAGATCTTTGTATTCTATCACATGAGCATGGTTATTTAAATTTCAAGGTCTTCCTAACCCTAAACCCTTTCTTGACCGAATCATATGAGTGGGTTTTCTCTTAGTTTCAAATATCTTCTAAGGAAGGAAAACTAATACATGATCCTTAATATTTCATAGGGAGAACCTTGTACTAGTTGGGTAAAACAATAGATTTTCCCTAGCCTCTTAAGAATATTTTTGGCCTAAATTCTAGGGTTCAGTACTCCTCTGATCAAGCATCATATAGGTATAAAAGTATGAAGAAGAACCCCTTTACATAGTATAGAAAATCCATCATGTAGTGAAGACTAGTTTAAACACCATTAGATTTTGAAAGCTCTTCTTGGCCGAATTTTCTCAAACTTGTTTCTAGGTTTTAAAATCTTCTTAAAATCCGAAAAGCACATAAAAACCTTGTACCACAGGTGAGGGGAAAGCTTACATCCTTTTCGCTTGTGGATCTAAGGTATGGTGAAGAAGAAGTAGCCTCTTCTTCTAGTTCCTTTCCCTTGATTCCCTTGCTAAGTCCTCCTTGTATCTTAGGTTTTCTTAGGAGAAAACCTTGGCTTGGGGCCGAAAATGGAGGATAGGGGAACTGAGGTTTCGGTGAGGGAGAGGAGAGAATGAGAAAAATAAGAGAAAATAGAATTTTCCCTTTACATATTCTCTTTTATGTTAAGGGGGAAGAGGTAGCAAACTTAGTTTTTACTTTCCTTCTCCCTTAGCCTTTTTTTTCTATTTTATTTTTATTTTTATTTATTTATTTATCCTCATCATTCATGGTGAAATAAGGGGGAATGAATCCCCTTAATTCCTCTTTAAACATTTCGGCAAAATCAAAGAGGAAGAGGAAGAGGAAGGGAGGAAGGCAAGTTGCCTTTCTCTTGCTCTTTTCTTGTTTCCTTTTGGCTAGCTTTTACTCTCATCTTTATCATAAGTTTCCCTCCTTTGTTATCAACATATTATTCCTATCCCAACTGGTTATTACCCATTAATTCTATGAAATATAATATAAAAGGTTCAAGGTTCAATCCTTGACCTCTCCCTATTTTTATTTCTTTTTTGGTTCAACTCATTTCCTATTATTTTCTAAGGTTAAATCCCACATTCATATATTTATCTTACAAGCTTAGTGGGTATTACACCAAGAATGCTACAGTACAGCTTGCCTGCCTATTTTCTCCAGCGAGGACTTCGGATACTGGAAAAGCCAAATGGAGTACCATCTCAAGACTCAAGTGGAAATATGGATCATAATTCAAACCAGATTCACACTTCCCACCGAAGACAAAGTACTCATCCCATGCGACAAGTTGGACCCGCAAACAAAGAGGAAGATCGAGGTGAATGCAAAAGCGGCATATACCCTCCAATGATGCCTAACTAAAGAAGAGTTGAACCGGGTTGGCTCCTTCACTGCACCAAGGAGTTATGCGAGAAATTGATCAAACTACACGAGGGCGCCTCTGATGCAAAAGTAAGTAAACGTGACTTAATATTAAATAAGTCATATAACATTAAAATGCAGGAAGGTGAGTTGGCGAGCCAGTTTCATGCTTGCATCAAAAATCTTTTGAACAGCCTCCACGTGATCAGACAAAAAGTGGAGAATCGTGATGTCATTAGATACGCACTAAATGTTTTTCTGAGGAATACCTTATGGGCATCGATGATAGATACTTACAAAGTATCTAAAGACCTTTCTTTAATTAGACCAGATGAGCTATTTTCATAATTTGAATTGCATGAACAGACTAATGCACTTCTGACCGAAAAAGGTATTACATTGGTTGCAGATACAAGCAAAACTAAGGAGTCTAGAAACAAGCATCAAACTGAACCCGAGTCCAAAGACGAATCGAACTCAGAAGATGACAATTAAATTACCACCGAGCTCGTGGAACTAATACAAAAATTGTACAAGAAGAAGAAGGGCTTCACCAAACAAGAGATCAAGAAGGTGACTCAATCGAACACGAAGGCTAAGTCCGAAGTTACCTACTATGGCTGCAACAAGAAGGGACACTACAAGCCTGAATGTCCAAACTAGAAGCAAGGAAGAAGGAAGGCACTGAAGGCAACATGGTCTGAGTCATCGAAAGAGTCAGACGAAGAAGAACAAACTCAAGCAAGCTTCCTTACTCTACCCGTACATGCCCATGTTGTCGAGACTGAATCTGACTCCTAGATAGAATCGGAAGCTGAGTCAAAGCAAAGCCACAGACCTGTATCTAGTTCAGAAGGTTCTAAATCCACTATAAGTAATTATTTAATTAGATCTCATAATTTAATTTCTTACTTATCAAGAAAATTAGCTAAGTCCAATCTCTGAGTCATGACACTCCTAAAGGAGATTGAATCCCTTAAGGAGGAGACTAATCCAAGTCCTTTGACTGAACCAGTTCAAAGTGAAAATTCAATACAAGTCCAATGACTCGAGGAAGAAAATTCCAATCTGAAAACTCAAGTCAAAGGACTTAAAGACATGTTGGAATGGTTCACCTTAGTTTCTAAAAACCTTGATCTGATTCTTGAAAAACAAAGGGTTGTAAGCAACCAAACCGGACTTGGGTACAGAGCTAGACATTGATTCAAATCTTATTGTCTTTAGTGAATCAATCAACTAAGAACCTAGTCCAAGCATGGGTCTCCAAGTCTAGCCTAACTAATCAAATTGGACTTGATCAATATTAGATCCCTAAGGATCAAATCCACTACCTTGATAGAACTTATCGAGACTATGATATAGGGGGAGACAATAAAAAGACCACCTTTATTATTGATAAACCTGATTGATGTATGATTTATCGCTTTCCTTATACATGCTTAGTTTAGGATAAATAAGGACTTAGGCTTGATCGACACTTATTCAATTAGACCAAGGATTCTCAAAAAGAAAATTAAATATTTAGTATCTTTAAAAGGTTTTTTCTAGAAGTGATTGTTGTTCCAATATCCAAGAAAGCTTAGTGTCTCGCCACAGCCTGGAAGCCAATTATTGAAATGAATATTTAATTGACTAATTATTAAACTTTAGTCTAACTCATATATAAATTAATCCTTAGATTTTAATCTAAATTAAAAATAAAATTAATCATCTCACAAAATAGATAAGGTTCTCTGATTGACAATCTAGAAAAAGAGTGAGATGGATTCAGGTTTAAAATTAGTTAATTCAAGCTTAAACCTAACTTAATCAATGAAAAATAATTCAAATTAATCAAAGTAACCTAAACTTAACCAAACTTAAATCGAATCTTAATTATTTTTCAAATGAAAAACTCTTAATAATTTTTAAATGTTTATTAACTTTGAGATCATAATTAATTTTTTTATTTTAATTTTTAAATCTTAATTATTTTCAAATATTAATTAACTTTCAAATCATAATTAATTTTTAAATTTTAATATTAATTATTTTTAAATCTTAATTAATTTTTAAATCATAATTAATTTTCAAATTTAAAACTTCAAAATCTTAATCATTTTCAAATTTTAATTAATTTTCAAATCTTTTCAAATCCTAATTAAAAGTTTTAAAATTTAAGATTTAATTATGCAAACTTAAATATTTTTAAAATTCAAACATAAATATTTGTTTAAAATTCTAAATTAAATATTTATCTTAAATTTTAAATTTAAATATTTCTTAAAGTTAGAAATAATATTCTCAAACTTAAAATCAACTTAAAATTTTGCTTAACTTCATTTTACACAAACTCATAAGCTAATATATTTGATAACATAGAATGAGTGAGATGGAAAATAAGAAAATTAGATAATTACTTTCATTTTTTTCATGCTTGGACTCTAGGGTCATAGTCATTAATCAAGGTATTAATTAAGACATTAATTAAATTATTTAAGCTCACTATCTCCTACAAATTACTTAAACTTTTTAAGAAAGAAAATAGGGAGTTGTTTTTTTTTTTTTCAAAATTAAGTTTTCTTTTGGGGTTATATTTTAAAAGAATATTTATAAGTTAAGCTCTTTCAAAATCAATTACTTCTTCAAATTTTTAAGAAAATTTCTTTTCAAAGCTAAGTATCTAGCTAAGGTTTTTTTTTAAGAAAATTTATTTTCAAAACTAAGTATTTAGGTAAGTATTTTTCAAAGAAACTCTTTTTAAAGTTAATTATTTAGCTAAATATTTTTCAAAGAAAGTCTTTACAAAGCTAAGTATTTAGGGTTTAGCTAAGTTTTTTTAAGAAATTCTTTTTTTTAAGCTAAATGTTTTAAAGTATTTAAGAAATCCTTTCCAAAGAATTTTTTTTAAAGCTAAGTATTTAACTAAATATTTTTTAAAGAAATCATTTTCAAAGATAAGTATTTAGCTAAAATATTTTAAACTAAAAATATTTTCTGAAAAGGTAAGTGCTACTTTCAGGGGAGCTTAAAGGAAAAAAGATTAAAAAGTTAACTTTTCAAATTTAAAATTTCTTTTTACAACTTGTCTCTCTACTTAGTAGTCATTTTTTATATATGCCAAAGAGAGAGAAAGATGTTGAAAGTAAAGTAAAAAAGTTTTATTTTGAAAAAAAAAAATAATACTTAAGGAGAAGTGAGTAACATTTTTTTTTTTTTGCCTTGAAAAATATTACTTGAAAATTTACTTGTTATTTGTTCTTCATGTCTTACTGCTTTTTATGTTTTTTCTTAACTTTTGAATCAGGTTGCCATAAAAAAAAAGATTGTTGGTATAGGGAGCATCAGACGATCAAATCTGTATTTTGATAATGGCAAAGGGGTTCAAATTAAGCTATCTTGTTGTCTAACAAGTTGAACTAAGTGTGCAGGAATGTCCTAAGTAATCTTAGGCAAAGGAAAGTCCTAACCACGGTTAGGCAGGTGGAAAGTCCTAGTTGTGGTTAGCTAATGAAGTCCTGGTCCGGGGAACTGGGCGAAGTCTTAGTGAGTCAAGGACTTTAGGTGAAATCCTAAGTCTGGACAGGTCGTGAATCGGATATTCAATATGAAGTCTTAAAGTCTCGGACGTCGAGCAAAAGTCTAGATGGTCTGAAGGACTAGTCTGGCAAAAGATAATTTCTCCTGAGAAAGTAGGTGAGGACACGTTCCTCAAAAAGGGAACAGTAGGCGTCGGTCCGACCTAAAGTTTCAGCAAAACTCACAATCATGACCGGATAGTCCAGAGACTGTCAAAAGTTAATTTTTATATATTGTTTACCTATTATTCTAACTTTTTTTGGTAGGAACACTAATATTTTACAAGTTAGGATTTTACCTTGATCAGTAGACCGAATATTGGGATCAATCGACCGAACCCCAGTGCTCAGATCAATTCACAAGTAGCCTCGACCAAGGGATCGATTGACCAAACGTCAGATTCAATCGACTGAACGATGGATAAGCAGCGACTTGATCGGGTCGGGTTGATCAGACCAGATAAGCTAGGGATCATTGACAAATCAATTGACCGAATGGTGGAATCGATCGACCGAATGAAGACTCATCCGAAGCAACAGCAACTGGACCGAGAGCCAAACTGATCCAGATAGGATCAGTCAGCCGACCAGGGAGATCGGCCGACCGATCAGTGTCAAGTCAAACACTGATCTCGAGATCAGTGGATCTGGATCACGTCCAACTTGACTATAAAAAGCGGTTCGACCAACAGCTTCGAAACAATCATTCCAAGCATCTTTAGCTTCTGCACGTTGCTCCGTTAACCTCTATGACACTCGAACTCTGCTCTGACGACGGAAAGCACAACCCTCCAAATCCCTAGAAGTCGCTAATATATTTTCAATTGTAGTACTTAAGTTATAAATCTACTGTACTCTTATTTGTACTATTCCAAATTGATAGTGAATTATCCAAAATAAACACTCAACAAATATGGGTTTTGGAGTAGGAGTCGTCACAGATTCCGAACCAAATAAAATTACTTGTGTTCCTATGTAATCTTTTTTTTTCTTTTACTTATTTTCTGCTGCATTCTATTCGGTGTTTTTCAAAATTTGTGAAAAAACCACGAATTATATTCACACCCCCCCCCCCCCTCTGACACGTCTCGATCACACAGAAAGGGTGAAACCCAAGGGATATATTCCCATGAGGGGTGTTCTCATTGGCCTGAGTGACAAGCAATGGACGTTCCCTAACACAAATGTTCCTATGCCGTCACACTGTTTCGGGGATACTCCCAAGGGGGGGCATTCCCGATCCTTACCTTCAGAGTCTATGAAGGCTTGATCTTTCTGATGGTGTACATAGCAGGGTTGTTCCTAATCCTTGCCCTCGAAGTCCCTAAGAACTTGACTTTTCTGAGGATGTATCCAGTGGGATTGTTCCCAAGCCTTGCCTTTGGAGTTCATGAGGACTTGACCTTTCCTGAAAGGTACTCAATGGGATTTGTTCTCAATCCTACCTTCAAAATCCATGAGAACCTACCTTCCCGGGGATGTACCCAATAGATTATTCCCCATCCTTACCTTGGAGGTCCATGATAACTTAACTTTTACAAGGATGTACCCAACGAAATTATTCCCAATCCTTACCTTTGAAGTCTATGAGGACAACGAAGTTCCTTTGAAGTCTATTAGGACCTAACCTTTCCAGGGATATACCTAATAAAATTATTCTCAATCCTTGCCTTTGAGGTCCATGAAGACTTAACCTTTTCAAAGATTTACCCAATGGTGTAGTACAGATAATAAATGCATGATAATATATTTGAATTTGATAGGAGGCGATCCCCAAGATGTCACTGACTATGATATTCTCCACTATGTCTTTCACCTATATATCCATATTTACCTCTCTCCATATCCGTGACATCAATTCTGAAAGGGATATTGATATGATGATTCCACATTTTTTAGTGAACTTTGTTAAATTTGAATTTTATTTACCTGTTAACTCAGTTACTGATTGGATTAATGATATAGTTCCAAAGAAAATTTACTCAAGTTGTCATGATACATAAGAATATACAAAAAAGAAGTGCACGGATAAAATAAATGACTAAATGTATTGGTTCGGCAGAGAAATAAAATAGCACTGAAACTCATCTCCAAAGAACTTACTAGGTATATTTGAACATGACATAATCTAAATGAATAATCCAACCTTAATTAATCACCTTTAGTTTAACCAAAATGTCAAAAAAAAAAAAAAAAGTGGGCATGAACACCCTAGTGGGGTGAAAAGAGAATGTGCATAATATTAACCCCTTAAAGGAAAAAAGAAAATGTATTCTTAGCATAAAAAAATCAACAATCATTTTTTCTCTTTAGTCATCTACTTTCTCAATGGTTAACATTGAACCCACCATATCAAACAAACTCAGTAAGATGATTAAAAAGAAAAAAGAAATTTATCCTCTTTTAAGTTATTATATGAACTTAGCAGATATCATGCGAGAACTTATGAACTCTTAAACAAATCCTACTCTTGATTGTAAAACTACAACATTCTTTGGATTAAAAAAAAAAAAAAAAGAGGATTAACAAAATTTTTGACAATCCGTTTCTACAGTAGATTCTACATCCAACTATCTTTTAACAATCCAATGCCCAGTAGCAATCAATTTTGCAGGCCTTCAGTCTTCATATCTAACTGGTTGCATGTAGAAAGCACCATCCCTTTATACCTTTATACATCCTCAGAACAAAAAGAGTAGATTTCATAATTGTAATATTCACATAGCTTGGAACAGACCATTTTTCTTGAATATCAGAAATTCACATTCAAGGCAGGCCAATAGATCAAGTACACTTTCCTCCTTGGATCCTTTGAATTGTTTCACAATATCCTCTAATCCAACCTGCAGAAAATTTATGTTCCCATGACAGGACATGTTTCTTTACTCTTCAGACAACCAAACAGGATAATTTTGAAATGGAAGAAAAATAGACCAACCTTGTCGTGCTCCATGATCCACTGCAGGACAGCAGTTTTTGTTGCCACTAAATCACTGCCAAAGTTTTCCCTGTTCTCACAAACTTTTTGCAACTTCTTTGGAGAGTAGTATTCTAGGTGAAGAGAGTCCTCAGCCCTGGATTGCTTTGTATTAGTTGTACCATGACATGGTGAGACAGGAGCAGAGGCCATTGCAGCGGCACTCATAGAACAATAAGGTTCTGCACTCTCTCTAATGGTGATTGCTAGGTTGATGTTTAATGATGATTCCATTTTCTTGTTAGGAACATCAGTTCTGGTGTCATAGCCTGACATTTCTTCCGCTGACAAGCCAAGCTCTTCCATTGTTAAAAAGGCTTTGATGTTATCATAGGTTACCTGCATGTTCAAATGGTTAAGCACAGACTTCTTAAGCAGAAACACAAAAAATACATGTTTGTTCTATTAGTATTAGTTTTGTAATATCAAGCTTTCGCTGCAGACTAAATGTCTTAAACCATCTTTTAGATGCTAGACATGATTTGGAGGACCTTTCATCATATTGCTTGTCACAGGCTGTGGTAGGTTAGAATTCTACTGGAATTGCTGCTGTGGGTAGATCTAGACCTGCTGCAGGGAAGTAGGCTTTCTACAATGATGACAAAGTAGGATGAAACAGCACAGAACAGGTGTGCCTAGAACAGATGAGATGTGCCATAGAGGTGGATCAGGCTGAGAGGAACTCACCCTATGCCGTAGGAAATCAAAGAAAAGGGAAAGGGAAATGATCACTTGGAGGGAATAGTCCTTCAATACACAAAAGGTTCCTGATTCATATAGAATTAAATCATTAATTTATTACTTTTTCTTTGCCAAACGACTGCATATCTATTTATAGGCATCTAAAATGTGCCTTGTTAATAATTATAAAAACTATTTGAATAATTATCTCTTATTCAAAATAAAATAAAGTAATTTATTTATTCTAATTAAATGCTTATTCTAAAGTTAATAGTTATTGATTAAAGAAGTGATTTCAATAATTCTCTTTTTAGTAGTATCATTCCACCATCCTTCAAAAAGACCTTGTCCTCAAGGGTGATCTGTTTTTTTTCTTCTTTTTCTTTTTCTTTTTCTTTTAATAACTCGCATGAAATCTGCTCTTTATTGTGGATCGACTGAGACATAAAGTTATGATCGACAAATACACCTCTATGATTCTTCCTTTAAGTAGAAATGAGTTCTAATGTGTCACTCCAAGGAAATTACTATTGTTGCTTTGTTCTCTTGAATGATGAAAGTAGAAATTGTTGTAGATGAAAGAAGCTCACAAACACTTTAATACGGTGGCTTCAAATATAGGTATTGTGATGATCGTGATAGATAAATTCTTCTAATCATTATCAATGGTTTAGATCCTCATATGGATTGTCAATATCTTGTTCGTTTCTCTATTCTCCACTAGTATTTTTTTCCCCCAATTCTACTTCAAACTTGTATTATAATGAATCATGTTAGACAATGGATTATTCTTAACTCAAGTATTTCTCCATTATTCTTCAAGGATCCTTTAATGCAATCATGCAAAGAATAATGCAACTTTTACAATAAGAGGATAGTACATCTTAATCTCCTTTTGGATGTTGGATGAAATCTTTAATAAAAGTGTCCAACAATTCTTAATCTCACCAACCACGAGTTTAGTTAAAAAGTTGAAGAAAGTGATTGTAGTAGTCTGAATTCCAGACAAATCCTTATTTGCATTCTCATAATCTCGTGGGATGGAATATATGAGAAGATCAACTACAAACTTCTCCCATGTTGCGGATCCACGGGTAGAGCCGTCAATTTGGGTTGGGCCCGTCGGGTTGGCCCGCCCCGCCAAACAATTTAAGCGGGTTGGGTTGGAATTTTATCAACCCAAGTCCGCCGTGGGCCGACCCGCCTAGACCCACGACCCGCACGGGTCGGCCCGCTCGGGCTTGGGTTGGCCCGCGGGTTAAAAAACACATGTAAGCTAAGTTTTAGGCCCATTTATTATCTTTATTTGTTATAATTTTGAAATTAAAATAATACTTTTCATCCAACATAAGTACTCGTTTGTGTTCATTTATATTTAAAATACATGTTTATGTATACATTTAATTGTAGAAAACTTTTTCGAAGTAAAATGTTGAAGATATGAAATATTTTTTAAATTTTTTTAAAATTTTTGATGGGCTTTCCCAACCCGCCAAGTTGGCGGGTTGGCTCGCCCCGCCCCGCCAAATGGTTAACCCGCCACGGGCCGACCCGCCCCGCCACGGGTTGGCCCGTCTGACGGAATATTTAGAGCATAGATATAATTAAGTTATGTTGGATATAATGGATATGTTTGTTATTTGAGATAAAAAGAATACATGCTCTTTTATTGAAAAGTGAGGAATATTTATATACAAAATTAGGAATCTATCTTAAGAAAGAATCTATCTTAAGAAACTATAATTAAGTTAATTAACAGCTAGCTAATTGAGAACTATATTAGCTAAAATATATAGCTAATACTCTCCCTTAAGTTGGAGCATAGATATTTATCATACCCAACTTGTTACAAAAATAATCAATCGGAACCTCATTTAAAGCTTTTATGAAGATGCTCTCTAGTTGTTCTCCAATTTTCACATGTATGCAGAAATCAAGTTTTGTTGAATTTTCTCACGAACAAAACAATAATCAATTTCAATGTGCTATGTTTACTCATGAAACACAAGATTCGATGCAATATGAAGAGCAACTTGATTATCACATCACAGTTTTACTAGTATTGAAATTTTAAGTCCTACTTAAACCAAGAGTTGATGTATCCACATTATCTCACACATAAACTATGTCATACCCCATATTCTGACTTTAGATCGTGATACAAAATTTTACTCCTTACTTTTTCATGAGACTAAATTTCCTCCAACAAAGATATAATAACCTGAAGTAGATCTTCTATCCATTTTAGAACATGCCCAATCTACATCTGAAAAACATTCAATAAAAGTGTGCCCATGATTTATATATATAATATCCTGTCTGGGTGCTCCTTTCAAGTAATACAAAATTTGCTCTAACGCTACCCAATGATGAACTATTGGAGATAGACATAAACTGACTGGCAACACTAATTGAATATGCAATATCTGAACAAGTCACGATAAGGTAATTTAACTTCCCAATCATCCTTCGATGCCTCAAGATTATCAAATAGTTCCCTATCTCCTGCGAGGTGCATGTTCTGAGTCATTGGAGCACTACAAAGCTTTGCCCCCAATTTTCATGTCTCAGTTAATAGGTAGAAGACATATTTTCTCTAAGATAAAAATATACCTTTTTCAAACACCTAAGAAATACAGCACCCCCAAGTCCTTTATGTGAAACTGAGTATGAATGAAAGATTTAAGAGATGAGATTCCTATAGTATTACTTCCAGTGATAACAATATCATCCACATACATAACTAACAAAATAACACAGCTCCTAAATTCTTGTCGAACATAGAATGATCAGACTTTTCATCATACCAAATTTTTCAAACCAAGCACAAGGACTCTATTTCAAACCATACAAAGATTTTCAAAGACGACAAACTCGCTCTGACTCCCTGAGCAACAAAACCAAAAGGTTGTTGCATATACATCTCATCCTAAAGATCATCGTGAAGAAAAGCATTCTTGATATAAAATTGATGTAAAAGCCAATGATTAGTAGCGACCATTGAAATAAACAATCGAACAAATGTCAATTTTGCAACAGGAGAAAATGTTAGAATAATGGATACCATAGGTCTGAGCATAGCCCTTAACGATAAGACGGACTTTCAATCTGGCAACTGACCCATCTAGATTGACTGTGAATACTAATTTGCATCCTATAACCTGTTTCCCTAAGGTAGATGACCAAGTCTCAAGTGTCATTGTCATCTAAAGTATTCATCTCCTCTATCATTGCTTCTTTCCCATTGGGATGAGATATGGCCTCACAGATAGTTTTAGGAATAGAGATCGAGTTAAGTGAAATAATAAAATAACAAGAGGAAGACAACAAGCTGTTATAAGAAACAAAAGAAGTAGGATAAGTACACTGGCATTTACCTTTGCATAACATAATTGGAAGATCATCGCTCGGAACTAGATCTGATGACAAAGGAGTAAGTGCAAGACATAAATGAAGAGGTTGACGCCTGAAATAGGCTTGAATAATAGGAGGCTTGACATGAGTTGGTTTCAAGACGAGTACGAAGGATGTGATAGAATACACCAACAAATCATCATCCTCTCTTTAACGAATTAGAATAGGTGAGGACAGGAAATAAGGTATGTCTTCCGTGAAAATAACATCGATTGAGACAAGATATTTGTTAATACTGAGACAATAACACCTATAACCTTTCTGAAGACGAGAATAATCATGAAAATACACTTCAAAGACTTAGAATCTAATTTAGTGACATGCGAACGAACATCCCGAACAAAACAAATGCTACCAAAGATCCTAGAGTCAACAGGAAAAGGATTTTGTAAGGGATCTCACCGTGAAGAATAGAGGATGATATGCGATTAATGAGAAAACATACGGTGGAAAATGGATCAGCCAAAAAAAGTTTGTGAACATTCATTTGAAATAAAAAAGCTCGTGCAATTTCAAGAGGACATTTGTTTTTACATTCTACCATACCATTTTGGGTGAAATATTAATTGGGTTGTAAACAAGCTGAGCTGAGTCGAGGTTTGGGGTATTCAAACTTGCTTGATAAGGTAACCAATCTAAGCCGAACCAAGTTTAAAATGAACTAAACCTTTGAAATGATTGTTCAAGTTTGGCTTAGTTTATTTTTATGAGTTTGAGCTTGTTTGAAGCTTGGTTTGAGCTTGGTTTATTTTGATGACATCGAGTTCTCAATTCAAGCTTGACTTAAGTTTGGTTCGAACGTGGTTCGTTTAAATGTTATCGAGCTCTCAATTCAAGCTTGTTTGATTGTTTGAAATTTTTACTTGTTTGATTAGTTATTGAGCTTGATAAATCAAACGTATTTGTTTTAAGAATGTAGAGGTCTTCAAACTCGCATCCTTTACCAATAATCTTCGTCAAAAGATTCTAAAATAAACAATGATAAGGAAAAAAATGAGATGCAACAGTTAAGATTATGAGTTAGTTGCAAATTAAAGGATAAATTAGGTAAATGTTAGACGGAGAACAGAGGAAGCAAAGGGGTTGTATTGATAGTGTCATATCTATGAACACAAGATAGACTCATTAGCTAAAATAACAGTAGAAGTGCTAACTTTGGACTAAAATTAGAAAAGAAATTAGAATTACCTGTTATATGATCCATGACACCATAATCAATGGCCCATTTGGAAGATGAGAAAATAAGACATGTGTTGTGTTTACTTGACTCAACAATAACAGTGACAGAGGAAAATGAAGACTTAAGTGATTCCTAATATTGTGAGAACTTGGGAAATTCATAAAAATTGATATATCAAAGGTGTCATTAGTGGACGCAATATAAGCCAAGTGTTTTTTGAAAATTTTTGTATCAGAGCTTTCTATACTGAAACTGTATGGCCTAGCTTACGACAATAATTGCACACAATACTACTAGAATTTGGCGTTCGAGTTTGAAAGTCCTGTGAGCCACCTCCTTTGTTTCCACTATGACTAGTTGATCTTTCAGGCATATAATTAGTATTGCGACTTACCAAAGCACCACTAAGTAGAACAAGTGTAGTACTTTCTATATGGAGACGTGACTAAAGACATCTTATAAAAAGAAGACACCTCAAAACTAAAGAGAGCTTATGACTTAGCACACTCAAAGTCAAGAGATAGGTCAGCGAGGAAGCTCATGATAGCCGTCTGCTCTGGTTGGCATTGTTTAACCTTCACATCAGGGCTAAAGGGCAGTAACATATTAAGCTCCGCATATGTCTTCTTGAACGCCATAAAATAATTGATCTCTTGTTTCTCCACACAGTAAAAGACTTTGCAAATCATAAAAATTTCAAATAATCTATTAGTTATTTAACAAATTCAATCAAACCAATTACCTTACTATCAATATAATTTCAAATCTAAAGGAACAAGCGAGCGTCCTTTCTAAGTCATGTCTGCTTCGAATCATCTTTACGAGGATTATCAGTCAAATGACCATCTTTATCAGTACTCCATAGATAAAAACAAACAGACTTACTCTAATTCAAATAGTTCGAATCATTTAGCTTATACTCCGTGATATTAGACATCACAGGCACCACATCTATCATAATACAAGACTTATTCTCAGCCATAAAACTTTATCCCAAAGGAAGTCCAATAAGAGAAGATTTCGAAGGAAGAACAAGATGTTTATGGTCAGGGAGACAACGATGGCGACTGCTCCACACACAGAGAAATTGCATCCATAGAGGGCAATGGCGGTTGTTGCTCATTGGAGTCGTAGACGAGGATGTTGTGATCTTGTCAAAGAGGTTGAGGTTGTGCACGCCGAAGACATTCTTCCCGACGGGATGTTCGATGAGGTGGAAGGCGGACGTTAACGAGCACCTTGTGCAATAGCTCTTTGGAGTGCATTAAGTCGATGAAGCAGTTGTTGTGCCCAAAGGATGTTCACATATCTCCACAATGACATGATATTGTCCACTTTAGGCCTAGACTCTCATGGCTTTGCTCTTGGACGCTCCCCAAAAGGCCTCATGCAATGGAGATATCATGCATCCTTTTAAACTCAAGATCTTTCCCAAATCTTTCCAATGTGGGACTTAGATTGAACTCCAACAATCCTCCCCTCAAACGAAGGACCACTATTACTCTCATGGTCTGACCCCCGTGAGCATTCAGTCACCCTGACCTATTCTAGGCCTCCTTGCAAGCAGCTGGATTCGATCAATCTTGACCTGCTTCAGGCCTATCCGCAAGCATCCGGTCATCCTGACCTACTTGCCTCCCCGCAAGTATCCGATCACCCTGACCTGCTCCAAGCCTCCCCGCAAGCATCTGGTCACCTTGACCTACTACGGATCGCCCTGACCTACTTCGATCCTCCTTGCGAGCATTCAGTCACCCTGACTTACTCCGGGTCTCCTCGCAAGCATCCGGTCACTCTGATCTACTTCGAGCCCACCCTCAACTTTGTTCAAGGCCACCCCACATTGCATCGAGTCTGAACCATGGCTCTGATACCATTTGTTGTACAAAAGGATGTCCACATATCTCCACAATGACATGATATTGTCCACTTTGGGTCTAGGCCCTCATGACTTTGCTCTAGGCTCTCCCCAAAAGGTCTCATGCCAATGGAGATATCCTACATCTTTTTTAAAATCATGATCTTTACCAAATTTTTTCAATATGGGACTTAGATTGAACCATAACAATCCTCCCCTTAAACGAAGGACCACAATTACTCTCATAGTCTGGGTCTCCGCGTGAGCATCCAATCACCCTGCTCTGGCCCTCTCCGCGAACATCCGCATCCGGTCACTCCTGACCTACTCCGGGCCTCTCTGTGAGCATCCAGTCACCCTGACCTACTCGACTCCTCGCAAGCATCCGGTCACCCTAACCTACTCCGGGCCCACCCTCAACTTTGTTCAAGGCCACCCCATATTGCATCGGGTCTGGACCATAGCTCTGATACCATTTGTTGTGCCCAAAGGATGTTCATATATCTACACAATGACATGATATTGTCCACTTTGGACTTAGGACCTCATGGCTTTGCTCTTGGCTCTCCCCAAAAAGGTCTCATGCCAATGGAGATATCATGTATCCTTTTAAACCCATGATTTTTCCAAATCTTTCCAATATAGGACTTAGATTGAACCCCAACAACAGCCAACCAAGAAATTTGCAGATACGCCGAGGTCGCGAGTGGCCTAAGGCGCCCAAAAGGTCGTCCGATTGGTGCACAGGCATCTGAAGAGAACATGAGGGGGTTTGCGGGATGTGTCGATGAACAAGGGAAGAAGGGGCAGTGGTGGCCAGCTTTGTCGCACACGGACAAGGGAAAACGAGACGATAGTAGTGGCAGGGATGGAACCCAAATTTCAAATCTCTAATGTTATGATACCATGTTATTTGACATAAAAAGAATGCATGCTCTTTATGGAAGAGTTAGGCATATTTATATACAAAACTAGGAATCTTTCTTAAGAAAGAATCTATCTTAGAAACTATAATTAAGGTAATTGATAGCTAGCTAATTGACAAATATATTAGCTAATATATACAGATATATACAGCTAATAGTGTTATAAGATAATAATGATCGTTCCAGGGGTGGTAGTAGCGATGGTGGTGGAGGGATTACAATGCAAGGATAACTGACAGTGGTGAAGAATCTCTCATCAATACCAAGTTGATAGAAATTCACATCCTATCTCATAGGAAATCATAGAAAAGGGGAAAGGAATGATCACTTTGAGGTCAAGGAAATCATCCTCTAATAGCCAAAAGGCTCTTAATTCATAAAGACTTTAACACATTGATTTATTACTCTTCTTAGCCAAAAGGTTACATATTTATTTATAGACATCTAGAATATGCCTTGTCAATAATTCAAACGACTAATTCTATAACTATTTCTTATGCTAAATAAAATGAAAATTTTATTATTCAAATTAAATAACATTCTAAAAGGCAGCCCGATGCACGAAAGTCACATGACAGCAACTTTACCGTTGTATTAAGGCACCCCTTCAATTAAATAACATTCTAAAAATACATATATAATATTATAGGTTGAAGGAATAATTTGAATAATTCTCCTTTGAGATTGTATCATAGGTATAAAGTGTGTGGCATGAGAGCTCACCATGATGCACAGTGCTGTTCAGAAAAAGCAAAAACTGCATGATGGTATTAGAGACGAGTAAGTTGATATCACGAAAAATAAAAAGTTTCAGTGAGTAAGATAAGGGTGGGCTGCCTTGGACTTTGAAGAGAGAAGGCATGGATGAAAGAAGATCACTGCCATCTCATTGAAATCGACAGCCTAACCCTTGAGGGAACATTCTTGAAATCTTAATCTAGAAGAGATGGCTATAATACCATGCTAAATGGGATGGGATTAAACTATATTGATTGTTATTGTAAGAGACATCCGTTGTATCTATATGTAGGACTTAACATAAACTCTAAACCTCTAAACCTAAAATATTAATGTGAGACTAAATCCACTATGCAACACATAATAACTCTAATAACTATAAGAAACATCAAGAATATGTAAATTTTATATGTAAAGATTAAGTCCTCACACTTTCAGGTAGTTCCTCTTTGATGGGCTTTAACCTATCTCTGGCACCAATTTTTTTGATAGCACGGCGAATTTGAGAGACAATCTCAAGTGTTAGTCCTGTTTCCTTACAGAACCGAGGCCAATTAAGTTCACATCCATTCTTAGCCGCAACAAGGATATATGAAATAACTGTCGTCTGTTTTACAGGACCTGATTTCCTTGCCAATTCCTGAAAAATAATTAAGGATTATATTCCATTCATGGAGGAAAAACATCTTTAAAATAGTAAGAATTGAAATTTTACAGCAACTTCAGAAAATGGCATTCCATTCTGCTGCCACATTTTCCATGCATCAGCTACGGCTGGAGTCAACTTTTTCTCCATATTTGTGTTGATCCTTCTGGCCATAGTGGCTTGAATTTGAGGAGTTCCTTCACAATGGGTTTGGAGGCCCAGTTCTTGTGACAACTTAATGATTTGACTAATAAACTCATCACCATACCTGGTTAGAAAATGCTAGATGGAAATCTAGAATTAGATGTCCTAGAAGAAATGTATGCAGAAACAGAAAACATTCTTGATGCTTTAGGTATTAACTGGCATGCATGAATATAACTACTAATATCTTGAAGTTTTCATAATGTGCACATTTTGCTAAATTTAATTGAAAGGTCAAATCATTCTCAGGAGAATTAACTCGTCAATCTTCCTCTCAAAGACAACAGTCTAAGATTATTATAGTGACAATGGCTAACAAGCATTTCGCTGCAAGGGAAAAGTCACACCAATTGGCTTGTGAACTTGCCAGGAGAAGAATTCAATATCTTCTAAGCATATAGAATTATATATCTTTTACTCTGAAACTGAATGACAGAATGACGCTGCTGATTTGTACGTAGGATACCCAGGTAACATGGTATTGGCACAATCAGGCATCCACAACACAAGCAAATACAAGGTCTGCTAGTGAAGATATACTACGGTCAACATGCTCCCAAGCCACATGAAACCAGCAGATTAGCATCACACTTCCAAAAACTTTTAACTCGTGCGGACGCTTATGTTGGAAACCCTAAGTATGCTAAAATTGAAAATAATGGAAGAAGACTTCTGATGTAAATCATGTGCCAAATTATTTCAGACGTGTTTGGTTTCATCCTTTTGTGGTCCAAATGTAAATCTTGTGTTGGAAAGAATCCTTTTGTAAATATAATACTTATTAAACATACCACAAAAAACAACCAGAGATTTCACTATCAATTTATGAAAAAAAAATTGATTTTTATTTCATTGGCATGTTGAGTTCATCCTTCAATGATCCAAATGCAATCTTGAGACTGTAAGAATCTTTTTATCGACGTGTACGCTTGTTAAATATGTCATAAGAAGCAACCATAGATTTTTTTTGGCGAGTAGGAACATCCGTATAAATTGATGCATACAGGACAAGGTATGACTGAGTTTTGATTTTATTTCAGGGAATTAATTTATGAATGAGGATGTTTATTTTCTTCTTGAAAGCTATCATGAAATTCTAAAAAATGATACAATAACACAAAAATTCAGTCCTTGAGATATATTTCTCAAGGAGAAATAGTCAATCAACCTGGTTGACACCGTCAATGTTTGCCAACCTTGCTCTGGTTTGAGGCCTTAATTTTGTCAATCTTTTAATTGTCTCATCACCACATATAGCATACCTATTGTATAAGCAAGAGTTTGTGAAAAGTCCAATAACATCACATGTGAAATAAAGTTACAACAGAAGTCATCAACTAGTTAACTTACGGAGCAATTCCATCTCCTTTTGCAAGTCTGAATCTGACATCTAAAAGCATGGAGAACAACTTTGCTTCAACCTGTTGAAATAAAAAATGGCTTGGCTTGACATGAGGTAACAAACCAGAACTTGATATCTACTGTACTATTGGAGTAAACAGGAAAGTGCGAAATCAACAATCCTACAGTTTTGAAATTGTGAATATATTATATATAATGTGCATTCTAATGCACTGGTATGCTGCCAAATAAAGAAGCTGCAAATGTTTTGAGAAAGACATCCAAGAGTGACTAAAATTTTCTTAAAGAGAATCATTATTGGCAATGCAGATTTAAATAGAATTCAATAACATACAAGATGATGTATCTGATTCTAAATAAGAGTTCAAGCATGCTGTGATGACAAATATATCCCAGTCAATAGGCACCATGACACCAGCCAGGCCATATATCTGACAAATCCACTAATAATTTACTAATTTCTAAAAGAATAGATAGGTTCTAACTTTTTGCCTAAATATAACCAAAGTAGAAATCTCATTTTGGAAGGAAAAAAGATTACCTCCAAGAACTCTTCACATGCTAAAATAGATGCATTTGGAAAGTCTCCCAACTTTTTTTGCTGAGATCCATGCTCTTCCTCATCAATCATCTCAGTTGTTAAGGGTAAAATTAGTGTCTGATCCACAGTATTCAATGAGAGGAATTGCAAACCAATAAGAGAAACACTGCAAATTATTTCCAATACAAACTTGCTGAATTGTTTTAAAACAAATTATCCTTCAGATCGTCAGTATCTTATAGTGAGGAAATAAAATAAAGTTGTGAAGTAGTAATCAAAATTTTACCTAATAGTTCTGTAAACATCAACAATATTCTCCTTGATAAAACCTGCCAATATCATTCAGGTCAAACTTAATGGCATTTCCTATAAATTAATGGTGTGACAGTGAAGATTTGAATATTATACTTAAAGATTATAGATTGATTCCTCTAATAAATAATAAGGAAACATATTAGAACTTAACATATACAGCTAAAGACTGAAAGAAATAACTACAGAAATGTCAGAGAATGATCAACCCTAGGAACCTAAGAACTATACACGTTTCACTGTCCAAACAGACAAAGGGAAAAGAATGCGCAGTTTCTCAAAGCCCAGCTATATGAACTGGTTTATCGAATCAAGTCAAAATAAAACTACAATTACATATGATAACTAACTGATATCTCCAACATAATGTTCTCATAGTGGTCCAAATCATACTTGTACTATTAGATTAGGGAAAATGAATATTGAACTGATTGTTGTATTGATGGACACACTGATGCAAAAAAAAAAAAAGGCAATGATTTCAATTTGGAATTTTTACTTTAAATTGTAATTTATTATTTTATTTTGACGTCAAGAAGCTGGTATCTTTTAATTTGATAGTAGTTTAATTGAATTATTGTCTTCCTAATATGTATTATTCCTTCTTAATTTAGTTAGAGTTAAGTCTACAAAAAGTGGTGTTGTCTTTATGTATTGATCATCTTCAGTTAATAAAATTTTCCCTCATTGATCGTGTCAAATCTCTTGTTCTTTGTGTGAGATAGTTATTTTTGTTCTTTATTCATTTCGTTTGAATTTTTTGTGTGAGTTTTGGTTTGGTGCTGCATCAATTTTGTATCAGAGTTAAATTCCTTTTTGGTGTTCGATATTCCATCTTCCACAAAATCTTCTTCACCTTTTGCACATCCATTTATCCATCACCTTCTCTTCACCAACTACTCATCCACTGCTAGAATAGGTAAACTATTCCACCTATCTACCACCTCCACGCCTTTGCCTTTGACATCTTCACAGCCACCAAGTCCTCCATCACATCCTCTCCCTGCAGAGCTTCTCACATCATTCAACCATAATCATGCATAGCATCCCATTCTTCTCGTTGCAAGTTGTTGCTTCCTTTTGTTTGTGTTAATAAATTAGGCATGATTTGATTAGATTAAATATGTTATGGTTTTATTTGATTGAAATAAATTTGGGAAGGTAATTATTGGTAATTATTAGGATTAGAATATTTTCTTATTCTATTTCCTTATTTTAGAATAGTACCTTGTACTCTTTCTTCTATTTAACTATGTATTGAGATCTGAATTACAATGAATAAGAAGTAGATTTTAGTCTTCCTCCTTCATTCTCTTTTGGTGCATTATTTACATGATATCATAAATTTCAAAGCTGCTATGGTCGGCGCAAACTCAAAATTATTGGGTTCAGCCACCGATGACAGCGCACCATCCTTGGAAGGAGGAAACCGACCAAATTCAAATATCTCGTTGTCAGATTCCCACCAAATCACCATACATAGATTCAATGGAAAAAATTACCTTCAATGGGCTCAATCCGTGCGCTTGGTGATTGATGGTAAATGGAAACTCGAATATTTGAATGAAGAAATAAAGCCACCAACTTCGAATGATATGAGATACAAACAATGCCACTCGGAGTATTCTTTGGTGACAGCCTGACTTATTAACTCGATGGATCCGATCATTGGCAAGCCTTTCATGTTCTTACCAACAGCTCATGATGTATGGGAAGCGGTACATGAAACCTACTCTGATATAGAGAATCATTTTCAACTATTCGAATTAAATATTCAAATGTGGGGAATGCAACAAGAAAACTGTGATGTTACTACCTATTACAATGAAATGATGATTGTATGGCAAGAACTAGATTTATTTGAAAAAGAGGAATGGGAAAACACCAATGACAGTATTCGATATAAAAAAAGGTAGAGAGAAGCAGAGTGTGTGTTTTTGGCAAGTTTAAATAAGGAGCTTGATGAAGTTCGGGGATATATACTTGGGAGAAAACCTCCGCCTACCATTAGAAAAGTTTTCTCGGAGGTTTGTCGAGAGGAGGCTCGACATCAAGTGATGCTAAAAGGAATTAAAGAACCAAAGATGTGGAGAGTGAGGGATCTGCCCTTGTCACTAAAGGGACCAATTTTGAAGATGATAAGTCAAAACTCTGGTGTGAAAGGTGCCATAAGTCATGGCACACCGTAGAGACATGCTAGAAAATCCATGGCAAACCAGTAAATTATAAAAGTAAGTCAGGCAGCAGCTTTAAAGCTACTAATGGGGGTGTTCGAGCCCTTCAAACAAATGATATTGATTCTGGACAGCAATCATCAACCTCTGAATCTCTTCATTTCACAAAGGATCAAATAGAGCACCTGTATAAAATGCTTCAATCTCACACTATTGGAAATTCTAACTCTTACTCTCTAGCTCAGACAGGTATATTCCCTATAGCTTCTATTGCCAGCACAAACTCAAATAGTTCCTGAATATTAGATTCAGGTGTCGCCGACCATATGACGGGCATATCACAATTTTTCCCTTCATATACACCATGCACAGGGAATAAAAAGGTTAAAATTGTTGTTGGATCCTTTGCTACTATCGCAGGGAAAGGAACTGTTGTTGTTTCTCCTTTCCTTGTCCTTAGAAATGTTTTGCATGCACCTCATTTATTATATAATTTGTTATCCGTCAGCAAACTTAACTTTGATCTTAACAACCATGCTATTTTTTTTGTCCTCTCATTGTGAATTTCAGGATTTAGCCTCGGAGAAGATGATTGGCAATGCTAGACAAGACAATGACCTCTACATCTTAAATTCTGGATTAACCTTAGTCAAACAAGACCTCAAGACCTATTTCAACTCGATTTATGCTTCTTTTAAAATTTTAACTTGTGCCGAGATTTCAATCCTAGACCGAAACGATACGATTTCGGTACCGTATCGTGCCGTGCCGATATAGTTTCGGTATTTTTTAAATATAAAATATGTTAATTAAAAACAAAAATATTTAAAAAATAAACAAGATAAAAAAATAATCTTTAAAAAAAGAAAAAGCTATGAAAATAATAAATAAATAAATAATTTATTATAATTTTTAAATTAAAATAAATGAAATATAAAATTAATTAGATAATTTTATTAGGGTTTAATAAAGTCTCTTTAGATTATCTCCTTCATAACTAGGAGTTGATTAAAAAAATTAACCTAAGTTTAATTAAAAAAATCTGAAATCCGACGTCACTCGCGAGCCCGCACGACTTCGGTGCTGTCGCAGGGTTGCGCGACCAGCCATGGCCACGGGAATTGCATGATTCTTTCAGCGCGACTGCGTTGGTCGTGCGACCCCTCTGCAGTGACCGCAGGGTCGCACGATGCCTCCACGACCGCAGCGGAAGATTTATGCGACCTCTCCGCTACTGTTTTAGGGTCGAGCGACCCCTCTGCTATGATCACGGGGTCGCACAACACGTCACACCAGTCGTGGGTCTGGTGTCGGGATCGTGCCGGTGCCGGTCGCCGAGCGGAACGAGACGTTTCGCCCGTTTCGACCGTTTCAACACGGCACTTTAAACCATGCTTCTCATGATAGTGAGATTATGTTATGGCATTATCATTTAAGGCGTCCAAACTTTCAAAATGTAAGACAATTGTTGCCTAAGTTATTTTTTAAATAAAAGTCCTTCATCGTTTAGATGTGAATCTTGTGAATTAGCTAAACATCATCGCTCGGTGTTTCCATTACAACCATATAAAAAATCAGCACCATTTACTTTGATACATAGTGATGTTTGGGGTCCCTCTAGGATAGTAACATTGTCTGAAAAAATGGTGGTTTATCACATTTATAAATGATCATACTAGAATGACTTGGGTATTTCTTTTGAAAAATAAATCTGATGTTAGAAATGTGTTCATAAATTTTTATAATATGGTTTAAACACAATTTCAAACACAGATTAAAATTTTTCATAGTTATAATGGGAAAGAATATTTCAATCAATTACTAGGGAATTTTTTGGTTGAGAAGGGAATTGTTCGTTAAAGTTCTTGTATTCACACTCAATAAAATGGAGTGGCTGAAAGAAAAAATAAACATCTCCTCGATGTTGCAAGGGCTCTAAGTTTTCATACTAAAGTTCCAAAGTATATTTGGGGTGATGTGATTCTAACAGCTACTTATTTAATAAATAGATTACCAACAAGGATACTGAATTTTCAAACTTCAATAAAAACCTTTCAAAATCGTTTCCCTAACTCTCGGCTCTTCACAGATATTTCCCTAAAAGTTTTTGGTAGCATTGTCTTCGTTCACAATCATGACCCAAGAAGTTCTAAACTTGATCCAAAATTTTATAAATGCATCTTTGTTGGGTACCCTACAAATCAAAGAGGATACAAATGTTTTAATGCAATTTCAAAAAAAAAAATTGGTACCCATGGATGTCACATTTTTTGAGGGACAATCTTACAATGATTCTCATCTTCAAGGGGAGCATAACAGGGAATATGAATGTTTAATGAGTTGGACTTAACCTGTTATTTCGAGGACGAACCCATAACAGAAAAGGGTAACAATCGATTCAAACATCTTGTTTACAGAAGGGAAGGTCAGGCTAAAAGAAAAGAAGAGATTGTCCATCTACAAAGCCAAGAATCTGATTAGAGGCAAAATCATGAGACTATCAATGATTACTCAAAGATCCCTAACAATAGAACCCAAGGTATGTCTGAGTTAAATTTCTCAAGTTGATCTTCTTATTGCCCTAAGGAAAGGAGTTCAGTCATGCACACAACACCCACTTTTGAATTTTGTATCTTATAAATATTTGTCTTCTTCCTATTGTGCTTTTGTTTCACAACTCAACAGTGTGAGTATTCCAAATAATATTCAAGAAGCTCTAAAGATACCTGAGTGGAAAGAAGCAATTTTTTAGGAAATGAGAGCTCTACAGAAGAATTCTACTTGGGAAAAGGTTGATCTACCTCAGGGTAAATCGATTGTTGGATGTAAGTGGGTATTCACCATGAAATACAACTTAGTCGGTTCCCTAGAATGATATAAGGCTCATTTGGTTGTTAAAGGCTTTACACAAACTTACGACATAGACTATTCTGAGACATTCTCTCCAATGGCTAAATTGAACACTGTTCAAGTCATATTATCAATTGCTGCAACGGTGATTTAGAAGAAGAGGTCTACATGGAGGCACCCCCAGGATTTTTTTATCAGTTTGGGTCAAAAGTGTGTAAAATGAAAAAATCTCACTATGACTAAAGCAATCGCCCAGAGCATGGTTTGAAAGGTTCGCAAAGTTTGTAAAACGTCAAGGCTACACCCAAGGACAATCTGATCATACTTAATTCACAAAGACATCTAAGAAAGATAAGATCTCTGTGTTGATCGTGTATGTCGATGACATAATTATGACTGGAGATGATATAGAAGAGATGAGCAGATTGAAAGCAAACCTAGCCAAGGAATTCGAGATTAAAGACTTGGGTTAGCTAAGGTACTTTCTTGGAATGGTGATAGCAAGATCAAGGAAAGGTATTATGGTGTCTCAGAGAAAAGGTATATTCTCGATCTGTTAAAGGAAACTGGGATCAGTGGGTGGATGATAGCAGATACTCCAATTGAAGTGAACGCAAAGCTAAGAGATATAAAAAATAGCACTCTAGTAGACTCAATAAGATATCAAAGACTTGTTGGGAGACAATTTACCTGTCTCATATTCGCCCAAACATTGCTTTCGCAGTGAGCATGGTCAGTCAATTCATGCATTCTCCATACGAAGAACATCTAGATGCAGTGTACCGAATCCTAAGGTATTTAAAAGGAACACCTAGAAAGGGACTTTTCTTTAGAAAGGATGAGAAAAAAGACATTGAATTATATACAAATGCAGACTAGGCAAGTTCTGTTACTAATCGAAAATCAACTTCAGGATACTGCACATTTGTGTGGGGGTAACGTGGTAACTTTGAGAAGTAAGAAGCAAAGTGTTGTAGTAAGAAGCAATGTAGAGACTGAGTTTAGAGTTATGGCTCAAGGAGCATGTGAGATTCTTTGGCTAAAGAGAGTTTTGGATGAACTAAAGAAACCAATAAACCTTCCTATGAAGCTATACTGTGATAACAAAGCAACAATCATTATTGTTCATAATCCAATTATGCATGATAGAACGAAATACATTGAAATTGATAAATGCTTTATAAAAGAGAAGCTGGTAGACAGAACAATTTGCACTCGATTTATTCCAACCACACTACAAGTTGTAGATGTTTTGACTAAGGGTCTTTCAAGACCACTCTTTGAAACACAAGTTAGTAAGTTGTGCATGATGAACATTTTTGCACCAACTTGAGGGGGAGTGTCAATAAATTAGGCATGATTTAATTAGATTAAATATGTTATGATTTTATTTGATTGAAATAAATTTAGGAAGGCAATTATTGGTAATTATTAGGATTAGAATATTTCCTTATTCTATTTCCTTATTTTAGAATATTACCTTGTACTCTTTCTTCTATTTAACTATGTATTGAGATCTGAATTACAATGAATAAGAAGTACATTTTAGTCTTCCTCCTTCATTCTTTTTTGATGCATTATTTAAAATTTGTCTTCCTCATTTCCTATGTTGACAGTATTGAACACCCTTCTCATTTTTCTATTGTTTTGCGACTACCTCCACCTAAAGGTTTCTTATGAAAATCCTCCCACAAACAATCGACATCGACATTTGAAGCAGCCAAATTTGCTTGTCAAATCATTGACCCAGAAGTTAGTCGCACACTTGCTCATGCGCACAAGCGAGCCTCCAGCGTTGACTGTTATTCTCAACAAGAGGAGATCTCCTCCCACCCCTAGCATAAATCCCTCTATTGAAACAGTACTAGACAAAGCCACTCAAGAAACCCTATCTCATGCTTGACCACTTAGTCAACAACTCCTTTACTTCAGCCTACAAACAACATTACGACACACTATTGTCACATCTCTACAGCTCAATGTTGACCACTTCACCCTTGTTCCTTGTGCAACTCCGAGTCTTCACACAACATCATGTCCCCCCCCCCCCCCCCCCCCCCCCCCCCCCCCCAAACGCCCCTCATCCCTACCACTCGTACTGCAACCACCTTCGGTAAGCCAACATCGTCAATCCATGTTGTCATCCAAAACCATCTAACTACCACCATCTTACCTTGTCATGTACCAATGTGAAACATCACATTGGATAATCTCTATTGTGATGTTCCATGCGTCGCCCAATTCTTCCATTATGCCTTTCATCTCAGCTCTAATCTAAAATTGCAAATTAAACCACCAAATCTACAAAATATCAATTTAGTCCTACTCTTAAAAGAACGACACCTAAAGTTGAGGCCTAACCATTTAACGAGATCTATTGCAATTTTAGATCTGGCTAAGTTTAAGTGCAAACAACAATTGCATGTTGATTTAGAATAAAATAGTTCTCATGTAAATTGGTCAAGATTCAATCATCATTGCATATTTACATTGAAAACACATATAATTACAGTGAAATTGTAATCTTTCTTTAAAAATTATTTTTGTTTATTTTGTTGATAAATTTAAATTATCTACATTTAATTAACTTCACATAAAAGTTAAACATATCATCATTCATAAAAAAAATTAAAAGAAAAAAATTTAGTTTCATATTCAGTTTATTCAGCATTCACATAAATATTTTTTTGAAAACATCAGCATTGGCATATTCCCTTGTATATTAATTTGTTGATTATTTATATGATTTTATGCATTGTGTTTATACTATCAAATTTCTTTCCTTTATAATCTTTAATTAATCACTAAAATGCTTAGATCAGCATAATGAGAAATAACTATAACTACTACTATATAAGCTCTAATATTTGAGAGATGTAGATTTTAAGAATGAGAGACACCAACCTCACTCACTATACTCGTACAAATGATGAATTTAGATTCATGGAAACTAAAATGAACTGTCCAAATAACTTTAATAAACATTAATCCTCGTACACATAAAAAGCATCTAGGCTTGCTCACCATCACAGTATCTTGTTTGGAGAAATTTTCAACTATTTGTTTGAAATAAAGATCGATATGGGCCTAAGCATGACACTCTTGTTTGAAATAAAGATCGAAATTTTAATGCACGATTGAACCTAAATAAATTTAAAAATTAGGATTTTTCATCAATGAACTTGTTGGAGTAGCTAGTGATAGCAAAGTCATGACAACCATTATTACATGATAGCAGTAGATCCCATCACAAAATGGCACGAGACGAAACCAAAATTGATGAAAAGTAAATATATGCTATCATAGTTCAAATATCAACCACATAAGTAAAATTGGAAAATGGAAGCAATCATCCTTAAGTAAACCAAAAACATCCAAAGCTTTTGCTTCACTTAAAATAAATAAACTTTTAATAAAAAAAAAAGTTGAGTTTTAGACAATCTCCTAATAGCTACACCCTAGAAAAACCCTCTAATGGCACCTTAGTGACGAAACCTTAGGTCATGACACCCTTGATAAGCCCTTAGTGATCAAACCTTAGAAGAACCTATAGTTCTTAGTAAACCCCTTAAGAGAATAATTAGCAACAAACAGACCAAAACACAGGCTTACAGATTATAGCTCGTTCATGTTACCCGAGAAGCCAAAGAAGAAAATTAAGCAAAGCAAACATAATGAAATAGGAATGCAAGACATTAATTTTAAAATTGGTAAATCAATTAACATGCTGCTATTGTCTTTTAATAGTTGTAAATTTAAGGATCATCAAACTACTAAGTTGTTTTTTGTTTATTTATATTCACCAAATTGAGAGCTCTATTATGCACATAAGAAAATACATACTAAAACTTAAAATGAAATTATAATAAGAAAAAATTATTGTTATGTAACTAATGATGTGGTCAATCATGATCTTGCATTCATGATTCATATTGTCCATATCATCTACTTTAGAAACATTTATATCTAATCTCTTTAGTCACTTTAAGGAAATTTAAATTGTTTTTATTTTGTCAAATTATTTAAGCATGGGTTCTATTTTAACCTTGACAATATACTAATTTGTTAAGAGAAATTTGAATCTTTTCATGTACATTGATTTTGTCACAAGTTGTGCTTATATGGATTCATCCTCACTATTACCCCTTTCGTGCTACATGACTTGCAGTGCAAGTGTGAACATCACCCTCGTCCTATGATAAATTGAGATATTTTCTTATTTATTAGAAGAATTACCAAAAGAGAAGGAAATGAAGTCAAGAACAAAGTGCATCAATTTCTTACACATTCAAAAAGCATCCAAATCAAAACAGTTAGCAAGAACCATTGTGCAAAATCTATAAAGCAATTATTCCCTACCTTTGAATACGACCCAAGTATGTCAGATTCTCCAATGATCAAGCACCTACTACAGATACGGAATCTTCTACTATTGGTTGTCGGCTCCATAGAGGTTGTTGAACAACCTAGCAGAGTGGTTTGCTCAAAATGGCAGGGTGGCTTAGGCATATGACTTTTTTAGACATCCTAGTCCTAAGAAGACATGGATCCAAACAGTGTGGAAGGCCTACTTACAACCGAGTCATGTAGTCACACTTTGGTACAGAGGCATCTTCCCACAAGAGACAAGATTACATAGAGGATCAACGATTTATTTTTCTATAGACAGGTACCGAAGTCGCAGGAGTATCTATTCTTCGAGTGCCCCTTATTATGGAGTTATTGAAGAGAATTCGGGATTGGTTACACATGCAGCAGGAGATCTCTACCTACAGGAGGACATTGAGAAACTTCGGGAGATATTATCGTGGGAGTCGAATGTTGACAAAGGCCCAACAGCTTGCCTTGACCTCTTTGGTCCACTATGTGTGGAGAGCAAGAAATAGTATTTTCTTTGATGAGGTAGATTTTTAGAAGTATGAAAATTTATATATTTCGGTCTTAAGAGTGTACTCTAATCTAACACTATCAATCATGAACCACAACTAAAGTCCGCTTATTGTATGCTTTGTTGGCAGTATATATAAAACTTTACTTATCCAAAAAAAAGAATACGACCCAAGAAAAGAAAAGAAAAGATGATGACAAATTGTCTTGAGTTGAATTCTTCTCAATGGAGAACAATTCAAACAAGGAAAATACATTGATTTGAATTTCATGTTTTGATTTTGAATTGTAATTAAATTTAATAATTGTTAGTAGTTTAATGGGATCATTGTCTTTCCAATTAATGGAACTTCTTTCCTAGTTTGAATAGGGTTGAGTCTATAAAAGTACTATCATCTTTATGTATTAATCAAGTTAATAAAATTTTACCTTATCAATTTTTTATATGAGATCTCTTATTCCATGTATGAGAAAGATAGTTATCCTCATATTTTTATTAATTTCTTCTGAATTTTTTATGTGAGTTTCGCCCAATTTGGTATTTTTATCATACCTCTTACATGATATATAGGACAGATAACAACACTCAAATATCAATTTGCAATTAAACACAATACTAAAAACACTATTAACTTTATAATTTATGATACCTCTACCACCTCAAGCTCAAACATAGATACTATCTCCGTTCACCTAATTATATAAACTAGAAAGTTCTTACAAATAAAAGCCATAAACTAAACATGGTCATTAAAATGGAAACATAAGCCAAATTTTGGAATACATGGAAGGGCATGTAGGCAAAAAAAAAAATCACCTTCAATCAGTACACCAATAAGGAGAGACGATAAAAAGAGAAAAGATGATGTGAGACTAGGAGATAAATCTATTAACTGAGCTTCTTCTTGCAATGGCACATGTGGTAGCACATGATGAACAAATGGAAGGGGCAAAAGAAAACACTCGACAAGGTATTGGGATGAAGCTGGAACCAGAGGAAGAGATAAAGTTCTAAGCGGCAAATATTTCAAGAGGGTTTCACCTTAAAGTGGTGCACAAAGCAGTAAGCAATTGATTGAAGACAGTAGCAGTAAGCATAGAAAAAAAGATGAGGACTTTGCAAATAGTAGGAAAACGAAGAAACATAGACATAAGAAACAAAAGGGAGAAGAAGAAAGGAACTTAGCGGTAAAATATAGAAGTAGATATAAAAGAAGCAGAAGGAATGGATGAATCCCCCTCTCCCAAGATGCTATGTTTTTTTGCTCTACAGCAGAGCAAGAGAGAAAACCTTGGAGGGAGGAGAGAAGTGTATCAAAACTTGACTCACTGCAAAATTCAGTTAAGAGATATGCACAAGAGACCCTCACTGGAGAACAAAGAAGGCAATGTGTGGATCCAGAAGTTATTTTGGTAGGGAGTTAAGATTGTTGTATGATAAGTAAATAACCTCCACAATTCACAAATGTCAAACAAATAAGAAACAATTACGTGGAGAGCCAAAGTACTATATTTAAAAGAAAAATTGGAACACAAATTCTAATACCATGGGTCATAAGTTGAGCAGCAAGAGCCTTCCACCAAGTTGATGAATAATCTTTCCCAAGCCCATGAAAGGGAAGCTTGTCAAAATTGTTTTCAACTATTTTCTTACTCTGGAAATGATAATGTAAAGAAAGTAAGATTATACATAAAAATGTTTTTCTTTGTAACAATTCAAAGACAAGTATAAAGAGATTATGCATAGAGGAACACAAAATCAAAAAATATGATGCATTGACAAATCCTTGATTATATTCTCATATAGTAAACAAGCGCACATGGTTAGAATTAAAGTGAAACATCAATTTATGATGACCTCATAGAAGTGGCATGCCAAAATTTTCTCTCCACAATAGACCGAGTATGTCATGAATCTTTAGGTGAGATATGATTAGTTGTACAAAGTCCAAATTTGAGGAATTTAAATTAAATTCTTCAGTTAAAAGACCATATGAAGTTTATCATTTATACAAGTTATAATCAACCAGTTAGGGAACTAATTTGTTGAGCAATGGACAGCTCACTTGGACTCTTCGTCATCCCTTCTATACCTATGTTAGAGCCTACACTTAGACCACCTACACTCAGACTAGCCACTTGACATTTGTAGTGATCGGGTGCACAATGTCTTAGAAATATCTATGCCAGGCACTTGGATCCACATTTGTACAGGATGCTTATTCCCGACTATTGACAGCAAAGACAAATAGACTAGATATCTTCATTTTCAATTGGCATGGTTGATCTATTTATGCAAAATCCAACAATTCTATTGAGAAGCTATGTCAATAACTTTAATATCTCAAAGGAATCTCCAAGTCAATGTGAAACTATGTCTATAAATGAAATGGACATCTTGGCAACCAAACCAGGATAAGGGTAGAAAATAGAGATTGAAATCAAAATATTCCCTTGGATATCATATATTCATGGGTTGCTTCTCCACTTCAAAGGACCTAAAGAGAAAGTGTGATTTTTGAATCCATTATAAAATTGCTTGCCATGCTTGGAGTATTTGTTGGTTCAAGAGTTTCAATGATAATTCTAATTCAAGGGGATAAACACCTTCTTAAAATCTACCTATGCAATCACATACCCTCTTCCTACCTTTCAAAATTTTGAAGAAATGTATTTTCTAGTTTTTCATAAACTATTCATGAGCTTTGTTCATGAACATTAATGTGTTGAAGTCACTAATGTTGAAGTCACTAATGGTCAAGCATGTTATATATAAATATATATATAGATATAGATATATTATCTCAAATGAATATAAACTGAGTGAGTATCAGCCTTGTTCACAAACAATTTATTCATTTTGGTACTTGCTTAGAAAGTCTATAAGTGAAGATACAAAGGATAGAGCAAGCAAAGTCAATTAAAGCCTACAAGACAAACCATAGCCAAGTGTATATCAGTCTCTTATGATAAGAATTATATAATGCATAAAGTATCTGCATTGCCTCTTCTTGACATTGGAGAGGTGGTAAGGGTGGACACGCAGTGGCACACTATCTACAACACCTCTAATATAAAAGGAGTAAGCTTACTGATCTTATCATTGATTTGCAGTGTGACTACAACAAGTTTAATATTTGTTGAGGACTTAGATGTCATATAGTAATAATGCAAGGAAGTAACTATAAAATGAAATAAGATAGCATATGCACGTAGGTAGATGAATAAATCAACCCTAATAATTTCTCATGATATTAAAGTCCAAGTATCATCATCTCCATCATGTTGACTAAGCATGATCTTCGTCGTCATTGATCTATCATGCTGCCTCTAGACACAAATCGAGAACAAAGCGGACATGTTATTGTATCGATGTGACTCCACACTCAACATTTCCTCGTCTGGCGTCTTCTTCTTGTTATCACATTGTGTCCTCACCTATAGATCCCCAAACACATACTCTACGCTGAGGAGATCTGCTAACTCACATAACACATTCTCTTTGAGTCACAAATCACCACACTCGGTTCCAAAGATTCACACTATTTGTTCCTTCTGCCAAACTTGTGCCACTTAATCCCCTACTGTCATTGCATCCTTACTGGAAGTTGCTTCATTCAAAGTGAGCTTCTCCTCGGCCATTATGAGCTTTATTCATTTACTGGCCAATTTTTCTTTGGATATGGATTTGCTAGTTGTCCCTACAATATCTTCTTCAACTCCTAAAATTTGTGGAATCAGAGTCTCTTCCTCAAGCTTCTCTTTCAAAAACATCCTAAGATGTGGAACTAGCTCTCCCCTAAGTCTGAGAGACTGCAAGTATCATCTAAAATCTGGTTCGTAGGTCAACTTTGACTAGAACACTTAACAAAGACTTAAGATTTCTAAGTCAAATAAAGCTGTTAGAGAAGATTGATGTCCAATTGCTTGCCCTTCTTTGACAAGCAATCAGCTCTACTCTGGTGAGCATCTTTAATGATTTTTTTCTCATGCTACGATGTTTTTTCTCATGCTATGATTTTTTTCTCTCATGCTGCGAGATTGTAGATTAGGGATCTTTATCATGCTTCTGAGATGATTGGACTTCCAACTTCATAATTCAACACAAAGCTGACCACACATATTGGTTGCTCTTAGATCTTTGCTACTAACTTCAAAAATCTACACAAGGACACTTCAGATGCTCAAGTTATGCAAAATCATACTGATGAGATACCAATAATTATATTCCTTCATACTGTGCGCTGTGAACTTGCACTCATGAAAACTCAAACTCTTAAAACACTTTCATTCCTTGTTCAATGCCTACAAAAGGATGTCACGAGTTTCTATGTAATATTTAATGTAAAATACCGGAAAAATGACGAATAATGATAAGGGAATTTTCTGGAATTTTTAGAAATTTTTCGAGAATTTTTCGGAGCTCATATGGATGAGTTTGCGGAGATAAAAACGGGGTCCGGGAAAGCCTGTTTAGGCTACCCTGTTTTAACGAGGAAAAGTTTATTTATTTATTTATTTTTCCTTTATTTTTTCATTTCCCTTGTTTTTTCTCCCGCGCGCTCCCCTCTTTCTCCCCTTGCCGAACCCGACGCCGTGCCCTAACCTCCTCGCGGCCGTTCCTCCTTTTCCCTCTCCTCTGGTCCGACGAGACACCGCCGTCCGCCCCTCTCGGCCGGAAGCTAGCCTCTGCCCTAGCCACCTCTCGCCGCCACCACAGTCTACGCCGAAGCCTTAATCCCCCTGCTGCCGAAGCCCTAGCCGCCGGCGACGCACCGAGCCACCCCGATCATCTCCCTCCTTTTCCTCCTTCCTCCTCGTGCCTCTGAATTGGAGCCATGGTGTTGTTCCCCTCTGCTGCAACTTGGCAGCACAACCACCACCGGCGAGCCCTTGTTTGCCTATCTCAACAACCTCTTCCGGTGATTTCGGCTTGGGAAAGAAACTATTGGCACATAGGTAAGGGATTTTGATTTTTAGTCTTGAGATTTAGAGGTTTGAGATTTCGGATGTGGTGTTTATTAGGAATGAAACATTTTGGCAGTGGTTCCTTGGCAGTGTCGGCAACTGAAATTCCAGTGGGTTGTTGCTGTGGATTGTCCCTGTTGCCGATCACCACTTCTCCTTCTTAATCCGATGGGTTCCAGCAGTACCTATTTAGTTGCAGTGTTACATTGAGGTGAGAAGTGTATAGAATTGGATTAGTACTAAATTAAATCCATTATTATGTTGTTGCATTGAATTTGGTTATGGTTCTAAGAATTTAAGGGTTAATTGTGAATAGAGGATTGGTTTATTTTCGGGATTTAGGTTGTTAATCTGTGCAGCTTGAGGCATGGTATAGTAAATTTTGATATATGATGCAGTAGGTCACATGATCAATTAAAGGATTAAAGGGTTATTTGATTAGGGTTTTCCCTAATTAGGTTAAGTTGAGATTTAGCTAGTTGTTTGTATATATAATTAGCTAAATTATAATCATGTGATTGATACAGGAATTAAGTTTGAGACGAGACGTTGGATTTGACTGGATTGGACTTGCGATTTGAGGCGGGTACCTCTTGACTTATCTTTTATGATATTGTCTTTGGATATGCATAGTATTTTATAACTACAAGCAATGAACATGTTTGTCTTTGGTATGTCACTGTTTGATATCCATAGCATGTTAGGTTTATCGCCTGTGACGTATCCGTGCTTATATCATGTGATTTATTGCCATGAGTACTGTATTACCATGAGTATTTTAGTTTCTAGAATAAGTGACATACCATGTTTTACTGAGGTTAGGACTAGGTTCTGGACTTTTGGTTTCAATCATGTGTATCGAGATTATATGATACTTAGGTTTTATGCCATGTGGCTTGTGTACTTCTGTTGTATATCATATATGATTCGTGTACCTAGACCTTGATTCTTGATATATGCATATTGTTGGTACATATGTTATGGAAGGAGATATGTTTAGGATCTAGGTTGTTATACCATGAGGACCTGTATGCCCTAGATCGTGGATTTGACTCATCGATCTTGTGGTACCCATATTATATATATATGGATTTTTACCGACTGATATTCCATACTTATTATGTTCGGGACATAGGGTTATTGATATTCTATCGACCCGTACTCTAGATCTTGGTATGTGACCATCGCTTTTCAGACCCATTTGTATGTATGGATATGGTTATGTTGATCGCCATCTTAGTGTCATGCATCACGATTGCGTCCGTGCGATAGTCGACTCCATTGCCGAGCACATCGCTACATGGATCTCGCACACACCACCACCATGGGTTGTGGTCGATTCAGGCAGTGTTGCAGCGAGGACTTTGTTTGGCTACGTTGGTCCGCTGGGTAGTGTGACACAACGTGTTGTGGCAGGATTCCTCCCCGTGGGAGTTGAGAGCATTGCGCCCCCCATTTATGATTTGGGGTCACGGGAGGAGTACTCGACAAGATCCCGTCCACTCGGTCACCATCGAGCAGCGATGACAGAGCGCACTACCCACCCTGGCCTCGCCGTTGTGAGATCGATCGGGGTGACCAGACGATCATCGACATCATACGCATCGATGCATTTATTTCTTGTGATTGTGTTTCACGATTTATTTATCGTGATTGGTTGGATCGTATGTTTGGCGACATACGTGATTTAGGCACTTCGGTTTGTGACCCTTTGTTTGGATAGAGTTCTGTGAGTCTGACATTCCTTAGTTACCTTTCGCCGATCTTTCCTAGATATATGATTAGGAAGTCGTATTCCATGTTTATTGCTATTAGATATATCTTACTAGGCGTTCTATTGGTATTCCGAGTTGTTGAACTCACCCGTGGACTCTATATTTTCGTGGTGGTTATTTATGGTGTCGCTGAGCATCCTGTCTGGTCCCCACGTCACATCGGAGGACTTATCGATTTCACGTATGTTTTGTTTGTTTATGTATCGGTTTGTTTAGCTCTGTACTCCGGTTTGTTTTGGAGTGTTGATGTCGTTATGTGGTATTTTGTATTTGTTATTGGTTGTAAGCCAGCGCTTTTGTTTTGGTTTTAGTACGGTAGGGGGTCGCTTTATTTTTATCATGCGTGGTTGTGTCGGCGAATTTATTATTAACTGCGTGGTGTTTGTTTTCTTTATTGTTATTATTCCACCGCACGCGTCGAGGTATATAGTCTTGTAGAAAAGTTTCATTGTCACCGTGGGGAGAGTCTGAAATTTCTTCTGACGGATACTCCTCGGGCGTGATAATTTAGTATCGAGCGGTATACGATACTTGCTATGTGGTTTGGATTTTCGAGATTTATCTGATTTGCATCGAGATCGACTTCGTGTCTTATTTTTCCTGTTTCGGATTTTGTGTTTTGGTCTTCTCGATGTGACTTTTTGGATTTTGGGACCTGGCAGCAGCAGGACATCTCCAAGCTATAGGAGGTATGTTGGTATACTGTTATCCTTCTATTTAGTTAGAGTATGCATTGTTGACTGTGAGAGTTATGACACTTTGTATCTGGTATCTGTCTGATGTTGTAGCCATATTACATGTGAGGGATTACAATTTCTGGTGATTTATTATATCATACACCAGTAGTATTTAGCTTCTGTTATTACTAGTTGTTTAGCAGATTGAGGCACATACCAGCCTTTGCTAGTATTAGCTGGGTAGTGGATAATATCTATATCTTCATGTTGATCTAGCCAGTAGTATATCATTTTATCTTAATTAATTACATCAGTAGATAACTGGTTTACTCTTGTTAGATGGGTCAGTGAAAGACTGACTTACGCTTGTCGACTTGGGTAGTCGTAGATTGATATACCTTAGTAGCTTATGGAGGATTAAGGTATTCTTGATTAGTTAATAGATGACCGATTTAGCTTTATTGGTCCGATCTGAATCTTTGGGTAGTTTGTGCTTAGTTTGGTATCTAAAGTACATTTGAGTACATGTTTTGTACTGATGTGGAAAAGACAGAGTTGATCGTATATCATTGTCGATTTTGGTCAGTCTATGGAGGATCGATGTATCATATTCTATGGATACTTTAATTTTAGACTGTATGTACCTGATTGGATAACTTAGAAGGTGGTATATGATTTGTGTGATAGATTGGATTAAATATGTTGATTATGCATATATATGAAGTGTACATATGGTTGTTATGAGTTGAAGGAGTTCTATGATGGATAGTTCATTTGTGGATAGTGTGGGTATTCCCATCTAGATATGGTTATTGTAGGTTCCTTGTGGATTATAGCTATTTAGTTAGCTGTACGTGTCTGATTGACATATTGGAGGTATCTTGTTGATTATGTGCGATTTGTAAATGCACCTGGGTTATAGTATGCCTTATTGGAAGTATATATTGATTATACTCTTGGCATATGTGTATATTTGTCATGTGAGTGTTGTTTGGGGGTATTGTTGATTTTACCTACGATGATATATGCACACGGGTTCGGTATGTATTGTTGGAGATATCACGGTGATTTACACCTATATTGTGAGTATGTTGGGTGTGGACTAATTAGAGGATTATGTTGATCATACCTATGTTGTGTGTGCACGTGTGTCAGATGTATGGTTGGTAGCATCATGATAATTCTACCTATGTTAAATGTAGAATATTAAATGTCTACATTATGATATTGGTCGTTATACCCTGTCAACTAATTCTCCCATTAGTGGGTGACCGACCCACTAGGAGGATGATAGAGTTGACTATGGATTAGATTTGCTTACTGGGTGGTTATACCCTAGGCTACCCACATTGATCTGTGGTAGAGAGATCTTGTGCAGTCTCTAGCTAGATAGTTAGGTGCTTGGGCACTTATGTATTGTCTCCCACATGTTATGGATCGTTTGTGGTAGAGCGTAGCTCCCACATATTCTGGATTGTTTGTGGTGGAGCGTTGCTCCCACATATTACGGATTGTTTGTAGCGGAGCATTGCTCCCATATTTATTGTGGATATATATTCTGGATTATTTGTGGTGGAGCGTTGCTCCCACATATGGAGGATTTCTTGTGGTAGAGCGTTGCTCCCACATGTATGATATTTCGTGTGATAGAGCATTGCTCTCACACTGGAGGTTCTATTCTTTGATGATTATATATCGTTGGTGATTAGATCTATTTATTGTTGAGGATCTCATGGTTAGGAATGTCTGTGATACGGACATTTTGTGTCTTGGTTTTACCATTAGTGCTTGTGGTGCCCTAGATGTTATCATAGACTCGATGATATGGGTATTCCTAGGATGTTTAGATTGGTTTCCATTGTCTTTGTTGACGATGTGGTGATCTATTTCGGATCCGAGGTGAGTCACGTGCACCACCTTTGCATAGATCTAGAGATGATTCGACGAGAATATCTATATGTGATTATCAATAGTGCTGATTTGGATTGTCTTATGAGATGATGTTTGGGACACACGATCACCAGTAGGAGTGTACCGTGGTTCCACAGGAGATAGAGGTTGTTACCGTTGGGAGCAGCCGAAATCAGTGCAGGAGATCCGCAGTCCTTGGGACTGACAGGATATTACAGACCTTTCGTCGAGGGTTTCTTTCGCATAGTTATGCTACTTACACGCCTGACCTAGAAAGGCGTGAAGTTCACTTGGACTGAGGATGACAAGACCAGCTCCTAGGAGCTGAAGTGGAGACTAGTGTCGGCTCCGATTTTTGGTTTTACCTTCTGGAGAGGACGAATTTGTGCTCTATACCGATGCACTTAGCAGGAAGTTCAGAGGGACTTTCGCTTGCCACAGAGTTGTGGTCACGAACTTGATTCTGGGTTTCTCCGAGTTAGACCTTGAGGAGCGGGGACGGACAGAGCAGGGTATTCTGGTTACCATGGTTGCTCAGTCGTCGATCAGGACGAGGATCCGAGAGCCCTAGGCTGCTGATCAGTATTTGCAGTTTATTTGCAGCCAGATAGCTTCCGGGTAGCAGACCGAGTTTACGCGAGACGAGGAGGATGTTATACACTTCCGAGGCAGATTATGCGTACTTCAGTCTCATCCGGTTTTATAGGAGTTACTTTCGGAGGCTCATCGCTGTCAATTTATGATCCATCCAGGCGGGACCCGCATATATCGGGATTTGAGGTGTTCCTATGGTGGAACGGTATGAAGAAAGACATCGCAGAATTTGTAGCTAGATGTCTTGTCTGTCAGCAGGTGATGGTAGAGCACCAGATACCTGCCAGATTATTTCAGCGGATTCCTATTCCTGAGTGGAGATGGGAACATATTACCATGGACTTTAAAGTGGATTTGCCTAGGACATGACGAGGCCATGAAGCGATTTGGGTAATCGTTGATCGATTAACCAAATCCGCGTATTTCTTAATGATCTGGAAGATTTGTTTCCTAGATCGATTGGCAGGGTAGTATTGCCGAGAAATCATCAGAGTTGCGCAGCAGAAGCGTGGTGGCCCATTGAGTATTATTTCGGATAGAGATCCTCGGTTCACGTCTCGTTTCTGGCAGAGTTTGCGGCAGGCCTTGGGCACGCAACTCTGTTTCAGTACAACTTTCCATTCGCAGAAAGATGGACAGTAGAGTGGACCATTTATACTCTAGAGGACTTGTTGAAGTCTTATGTACTAGATTTTTGAGGCAGTTGGGAGGATCATTTGCCGTTGGTAGAGTTCGTCTACAACAACGGTTTGCATTCGGCTATCTAAATGCCACCGTTGAAGCGTTGTAAGGTAGGCCTTGTCGGACACCCATCATCTGGGATGAGGTTGGGGAGGCTCAGTTATTAGGACCTCATAGAGCTCAGCTTGAGACAGAGTTGGTTCATACTATCGGACGGAGGATGTTAGAGGCATAAGACTGCCAGAAGAGTTATGCTGACCGGAGTCAGAGACTTTTAAAGTTCTCCATTTGCGACCAGGTATTTCTGTGAATTTCACCCGCAAAAGGGGTGAAGAGATTTGACCTCAGAGGTAAGCTAGCTCTGTGATATATTGGACCTTTCCAGAGCTTGGAGAGGATTTGAGCAGTAGCTTACCAGCTGACACTACCACCGTCCCTAGTAGGCGTTCACAACGTATCCGTGCTGAGGAGATACGTAGCCGACCCAGCTCATGTACTATATGATATACCAGTTCCGGTTCAGCCTGACGTCACTTATGGGGAGATTTCGGTAAAGATTCTAGACCAGAAAGAGCATTAGTTGCTGGACAAGACTATCCGACTGGTTAAAGTCGGATGACAGTATCATTTGGATGAGGAGGTTATTTGGGAGCTCGAGGATACTATCCGAGCTCGAAACCCCATTTTTTCATTTGAGATATGTGATTTTATTTACCGTTCAGCATTTATACTCGTTACCCGTTGTTGGTATTTGTTGATGGTAGATAACGAAATTTGGGGACCAAATTTTTATTAGTGGGGGAGAATGTAAAATACTGGAAAAATGATGAATAATGATAAGGGAATTTTCTGGAATTTTTAGAAATTTTTCGAGAATTTTTCGGAGCTCATATGGATGAGTTTGCGGAGATAAAAACGGGGTCCGGGAAAGCCTGTTTAGGCTACCCTGTTTTAACGAGGAAAAGTTTATTTATTTATTTATTTTTCCTTTATTTTTTCATTTCCCTTGTTTTTTCTCCCGCGCGCTCCCCTCTTTCTCCCCTTGCCGAACCCGACGCCGTGCCCTAACCTCCTCGCGGCCGTTCCTCCTTTTCCCCCTCCTCTGGTCCGCCATAATCCCCCTGCTGCCGAAGCCCTAGCCGCCGGCGACGCACCGAGCCACCCCGATCATCTCCCTCCTTTTCCTCCTTCCTCCTCGTGCCTCTGAATTGGAGCGATGGTGTTGTTCCCCTCTGCTGCAACTTGGCAGCACAACCACCACCGGCGAGCCCTTGTTTGCCTATCTCAACAACCTCTTCCGGTGATTTCGGCTTGGGAAAGAAACTATTGGCACATAGGTAAGGGATTTTGATTTTTAGTCTTGAGATTTAGAGGTTTGAGATTTCGGATGTGGTGTTTATTAGGAATGAAACATTTTGGCAGTGGTTCCTTGGCAGTGTCGGCAACTGAAATTCCAGTGGGTTGTTGCTGTGGATTGTCCCTATTGCCGATCACCACTTCTCCTTCTTAATCCGATGGGTTCCAGCAGTACCTATTTAGTTGCAGTGTTATATTGAGGTGAGAAGTGTATAGAATTGGATTAGTACTAAATTAAATCCATTATTATGTTGTTGCATTGAATTTGGTTATGGTTCTAAGAATTTAAGGGTTAATTGTGAATAGAGGATTGGTTTATTTTCGGGATTTAGGTTGTTAATCTGTGCAGCTTGAGGCATGGTATAGTAAATTTTGATATATGATGCAGTAGGTCACATGATCAATTAAAGGATTAAAGGGTTATTTGATTAGGGTTTTCCCTAATTAGGATAAGTTGAGATTTAGCTAGTTGTTTGTATATATAATTAGCTAAATTATAATCATGTGATTGATACAGGAATTAAGTTTGAGACGAGACGTTGGATTTGACTGGATTGGACTTGCGATTTGAGGCGGGTACCTCTTGACTTATCTTTTATGATATTGTCTTTGGATATGCATAGTATTTTATAACTACAAGCAATGAACATGTTTGTCTTTGGTATGTCACTGTTTGATATCCATAGCATGTTAGGTTTATCGCCTGTGACGTATCCGTGCTTATATCATGTGATTTATTGCCATGAGTACTGTATTACCATGAGTATTTTAGTTTTTAGAATAAGTGACATACCATGTTTTACTGAGGTTAGGACTAGGTTCTGGACTTTTGGTTTCAATCATGTGTATCGAGATTATATGATACTTAGGTTTTATGCCATGACTGGCTTGTGTACCTCTATTTGTATATCATATATGATTCGTGTACCTAGACCTTGATTCTTGATATGTGCATATTGTTGGTACATATGTTATGGAAGGAGATATGTTTAGGATCTAGGTTGCTATACCATAGAGGACCTGTATGCCCTAGATCTGTGGATTTGACCTACTGATACTGTGGTACCCATATTATATATATATGGATTTTCTATGCTGATCAGGATATTCCATACTTATTATGTTCAGGACATAGGGTTATTGATATTCTATCCGACCTGTGTACTCTAGATCTTGGTATGTGACCATCGCTTTTACAGTACCCATTTTGTATGTATGGATATGGTTATGTTGATCAGTTTTTGCCATGCTTAGTGTCATGCATCATGATTGCATGCTGTGCGATAGTCGACTCCATTGTCGTTGAGCATATCGCCAGTTACATGGATCTGCACACACCACCACTCATGGGTGGTTGGTAGCCGACAGGTGTGTTGGACTTTGTTTGGCTACGTTGGTCCGCTCATGGGTAGTGTGACACAGCGTGTTAGCCGGCAGGATTCCTCCCGTCATCGTGTACCGAGTTGAGAGCATTGCGCTCCCCCATTTATGATTTGGGGTAGGAGTATGTGTGTACTCCGACAGCATCCCGTCCACTCGGTCACTCATCAGGAGTAGTGATGCAGAGTGCACGGTTGTCACAGCCCTACCCACTCGGTCCCGCCATTGTGTGTGAGATGACTGACTAGCGTCGGGGTGACCAGGACTGCATTGACATCATACGCATTGATGCATTTATTTCTTGTGATTGCTGCATTTATTTCTGCATTTGGTTGGATGCGTATGTTTGACATGCATCAGGATTTAGGCACTTCGGTTTGATGACTCTTTTGTTTGGATAGGAGTTCCTGGTGAGTACAGCTTCCTTAGTTACCTTTCAGTTTTGCATCTTTCCTAGATATATGATTAGGAAGCTGTATTCCATGTTTATTGCTGTTAGATATATCTTACTAGGCATGTCTATTGGTATTCGCTGAGTTGTTGAACTCACCCCCGTGGACTCTATATTTTTCAGGTACCAGGTTATTTATGGTGTCGCTTGGAGCATCCTGTCTGCTGGTCCCCACGTCACATCAGAGGACTTATCGATTTCACGTATGTTTTGTTTGTTTATGTATCAGTTTGTTTAGCTCTGTACTCCGGTTTGTTTTTGGAGTGTTGATGTCGTTATGTGGTATTTTGTATTTGTTATTGGTTGTGTAAGCCTAGCCGGCTAGCAGTTTTGTGTTTTGGTTTTGGTACAGCCGAGTGGGCTGCTTTATTTTTTTACTGCGTGGTTGTGTCAGCCAGAGGCTGAATTTATTATTAACTGCGTGGTGTTTGTTTTCTTTTATTGTTATTATTCCAGCCGCATGTGGCTGAGGTATATAGTGCTTGTAGAAAAGTTTCAGATTGTCCGCCGTACAGGGGAGATGCTGCCGAAATTTCTTCGGACAGATACTCCTCCGGGGCGTGACATTTAAAATGCCCCTGATTATAGAAATTATTATGCAACTAATTGATTTATATAGCAGTTCTATTTTAAATTGAGGAAAAATCAGTTCAATTGAATCCTTTTGTCATTGCTTTTGAGGCTTACAATTTCCGTTTAAGTTAGTTTTCTTTTGACTCAAGATTGGGTTAATTTGGAACTAGTTTGGTTGAGATACAACTATACCAAAAACAAATCATATTCTGCTGATGGTCGGTGAAAGTAAAAGTGAATGTGAGAGGACTGTTCAGATCTTGGAGGATCTCGAGCAGGCTTGTGCTTTGGAGCAGATGCAAAGATCACTTGTACTTAATGGAGTTTGCCTATAAAAATGACTTATATTCATCTATTATTCAGATGGCACCTTCTGAAGTATAATATAGAGAGCTTGCAGATCCTAGTAGTTTGGGATGTGGTCGGTGACGGCAACCAGTACAGAAAGAAGGAAAATTGGTATGTGTTTGGGCACACGTTGTTGATGGTTCAAAGAGACAACAAAAGGTTTGCGGTAGTAGGCATCGGAGCTAGAGTTTGTTGAGGATAATCATGTGTTCCTTCATATTTTCTTTTCTAATGGTGTGAAGTGGTTTGGACTCAAGGGGAAATTGGCTCCTGTAGTTTTTAGAGGATGTTGGCTCAGCGAACTATCGACTCATATTGCCTCCTTCGGTTGACGTGCATGATGTATTTCATTTATCGATGCTCCAAAGTATGTGCCATGTCCAAAGCATGTTTGAAGAGTTTGTACTGGGGAAATTGGCTCATGTAGTTTTTAGAGGATGTTGGCTCAGCGAACTATTGACTCATATTGCCTCCTTCGGTTGACGTGCATGATGTATTTCATCTATTGATGCTCCAAAGTATATGCCATGTCCAAAGCATGTTTGAAGAGTTTGCCAGTACGATTTCAGTTTGATGTCCCTTATATTGAGCAGCCTATACATACTTAGAATGGAAAGAGCACCAACTCCAAAAAACAAGACGATGAAATTAGTAAAAGTCATGTGGTAACATCATTGAGATTTATGTCCTGTCCTCATCTATTTGTTGCAAGTGATTAAATTTGGAAAGCAAATTTTCAATGAATATACTTGAAATTTTTTTCAAATTTAAATACTTGTGATTTGTTTGTGAAATAGTTGGACACTATAAATAGTAAGAATTAACTCTGCAATTTATAGAAGCTTTTGGTGAATTTTAGTTTGTGTTAATAAATTTCATGTAGTTTAGAATTGATTTATTGGGGGATGTGTTACAGACAAAAATGGGTCAAATTTAGCCTTGATCTAGTTTATTTCAAAGTCAAATGGAGAGGTCGGGTTGCAAGCTCATGAGTGAGATTTTTTCCACTTAAGTTATTATTATAATTGGACAAGAAGAGGTTGAACGCCTCTATTTTCTTTGTTGTGGATAGGAAGAGAAATCAAAAGTACATCTCATACTGGGCCAACCCCTACCTTCCTCTTCTCTAGGATTTGCTATTCCGTCCCAAGCCATCCCTTCCCTGCATCAAACTCCTCTCCTTTTCCGGCAAATGGCGGCATCGCTTCAAATGGAAGGATTTGGGGAAGCTTAGAGTAGTGACATTTCCCTTGATCTTGGGCAATAAATACAAGGGTCAATAGGACAATAGGGTGTATCCAGGGAAGAAAATTGGCAAAATTCAAAAGGGTGCCCCAAATTATACAAATCATCAAAAAGGCACCCCTTTTAAAAAATAAATAAATAAATCAAAAGGACACCCCATTAGATGTTTTATCTCCAAAATACCCTATTGATAGTTGCTACAATGTATAGTAGCTATTCGGTAGTTACTACAACGTGTAGCTATTGTTGTAGATGAGCAAAGCCGAGCTGTTTGATAAGGTAACCGAGCCAAACCTAAAATGAACCAAGTTGTTGAAATGATTGTTCAAACTTAGCTTGGTTTCTTTTTTATCAGCTTGAGCTTGGTTCAAGTTTGACCTAAGCGTAGTTCGTTTAGATGTTATCGAGCTCTCAATTCAAGTTTGTTTGATTATTTGAAAATTTTATATTTTAAGCTTATTTGGTTTGTTATCGAGTTTAATAATACAAATCTATTTGTTCATTTTGAAAATTTTTTTGTTTATTTATTATGTTAATAAGAGTTTCATTGATGAACATGTTCACGAACGTTGTTCATGAATCACGACGAACGTTATTCACGAACGTTATACACGAACGTTGTTCATGAATCACGACGAACGTTATTCACGAACATTGTTCACGAACTTCAACGAGTCAAACACACATGCACTCAAGCTTGTTCATTTAGTTTAATGAGTTATTCAAGTTTGTTCATTTAATTGATCTTATGTATATTGAACAAACAAAAACTCTTACCAAGCCGAACATCAAGTTTGTTCATGAGTGTTTGCTTCATTTACAACCCTACGTGTAGCAGCCTGCTCGGTAGTTGCAACAACGTTGTTCCTTATTTCTAGAGTTATTGTAGTAGCTATAACTAGTTGCTACAATATGTCAAAGTTACTCTATAACTGCTACAACTTGTAAAAGATACTAAGTAGCTAGTTAAAATGTTTTTCATTAATTTAAAGTGATTTTGATGAAGCTTAAATAATTTTGACCAAGTTGGTTTCGAATATTTTAATATAATAGTATTCAAAGTTTAAAATTAGAGTTAAAGATTTTAAAATTTAGGATTTAGGCATAACATGTAGAAGCTACACGATAGCTAGTATAACGTGAAAAATAAACTATTAAAGTGTTTAGAATTTAGAATTTAAAATTTAAAATTTAAAATTCAAGATTTTAAAATTTAGCCGCAGTGTAGAAGCTACTTGGTAGCTGTTACAACGTGAAAAATTAACTATTTCACTAAAACCTTAAACCCTACATCATAAACTCTAAAAATATTATATAAAAATACTCTTTACCAACTTAGCCAAAATTATTTAAACTTCATTAAAATTATTTTAAATAGATTAAAATCACTTGAAAATTGTGGTAGCAACTATTAGATAGTTGCTACAACGTGTAGAAGCCACTAAGTAGCTTGTACAACACTACAATAATATTATATAAGTGTTACACGTTGTAGCAACTACCCAATAGCTTCTACACATTATAGTAACTAGTCGTAGCTGCTACAATAGCACGGAAATGGATTCTCGAGATAAAATATCTAGTAGGGAACCCTTTTGATGATTTACTTAATTTGGGCGCCCTTTTATTGTTTACCTTAGAAAAATTGCTTCCTATCATGCAGAAGCAACAATTTCAATGGATTGTGGCGAGGTCAATGGGGCATTATTCCCAATAATGGTCAAAAGAAAGGTGATAGCATAGCGTATATTGAAACAATTAAGAATATATATAAAATATAATGACAAAAGTGAAGACTTCAGGCAAATTAAATGAAATATTTCTTATTAAGATAGGATTGCATAAGAATCAACTCTAAATTCTTATTTTTTCACACTAATTATGAATAAATTTATTGGACGAATCCAAGGCATGTTACCATGGTACATACTGTTTGCAAATGACATTGTTTTAATCAATGAGATAAATGCTAAATTAGAATTTGGCAAAAAATACTAGAAGCAAAAAGTTTTAAGTTTAGTAAAGTAAAGACAAAATATTTAAAATTTAAATTTAATAGTAATAGACATAACAAATCAATTGTTAAGATAGAAGACGACAACTTACAGCTTTAAGTATCTAAGATCATTTTTGTAAAAGGATAGAGGATTAATATAAATGTTTCGCATAATATAGAAACAAAATGATTGAAATGGAGGAAGGCGGTAGGTGTTCTTTGTTATTGTAAAGTACCTCTATAACTTAAAAAAAAGTTTTACAAAACGACAATTAGATTGCTATTTTAATGAAGCTAAATGTTAAGCTATGAATCGAGCATATGAGAAAAAGAAAATAATAATAGAGATAGGGAATGTTAACATAAATGTGTAGATATGTAAGAATGAACAGATAAGAAATGAAAGCAATAAAGAAAAAGTTGAGATTGCACCTATCGAGTAAAAATTATGAGAGTATATGTTTAAAATGGTATAAATATATATCTAGGCGACCAATAAATATTTCAATTAGGCGTTGTAAAACCATGATAAATACACATTAATCGAGGAAAAGGGAGATCAAATAAGACTTAGCAACAATAAAAAAGAATAAAATTATTTAAATATAGATAACAATATAATAGGAGATCAAACCAAATGGCATAGGAGGATCTATATAGTTGACCCCACTTAGTAGGTTAAAGTCTTGTTGTTGGCATTCTCTAAGATTTGTTTTTATGTAACAAGCTAAGCATGATAGATACTTATGCTCCAACTCAAAGGGAGTGTTGGAAAAATATGTTTTTTTCCATGTTGCCAAGTCTCGAGACTATTTCCACATTCCCTAGTTAGTTTAAAGTTTTTTAAAGTTGTTTAGTCATATATTTATCTAGTATTTAGGCAAGATGGTTATTTTGATGTTGATAAATAAGTTGTATTCTCTTAGAATATACAATCAAGTTTCTTTCTCTCGTATCTATGGTCTACCAAAAATTTGTTGAACAATCACCCCTACAAAATTGCCTAAGCCACATAGTTGCATCTCAAGAGGAAGAAGTTTAAGTGTCAACAACTTCACTTAAAGGTGGGTGTCCTCTTGTTGATTCCAAAAAAAATTTGTGTGGCCTAACTAAAATCTATACAATTTTTTCTCAAGTTGTCCTTAAAATAAGAATAAAAAGTAGGTATTTACTAGCTATAAGGACAAAATGGTGAAAGATCAAGGTTCCTTCCAATGAATGGTCCATAAGCTCTTACATTCATTCAATTAACCTTATATTGTTTTACCTTCTTAAAGTTCTTATTGTTTTACCTTCTTAAAGTCCTTATTGATAATTAATTTCTACATGTCATTGTAAAATAAGACGTATAGTACTAATTATACCTAAAGCATTAACAAAAGTAATCAAGTGAACAATTAATTAACATTCAGAGATAATTATAAAAAATGTGTTAACAAATTTATCTGAACAAATCAGAATTAATTACTTCCTCCATGTTTTGGGGGATGATTGTACTCTTAATATGAACATTTATATTTAATTAAATGGAATATTGAAGAGCTAAAGTGTAGTTGAAGAGCTAAAGCATTATGATTAAAAAATATATAAATGGCTTGCTTGATGGGTATTAATATTTAGTTACACCTACTAGTGCTTTGATAATAAATGGTATATACTTATTTTGCCACGCTTAGAACTCTGTCCCCATGCTCAACAAATAAAGTCAATTCAATGGAGCCTTTGGCCCATTTATTTCCCTATTCTATTTTGGACTCTATCCTCGCACTTAGCAAGTAAGCACGTTATGTTTTTGCCCATGTATTCCATTATTCTATTTGAACTCCATCTCATCATCTTTTACTATGAAGACAAGGCCCAATGGGTGTCTACTCTGCTAGATACCAACAATTTATCACCTTCTACATACAAGGCATAGTAGAGAAACTATCCAAAATTAAATAATATGTCTACAATCACCACCAAAAACCTTGTATGAAAACTATGGTATAATATCAAAATGTAACTCATCAGTAGACTTCTCCCTACTTATGCAGCTCAGATAAGGTGAGTCTGTCACGATCTCCCAACCTGGTCTAACAAGGAGAGGGAGTAATAGCCTAAATAGAGAACCTTGATAAGGCACAGCTCTTAGCAAGCTTCTAAAATGCAGGAGATAGAAAAGAATTGAAATACACATGAAGTAGAAAATATGATTGTTCATAGGTATAAAATGCCTTAAATGAATTATGTATTCTACACGACTAAACATCTTTTAGTGGAATTGATTGAGTTTTTTTGTAAGAACTTTATTGTTAATCGTGCTAAGCATACAACAATTCCAGGATAGTTGAGCAATCAGAAAGCTCCTACTAACCTTGAAGTCAAATTCCAACATGTGGTAAAATTGTACCGTCAGTTGCATGGGAAGTCAACCACAGAGGCACGTTCAGGTTGTTAAGCATATGGCGGCTTACAATTATTATCATTTATAATACTAAAATGCTTTTGGGGAGTAACGCTGAATAATATATAATAAATACTGCAAATATTTACCCGAGATCCTCGAAGAATATCAACATGCATATTGATACCCCATCGACCACCACAAGATCTTATGGAAGACAACAACAAGAAGCTTTCTCTTGACAAGTTTCTTTCTTTTTTGGTTTTCGTACAATTATCACAGTTTCCTGCAACACAAAAGAAATAATAATGTTTTTATCATATCCCATGAAAATATCCTCCTAAACAAATGAATGGGAAGCAAGCATAAATCCATAAGACCCTTTAATTCACAGCACCAAACATTAACAATCATATAATCATGCCTTCTATCTAGTATGCCAAGAGTGGAAAACACAGTTGATATAACTCAAAACGAAGACTTTTCATCTGATGAAAAAGTTAATAAGACCATACCGCAGTCATCTGTTATCTCTTCTCCAAAATACTGCAACAAATACTTCCTGCGGCAAGTAGCCAACAAGCAATATTTTTCTGCTGCTACTAGAGACATTTTAATTGCATTTCTTCTTTCCTGATTTGTCTAAAGCAAATTCTTGGGTGAGGACATCATACAAGTTGCAGAATACATGGTAAGCATTGATTAGCCTAAAACAAATAAACAATATTTCTATTCTAAAAATTGCAGTTTAAATGTCCAATTTATAAACGGATTACACATACAGATTGTGCTTCACCGCAGTAGAAATCAACTTTGTAGAAATCACTTCTCGAGTAGTATAACAAGCAGACTGAGGCCAGGCCATCTCTACCGCATCTTCCACTTTCTTGATAGTATGATTCCAAATTCTTAGGGCATCCATAATGAATCACACACCTAATATTAGGTTTGTCAATACCCATGCCAAAAGCAACAGTAGCAACCATTACTTGAACCTCATCTCTGATGAATGATCTGCAAGTTAGCTGTCATCAGAATTTTCATTCCTGAGAATAAAATTTAGTAAAGTAAAACAATGGTTTTCATATAACACAGGCTGAAGCCAGAAGCCCTGCAATTCTAGCTGGCTGCATTTTCCTTTTCTTTAAAAATTTTGAGGATACACAACATCTGTCACTTGAATTGTCAGATTTCATGAACAAACCAAGCATTGTAAGTTTTTGGAAAAGAACCTATGGGACATCTCCCGGTCATTACTTCCCATTTGACCGTGATAGATACAAGCCTTGATTCCAGAATTCTGCAATGCTTTGTAAACCTGGAAGATAGAGAAACTATTAAAATATGGCCATCCAGCAATGAAAGATAAGTTAAAAAGTATTAGAAAATGTTAAATTATGTGTCATCGATTAAAGGCTTGAACCTAAGAAGTGAATCTAGGATATCTTCCAAATGAACCAAGAGTAGCTTTTGCAATTACAAAGCTCATTGAAGATTATTGCAATGTTTCAATAAGACATATCAAAAACACCAGTTACAGAAAAATATGATAATGAGAAAAAGTTGAGAAAGGAAAATTAAACCTTCTGAGAATTCAATTGGATAGACCACAAAATTGAATAGCCTTTTGGCATAAGAACAAACATCAATAACAACGAGAGGCTAGGATATAAGGTACAACCACATGGCAAATCCTGCAAACTGCCTAATGGGAAGAGGAAAACAATAAAAAAAAGTACAGGATATCTAATTTGCATGAAATACAATTAAGACTTTCGGTCACATCATCCAAAAATACAATGATACGAGGCCACAAGAATATATTAAGGCGAATAGTCAATCTAATGTACTGATCCATACAGTTACCAAACCTATGATCTACAACGTACCATCAGTTTATAGCAGTCAAGGTACACAAGCCATACAATATTCTCATATCTGGATTTTATTAAGGCAATGTTAATACGGGATACAGTGGTACTATACCAGCACTAGGTATAATCTAAAACCTATGTTGCACGGACACTTGCAGTTTTTTTTTTTCAAGTGTCGGACATGGACACGACACGGATACGGATACGACACGCAAATACGCGTGTCGGATACGGCAAAATCCGTGTCATTGACTTTTTTAAAGTTTGACCAGCTGGATACGGTTAGGATACGGCAAGGATATGGATAGGACACGTTTCCGGATATGTTTGGGATCAAATGTAAAAAAAACTAAAAGTTATAAGGCTCAAATTGAAAAATAATAAATTTCTAAGGATTGATTAATAAATAAATTAAAATGAATTTGACATAACAAAACCCTAAATTCCTTTGGTTTTGTATTGCTCCCGATTATTTCCTCCCTACTCTCGCCGCTGCTCGCTGCAAAGTGCAAACCTTTGCCGCTGCTCGCTGCAAACCTTCCTCGCTGCTCGTGCAAACCTTCGCCGTTGCTCTGCTCTCGCCGCTTCTCTTCTTGCCTCGCCTGCTCTGCTCGCCTTGCCAGAGTCGCCATTGTTCTACTTGCCTCGCCACTGTTCTGCTCGCCTCGTCACTACTCGTTGCTGCCCTTTAGTTTCTGGCAAGTTTCCCTTTCTGTTTTTTCTTCTGAAATCACGGTTCTGAAGTTGTTTTTTTGTTTTTTCGCTTTTCTTTCATCTGAAAAAAAAAGAACTGCACATCCATGAGACCTTTCTCATAGCAGTTTTAACACTGCACATTTTGGTTGCACTGCACATTTTGGTTAGGGCTTCTTATGCAGTGTGCAAATAGTGCAATGGTCAATAGAACAACACTTTTTTAATTTGTTGGAAACTGGAAAGTCTATTGATCAATATGTTTATGTTATTTCTCCAGCCTATTTGCTATGGAAAATTTTCAAAATGAGAGTGGACAAGAGGATATTGATGATTATTCTCCTCTGTAGAAATTTGTAACCAAGGTGAAAAAGGCAGTTGGAGGAGGAAATGTCACTTGGTCATGCAATATATGTACTAAAGTATATAAAGGATCATATTTGAGGGTGAAAGCACATCTGTTAAAACAAAAAGGGGCTGGAATTGCTGGTTGTACAACTGTTACAATGGATCAAATGAAGCGTATGCAACAACTTGTGGATGATGCAGAATTGAGAAAGAAGAATTCTAAACCGAAAGAAGTTTCGTTGCCTTCGTCATCTGCATCATCAAACATGGCTTCAAAATCATCATTTAGTGGTCCTGGTCCTTTGCAAAATGATGATCCAACTCTAACAAAGAAGAGGAAAGGACAACTTGGCCCTCTTGAAAAAACTTTTAACTTGAATGCTAGAGATGAGCTCCACGCTGAAATTGCGAGGCTCTTTTACACCGGGGATTATCTTTCAATATTGCTAGGAATCCTCATTATGTTCGTGCTTTCAGTTTGGCTACTCAATGAATGATTCCAGGTTATCTTCCACCTGGATACAATTTATTGAGAACTTCACTTCTTCAAAAAGAAAAAGCTCATATTGAAAAGTTGTTGGAGCCAACAAAAACTACTTGGAAACAAAAGGGGGTTAGTATTTGTAGTGATGGGTGGTCGGATGTGCAAAGAAGACCGCTAATTAATATCATAGCCGTGTGTGAAAGTGGTCCTATGTTTTTGAAGGTGATGTGCGTAAATAGTATGATCGTTTATGCATGTTTTGACGCACATTCACTTGCTTTATACGTATATATTCCTTGCATGATCGCCTCTTTTAGCATGTATTCACCATATATACTCTTTTGTTCGGATATCTGCTCTTTGTTTGGTTTTGTGTTGACAGGGATAACTTTTGGAGCGAAAACGGTGATTGTCGACGCACCAGGATAAAGCAAAGAGCACGGTCGTGCAACCTTGCACGGTCGTGTGGCCAATCCAGAGAGGGATCAGAGCACGACCGTGCAACCCTGCACGACCGTGCCTCACCACCTGCAGCCAAGTAAGTTATGGTCGTGCAACCATGCACGGTAGTGCCCCCATGACAGTGGCCAAGCAGCACACGGCCGTGCCAACATTACAGTGGAGAGAAAGGTCACGACCGTGTGAATCCACACGGCCGTGTGACCTCGGCAGAGACGAAGAAGGCCACGGTCGTGCAACCTCGCACGGTCGTGTGACTCAACCTGAGAGGAAGTCGTGTGAGGCCGTGTGGATTCCACACAGCTGTGCGACAAAGAACGCGGGCCGTGCCACGCCAAAACAGAGCTGTGCTGAATTCTAGGCAGATTGCGGACCGATCGTAATTTGGCCATAACTTTGTGCTCCGTTGGAGTTTCGGATTGTTCTTTATACCGAAACGTAGCTGACTTCAAGATCTACAACTTTGCTTCAGATCCAACAAAGAGAAAGAATTGTTTGCCCGTGCTAAATGGCACGGCTGTGCCTCCCAACCACGGGTTCAACTGGATCTCCGCCCAGACCGCAGACCAAACTTCGAACCGCCATAACTTTCGACTCGGTTGGAGCCAGGGCTCGATCCAAGTATCAGATTGAAGATAATTTCAAGAGCTACAACTTTGGTTCAGGGGAGATCACGAGAAAACCTAGTTTAATGGGTGAAAAACTCGGTTTACCGGACGCCCCGTAATCCTGGTTTTCCTAGGCGGCTTGGAGGAGGTATAAAAGGGTCAAGAACCCTATTCTTGGCATCTTTGGTTCGGGGACTTCGTCCCTCTCCTTGGGAAAGGGTTTTCTCCTTCGGGGGAAACCCTAGAGCTTCATCCACCGCCGTCCCTCGACGTTCCGTCCATATCCAGAGCAAGGGGGCATCTCCAAAACATCGGAAACCTCGGCAAGCATCGCTTCTTCCCTTCCTTCTCATATCTAGGACTGTAAATGAACCAAGCGTTCGTGAACAAACTTGATGTTCGGTTTGGTAAGAACTTGTTTATGTTTGTTCAATATACATTAGATTAATTAAACAAACAAACTTGAACAGCTCGTTAAGCTAAACAAACAAGCTTGAACACATATGTATTCAGCTCGTTAACGTTCGTGAACAACGTTCGTGAACAATGTTCACGAACAATATTTATTAATAAAATTCTTTTCAATATGCTAAATAAACAATAAAATAAAATAAAATAAATAAATTTAAATTATCAACCTTAATAACCAATCAAACAATTAAAAGTTTCAAACAATCAAACAAGCTTGATAACATCTAAACGAACCAAGCTCAAGCCAAGCTCGAACCAAGCTTGAATTGAGAGCTTGATAACATCTAAACGAACCAAGCTCAAGCCAAGCTTGAATTGAGAGCTTGATAACATCTAAACGAACCAAGTTCAAGTCAAACTTCAAACAAGCTCAAGCTCATAAGAAATAAACCAAGTCAAGCTTGAACACTCATTTCAAAAGTTTGATTCATTTTAAGCTCGGCTCGGCTCGGTTATCTTATCAAACAAGCTTGAACACCCCAAAGCTCGGCTCGGCTCGGCTCGGCTTGTTTACAGCCCTACTCATATCAAGGGTTGTAAGTATGTTCTTCTTTATGTTTTGGGGTTGTTCTTCCCCCACAATGGAGTAGACGTCCTCTTCTAGGATTAGGGAGTAATTGTAATGCGATGGAGATGTAGAACTATGCAGATTCACTTTGTTTCTATACGATGACTTGTCAATTCTTGTTCATGCTTGTGTGAGATGTTTATATTTCTATTCTTTGATTGATTGATGTGGAGGATTGTTGATCCCGCAAAGGGGATACCTTAGAGCGTATTGACCAAGGTACCCTAGTGACAGGGGTAACCCTTTCCGGACGTCTAAGACGTTCCCTCAAAAGGAGAGACAATCCTTTAGGAATTGCTGCTCTCGTAAAGAGAGTGCTCTAGATCGTATACCCGAGGGGCCCTAGTGACAACGGTAACCCGTTCACGGACGTCTAGGATATTCTCTTGAAAGGAGAGGCAATTCCTCCATAAGGAAGTAGGTAACCGTACCGAACCTCTACCCTTATCCTTATTGTTCTTTACTAGATATGTATCCTAGTGATCTACCGAGACGCCCTCGTGACAGGAGGGTTAACCGTTACAGGATTTCACAGGGAACATCTCTACGTGATACTTAGGGATACTGGCCAATCTAACTTCCTACAAGAACATTGAACTGAGCAATCTATGTAGTATCTCATAGTATTACAATGAAACCAAAATCCTAGAATCCATCTCCCGAAGCTCATTCCACCCAAGATTAGTTCTTTCTCTTTCTCTCATCCTTCTCTTTCCCTTTTCAATCACCCTCGTTAGTTTGCAAACGCCAAAGCCAGCTTTCGACTGTCTAGATAACTTACCTTGTGACATCTCTAGTGCTTAATCAACAGTCCTTGTGGATTCGATATTTTTATTACTAACGACGCAACCGTACACTTGCGGTTGCGTAACAAATTTTTAGCGCCGTTGTCGGGGACTGTTCGCATTAACATTAGTAGATTAACAATTTAGTTAGTCTAGATTTGTGAATAGTTTTTATTTTTCCATTTTCATAATTCAAAAAAAAAAATCTGCATTTTCTTTCTTGTCTTTAAATTCTACATTTATTTTTTGTTTTTCATATAGCAATTTATTTCTTGTCTTCCATTTATTTTATTTTAAATTCTTCTCATAAAATTTTTTCTTAGATACCATGAGCGCTAACATGTCAAGTAGGTCCTTAAGAGATTTCTCTGCACCCATTTCTGCAAGATTTTTATCTCCCATTGTGCAGCCTCATATTGAAGCAGAAAGTTTCCAACTAGACTCAGAGTTAATTTCTATGATACAAGGTCATAAATTTGGAGGAGAAGTATCAGAAAGTCCTTATATACACTTTGATAGATTTTTAGAGCTTTGTGATATGGTGGACTATGAAAGAGTGTCAGCGGATGCAGTTCGATTGATGGCATTTCCTTTCAGTATCAAGGATAAAGCAAGGACTTGGTTATATTCTCTTCATCCTCAAAGCATCACAAGTTGGGAACAATTAGAGCAACAATTTTTGAATCATTTTTTCCCTCCAAGCAGAATAATCTACATGAGGAGTTGCATCACAAATTTTGTTCAAGCAAATAGAGAATCTTTATTTGAAGCATGGGACAGATTCAAGAGTCTACAAAGGCAGTGCCCTCACCATGGCTTGGAAAAATGGCTTACCCTGCACATATTTATAGGGGAATTTCTTTCACAGATAAATGTTATTTAGATTCATCAGCTGGAGGTTCTTTTATGAATAAAAGTGTGGACGAAGCATATACATTGATTGATCAAGTGACATTGAATCTCCAAGAATGGTCAGATAAAAGTTGGATGGAATCTCCTTCAAATATTCAAGAAGTGCAAGTCATAAATACTAAAGAGCCTGTCAAATGAAATACAGTTCAACCATCCAAGAATGTCGAAATTCGGAAGTCACAGAATAAGGAGTTCAAACATTTGGGGGTAAAGATTGAGAGCATAGTTTCAAAATGGTTCAAAGAAGGTCCCCCTCCTACACAAATAAGATCTAGTGACAAATGTAATGATAGTAAGTTGAGGAGCAGCAAGAATCATGAAGAACTTCTGAAAAATAACTTGTATAGAATTGAGGAGAAAAACAATAGAAGACCACATGAAATTTTTAGAAATTTTCAAACTTGTACACAGTCTAAAACTAACTACTGTGACTGATTTTGTAAAACATCGTAACAAAATAATAATAATAGTATAATAAAGTTTAATAGACGAATAACCGTAATAAAATTTTTAGAAATTTTTTGAGAATTTTTCGGAGCTCGTATGGCATATCTTGAGGAGATGAATTTATAGGTTTGGGAAAAGCATGTTTGGAATATCCAAAAATGGGAGTTGATTGAGGAATAAACTTAGGTTTTGATTTGCCTAAACCTAAGTTCATATTATAAATACCTAATCTCTTCTGTTCCTTTTTTTTTCCTCCTCACCGCCGACCCTCCTCTCTCTCCCTCTCGCGTCGACTCTTTCTCTTCTTTCGATTCTTCCCTCTTCTTTGCGTCGACTCCTTCCTTAAGCCATCATCGCCGACTTCACTGCCCTCCTCTCCTCATCTCCACCGCAATCCTATTTCCCCCGATTCACTACCGCCGGCGCATTCCTCCCCTTTCCTCCTCGTGCCACCGCCGGCCAAGTTTCTTCTTTCCTTTCTTTGAGTCGCCCTCTCTACACGGGACAACCTTCGACCAAGGGTAGAGAGTCGTGCCCTAGCTTTGATCCGCCTCCGCCGCTGCGAGGGCTGCGCTGACCATCGCTGGAGCGACCGAGGCTTCCATCTCCTCTCCCGATTGTCGCGAGCCACAGTGTCGAGCCACTCCTCGCAACAAGTATGAGTCGACGATCCTCCTCTTATCTTCGGATCCCTGGTGTCGACCCTTTCCCTTGCGGATCTAGGTACAGCATCGACTGCTGCCACCCGAGGAGTTTTTCCGGCAGATTGTCACTCGACCTACCCCCAGACAACTATCGTTAGTCCACTTCGAGCCGATGACCCTCAGGTATGAGCAGGAACACACTGTGGTGCCCTAGGTCTACCGCCCACAACCTTCCTTCATCCCTTTCACTGGTGACAACCGGAATCTCCTCGCCGTGTGCCATTATTCTTTTCCCATGTGCCAGATCTTTGCTCTGTACAGATCTGAGGTGTTTTAGGTTGGAGGACAACAACACCAGTTTGCTTCAGCCACTATTTTTCCGACAGCCATCTCCTAAGACAGTGAATCAACAATGAAGGGAAATGGAATTGGGTAAGTTTTAGTGTTGATTCTTGATGGTTATTTGATAGTTGATCGATGGATTAGATTAGTGGAGTTAATCAATAGTTAGGATTAATGATCATATTGATTAGGATTTTCCCTAACTAGTTTGGGGGATTTTATTTAGCTATTTAATTCATAAGAACTTAGCTAAATAAAATACTTTGATGCAAGACTCTGTTGAGAAGACATCACAACGTGAGATCTATCTGATATGATCTTCGTTTTGAAGCGGGTACCTTTGACTTATTTCTTTTGATATTGTCATTCTGATATGCATAATAAGTTATAGCTAGTAGTAATGGTTATGTTTATATCTGCCTTGGTATGTCACTGCTTGATATCTGTAGTATGTCCATATTGTTATCTGTTATGCATTTATGCTCATGCCTCTTGATTCTTGCCATGTGTACTTATGTTCATAGAAATAGTGACATACAATGCATTACCGAGTACAGGTCTAGCTACTAGATATACTTGGCTTGTGTACTTAGATTTATTACCTGGCATGTATATCTAGATTTATTGCTTGGCATATGTACCTAGATTTATTACCTAGCATGTGTACCTAGATTTATGATACCTAGATCATTATTATAGACTCGATTTTTCTTTTGGTACATATTATATGGAGGTTGATATTTTCAGGAGTTACATGTTTTAATGTCATGCATCATTTTGCATGATTGCATGCTGAGCGATTGTCGGCTCCTTTATAGTTGAGCACATCGCCGATTACATGATCTGCACACACAACCACTCATGGGTTAATGGTACATCAGGCAGGTGTATGCAGTTTGCTCTATCAGGGCTCCGTTGGTCCGCTCATGGGTAGTGGTGACGTAGCGTGGTAGCGGGCAGGGATCCCTCCTCTTGACTATGACACAGGGAGATGAGAGCTTCGGCTCCCCCATTTAGTTGGGGTAGGAGGATAGGTGTACTCCGACAGCATCATGTCCACTCGATCACTCAGGAATAGTGATGGCAAAGTGCACAGTTGTCATAGCCCTACCCACTCGACCTCACCATCGCGTGTGAGGTGGCTGACTGACGTCAGGGGTGACCATGTCATTTGCATCATATGCATGGATTGCATTTATTTCTTGTGATTGTTGCATTTTGGATGTTGCATTTTGATTATTGCATATAATTGACATGCATACAGGAGACATTATGTATTTAGTCAGACGACCCTGCACCTATTGGTATGGTGCACACCCTTATGTTCGGATAGGAGGTCTTGGTGAGTACAGTCTCTTCGGTTGTTCAGTTTTGCATTACCTGTTATTGTTCAAGAGACTGTACTGCATAATTATTATTGATAGTTATATCTTAGTTCAAGAGACTGTACTGCATGATTATTACTGATAGTTATATCTTACTATGCATATCTGATCGATACCCACTGAGTTCTTGAACTCACTCCGTTGATTTATTTCTATTTCAGTTGAAGCCGTCAGGAGATTCGAGTTGCAAGTCCCCACTCTGTGTCGAGTTGATTTTCTGTTTTCGAACTTTGGTTCCTTATTATGTGATCTATAGAATTGTGATGTGTGTTTCTTGCACTCGTGAATCTTATATCAAGATTTTGGTATGCTGCCCATGTTTTCCACTGCGATGGTTTTCCATTGTGGGTTGTGTTTTCCTCACTGTAGTGGTGTGTATATATATATATATATATATACGTGGAATGTTTATTTAAATTATTGCTTATGTTTCGGTCGTGTTGGCCGAGGATTAAGAGACCCTGAGGACTGTGTATTTATGGATTCAGATTGTCACTGGTACAGGGGAGATGCTGCCGGATTTTTCTCTGACAGGGACTCCTCTGGGGCGTGACAATTTATTTGATATCAAAGCCAAGTTTTCAAGTTAATCTGGGTACTTTTCGGATTTGTATGAATTTCCGTCGATTTTCATGTTTCGGAATTCTGAAGTATGCTTTGACGAGGTCATATTTTGGGACTTGGCGGCATCTCCAGACGACAAAATAGGTAAAATGATTAAGTTTTATAATTTTGGTATTTGCTAAATATCATGTCGACTCGGTTAATAGAGTATCGATTTACTCGTATTAGTTCGGTCAGTAGAAAACTGATTTATTTTGTTGGTTCAGTCACTAGATGACTGATTTACTCTTTTTGTTTCGGTTAGTAAAGAACTGATTTATCTTTGTTGGATTGATCAGTAGAGGACTGATTCATTTTATTGGTTTAGTTAGTAGAGGACTGATTTACTCTTATTAGTTCGGTCAGTAGAGGACTAACTTACTCTATTTCATGGAGATTCTGATCTTTGAGTTATTTGTGTTTGGTTAGATAACTTGAAAGACACATTAGAGTACATGACTTGTACGGACGTAGAATGGATTGAATTAGCCGCATACCATTATTAGCTTGACTAGTCTGTAGAGGATCGATGTATCCTATTCCATAGGGACTTTGACCATGAACTATATGTACCTGGTAGGATAACCTAGAAGGTGCATTTGGATAGATGACCCCCACTGACGTGGGAAAGTGTAGAGCTAGCTACTTCACACTTACGAGATACAATCGTTATATAGGGGTATGAATTGGTGAGTACATTCAGATCTATGACTTGTACTGGTGTGGAAAAGACGATGTTAGCTGCATATCCTCTACGTGACCAGACACCACGCGAAGGAAAAATGCAGAAGACGACTTATGGGAGCAGAGCATCTCTTGTTGATGAATCTGAGGTGCTCTAGAGAGATAGTATTTCTCTACCTCCTTCTGTATAGCTTGTTAAAAGTTCTTGAACCGGAAAAGGAGGAATCGTGGTATAATAGTTTATAAGGCGATGGTTAACCAACTCGCCTAATATTGTTCCATGGGAGATCCTGACTCATGGATCGATCGGATATGGATAGATATCCTCGATGGTACATATGGATATATAACTCGTAATGATGCGGAGAATATGGTGTTAGTTGAATAATACCTATTAAATTCGACCGTTAATGAGGGGAAATTTCAGATGCTGATCTTCGAGGAGCAGAACGGCGATCGACAGTTATGTCAATTAGCTATTTGTTGATAGTACTTCTCTACCCTTGTGTGTATTGCTTGTCACTAGAGGTTACTGAATCTCAGGTGGAACAATCGTAGTATGAAGTGTTACAAGATAATGATTAGTCTACTCAACTATCATTGTCTCCATAAATAGCTCAAGACCTTGACCACATGATCATTTACTAAAGGTCTTGAAATCTATATCTCATATAGAGTGTTCGACATTTGTCGAGGGACATTTACGGATATGATTATGAGAGTTGTGGAGATACCCTCTTGATGGATAGACTCTCTTAGGAGGTTGAGTGACCTGTTGGACTTTGGATTGATATTCCTTTACTGTGGATATTTGAGTACCTGAGAGGATGAGATTTGACATACTCTTTGAATATTTTTGGATATGATTAGTAGAGTTTTTATACTCATATTTTATAGATTGACCATATCTCTACCATTTGGAGAATTGTAAATTATCAATCAGGAAGTCAAGAGATATCCCTTGAACTTCAGTAATCATACATCATAGGTAGGATGATGATATATATCTACATTTTGATAGTACACCATAATGAGAATTGGCCAGGTATGATTGATGTTGAGGATGGTTTGAGATTGATAGATATTATGAGATCAGATATTGTGATATGTTAATTTCTGATGATTTATTAGTGGATATCCTTTTACACAACATCTAAATGTTGTGATATGTGATTTTCTGATACTCTATTAGTGGATATTTGACTTGGTGGTTTATTATTTAGTGTTTGATGTTGATAGTAACATGAGGAGTAATATGCCTTGATATTTATGATTTTGGTGATTTGTAGTTGGTGATCAAATTATAGATTCGTTGGTGATCTTCATTCTGATATGCGTAATAGGTTATAGCTAGTAGTAATGGTTATGTTTATATTTGCCTTGTATATCACTACTTGATATCCGTAGTATACCCATATTGTTATATGTTATGCATTTATGCTCATGCCTCTTGATTCTTGCCATGTGTACTATGTTCATAGAAGTAGTGACATACAATGCATTACCAGGTACAGGTCTAGCTACTAGATGTACTTGGCATGTGTACCTAGATTTATTAACCGGCATGTATATCTAGATTTATTACTTGGCATGTATAGCTATATTTATTACCTGACATGTGTATCTAGATTTATGATACCTAGATCATTATAATGGACTCGATTTTTCTTTTGGTATATATTATATGGAGGCAGATATTGTCAGGAGTTACATGTTTTAGAGTCATGCACCATTTTGCATGATTACATGTTGAGCGATTGTCGGCTCCTTTATAGTTGAGCACATCGCCAGTTACACGGTATACACACACAATCACTCATGGGTTAGTGGTACATCAGGCAGGTGTATGGAGTTTGCTCAGTCAAGGCTCCGCTGGTCCGCTCATGGGTAGTGATGACGTAGCGTGGTAGCGGGCAAGGATCCTTCTTGACTATGACACAGGGAGATGAGAGCTTCGGCTCCCCCATTTAGTTGGGGTAGAAGAATAAGTGTACTCCGACAGCATCATGTTCACTCAGTCACTCAGAAATAGTGATGGCAGAGTACACAGTTGTCATAGCCCTATTCACTCGACCTCACCATCGCGTGTGAGGTGGCTGACTGGCGTCAGGGGTGACCATGTCATTTGCATCATATGCATGGATTGCATTTAGGCTACGTTTGGTTGGATGTAATGTAATCTCACCCGAACCCGATGAAAAATCCGACATCCGACAGAATGGAGGAGGGTATGGAGGGACTATCAATACCCGATACCCGACCCGAATATCCGATTAAATAATATATATACATATATTAAAGAAAATTTTTTTTTCCCAAAATCAACTTACTATTTTTTTTTATGTTAGGAGGAGACTATATAGATGTTAAATCTATTTTTTTAATTATATATATATTTTTTAATAGGTTGTTAATTTTAATATATTTTTATTGAATGATAATAATTGGATAAAAAGATGAAAAATTATAACTATAGAAGATATCCGATCATTTAATGGGTATGGGTATACCCATCGGAGATCCTATACCCAATGGGTATAGGGACGGAGGATATAGAATCCGACCCGAACCCAACCCATTGTCATCCCTACTTACTTGTAATGTAATCAAATTTATAATGTAATGTAATGTAATCTTGATTAGATTACTACGTTTGGTAATGTAATGTATGTAATATTTGATTACAAAGGTGATTACATTCTTTTGTTAGGTATCCATTATATTTATAAGAAATGTAATTCGTATTATTATAAAATGACAAAAATATCCTGCGACCTCTACCGACGGCTGTCGCACCTCTGCCGGAGCTTGCGGCAACCAGCGACCACAACCGTAGGCCTCCTCCGCCGTCTGCCACCATCGGCAACTGCCGACAACCGACGACGACGGCGGCGGCCGAAGGCGACAGCGGCCGCCGACGGTGTGCAGTGACAGTCGACGACGGTGGCAGTGACAGTCGACGACGGTGGGCAGTGACAGTCGACGACGGTGTGCAGTGACAGTCGACGACGGTGGGCAGTGACAGTCGACGACGGTGGGCAGTGACAGTCGACGACGGTGGGCAACGGCCACGGTGGCCTAGGGGTATATTCGACACTTAAATTTTGATTAAACGGTGACCTCGTAATATAATCAGATTACATAGTATTTGCTTTGTAATCCAGATTACAAAAGTTCACTACCTTTTGTAATCCAGATTACATTACATTACAAATTTAAAATTAAACCAAACAAAATAATCCGCTTTATAATGTAATCCTGATTACATTACAAGGCAGATTACACCCTACCAAACGTAACTTTATTGCTTGTAATTGCTGCAATTTGGATGCTGCATTTTGGTGATTGCATATGATTGACATGCATAAGGAGACATTATGTATTTGGTCTGACGACCCTTCACCTGTTGGTATAATTCACACCCTTATGTTCAAATAGAAGATCCTGGTAAGTACAGTCTCTTCTGTTGTTCAGTTTTATATTACCTGTTATTGTTCAGGAGACTGTACTGCATGATTATTACTGATAGTTATATCTTACTATGCATGTCTGATCGATACCGGCTTAGTTCTTGAACTCACTCCGTTTATTTATTCCTATTTCAGGTTGAAGTCGTCAGGAGGTTCCAATTGCTAGTCCCCACTCCGTGTCGAGATGGTTTTCTATTTTCGGACTTTGGTTGCTTGTTATGTGATCTACAGACTTGTGATGTGTGTTTCTTGCACTCATGGATCTTATATCGAGATTTTGATATGCTATAATGAAATGCCTTTTTGACCCACAATGTCATGAACCATGTCCATACACATGAAATACAAGAAAATTCATGGATTGGAAGCATTCACATAAGTTGCAATTTAGCTTCTCATAAGCAAACAGAATTTCTATGTAACTGAGCAATCAGAATGTCCATGCATGGATGGACTTTGGACTGCCACAGAACCAAGTTTATTGACTCAAGGAAAAAAAAAGGACAAGAGAGCAAATAGAAGCAGCCTGAGCAGGTCCAATGGTCCAATTTCTAGTCATTTAAGCATTGGTGTAGCATCATACCCACCATTATTAATTTATTATGAATATGGAAAATAATCTCAATGCTGAGAAGAGTAATGATACAGAAAAACATGGCATGCTGTGTCATCTCACATTTAAAAAAAAAAAATCCTTCCTATGTAGACAGTTCAGTCAGCAAATGCAAGCGAGCATAAGAAATCAACTTGTATAATATATCATTTGTAGGAAGCATCAGCTAGAATTATACTTATATAAACCAACTTATGGATTTCAGTAAAAAATAACTTAATGAATCTCCCATCTCTGCTATATTAGCTAGTTAGTAAATAATTAGTATAATGGCATTCTTAGGATGAACAATTACAAGATTGATATACACTTAAGTCCAAAGAAACAATATTTAGAAAATAACCATTCATTGAATCATTTTATAGTAGGCAAGCATGGACAAAAGGGTTGAGGAAAGAGACCTGTTCAGTATCATTGATTGTCATGCAGTATATGATAGTTGATCCAGTATTAACAATGTATTTGGAGACCTCTTGAACAAGCTCATCGAAGAACAGAGACCTCGTAATTGATCTAACTCCATAAAAGAGGTTTTCCCGATTCAATGATCCGACGGCAATGAATGGATCAGTCATCTTCAAGGAGTAGATAATGTCATTGCGAACCCTACAAAAAGTATTAGCAAGCCCTGTAACAGAATACATGAAGAACGAGAAATGATAGACACCAAGTAATGAGAAGAACAGTAGAAATGAACACTCAGCTATACAACTATGTTGGTAGCAAAGAACTTAGAACTGCACCTTCATACAGATAGTCCTAGGCCTGGATAAGATTTATCTCACTACCTATTTATGTACTCTATAACCCTAAAAAATGACAATATACTAATAGATTTCAGAGAATTACAGATATACAAGAGCACAAATAGTATTGGAAATTAATATACAACAGACTAAATTGATAGCCCTTGTTCCTTCTTATAGAATTTATCACTTCATGTTTTAACAAGTTTTCAATCATTCCATCAAACAATGTCCATGGACTATATAATGTTATTGAATCACTTCATTACATTGATTAAAAATAACAACCATTAGGTTGATTACACACACTAGAATTGATGTCCCACCATAAAAGTTCAGTATTGGAAAAAGGATACAAGACAGGAAATGTATCTATAGGATCATCATGCTTACTTTCCAGTAGCTGTTGCAGTTAAAGCCACAAAAGGAACATCAGATAGAACACCACGTAGTACATTTAACTGCTTGTACTCCTTCCTGCGAGGTGTATAACCATGGACTTACATGAAAAAGTGTTTACTTCTATAATCCAAAAGACAAAAAAAAAACACAAATTCCTCAAGATCCAAAGAAACCACAAAACGTTTATACCAAAAGACTAATAACCAATCTCAAAGGAAATATACACATTAGCATTCGAACAAAAGATCCATATGTGCCAAGACTTGGCATACTTTTTTTTTATATTTTATTTTTGTAATCCACATATCCATCTCTTACGATTCGACTAATCCGAGAGGTGACTAGCACCACGAAAGTTTCCCACGCACCACTAGGATAAATCGGGAAGCAGATGAGCACTTAGCATACTTAAAAAAAATGATGAGCCAAGTAACACCGAACCTAGGTGACTAGCCCGGCCCCGCGGAAATTTCCCACCGGCTGTCAGGTAAATCGAGAAGCGCTCGCGGCGGACGGCCAGAAGTCCAACATCTTGTGGTTATGCGCCCCATTTGAAGGAAAAATTTCTACAAATGCATTGTAGCTAAAATCAAACCATGAGTGCTTGGGTGACAATTTGGTGTCCTTCCGCTACACCGTAGCCCCAAGGGCTGAGCACTTCGCATACTTAGAAGCATACCAAGATGGTTAATATTAAAATAATTAATAGTTTAATATATTAAACTTAATCTTTGTAATTAATATACATTTATAACTTATAGCAATATAACTTAGAGTTAATGTTGGTATGAATAAATATTAATTAAACTTATAAATATCAAAATAACTTATAATTTATATTAATAAAGCATAAATATTAACGATACATATTAATTAGCTCTGATACTAATTATAAGTGTAAATCACTATACGTTAATATCTACTGTTAATAAGTGTAAATCACTATACGTTAATATCTACTGTTAATATTAAGAATAAGTATATATTGATATTAACTATAAAGTTCTAACTCATGAGTTCCCCCCCCCCCCCCCCCTAATCCCTTTGTTGCTATTATGCCACTATGCTGTTTCATACCAAGCAAGGCAAAACCTGCATGCACAAAAGTTTCCATTACCCCAATAGCTGTCTCAATATCACCCTTAACCCTCTCTCGGAAGCAGTCCCCCTCCCCTTGAAATGGTCAATCTGTCTTAATTGGTACCCTTTAAAAAATTTTCTGTTTCAACCTGTACAGACCAATATAGATGAACAATAGTTGTCCTACTAATATTTCATGGCCAACCATATGAATTTCCATAAGCTAAAGGTACAAGATACAATGGTTGTGTTGACGAAAAAGTTAGGATATTTTATAGCCTTGAAATAAACACTAGATTCTTATACCAATAAGTAATTTCATTAGCAAAAAACATGATTTTAAATATAGCACAAATCATAGTTTACATCAAGTTCTGCAACAGACAGATAAGGAAACAAAATATAGGCTCTAATACCACTATTTGAGCAGATCCATTGGCAAGCTGAAAGAAAAGATTAGCTAGAAAACATGAAAGATTGTTTATTTGTCTAATAACACATGACAGGCAAAGTCTGTATATGATATGCTGTGAGACAGTCATATCTTACCATGAACCTTATCATGCAATTAGCAAAGAAAAACTTTTTTTAAAATATAACTTTTCCAAATCATATCTTTTCTCCAATGAAAGGCAAAATAGATAAGGATTGTTTTTTCTTTTGGATGATATGTAGATTGTAGACCTATCATCAGGCATTCTTGGGGTCAGCCTCTATTAAACAACAAACAACTATTACCCAATCATCACCAACTGTCAAATGGCAGACAATCACTAGTATTCATTATGTCTGAAATTTTTTTTTCAAGATGTCTGTCATTTGCGTATAACTTTCACTAATATGAATTGCTTCAACAGAAACTATCTTTAATAATTTTGTTAAAATTTCCTTCTCCTTTAACCAATGTATTTCCCATAAAGATAGGGCTGCATCAAATATTATCTTTAAATCCCTATCTTTTTACACTAATCATGAATGAACTCACTAGACACCTCCAAGATACAATATCGTAGTGCATGTTATTTGCAGATGATATTATTTTCATAGATAAGACACAGTAAATGCTAAACTCGAATCTTGACGAGAAACACTAGGTTTTTGATTTAGTAAAGTAAAGACAAAATATATGAAATTTACGTTTCGCAATATTAGACATAATCAGACATCTGACGAGTTGTCTATAACCGAGAGTTTTAAGTATTCATGATCATTTTTGCAAAAGAATAGAGGGATTGAGAGATATATCTTACATAGAATACAAGTAAAATGGTTAAAATGGAAGAGAACGTTAGGTGTTCTTTGTGATCTTAAAGTACCTCTAAACTTTAAAAAAAGTTTAACAAAATGACAGATAAACTCGTTATAGTATTTGGAGCTGAATGTTGAGCTATGACTCGAACAAATGAAAGATGAAAGTTGCAGAGATAAGCATGTTAAGGTGGATGTGCAGACATACAAGGATGGACAGAATAAAAAATAAAAATATTAGATAGAAAATCGGATTGCACCTATTGAGGAAAAAGACACATTTAAGATAGTATAGGCATGTACTTAAATAACCAATAAATGTTCAATTAGGCGAGGTGAAACTATGATAAATGTGCACATCAAACGAGGAAAACTAAAACTGACTTGATTAGCATCAATAAAATAAGAAGATTTATTTAAATATAAATAATAGCATAGTAGGGGATAGAGCACAATAGCGTAGAAGAATCCAAATAACTTACCTTACCTAGTGAGATAAGGTTTGATTGTTGTTGTGTGTTTCCTATATAAGTCTTTATGAGTCCTTTATGTTTCCTATATGTAAATATGTATGTTGCTTCAATGTTGGGACATAGAATAGAAATAGTCTTTAAGAATCTCTTATTCTGGATTCATACTCCACAATCTTTCCAACACTCAATCTCTCTTCTTGTACTTTAGCTATCTAGTTTGATTAGATTTTGATTGCCTGTTAAGTAATTGTTCAAGAACTAGAGGAGGAACAAATTGATTGTGTTTTATTGAAGAATGCCTTTGATATTTTTTGTAGAGATTGGGTGATATGAAATGTTATGAAAATGACTTTGAAGCAGTTCTACTCAAAGGAGATATTTTTTGTAGAGATTGGGTGATATGAAATGTTATGAAAATGACTTTGAAGCAGTTCTACTCAAAGATACTGCAGCCAATTATTCAAGGAAAACTTCAAACAGAATTTGAGAATATTCATGCCCAGATTACAGGTTAAAGGTATTCCCTTCCTAAGTTACTGGAGTAAAATCAATTATCTTAAATTCACCACTTATCTTACTTTTGTTAGGTTATACAGCTAGATGCACTATAATCTACTAATCAACTATGCAAATCCTTTTTGGTCCAGCAAAATAGGAAAAAAGACAAGTTATGATGTCAACTTGTGAACAACCAATCAAGCAAAAACTATCATAGCTGTCATGAGGATTTCAACAAGTACATTGGCCGCTTGAAGAAAGAACAACTTTTGATGCCCAGTTCCAACCAAAAAACATATAAATTATCAACACTTAATTGAATACCTGGCGACTGATCAAATATCCCTAATAATCAGGATAGATGTAAAGGGAAATCAAGGGAACAGTCTAATTATAAATTTGGCTCCTCCGCACATGATGCATGAGATGGCGCTCATGTGATCATAGTAGTAATCAGGTTAAAATGAAATAATAAAATAACTTCAGATGTTCACATTAGGTTGATGCATTCTGAGCCTGCAAGGTTATACTGTTCCTACACATAAAGATATATATTCATTTAATGTAAACTCTGTTAGAAATGTAAAATTTATTACAATCTAAAATGTGTAAGAAATCGAGTTCCAAATATATAACTTGGTACTTGAAAGTTGAAAGTCTAATTTACTAAGAGAAAGTATTACTTGTCCCTTAAAGATATAAAGGAGATAAATCAATCAGTCATCAGCTTCATTCTTGCACATTTAGGTACAAACACGAATTCTAAGTTTATCCATATGTTAAAATAAAGCAAAAATTGTATAATCAGGAAAACAAAGTGGAAACTAATAACTATAAAATTCCAAAATTCAGAATCAAGAACATGGAAATGGATTATGGAGAGACATCACCAACATTAACTTGCAGAAGTTTGATAAGCCATAATTACTTATAAATGCCTATTAGTATAAGTTAGAAGTAGTTGAGATGACATAGAATCAATTAGAAAGAACCTGAAATCATGACCCCACTCTGATATGCAATGTGCCTCATCAACAGCCAGTAAACAAATTCCAACTTTCAGCAACCTTGACCAGAAACTGCAAAGAAATTCAAAACACTAAGATATACATTAACCTAGTAATTATTTAAATCTCCAGATACGGAAAAAGGGCAGCCCGGTGCACGAAGCTCCCGCTATGCGGGGTCCCGGGGAAGGATCCATTGTACACAGTCTTACCTGCTTTTTGCAAGAAGTTGTTTCCAAGATTCGAACCCGTGACCTTTTGGTCACAAAGCAACAACTTTACCGTTGCGCCAAGGCTCCTCTTCAAATAAATAGATGGTAAATAATTAAAAATGATCCTCCATTTTCTTCTCTTAATCCATAAAAAGGATTTAAGCTATTTACCAAGGGCTTAACCTTTTAGGACAGCTGGATGCCCAATCATATATATCACATTATCAGTGTAAAGTTTTATTATTGGGAACCAGAAATGGCTTGTTAGTTGTCCTGTGTTTTCTCTTTGTGTCTGGTATAATCACCCATCATTAATCTTTTTTAGTAGATCTTGTACTTGGATTAAAACACCAATTTAAAACCCATTTCAATTGGCTGTCAAGATGGTTCTGTACAGAAGATTTTTGTGGTCGCACAGGATAGATCAGCATAGGTCAATTGTGCTGAGCTACTACAGTGATGAAGAGGCTGAGGAGGTGCAAGAATAAGAGAAGGCAAGTTGATGATGTTGCTGCCTAAGCTAGGAAGCAGAAACAGAAGAGTTGTGTGTACATTTTGTGGTAGCTGTTGCAACCAGTAAATTAGGGTTTAGCCAGTTTTACCCCAAGTTGTTCACCAGCTGCCACTAGGAAAACATGCAAAACCTTCCCCAAGCTATCCCACCAAGATTGGATTCGCATAGTTGTCAATGACATGATATGTGGGCTCATATCAATTGTATCTATAGAATGAATGATACAAATTAGACTACTTGAACTTTCTTATTCATTTTAGAGAAAATGTAAGGCCAATGGCCTGCCAACCAATACAAGAAATAAGAGACAGGAACATACATGAGACAAGGGCGAGTGAGAGAAGCAGGTTAGATATGTAACTGACAGGACCATAATGCAATGACAGGGACCTATTTGCAAATAACATATGTTACAAGGGTTAGATTGTAATGTTACAATCATGAATTTTATATGCATATTGACACAAATAGAACTCTATCCTTTCCTATCTATATGGTGTTAAAGCATGACTCAAACTTAACAGGCAACTAGTTCACATCATCCCCCACATCATGTCAGAAGGCTCTCCTTCCTTGCCATCCTCACAAGCTCAAGGAACCTAGATAACATGGTTGTCAAAATCCATTTAGCAAACATTTGCATCATATCAATAGGATGAATGAATCACAATCGGCAAGAAAAATTAAAAATGAGAAAGATATTAATAAACCAGTTTTGTATATCAAACTATGTTTAAAATGTTGAAGTGTATCAAAGTCTCAGTTTATGACATATGGTTTAGGTATCGTATGGTATAAGGGTGTCAATTCGAGTGAATTGGATAGGGTCGAGTTCGGGTAAAAAAAAAAATTTTAAACCCAACACGAACTCGTCCCGAATCCGAATTCAACCTGAAACTCTTAAACCCGAACCTGAACCCGACCAACCTGACCCGAATAATCTAAAAATCCGATTCAAAACGACTTCTTTTTAGCTATTTTCCCAAAAATTCTTCACTTTTATCTCAATAATCCATAATTATCATACTAACATTGATACATAAAACAATCTTAATTTTCAAAATAAAATTCAATTTAACCAAAAAAAAAAAAAACCACTAAATCCTAAATTCGGCTCAACCCGGGTCAACCCGAATCCGACCTGAACCCAACCCAAAAATTTTCAATCAAAAACCCTCTAACCCGAACTCGACCCAAACCTAATTTTTTTCAGGTCGACTCGGGTTAGGTTGTCAGGTCGGGTTCATTTTTGACACCCCTATGGTGAAACTTTTTTTACATAAAATATATTAATAAAAAATATTATTATATTATTTGATTACTATAAATGCTTATTATTCTGTTAATTAATATTTTAAAAATTAGAATTGAGTTTAAAACAATTTAGGATTAATTAAAGTTTAGATATAATAATTAGGATTAAGTACATTTAAATTAAATTGAATTTAATTTATTTTAATCAATTTAAAATTTTTTATGTATTTAAGTAGGGAAAAATTAAGAAAAAAATAAAAGAAATTTTTAAGTGTGTTTAAATATGAGGAAAGAGAAAGAATTAAAAGGGGATAGAATTAACTATTAAAAAAATCAAAAAAAAAAAACTCAGTGTTATCTCGAGTACAGTCGCATGCAACAACAAGTCTCTTAGGCGGCAATGGGTCTCACGCACAGGGCTTGCGCAAGGCCTCCTTATGGTCATAGGGTTCACGCTAGTAGCCTTCTCCTAGCCGAGAGGCTCGTCCTCGCAACCAAGGGACCTCATGCGGTTGCAAGGTCTTGCATGAGGCCAAGGGGGTGTTATGTTGTGTGGGTCATAGGCGAAACAATATATTCCTCCAATACCACCTAGTACGGCAAGAGATTTTAAACCACGCAATAGATGTTCAGAACTCTTAAAAAAAAGAATGTCTATTATATGTTATTCCATATCCAACTATTAGTAATGCAATATGCAAAAATTAATATATTTACTAATAAAATTTTAATGAATAATTCATATATATTATAACCAATATTAGGATCATATCCTCCGTGTGTGTATATATATAACTTAATAACATTGAATTGTTTATTTATTTTTCAATAAGTGTGATGTTTAATATTAAATTAATTAGGTCTCTAACTGCATTTGAATTGGAGTTTAGTTGAAGGAAAATTTTAAGATTATTGTTAATTGAAAAAAACTATGGTGTTCTCTCTAAAGCTAAAGTAACGTCGCTCAATCAATGGTGAACGAGATAAGAATGGATGAATCATTATTTCTAATGAGCGATGGAAAGGTTAGATTAGTGGTCTTTGATCTCGTCTTGATCTCATAGTAAATCCTAAAATTGCAAGGCAAAGCAATTTAAGAGAGCGACAAAGAATCTTTATTCTTCCTATGCAAGCTCTCTGAGAAGAAAGTTTGGGATAAAGAGGATAATAGATTAGTCCAATTTTTTAAAAGTTATCTTAGTTTTATAAATTTTTAAGTTAGTTTTTATCCATTTTCACTTGCAATAAGAGAATGGATTCTAACAATTTTCTAATGTAATCGAACTAATTTCAAACTAACATCTTTGAATCTTTATAAACTTCTCAATTTTCAATCTTTGTGAAATGTTGAAATCTTATAGTTATTGTTGACATTGATCCAAGCATTTTCTTTGTTTTTAATATCAAGTTAATAACCATTCAATACCCTACTTCCACACTTCCATACATCTATTAGAATATCATCAATCCAATTATTTCTATTTTGCATCCATTTAACGCATGTTCTACTACTTAATTTAAATTCACCGATAAAAATTTAAATTTTTGTACTCTAACTTGTTTAAAGTTCCTAAGGCTTCAATAAAATGTTAATGAAAATATTTCTTTTATAGCTTTTTTATTTTCTCATCCTTTACTAGTACCCTATTGAATTCATTTTTAATGCATTTTATTTCAACAAGATCCCTTGTTTTCCTATATCTTTCTTTAACTATTATATAGATGTCTCTTTCCCCTTGTTTTGCAATATATGGTTGATACAAGCACTTGAAAGCTTCATTTTTGACTTCACTCAATGTTTTCTTGGCTATTATATTCTTTTTTAATTTCCTTCATTCTTACAAATGTAGGGTAACTTATAAGTTGTCTATTTTCCATCACTTTTACTTATATTTTTTTATTACACCATCAAGATTCTTTATTTAACGGTGCCCCTACTATTGATCATGGAGTACGCTCTTAACCATCGTTTTCAAATTTAGTATCATTTTATCTCATGTCGTATTCAAATTGTAGAATTCAAATTTCGGGTAGGACAAGCTTTAAATGAGATGCAAAACAAAAAAATAAATGGACCAAATGATATTTCGATAGAGGTATGGAAATACATAGGGCAACAAGGATGGAATAACTTACAAAGTATTATGCATGATATTGAAAACGACAAAAAAATGTATGATGAGTGGAGGGTAAATACAATAGTTCCTTTATATAAGAACAAAAGAGGTGTGTAAAATTATACAAACTACAGAGGAATTAAACTAATGATTCATACCCATTGCCATCGAATGATAATGGGTCATACTGTAAGAAGGCCCTTACGATTGTTATCTAGTCGACCTTCACAGTAGAAAGTGATTCTAGGATCAAGAGTCAATCTACTTGCACCTCTAGTTCAACTTGCATCATCATGTCTTCCTCGGTCTAAGTAGTAATGGCGCTAGCCATCTTTACTAGCTTATCCGTCTTCTAGTTTTCCTCATGGGGATCTACTTAAGGATAATTTCACTAAACTCCCCCCTTTCGTAGACCTTCTTATATTTGTTTAAGTCAATCACTTCTTATCTTGTATGAGTCATTCATCTGACATGCCAATAGATGGGAGTTAGATTACATGACTAACTGAGCAACTACAGCATTCTTAGTTGTCTAAAGCATAGTGAGGAATATCTCGTACTCGGTCTTGTTGATGGAGGACTTTAAAGCTGAATTGGACTGCCAATTTTAGAAAGACACCTATACCGCTCTATTTTTCTATGGAAGACTCATCTACGAATATTCTCCATGGCGCATAATCTTCTTGTAGAGGACTCATCTACGAATATTCTCCATGCCGCATAATCTTCTTGTAGAAGACCTATCTACGAATATTCTCCACAACTCTTCTCAGTCTGAAGTTCGAGGAAGAAGTTGGACAACACTTAGGCTTTAACACTGAATGTCATACTTACGGAGCTCAATCATCTATTTGATTAATCTTAACATTTCCAAATAAGCGAGTACACATCCCATAACACTGTTAGCCATGACCACAAACAAGTGCCACAAGAAATAAAGGTGCAATCATCAGTGGTGAGGATTAATGGCATAGTCAATTTTTCCAATGTGGTGTATTGTTGTTCGACTCCCTTGAGGAGATGACTGACGAAGTATACTTGTTTTTGCACTAGACCCTCTTGACGAAGGAGGGCCAAGCTAACTGTCCCTTCCATTAAGGATGGCAATCAGTAGGATTTCATATCCTCCATCCCCATAACTATTTATTTTATTCATCCTCATCTCATCCCTATCTTCATCCATATTGGGTATTTAACTTTCATCCTCTTCCTCATACCGTCGGAGGATCAGATATTCATATCCTACCCAAATATCCTATTACCACCTACAATGTTAGATTTTGTTTCGGATTTGAGAAAAAATCTTATTTTAATATATAAATAAATATATAAGTATATTATAATTTAATCGGATATTCGAATCGGATATGGGTAGAATTCTACCAAACTCACCTTCATACCCAAATCCAAAACTCTTCATACCCTATTACCCGATTATTTAATTGGGTCAAAAATAAATCCCTCCATACCCTCCTCCATTCAGGTCGAGTATTGGATCCTTCACCGAGTTCGAAAAAAATTATCATCCCTACCTTCCATAGTTGAGAGATATATACCCACAACTTTTCTCCTAGAGTAGGCTTCTCCTAGGGTAAGCTAAGATAAGATAGGCAGAGTGAATACCTTTTAAGGTCGTTAAAAGCCCACTCGCACCATTCATCCCACTTGAATTTAGTTGCTTTCCTTTGGATTTTGACGGAAGGAACCTAAATGAACCTTGATAGCATTGTGATCCGGCGAGCTAACCAACTAGCTTTTGTACCTCCTTCATGTTCCACGAAAATTACATATGCTAAAGGACTTATACTTTCTCTAGATTGGAGTGCCCTGCAAGCCGCTTTATAGATTCGTGTAAATAAATATCTTTTATTTTAATATAATTCAATTCAGTATAACATTTACTTTATTTTTATACCCATGCTAGATGCATAGATAAAATCCTTGAATATACTATAGTGAGATGTGGTACATATGATAACCATCATGAAATACATCAACATTTACTGAATATTCTAAACATATTCTTAGTCTATTGGGCTACCTAATAAACAAGGATAAAAGGTCGATCGAGTTAGAGACATCTGTGATGTAATGTACCATGTTTCATTGATAAGGACATAGAGATGTTCAAGCATACAGACGAATGCTTATACGATGAGTTCATCGAACAACCCACATATGGACTTTCCAAGTGGTTGTCATTTATCGAGTAGATAAGTATATAGTCAGACATGTTGAAGAAATCCAAGCCAAAACCTGTAGCTCTGATACGCAATTGTTGTGCAAAGAGAGGGCAACACCTCTCAACCTCTAAAACGCGGAAGAGGAAGATAGAAAAGAGATCACGCGGAGCAACAATACAAAAACGCACAAAAGGAGAGCAAACACGAGAAAAGAGAAGAATAAGAGAAAGAAGAAAAATTACCGTGATTCGACGACATGCCTATTCCAAAAAACGGCCAAAGTTTTATTAGAACTCTATGTACATAAGAGAATCATATTACATGATTCTTGTGATTGTTGTTGTACAATAGGTTTACAATGATCCCTATAAATAATGCATAAACTCCAGACCTGGTAAAATCATAATAAAATTTTGTTATGAAAAATCACAACAAAATTCTGTTATGAAAAAACGTAATAAAATTCTATTATATAAAATTGTAACAGAATTTTATTACGAAAAATCTTAACAGATTTTTCTTCTACAACATCTATCGCATTGACCTCATCCAAATATGAGTCACACATCAACAATCTCCACTTTGGCGAATATTCACCCCTTTGAATAATACGAGTATCTGAATAAAACTCCACCTGGATCTTTGTGTCTGGGCTTCATTCCTCTAGCATTTAGAGATATGGAAAAGTTCAAGCAATGCTTGAACTTCTATGTGGTCACTGGCTTTATCAGCATATATGCAGCATTGTCTGTAATGTGAACCTTCTCAAGTTAAATTTCTCCAGAAACAATTAACTCTCTGATCTTGTGAAACTTCACATCAATGTGCTTGGTTCTCGCATGATACACTTGATTTTTCGCCAAATAGATAGCACTCTAACTATCGTATAACAATTTGACTCTACCTCGTTGAACACCAATTCTCTGACCAACTCTGTAAATCATAAAGCTTCCTTTGCTGCTTCAGCTGCCGTCATAGACTCGGACTCCATAGTAGACATGTAAAATACCGGGAAATAGGCGGATATTAATAAGGGAATTTTCCGGAATTTTTGAAAATGTTTCGGGAATTTTTCGGGGCTCGTACGGACATTTAAGTGAGGAAAAGATTTAAGTGAGGCTACCCATTTAAGTAAAGAAAAGATTTATTTAATTATTTCTTTTTCCTTTTTCTTATTTGTTTTCTTTCCCCCGTCGTTTCCCTCTTCCCCGAGCCCCTTCTCTCGCGCCGACGCCTACCCTAACTGCCCACGGCGGTTTTCCTTCCCTCTCGCGACAAATCCCTCGGCCAATTCCTTTTCTCCTTTTCTTCCTCCCGAGCCGCACCCCTCGGTGCCCTAGCCAAGCTCACCGACGTCGCTGCCTCCCTCTCCCCTCCTCTGGTCCGACGAAACACCGCCAGCCGCAACTCACAGAGCCGACATGTTCTTCTGTGCTCAGCCCGCGACACTCATCTCACGGCCTTACCCCTTCTCCTGTGCCCTAGTGCCGGCGCCACCGTCGACCACCCGGAGCCCGGGCCTTGCCGACGCCGCCGATTTTTCCCCCTTCTCTGCGCCCTAGCTCCTTGGTTTGAGGTCCTCTGCCGTGCCTTAGATCGCCGGGAGCCGAGAGTCGCCGTCGCACAGAAGGTCTGTTCCGAGACCCCTCACTCTCGATCACCCCTGCGCCAACAACTGTGCCCTATCACTGCTTTGCGGCCTCTTCCGTGCCCTAGTTCCGGCCGTTGTAGCCACCAACAGCTACCTCTGATCCAGAACTGGTGAGTTTGTTAATTAAGCTGTGGTTGATATCAGATTTGGAGGAATTGGGTAGCATTTGTTTTTGTATAGGTTTGTAGAGGTTGAGTTTTGATTTTTGTTACTAACTGGAAGTGATGGGTTCTGGCAGTGAGACCTGTTCTCGGTAGCAAGTTGTCTCTGCTGTGGATCTATTGGGCTATCAAGAATTTCTGCTGTAGATAGGAGAAGGGAAGGTAAGGAGTTAAGCATTTTATATATGCTATGAATCATTGTTTGATTTAATTATGTTAGATAGTTGTTCATGTGCAGATGGATTTAGGTTTATGTGTTGATTCGGGTTTTTGCTCTAATTTAGGGTTGGAGAGTTTATTTAACTAATTATAAGAATTTAGTTAAGTAAAAGTATATCTATTGGTATTACAGGACTTTGACGCGAGACGAGCATCTCGACGTCGTATTTGGATCATATTTGGACATTCCTATTGGAGGCGGGTACTTTTGACTTATTGTCTTTGATATGCTTAGTAATGAAATTAACAATTTGCATTAATTGTGTTTTCTTATTTGTTCGGTTAATCACTGCCCGATACATGTTACCTGCTTGATTGTTTGTTTGTTTGCATCTCTTATTGATACATATCTGATTTCACATGCTCATGGGTAGTGATATAACCATGTTTTACCATGTCAGGACCTAGGTTTGATACCTTAATTGATTAGTATACCTTGATATGATTTATTTACTTTGGTGCACATTATCATATGTCCAGAGATTGATTTAGCATATTACCATGCTTAGTGACATGCACCATTCGCATGATTGCATGCTGTGTGAGAGATTGCTCCATTATTGTCGAGCACTTTGCCAGTTTTCATCACTGCTCGGTGCTCCGTCGCTCATGGGTAGCGTGACACAACGTGGTAAAGACGTCACTGACTCTTCCGGTGCTCCGCCGATCCGCCACGGGTAGTGCGACGCAACAGAAGACGTTAGAGATTCCTCCCCGCCATAGCAGTCGGAGACGAGAGCATCAAGGCCCCCATTTACGATTTGGGGTAGAGTACGATGTACTCTCGACAAAGATCTCGTCCTCCTCGCCACCATCGTGAGTAGTGATAGAGTGCGGTCGTCACAAACCTACCCACTCGGTCCCACTTTGATATGAGTCATCGATCGCCGTAACTATGACATCGCATCATACGACGATGCATTTATTGTTCAGATCGTGTTCACGATTTATACGCCGCATATTGTTCGATACCATGTTCGACACGCACATGTGTCTTCTATACCTTCTGACTGCTTTGTCCTTATGCCGGGTCCCGTTAAGATGCTGATTCTCTCCTGCTACTTCGATTTGATTTATCTTTATTTTTATCAGAAGTGATTAGTGCTTGGTGTTATTTCTTTACTTTGCATATCAATTGTACCTCCGAGTGTTGGACTCACCCCGCCTCCATTATTATTTTCGGGTCGATGCTGTCAGGGAGTTCCATCGCTAGTCCTCACGCACGTAGTGCTAGATCCCGCCGACCTCGATGATTTATCTATCATTTAGTTTTGTTTTTATTTGATTCATTTTGGATATTTGGATACTTGTATGGAATGTTTTACTTATGGATGTTCTATTCGACATGTTTTACTACACGCCTGCCTAGACGGCAGAAGAGAGTTCGTTGGATTTGAGCTTTACGAGTGTAGTGGAGTAGGTGGATTTTCGAGTATATCTTTCGCTTAATTATCTTAACTGCGTGGTTGTGACACCAGAGGCTGAATAAATTATAAATACTGCGTGGTGTTTGCTTTTACTTATCGTTATTAGTCCAAATACCTCGGTCGAGGTATATGTTATGTAGAGTTCAGATCGTCACAGAGAGACGTCAAATTTTTCTGGACAGGACCTCCCATGACAATTTAGTGGTATCGAGCACGTATACGATCTTTTGTTTCGTATTTTATATTTGAGATAACCCGATACCAATTTATTTACTTGGTATCAGAGCGGTTTTTAGGTTTTTGATTTCGTGTTTTGATTTTCGAGATTTATCCGATACCAATTTATTGCATCGTGATTATGGATACCGCTGTGTTCTGGATTTTGGACGCTATTTCACTGCATTTCCTATGGTTATGTTTCTGACTTCCGCTTCCACTGTATTCATTACATAATCAGGATTCCACAAGTCGATTTTAACATCTCCGCATGAATTAGGTATGATGTTTATTTTACGATTTTATATCAGAAAATATCCGTAATTTAATTTAATGATATGAGACGATCTACTCAGATTACGCGAGACGCGGTGTCGGACGACCACGCTGAGACCACGGATCTCGATATACCGTAGACGCCCACCGCAGTGAGCCCGCTACCGTGGATCGACTCAAGACGCCACGGACACGTTGGGCTTTCGGACCTCGACGGCTCCTATAGAGGTACCTACCTCGGCTGAGCGCATACTATTCCTACAAGAGTTCCAGTACCATCATGGCATCTGACATCCGCCCCAAAGACAACCTACAACAGATTCAATACCACCGCCACTGACCCACCGCAGATCCCAAGACCAAGAGTTCCCCTGCCCCTCAAAGACATATAGTGTACCCAACAAAGACTGCACTAGTGGATACCGCCACTCCACATCCGGTACCATCGCTTATCAGACATCCAAACCACTTATGTTCACCCCTACGGTGCCGACCAGATTGCTCCATTACCCAAGAAGACCGAGAGTACCTCCTCCTATGATGACCAAGACCACCTCAAGAGCTTCCCAGCCATTCGTCCCGACACAAAGACATCGATACGGTTCACGCATTTAGCTAGGATTCCAGATCGGTCGAGTCGATGAAGACTCGTTTCACTCTTTTCCGCGAGATCTCGATCCGAGTACGGCTGACATGGATAGAGACTATGGAGCGCACTTTCTTCTATATAGCTTGCTCCGAGGGGAGAAAGCAGGTGGCCGCCATCATTTACTGGACGGTGCTAATGCCGGTGGATTACTCAGCTCTATTATCAGAGCGCAATGTCACGCGGATCGGGTTCGAGAGGCTTTTGAGAGCCGCTTTCCACCGCTGCCTTATCGATGGCTCGCCGATGATTTTATGAGTCCGAGGCGTAACAACCGCCAACCGAGTATAATCAATTCCACCCCATGGCTAAGTTTTGTCCAGAGTTAGTTGCGGAGGAGACTCGCGTGATGCAGTTTATTCGAGGACCGGATGGTTATTCATACGTACGGCTTGCAGATCACATCTTACTCGATCGCACCGGATCGAGCCACGATGATAGTTAGCTCAGCAAAGATATCCTACGGAAAAGGAAGCATACGGTCGACATCGTATGCATCCAGCAGACATAAAGCGATGTGACAGATCGAGTAGTCGCAGATGGTCGGTCGTCGAGTTCTCCGGTATCTCGTAGCCTTGTCGTGATGCCTTCCTCGGACGCTTCGGCCTCCTCAGATCGGAAATACCCACCGGCGATATACAAGAGTTTCGATGTGGTTCCAGAGCACATCTCTTCAACCGACTGGAATGCCATTGCTTTTATCAGAACCGCTGGGCACCAGAGCCGAGATTGTCACCAAAGGCTCAAGACAGGGTCAGAGCAGAGGGACATCTAGTCAGTCAGTGTCTCGACGAGGAGGGCGGAGATTCTCACCCTCACAGCAGGGAGCAGCCCTCAAGCAGCAAAGATTTGGCATGCTGATGTGAGTACTCGGTTCCAGAAGACCCCGCAGTTTTGTTCCAGACCTTATTATCCGACTCTGTAGCGTGCATCAGACTACGCGCGCCAGCACAAGATCACCACCATCCTCTCGCCTTCTACGGCTCATTATCCAAAGCCGGTGGCCCAATTCAAAGAGCTTACCGGCAAATACATTCTCCTCCTCCGCCAGAGATCGGACGAGTTCATGCGATGTGGAGGATGCTCGACGGATCCGCTTTTCCGCGATACGATTTTCATTTATCGATTTTCCACGATATTTTGATTGACATCGGTAGTTCGCGACTCTTTATATCCCGCACCTTTACGCGAGATCGTAGATTACCCATCGTTAGATCGCAGCGTTAACCGCCTCCCTACCATCCTGATACTTTAGACGCCACACAGAGATCGAGGTCGCCTGCTAGACTTTCGCAACACGACACTTACGTAGATCTTCTAGTATCGAAACGATCGAGTTTGATATCATACTGCATGGATCGGTCAAGATATCATGCTACCGCTGATCGCCAATGAGGTGGTCACATTCACCTCCGAACCAACCCTGGAGTTTCACCGCATTAGAGACGATCTCGATTATTTCAGCGAATCAGCGCAGGTCATTGCCTCACTACCGTGGTTTTCTGTTATCTTCGATCAAGATCGAGGCGCAGCTCGCAGCCTCTCGACGCTTCAGTAGTCCGAGAGTATCCAGATGTATTCCCTCAGAGCTTCCTGGTTCGCCTCCCGAAGGTGGAGTTCACTATCGAGCCGATTCCCGAACTTCACCAACATCGAAAGCTCTGTAACCGAAAGAGTTGAACGAGTCAAGGTTCAACTCCGGGAGCTTTTCGATATGGGATTTATACGCCCTAGTGTTTCACCACGGGATCTATTATTCGTCAAGAAGAAAGACGGCACCACGAGGTTACGTATTGACTACGCAGCTGAACGCAGTGACCGTCTAAATAAATATCCTTTACCACGGATCGAGGATTTGTTTGATCACCGAGGTACATCGATGTATTCTAAGATCGATCCGCAATCCGGATATCATCACCGAGGGTCGAGACTCGTATATCCGTAAGATGCCTCCGCATCTGATACAATCATTATGAAGTTTCGTAATGCCATTGGCTTACCAACGCGTGTTTATGGACTCACGAACCGCATTTTCTCGAGTATCCGGATCGGTTTGTTATCGCTTTCATCACGACATATCGGTTCACTCGATTCCGAGGAGGAGCACGACAAGATCTTCAGATAGTCTCGAGATTCTGGCGACGACATCGCCCATACGCCAAGTTCGAAGTGCATTCCGCCATCCTCACGGTTTTCGGGACACGTGGTTTCTAGCGGGGTATTTCAATCGATCCTCGAAGATCGAGGTCACACCGATCGGGAGCACCAAGTCGCCAGAGATCCGTAGTCGATCGCTTGATATTACCGACGCTTTATCGAGGGTTTCTCGTATCATACGACACGCCTTACTGTGAAAGGCGTGAAGTTCACGTGGTCCGAGGATCGCGAGACCGGCTTTCGTGAAGCGGAGATTAGTGTCGGCCCAGCTGGTTTTACCTTCCGGAGAGGATGGATTCAGACTTCACACCGACGCTGCCTCTCTGTGGCTTTGCGTGCTGATGCAGCATGGACGAGTAGTCTCTTATGCCTCTCGTCGTTGAAGGAGTAGAAGAACTACCCGCCTACGACCTAGAGTTACAGACCATCATTTATCGATCAAGATTCGCCATCATTTATATGGTATTACATTTGAGATTCTCACCGATCATAAGAGTCTCAAATATATTTTACTCGTATGAGCTTAATCTCCCATGAGGAGATAGATGGAGTTCTCAAGGACTACGATCGTTAGCTACCACCCGGGAAAGCTAACGTGGTTGCCGACGCATTCAGAGAAGTCCAGAGGAACTTGGCTCGCCACCGGACTTCCATTCTGATTCGATCTGTGGTTTTTCCGAGCAGACCTGAGGAGCGTGGATCTACGAGAAGGTATTCTCGTTACCATGGTTGCTCACCGCCGATCGTGACGTAAGATCCGAGAGGCTCAGCCGGTGATCGATTGTCGGCTCATCAAGATAGCTTCCCAAGGCAGCACCGAGTTTACACGAGACGAGGAGGTGTTATATACTCCGAGGCAGATTATGCACCTCGCCTCATCCGGTTTTACAGAGCTACTCGTGAGGCTCACCGTTTCGATTTACGATCCATCCAAAGTGGACCCGATGTATCGATTTGAGACGTCCTATCGGTGGAACGGTATGAAGAAAGACATCGCGAATTTCGTAGCTGGATGTCTTGTTTGTCAGCAGGCGAGCACTGAACACCAGGTTACTTCAGCGGATTCCTATTCCCGAGTGGAAGTGGATCACATTACCACGGACTTTGTGGTAGGGTCGAGGACACGACGAGTCGCCGATTTGGGTAATCGCTGATCGATTAACCAACCACACTTTTTAGCGATTCGGAGGATCGATCCTGATCGATCGCGCATCCGTATTGCGGAGATTATCGATCATACGGTGTTCCGCCGAGTATCATTTGGATGAGATCCACGGTTCACGCCTCGCTTCGCGTAGTCTCGCAGCAGCCTGGGCACACAACTCCGCTTTCAAGATACCTTCCATCCACGTATGTACGGACAATGAGCGACCATTCGGACTTTAGAGGACCTGCCGAGGTCATGTGTTATGGATTTTGAGGTAGCTGGGAGGACCATCTGTTGTTGGTAGAGTTTCGCCACAACAATGCCTTCCATTCGGCCATCCAGACGGCACCGCTGAGGCGCCAGATGGTAGACTCTCTGACACCCGCCCTCCGACGAGGTCGAGAGGCCCATTGTTGGGACCTCATAGAATTCAGCAGACGCAGAGTTGGTCCGCACTATCGACGGAGGACGCCGTGGCGCAGACCGCCGTAAGAGTTATGATGATCGGAGACGCAGACCACTAGAGTTCTCAACATGGCGACCATGATTTTGAAGTTTTCACCCACGAAAGGGGTGAAGAGATTGGCCTCGAGGTAAGCTAGCTCGCAGTATATCGCCCTTCGAGATCTCGAGAGGATCGAGCAATAGCCACCGACCGGCACTACCACCGTCCCCGCCAGCGCACGACGATTCCACGATCTACGCCGAGGAGATACGCGCCAACGACGCACGTGTCGACAGATATTCCAGCCTAGTTCACTGACATTACATACGAGGAGGTTCCAGTGCGATTTTCGATCGGAAAGAACGCCAACAAGACTATCCTACCAAAGTCGACGGCAAGATCATTAAGACGAGGAGGCTACTTGGGAGCTCGAGGATACGATCCGAGCTCGATATCCCCATCTTTTCACATGAGGTATGTGATTTATTTACCGTTCAGCATTTATACTCTATATCTGTTGTTAGTACTTGCTGATGGTAGATAACGAAATTTGGGGACCAAAATTTTATTAGTGGGGGAGAATGCAAAATACCGGAAAATAGGCGGATATTAATAAGGGAATTTTCCGAAATTTTTAGAAATTTTTCGGAAATTTTTCGGAGCTCGTACGGACGAGTTGGCGGGAATAAAAACAGGGTTCGAAAAAGCCTGTTTAGGCTACCCATTTAAGTGAGGAAAAGATTTATTTAATTATTTCTTTTTCCTTTTTCTTATTTGTTTTCTTTCCCTCGCCGTTTCCCTCTTCCCCGAGCCCCTTCTCTCGCGCCGACGCCTACCCTAACTGCCCATGGCGGTTTTCCTTCCCTCTCGCGACAAATCCCTCAGCCACTTCCTTTTCTCCTTTTCTTCCTCCCGAGCCGCACCCCTCGGTGCCCTAGCCGAGCTCACCAACGCCGCTGCCTCCCTCTCCCCTCCTCTGGTCCGACGAGACACCGCCAGCCGCAACTCACAGAGCCAACCTGTTTTTCTGTGCTCAGCCCGCGACACTCATCTCACGGCCTTACCCCTTCTCCTGTGCCCTAGTGTCGGCGCCACCGTCGACCACCCGGAGCCCGGGCCTTGCCGACGCCGCCGGTTTTTCCCCCTTCTCTGCGCCCTAGCTCCCTGGTTTGAGGTCCTCTGCCGTGCCTTAGATCGCCGGGAGCCGAGAGCCGCCGTCGCACAGAGCAGTGCCGGCCACCAGATCTGTTCCGAGACCCCCTCACTCTCGATCACCCCTGCGCCAACAACTGTGCCCTATCACTGCTTTGCGGCCTCTTCCGTGCCCTAGTTCCGGCCGTTGTAGCCACCAACAGCTACCTCTGATCCAGAACTGGTGAGTTTGTTAATTAAGTTGTGGTTGATATCAGATTTGGAGGAATTGGGTAGCATTTGTTTTTGTATAGGTTTGTAGAGGTTGAGTTTTGATTTTTGTTACTAACTGGAAGTGATGGGTTCTGGCAGTGAGACCTGTTCTCGGTAGCAAGTTGTCTCTGCTGTGGATCTATTGGGCTATCAAGAATTTCTGCGGTAGATAGGAGAAGGGAAGGTAAGGAGTTAAGCATTTTATATATGCTATGAATCATTGTTTGATTTAATTATGTTAGATAGTTGTTCATGTGCAGATGGATTTAGGTTTATGTGTTGATTCGGGTTTTTTGCTCTAATTTAGGGTTGGAGAGTTTATTTAACTAATTATAAGAATTTAGTTAAGTAAAAGTATATCTATTGGTATTACAGGACTTTGACACGAGACGAGCATCTCGACGTCGTATTTGGATCATATTTGGACATTCCTATTGGAGGCGGGTACTTTTGACTTATTGTCTTTGATATGCTTAGTAATGAAATTAACAATTTGCATTAATTGTGTTTTCTTATTTGTTCGGTTAATCACTGCCCGATACATGTTACCTGCTTGATTGTTTGTTTGTTTGCATCTCTTATTGATACATATCTGATTTCACACGCCACGGGTAGTGATATAACCATGTTTTACCATGCCGGGACCTAGGTTTGATACCTTAATCGATTAGTATACCTTGATATGATTTATTTACTTCACGCATTACTATCATACGTCCATAGATCGATTTAGCATATTACCACGCTTAATGACACGCACCATCTGCACGATCGTACGCCGCGAGAGATCGCCCATTATCGCCGAGCACTTTGCGGTTTCATCAATTGCTCGCTCCGTCATGACGCCACGTGTGGCGTGACAGCAGGTAAAGACGTCGGTTGACTCTTCCTGCTCCGCCGATCCGCCTCACGGGTAGTGCGACGCAGTGAAGACGTTAGAGATTCCTCCCGTCATAGCGTCGGGAGACGAGAGCATCAAGGCTCCCCATTTACGATTGGGGTAGAGTATGCGATCTCGACATCCCGGCCCTCCTCCACCATCGAGTAGTGACGCAGAGCGCACGGCGTCGTCACAACCTACCCACAAATTCCACTTTTGATGAGTTAGGCGCACTGACCGTGACATCGCATCATACGCACGACGTTTATTGTTCAGGATCGTGTTTCTGCGTTTATACTGTGCATTATTCGATACCCATGCTCGATACGGTCTTCTATACCTTCTGATCGTCCTTACGCCGGTCCCGGTTAATGCATTCTCTCCTGCTCACTTCGATGCATTTATCTTTATTTTATCGAGACCGCATGATTAGTGCTAGGTGTTATTTCTTTACTTTGCATATCAATTGTACGCTGAGTGTTGGACTCACCCGCCTCCATTATTGTTATTTTCAGGGAGTTCCAGTCGCTAGTCCTCACTGCACGTAGTGCTAGATCCCTGCCGACCTCGATGTTTTATCTATCATTTAGTTTTGTTTTATTTTGATTATGTGTGGACTTGGTTATTTGGATACTTGGACATTGTATGTTTTCTTTTGCGATATTCATGGATGTTCTATTCGATATGTTTTTACTACGTCCTCGGACGGTAGAAGATGAGTTCGTCGGATTTGAGTTTTACGTGTAGTGGAGTAGGTGGATTTCGAGTATTATCTTTCCGCTTAATTATCTTAATCACATGCGTGAGGATTTGAATAAATTATAAGAATCGCGTGGTGTTCGCTTTACTTATCGTTATTAGTCCAACCACCGAGGGGTATACGTACATGTAGAGTTTCAGATTATCCACGACAGGGAGACGTCAAATTTTTCTGACAGGACTCCTCGGTGACAATTAGTGGTGTATCACGTGTATACGATCTTTGTTTTCGTATTTTTGTTAGATAACTTGATACCAATTTATTTACTTGTATCCGGAGAGTCCGATACTTGCTATGTGTTTTGGATTTTCGAGATTTATCCGATACCAATTTATTGGTATCGTGGTGATTATGGATACCGCTGTGTTCGGATTTTGGATGTCTATTTCAATCTGATTTCGTTATGGTTATGTTCGGACTTATACGGATTTTCGCGATGTTTCTCGCTCGAATTTTGAGGTTAAAAGACGGGACCCATGAGCTTTGAACATCTCCGACATGAATTAGTATGATGTTTATTTTATGATTTTTATACTGTAGTAATATCCGTAATTTAATTTAATGAGATACGAGACAATCTACTCAGATTACGCGAGACGCGTGCCGGACGACCACGCGAGGACCACCGGATCTCGATATACCGTAGATGCCCATCGTTATGAGCCCGCTACCGTGGATCGACCAAGACGTCATGGCACATTGGGCTTTCAGACCAACTACACTAGCATAAGGAACCTTTGAATCTCTTGGATCTCATTATCCGTCTTTAGACACTGTATACGATAACTTGAAGTGATGCATCAGGGGTGTGCTCACTGACTTTACATTCTTCATGTTGAACCTATCAAGCACCTTTTCCACATAGCTACGTTCAGACAACCATAATCTCCCTGCAGCTCTATCCCTGCGAATCTTCATCCCAAGAATCTTCTTGGCATCTTCCAAATCTTTCATATCAAATTCCTTGCTCGATAGCCTCTTCAATTTATCAACCTCTTTCATCTTCTTCGCAACAATGAACATGTCATCTACGTATAGTAGTAAGAAAATCAATAATTCATCCTCAAAGCTCTTCGCATATATACAGCAGTCATACTCACATCTCTTATATCTGTTTTGAATCATGCATAAATCAAAACATTTGTACCATTGTCTAGGAGATTGTTTTAATCCATAGAACGATTTTTCAACTTACAAACCAACTGCTCTTGTCCGGACTGACTAAATCCCTCGAGTTGTGACATAAAAATCTACTCCAAATTTCCATGAAGAAATGTCGTCTTCACATCCATTTGCTCAAGTTGCAAATCATGATGTGCCATTAAAGCCAACACCGCTCTAATTGACGTATGTCTTACTACCGGAGAAAAAATTTCTTCATAGTCAATCCCCTTTCTCTGTAAATGCCTCTTTGCTACCAACCAAAGCTTTGAACTTCACTTCTTCTCCCTCTGACATTGCTTCTTTCTTCTTGAATATCCACTGGCACCCTAAAACTTTCTCTACTTCAAGAAGTTCCACTAGATCCCACGTTTGGTTCTTATACAACGACTCTATCTCCTCTGCCATAGTACCCGTACACCTGTCTTTCTCAGAGCTATGTATCGCCTTTTGAAAAGATGTAGGGTCTCCGCTGCTAGTGATGAGTGCATAAGATACCAAGTCTTCGAATCCGTATCTAGTGAGTGGTTTTACGACTCATCTCGTTCTACCACTAGCTATAGTGTGATGCTCTGTGTGCTCTGAGCTAGAATCGTCAAAATTATGAGTCTCTAGCTCCACCTGTACAATATCTTTCTCCATGTTGCTCTGTGGTGTTTCATTTCCTTCCTGAGTATGTTGTAACATAGCTTTCTCGTCAAACACCACATCTGTGTTGATCACCACCTTGTTTACCTTACACCCTGTTTGGAAATAACTTAAGTCATGGAATTGAATTGAATTCCATTATGAATTGAATTTCATAAGAAATTGAATTCAATTCTCATGTTTGGAATGAATTGCAACTTAAGTTATGGAATTCTTATGTTTTACCATTTTATCCTTATCTCTTTTTTCTTTTCTTTTTTTACAAAGAAGAGAGAATAAGGGCACAATGGACATAATATGGAGAATTGAATTCTCTATCTAAATCACATATAAAGAGGTGTGATTTACTTTTGCCTTGTTTGATGGAATTGGAATTGAATTCCATATCAATTCTTAGCTAAAAAATCATTCCAAAGCATGGAATTCAATTCCAATTCTAAAAGGAATTGAATTCCATATCATTCCAAACAGGCTGTTAGGATTTGTTTGCCTTAGGATCCCAAAGCTTAAAGTCTTTAACTCATACTTCAGAAAAATGCACTGCTTTGACTTCGTATCTAGCTTTGATCTTTCCTCACTAGATATGTGCATATAGGCAGGACATCCAAAAACTCGAAGATGAGAGTAATCTACTTGATTCCCTGTCCATACTTCCTCTGATACTTTGCCTTCTAGTGCTGCCCTTGGTGATCTATTAATAAGATAACATGTCATGTTAACCACTTCCGCCCAGAAATTCTTTGCAAGCCCTACATTCAATATGAGACATCTTGTCTTCTTAATGATTGTCTTGTTCAACCTTTCTGCCACCCCATTCTACTGAGGTGTCCTGCGAATCGAGAAATACCTCATTATCCCATGCTGCTCACAAAATTCCTGAAACTTTAAACCTATGTACTCAGTCCCATTTTCTGGCCTAAGAAATTTGATCTTCCTTCCAGTATAGTTCCCTACTTCAGTTTTCCACAATTTAAACTTTGCAAAAGTTTTCGACTTGTGACGCATAAAGTATACCCAGACCTTTTATGAGAAATCATCAGTAAAACTCACAAAATACAAGTGCCCTCCACGTGATGCTACACTGGTTGGTCCCAAAGATCCGTATGTACGTAGTCCAAAATCCTCTCCGTCTTGTTTGCTGCCGTCTTGAATTACACTTTACTCTGTTTTTTAATAACATAGAATTTGTAGAATTCAAACTTGCACGTCTTGACACCCTTCAACAAATCTCTCTTGTGAAGTTCTAACATCCCACGTTCACCTATATGCCCTAGCCGCATATGCCACAAGACAGTACTGTCTGATTCAGACTCAACTGAGGCGGCTCCACCTATAATTGTAGCCCCTATCAACTTGTAGATATTTCTTGCTACCTTTTGTCCTTTCATTACCATCAGAGCTCCTTTGCAGACTTTCATCACATAATTACAACCAATATCATCTAGTGTGCTTAGTGAGATCAAGTTCTTCCTTAGCTCTGGAATATATCTGACATCACATAAAATTCTGATCACACTATCAAACATCTTGATTCTGACATTCCCTATGCCGATAACTTTGCATGACGCATCGTTTCCCATCAATACTAAATCAGAATCCACTGCCCTATAGGTGTCGAACTAATCCTTTTTGGAGTCATGTGATATGAACATGCAGAGTCTAAAATCTATGCATCCGTCAGCTGCTCCGAACTTAACATTGCTGATAGCATATCTCTATCACCGCTCTTTGAATTTTCTTCTTCAACATGTTTGCAGACTATGTCATAATGTCAAACTACCTTTGTTCTCTGCAACAAATTTCTTTATCTTTGGACAATCTCTCTTGATATGACTAGCACGTGATCACCTTCTTCCTTCTCGACTTAGAACGAGCCTTACTGTTGTTACCTAATCCATGTCGAGATTTGCTCCCACCACGCTCTTGGTTACTATTTACCACAAGTCTTTCTCCCTGAGAAACTTCATCGCTTGTTTTCTTCCTTTAGTGAAAACCTAGCAACACACTTATAATCTCCTCCAATTTGAGAGTTTCCTTACCCCACATCAAAGTAGTAACCAAATTCTCGTACATAGGAAATAAGGTAGAGAATTCAACAACATTAGCGCCTTGTCTTCGTCTTCGATCTTCACATCAACCCGCTTCAGATCACTTACAATCTGGTTGAATACGTTGATGTGCTAGCTCAGATCGGTTCCTTCTATCATCTTTAGCCCGAATAATTTTTGTTTAAGATACAACTTATTTGTTAATGACTTTGACATGTACCGGCTTTCCAACTTTTGCCAAACTGCCACCAATGACTCTTCGCCCATGACATAGTACATCACGTTATCCGTGAGACAAAGCCTGATTGTTGCTACTACCTTCGCCTGAAGTTCTTTCCAATCTGATCTCTCCATGCTTTCCGATTTCGTCAAACTTCGGAGAAGTCGTCCCCGACATATTGAAGAAATCCGTCAAAAAAACCTGTAGCTCTGATACCAATTGTTGCGCAAAGAGAGGGCAACACCTCTCAACCTCTCAAACGTGGAAGAAGAGGAAGAGAGAAAAGAGATCACGCGGAGCAACAAGACAAAAACGCACAAAAGAAGAGCAAACACAAGAAAGGAGAAAAAAAAGAGAAAGAAGAAGAGTTAACGTGGTTCGGCAACGTGTCTACTCCAAAAAAACAGCCGAAGTTTTATTAGAATTCTCTCTACACAAGAGAATCATATTAAATGATTCTTGTGACTGTTGTTGTACAATAAGTTTACAATGATCCCTATAAATAATGCATAAACCTCAGACCCGGTAAAATCATAACAAAATTTTGTTATGAAAAATCGTAACAGAATTATGTTATGAAAAACCGTAATAAAATTTTGTTATATAAAATCGTAATAGAATTTTATTACGAAAAATCTTAACGAATTTTCTTCCATAACATCCATCGCATTGACCTCATCCAAATATGAGTCACCCGTCAGCAACATTTATCGACTCCATTAGAGTCATCAGGTAGTGAGATTAGGTGTAATAACGAAATATATAAAAGTCAGTACATTGTAGTCGGAGAATCACCGCACACTTATGGGTATGGATATCCTATGTAATGTATTGTTCTATAGTATATGAAATCTCTGATCAGAACCGTAAGATATGCTTTAGGAAAGGAGTTTCCTAGTTGCACATACGATGTTACTATAAGATACATCGCATGATCATCGAATCAATATACAATCCTCGATGTACCAATGGTTATAGATACAACCGGAATATATAAGATGAAGACAACATTAACCATAATCGACCGATTGTTGCAAGCACTTTTAGTGGTATCTAGGGAGTCATCGGACAATACTGCTAGACGCTCTTACCATGATTCGTTGGATGTTAATCAAAATTATTTCTGACAACCTATAATCAAGCTGATTATAGGATGGGATTACTAAGGGTATGCCCAAATAAAGGATGAGCATCGTCCTGAATCACAAAGAGTTGTGAACCCACGACTAGCTATATCCCTAAACCATTGAGGATCACACATGTATTGGTTTCTCTATTTCCCGTTGAGAAACTCAAATTCAAGTAGTTGAATTTGGCGAATAAAGTTTAATGTGATCAAATAGTGAATTGGCAACTAAAGTTTGATATGATTAAATGTTATTAATAATATAATTATGATGGACTCACATTATTGGGTTTTAGAAAAGTTCAAATATCCAATAGACCAAGATGGAAGAAAAAAATGGCTAGATTCAATGTATCAAGAGAAGAGAAAGAAAAAGTGTTTTTCTTTTTCCACCTCATCCACCACTAACTCTTGTTCAAGACAAACAAACAAGAGCTATTTCATTAAATCCAAAATAGTTGGAGTCATCCCCAAACAAAGGTTATTTGGAAGGTATATTTTCGCTTATGTTTCGATTCATTTATATATCAATGCATGTATTGATAGTTTTATTTAGATAATGCTTAAATGATCTCGTATGTTTAACTTAGATAGTTTTGTATGTCTAAATAAAATGATTAAATTAATATTAGATGAATCATTCATAGTTTATCTTTATTATACTTCAAGGATTTTACTTGAATGGTTAGATGGTAATGCATACTTAAATTAAAGATTATGCTCGGATTTATTTTTGAAAAATCCATATAAACACTCATTTAATTTAATTGTTAAATCATAAAATAAATTTTAAACTTCCGCTGCGGGTGTAGAAACATGATACTCGAATTTTCAAATTCGGCGCCAACAGGCTCAGGCCAACTTCATCAAAATGTCATCCATGTATACCTCAACGTTCCTCCCTATCTGCATATTAAAGACTTTATCCATGATTCATTGATATGTCTCTCTTGTATTCTTGAGCCCGAAGGTCATGACAATAACAGAAGGTTCCTTCTGAGATAATGAAACTAACATTCAACTAGTCTAACGGAGCCAAGGACATCTGGTGATATCCTTGATATACATCCAGAATACAAATTAGCTCATGTCCCACTATTAAATCCACTAACTAGTTAATCCTCAAAAGTAAATAGCAATCTTTGAGAGGGCTTTATTAAGCTCTCAAAAATCCATGCACACTTGTGATTTCCCTACTGACATAGGTACTAAGACCACTTTAGCTAATCAAGTTGAGAAGCCAGGTCGAGAACTATACCTCATGAATATGACCAACCTCTAACAATTTGCTTATCTCCGCCTTAATCATCTTATTTGTTTTGGGGCCAAAGTGTTGCGTCTTTTGCTTAACTGATCGTCCAACGACATATTAAAGCGATGCTTCATAACCTAGGGATATCCCTCTTAGCCTTGTAGTCAACCAAGCAAATGCATCCTTGTCTTGGGCATGACCTTAAATTAGTCTTTGCTTCAAGTGAGGTAGAAGGTAAAGCGCAACTCAGGTGGCCATTTCGGGGTACCCTAGCACCACTTCGCACTGATTCGTGTTCTTCCTTTGCGAGATAACGAGGGTGTATCCTACAAGAAATGCACCTCGAAGCCCCTTCTCTTACTTGGACACCCCACATGGCCAGCGAGTCAAACTCACTTCAGGTCGATCTGGACCATTTCTATATAAAAAAAAATGATTAACCAGGCTGGGAAATGATTAATCAGGCTGAGTAACGTCAAACCTGGGGTGACCGGTCTAACCCCACAGAAGTTTCCCAAAAAACTGATAATCCCAATTAACCTCATTGACTATCTCTGGGGTAACCGGCCCGGTCACCACGGAAGTTTCCATATAGCACTTACATAAGGTGGTTCACTTTCTATCTGATAGGGAATTTAACTTTCTAATGATATAGTGAAGCTACCACCTTAAATGTAGTCTTATGAGTCATCCCAGGATAGCATTATATGTCGGAGAAGCTTCCACAATGGTGAAGATTATCACCCGAGTCCACTACAATGGCTCCACCCCATGGAAAGAGGTACGCCAAAACCTTGTCTTGCGAAACCAAGCAATGACGTGGATACAGCCTTAACTCGAAGGTCTCCTTGAAAAGTATCTTGAATCGATAAATATTCAAGCAACATTGTAGTTAGCAATGGTAGCCCGGATGACTAGGGCATCATTATATGGCATTTATAGTTCCCCTCCTTAGAGGTTATCTTGTCGAGTCCACCTTGGAGATTCCCGATCTTTGGATTGTACGGTCTTTCACATTTTTTTGGAGGCTTGCCTATCACATTTGGCTCAACATGGCGAACTGTTAGCGATCACGACATCTTGCTTAAGGGGTTTCTTCGATTGTCAAGAAGGGTCGGATTTGGAGATAGCTATATACAACTCGTTCAATCTCTTCTCCTAACCGATGGTAATGGGTGGTAGGCCTATTTTCCTGATAGAAAGTGCAGAAGAACTTGGACAAAGAATTATGTGGTCTCCGACTATACCTCTTTGGTCGTTGCCTTGTTTTGCTCCAATATTTAAATAGCTTCTTCTTTGGACACTGTTAAGGGGGGCATAGCTAGCAATTCCTCTAAGGGCCTCCTCCTAAGCTGTGGCACAAGAGGGGATCTTCCTTTTTGCCCAATCAAGAGGAGTGAACATCTTTTATTCACTGCTTTTAGCTTTTTGAGCCTCTTCTACATGGATGTATTTTTTCGTTCGACTTAGGAGGATCTCATAATCGGTTGGGGGTTTTTTCACCAAGGACTGCCAGGGTTGTCGAGGTGAAGCACTAGATATACTCTCTTCTCAAGGTCTCTTGTTTTACAGCTTCTAGTTGAATAGGTTGAGAGGCATCTTGTGATATCGCTTGCAACTAGCGAAGTGACATAAAAAGGCAAGATTGAAGTCCTCGAAGGAATGAATTACCCTGGCTTCAATCAATTAAACAACAATTGTGCTAGGGTGATTAGGAAAACATGACATTTCGCCCATCTCAGTATTGGTGTAAGAAAGCAGCATTTTCAAAGGGGCACAAGTGATCCTCCAAATTCAAGGAACCATTATATGCTCCTATCCGCAATGGATGAAAATTACCTAGCAATTCCTCGACTAAGATATCCACGAAAAGGGGTATCTCGCCATGTTCCTATCTTCTTTCTCACCTTGACAAGGCATAAGACATCCTCCTTAAAGTATGACAGGTGCCTATGGTCGTTGTCTCCCTAGATTGCTCCTCCTAATGAATAGGTTCCTAATCTTAACCACTTCTTGAAGGAAAACTCATATGGCATGCCGATGGAGAACCTCTTCTACCATAGTCAAAGACTAGTTGACTTAAACGCTCCACTGTCAATGGCGAGATTGATGACTCTAGGGAGGCTAAAGGATCTCTCCCCTGATGAAGATTTTTTTGGCTTTCTTAGTTCTCGTGTGTGTCTTCTATCTCAACGTCTCTGCTCAATTTCCCATAGGCAGCACCAAAATGGTGCAGCACAAATATGTCGCCTTACCTAACATCGAGGACAAAGCTTCTACTTACGAGCAATCTACGCTTACAAGTTAGGGAGATGACTCGGTTTAGTTGATCGAGGTTGTCCCATCCTCTTCGGCAAGTGACTCGAACTCTCATGGTAGACCCTAACTTCTCGGCCAATATCTCCCCGTCTATGTTAGCCAAGGACACATGTAACCTAGGAGCACTACAAGGAGAAAGTTAGAAAGGGATTGCAGATGACCACAGTTAAACCCCTCCGATGCTCAAGTGAGTTCTCACTCTATGAAAATTATAGAAGCACAAGAGATTAGAGCAACAAGTATACCTCTCATTCACTCCAACTCGTCCTTATAAACTTAGGAGGATGGGGGTGGGGCTCCTTAGTACATGGCCCATGACCCCCACCTTTTCAAGCGAGGGTTTCCCCAATACTTTTTCCTACTTTCTTAATGTCGACTTTACTAAGCACCATTACCTTGCACCAATTATCTAAAGAACGTGTTGATATTGTGTGCACGAATGTGGAGTTATCTAGGTTGATCTTTCCTTCCCACCAAGCTTAACCTACGCCTTAGCAAACCTATTGAACAAGGGCTGCAATAGGCCTTCTAAGGTTGGTAACACCTGAGATCCTTTAAGAGTTGTCTTCACGAGATGGGCTTTCCGCCATCCCTTCTACACTTGTGCAACGAGCCAATCAAGGCTTCCTGCCTAAGTTGAATAAAGAGAGCGGCCCACCAAGGAAGGCGAGCCACGTGGCCCATAGTCACCTCACCGCTATCAGTGAGTAATCTATAAATCAAATTGAGGTTAAACAAAAGGCTAAATTGGTCATGTTTTTCAAAGTCACTAGTGTTACCTAAAGTTAACTAAATTTAATCTATTTATACTTTTAATTTGACCAAATTTCAATAAATTTTATTAATTTCCTAATGTAATTTAATAATCTCTAGCTAATTTCATTAAACATTTTCTGACATTCTCCTCGATCTTTATGAGATGTCAATTTCTGAAAAAAGAAAACTTGAGTATTTAGAGTTGAGAAACTTATGTATCTTAGAAGGGGCTACCTAGGAAATAAATTCTAATTTCTTCCCCATAATCTAATGACTATCCGTGACCTTTTGTAGGACAGCCTATGAAAAGGTTATGTTGGAACTTCTCAAGTAACAACATTGAGATACAAATCCAAAGAAACTACTTATGAAATTGCGCACAAAAACTAGATGATAATTTATCATCACAATAATTCCTATGCTCTCTTTCTACTTCCATATACATTAAAACTAGATTAGCTTGAATTGTTAAGAGAACAAACACATGTATGGTTCCTAAAATCCAGTTGTTACTTATCATCAACAGAAATATGAGAAACTTAATAAAGAACTTGAGGTTATATCTTTGTTAAGGTCCAGCACTAGCTATAATCTGTTCATGGATGATTCTGTGAATACCACTTAGAGCATTCGCGCCATAACAGTGAAATGAGCAATCATATTTTGACAGTACATGATAACTTTGTAGAACTTCACCTTGAAGGAAGCCCGCAAGCCTTTTCTGGAGTCATGTACAAAACATCATAGTTACCACTTTCAGCATGAGACTGCACTGATTTATTAGTTTGAGTACTTCCAAGATATTCACCTTTGATTCCTCGTTGCTTTAAACTCATGACCTATTCCATTTAATGGCTTATCAAGACCAATATGCATAAACATTGCACTTTCATGCAATTTGAAAGTGGCTTCATACTAGCAAGTGAAGCATGAAAACAACAAATAGTTACATACCTGATCTTGCATCAAGGATAAGAGAGGGCTTATCACAATAGCAGTCTTTCTTGTTACTAGTGGAGGGATTTGGTAACTGTGAAATTAAATAATCAAACACCTATTAATAATAAACTGAATTGCATTATTTGCATGGTTCTTTAGCAACATTTGTATGAAAGAGGAAATTATAAGAAAACTTCTCAGCATCATTGTGACTGGAACACAATTAGAAACAATCAAGATGAAGTGAAATATGATCACAAAGAATAGCATGACTAAACACCAAGCATTTTGTATTGAGGTGATAGCGGTGGTTAGGGCCCTTTTTCTTTTGAATGGATCAACTTATAGTATTTTCCTAGCTTTTCAACTTTAAAATCGCATTCAAGATATTGTATTAAGTCAGATTTAAAATCTTGAGCGGCATTAGGGGTTTCAGTCTACAATTTTAGTAACTTATCATGCTATGTTGATATGCTTTCAGTGCTTGCAGTGGGAATTCCTTAGTGACAAATCAATAAACATATCCTCCACAAGCACATGAAACATTTAAATTGCAGTGCAAACATAACAGACTTCTGAGATACCATAAAGACTTCCCACTTCCTGTAGTCATGACCACCAAGCAATCTCTTCCATCTAAGATTTTCTCTACAATCTCCTTCTGGTGAGACCGAAACTGAGCGTAGCCAAAGTGTTCCTGCGTTCAATAATAACAGATAAATCAATCGAGAGGCAAAACAAAGGGATGACTGGATCAGGTCACTTCTCTCGAGAAAGCAAAACATCAGGCGAAAAACAACCAAACGGGGCATCTAAAGGAGCGATCTGAAGCAATAAGGAGTTAGGGTTTCAAAGCATTTCTTCATGCCACTGCGAGAGGCGAAACGATAAGGTTCCGGTTGCTCGCCTTGAGAACTTGCTCCATCTCGAAGACGCTGTCAGTAGAAGGCGAGGAGCAGCAGTCGATGAGCCTGGTAACTGAGGAGGTAAAGCGGGATCGTCGTGCTAGGGAGAAGCGCGAGCACGGATCGAGCCTCCCGCCAACTTTTCTCCAGCAAAAATCGGCCAATGCCAACATCATTTTAACATTTGCCTGTTTGTTTACATGGATATAAAGAAAAATATTCAGCATTTTACTAAAAAACACATCTACATTTCGAAATACTCAAAAGGATGTATCCTAATTTTCATTTTATCAAAGAGGCAAGATGTATCTTATATTTTAATTTATCAAAGAGGTGAGAATTTACTTTCGTGGGTTTTCAAAAATACTCCTATTTCAAGGTTTTTCAAATAATTTACCTATTTGATTTTTCAAACCGATCCATCTAACAGATAATCGTTTCGTCATATAAAAAAATTTTATTAGTCATTAAAATAAATTAAAAAATACTCATAAATACTTATTTAAAAAACTAATATTTTTAAATTTATTATACCACTATAGAAAAATCTCTATAATATATTGTATTAGAATCTTAGAATTATTTAATGGTTAACAATTGCTCAATCAATTAATAAATATTAAGTACTTTTATAAAATTACATGCACTAGTATGAATTATTAATGCATTATTTATTTATCTGTATCTAATGGTGTCAAAGATATTAGACCGGGATGAATGTTATCAATTTTTTATTCAAATTTATATATCTATGATAATGAAATGAGGGGAATAAAATGTATATCGTACGAGAAGAAAAACACATGCAGCGAAATAAAAAAACATGCATGCTAATAATACATGAGAAAGAAAAATGCATTAAATATTTTAACAGCATGTAAAAACACGCTGTTAATAATATATTTTTAAAAATAAATTTTTAAATGTGTAAAATCGTGATATTAAAAAATATATTTTTATCCGGACCGCTTCCAAAATTTTCTTACCTGCATCGACTTTGTTAAAACTTAAAAAGACTTTTTCATTATATTTATAAATTAATAAATAATTTTTTACCCCAAACTTTTCCTTCCCAGCAGCATCGCCTCCTTTCCTCTTTGCAGCAGCACGGTTTCATCCTCTCCGCAGGAAGCTAAGGAGCTCAAACGTAACCCTAAATCTCTTGTTTCTGGTTAAAAAAAAGATTATGCAGCAAGCGCTGCCTCTCGAGAGGTGACCGTCGAGGCAACGAGCGGCCACTTTGTGAACCGCGCAAGGCAGCTGTTGCATCACCAGGCAACGAGCAGCTTCTTCGAGTGCAGCCGCAAGCTAGGCGGTACGTTCGCGAGCAACCAGTTCACGAACAGCGACACGCGAGGCCACCGCTGCCTTGCTAAGTGACGAATGGCCGCTTCATGTGAGGCTGCACACGAGGGGTCACTCCCTCGCCAAACAGCCGATTCACTAAAGGTCGCACGCGAGGAGGCAGCTGCATCGCCAAGCAACGAGCGGCCACTTCGCGTGCAGCCACTATGTCACAAGAAATTACACTTATACGAGGAAATATGAAGGTGGTGGACAATGTGTGGCATCTGAAGTTCCTGAAAGGAGGAATTCAGAAAAGCCACAGTCCATGTGGAGAAACAAGAATCTCAATGCAAAAAATTCTGAACTCCCTGAAGCTACGAAAAAAAAAATGAGGACAAATGTCTTTCATGGGGTAGGTTACAATGATTAATGTGGTATATGTTTCAGAATAATATATGATATGGATATATTTTGAGGACCCTAGTAGAATTAAAGAGAAAGGGAGGGTATTATGGTAAAAGTATTGTTTAGGGCTTTTTAGAAGAGAATGCATTGTTTACAGTAGAGGGAGGCGGCGCTTTGATCCGCCGCCACCCAGAAGAGGAGGTCACCTTCGCTGTGATGCCGACCACCTCCAAGGTCGACCATCTACGACGTCGACGGCCGCCTGCTTCCTTCTCAACACCAATGACTTTGGACTTGTGCTATTAGCATTGCTTCTCCCTCTCGGCGTTGCATCTCGTTGCCGGCTCCTCTCCACACGTGCTGCCTCCAGCCGACATCGACGTCGACGTTAGCAGTCGCCTCCTTCCCCTTCTCTATCTCTACGCGCCGCAGTCATGCTCGTCGGCAACCACTCAGCACCGCAACCACGCTCGTCGAAGCCTCCTTCGGCTCCTCACGCCATCGCTGGCACACAAACCCACATGAGAACGCTGTCACATGTTTTCTCCTCTCTCTCTCTCTCTCGCGACTCAACTGTAGCAGTGGGGGCTCGCCGTCTCCCTCGATGCTCGCCAAACGCTTCACCGTGGCCTTCTCGCATGCGTGCAACCGCTTCTAGTACCGGAGAGACAACCGCTTCTACTACCAGACAGACCTTCAGATGCCAAACGACACCGCCACCTCCCCCCTCTGTGCGCTGGCAATGCACACTCTGATTTCTGAGTTCATTGGTAAGCCGACGGCCTCCCTTCAGCAATTACTGCCTGCTACTCTCGACCGGTTCTAGCGTCAAGGGCATTGTTGTCGCATTCCATAGCCCTCGCGTTCACGCCACATGTTGATAATCCATGTGTCGACGGTCCCTGCGCTGACTCCGTCACTGTTCTAGCTTTGTATCATGGTTGTGGGCTAGCCTATGCGCTGTTGTTATTATCCAGCTCCGTATCGTTATTATTGTTGGTGCGGGAAGCATCCGACGATCGAACATTGATTATGTCAAAGGGTTCAAAGTTAAGGTGTTTTGTTTTCTAACAGTTTGAATGAGCTTGTAGGAAAGTCCTAAGTGCCTAAGTGGTACTTAGGCAAAAGTCCTAGCTGCGGTTAGGCAGGTGGAAAACCCTAGGGGGGGTGATAACCCTAGGTCATAGGGGGTGGTAACCCTATGCGGAAAGTCTTGGCGGGTTGAGAGCTTCAGGCAAAAGTCCTAGGGGGTAACCCTAGGTGGAAAGTCCTGGTGTCGCGAACCAGGTGAAAGACTGGACGGGTCGGGAAGCAGAAGTCCAGCAGAAAGTCCAGAAGCTTCGAACGTTGAGCAAAAGTCCAGTCGATCTGGAGGATCGCACTGGCAACAGGTAAATCTCCTGAGTGGAGTAGGTGAGGACGCGTTCCCCGTAGAGGGAACAGTAGGCATCGAGTCGACCTAGGGTTTCCGGTTAGAAATCCGAAGTCAGACCCGGACAGTCCGATGACTGTTGATATCATTTATCATATTTCTGTGCTAACTTTGTTTTGCAAGGTTTGTGTTTGGGACTAACACATTTTGTAGGAACAAAGGAGCGCATTTGACCTCGGATGAACAGTGTCCGAGGCGCCTCTATGGGGCTTGGAGGCGCCTCGGGTGCAAGCCGAAGCCAGCTGTCCAGATGAGCTGGAGGTGCCTCGAAGGAAGCTGGAGGCGCCTTGGACCAGGTGTAAGAGGCGCCTTGGAGCAGCTTGGAGGCACCTTCAGTGGGATCAGGCGCGACCAGATCAGAGCTGATCCACGTGTGCGACTCAGCGGCCTGGAGGCGCCTCGGACAGGCTTGGAGGCGCCTCCAGCACTGTTTAAAAGAGGGACTCGAGCAGCAGCTTAATATAACACAAGAAAAGCAATCCTTACGCAACCAGCTGCCAGCGAGAAGTTCCGACAAGACTGTAACTTGACGCCAACGACCCAGAGCTTAGAATCTACTATTAATCTTGTCGTTGGTATATTTCTTTATTAATTGTACTTGAAATTTGTAACTATCTTTACGAGATTATAGTTGTTGCCCAACGTAAACGCTCAACGAGCGTGGACTTTGGAATAGGAGTCGACACAGACTCTGAACCAAGTAACTACTTGTGCTTGCGTGTGCTCTTTTTATTTATTTAATTCCGTTGCGTATTTTCGACTCTGTTTTAAATCGAACGAAATAGCCACGAGCGCTATTCACCCCCTCCTCTAGCGCTTTTTGATCCAACAATTGGTATCAGAGCGGGGTTGCTCTGAATTGGTACAACTACTGTTCGAGCATTTTTTCGTCGCTTTCTCGTTCTTACAGGGTAAAAATAAAATCTTACGCCTTTCGTTTTTTCCCTCCAAAATTATTTTCAAAAAATCCATTCTCATCTCTTCACCACTCATTAATATTGATAAAACATTGCATTTAGCAAAATTTGAAATAATATTTTTTTAATAATATTTTATTATTATTTTATTAATTTTTCCAAAATTCGTGAATTCCTATTTTTATCCTTCTCTCGCACTACTAATCCAGGCTTAAGTCCTAGGACAAGTTTTTTTGTTTATTTGTGTGCTAGATCTTAAATGGCATTCTAAGAAGGATTTAGCACCGTCCACCCGCCACTCTTTTCTAGCGAGGACTTTAGATATTAGAAGAACCGGATGGAATACCACCTCAAGACGCAAGTCGAGATGTGGATCATTATCCAGACCGGACTCGAGCTTCCTCGTGACGACACCGGAAAACTTATCTCATGCATCAACTGGGATTCTAGCACAATGAAAAAAGTTGAAGCTGATGCCAAAGCGACTTGCATGCTACAATGCGGCCTAACCAATGAAGAACTGAACCGCATCGACCCCTTCGCAAGTGCAAAAGAGTTGTGGCAAAAACTGATTGAGCTACACGAAGATAACTCCAATGCGAAAGTAAGTAAGCACAATTTAATAGATAAATCATTTGAACAAACTAATACTACTCTGGCCGAGGAAGGTGTTGTGTTAGTTGCAGGTACAATCAAGACTAAGGAAGCTAGAAAGAAGAAGGTGTTGCAGACGACGTGGGATGAGTCCTCCTCCGAAGATTCCGATGAAGAGCTTGAACAAACAAGCTTCCTACCTCTACCGATACAAGCAAATATTGTTGACACCGAGACCGAGTCTGAATCCGAGATCGAGAGTGAATCAGAAACCGAGTCCGAGTGAAGCCACGGATTCGTATCTGTTTCCGAAGGACCGAACCCCACTGTAAGTTCACTACTCGCCGATACTCAATTAGACGACTTAAAGAATATAGTTCCGTATTTGCTAAAGAAGTTGGCTAAATCCAACGTCCGGGTTAAGTCGCTCCAAAAGGAGGTAACAACCCTTAAGGAAGCGACTGACTTGAGTTCCTTAACTGAGTCAGTTCAAATTGGAAGTTCAACTCAAGTTCAATAACTTGAGGAAGAAAATTCCAATTTGAAAACTCAAATTAAAGAACTCAAGGACACGTTGGAACGGTTCACCATAGGTTCCAAGAATCTGGATCTGATTCTTGGAAAACAGCGGGCTATTTACAACAAATCCAGACTTGGATTTAAGACTAAAAGAAAATATAAATCATATCTATCTCTAGTAAATATAAATAATAGAAATATAATTCAAACACGAGTCCCCAAGTCAAACTTAGTTAATCAAGTTGGACTTGGACAATATTGGGTCCCCAAGGATTAGATCCATTACCTTGATAGATCATATCGAGGCTATGATCCAGGGGGAGCCAATAAAAAGACCATCTTTACCAATAGATAGAACTGATTGATGCTTGTTTACTTATTTTTTTAATATGCATGTTTAGATTTAGGATAGTTTAAGGACCTAGATGTAATTTACACTTGTTCAGTTAAACATAGGGGTTTCAAAAATAAAATTAAATATATATTTCTTTTAGCGATTCTGTCTAGGAAGGAGTGGATGATCCCATACCCAAGAAGGCCTAAAACCTCGCTCTGACCTGGGAATCAATCATGGAAAGAAATATTTAATTGACTAATTGGAAAACCTAAGTTTAACTCAAATGTAAATTAATCTTTAGAAATAACCTAAATTAAAGATAATCATCTCACAAAATTACTTAAGATTGCCTGATTGATAATTTAAAATCGGGTAAGATAGATCTAGGCTCAAATTATTCAAAATTTAATCAAATTTAATTAAAATCAACTAAACCCAATTTAAAAAAAAAACATTTTAAAAATCGTTTAAAAATCATTTTAAAAATTGTTTTAAAAAATCTTTTAAAAATCATTTAAAAATTATTTTAAAAATTATTTTAAAAAATCGTTTAAAAATCTTTTTAAAAAAATTCATTTAAAAATTATTTTTAAAAATCCTTTAAAAATTATTTTGAAAATTTATTTTAAAAATCCTTTAAAAATTACTTTGAAAAATCATTTTAAAAATCTTTGAAAAATTATTTAAAAATCATTTTAAAAATCTTTGAAAAATTATTTAAAAATCATTTTAAAAATATTTGAAAACTTAATTTCAAAATCTTTGAAAAATTATTTAAAAATCTTTAAAAACTTAATTTCAAAATCTTTGAAAATCAATTTCAAAATTATTTGAAAAATCTTTTAAAATCATTTAAAAATTTTTAAAACTTAATTTAAAAAATTATTTAAAAAGTCTTTTAAAAATTATTTTAAAAATCTTTTAAAAAATCAATTTCAAAATTATTTTAAAAAATCTTTGAAAACCAATTTCAAAATTATTTTAAAAATCTTTGGAAATTAATTTCAAAATTATTTTAAAAATCTTTGAAAATCAATTTCAAAACTATTTTTAAAAAAATCTTTGAAAATCAATTTCAAAATTATTTTTAAAAATCTTTTAAAATCAATTCCAAAACTATTTTTTAAAAAAAATCTTTGAAAATCAATTTCAAAATTATTTAGAAATATTTTAAAAAGTAATTTCAAAATTATTTTAAAAATCCTTGAAAACTAGTTTCAAAATATTATTCAATTAACTTGAAAATATTAATTAATTTAAAGTGGTTTTAAAATATTTAATTCTCAAATCATATTATCAAATTATGATTTCAAATGTTAACTCCAATTAACTTTATCTCACACTCCCTTATAAGCTGAACATGCCTGAAAACTTAGAATGAGTGATATGAAAATTTAGGAAAAATATAAAAGACCTATTATATTTTGGACTCTAGGACCCTAGGGATTCTTTTTTGCATTAATTAAGGGTGAGTGAGCGGAGTCAAGCTAATTATCAAATAACTTTTGAAAAGCTTTTCAAATTTAGCTAAGTTTTTTTCTCAAACTTAGCTTTTTCAAATTTAATTAAATATCTTTCGAAATTTTTTTCAAATTTAACTTAGTATTATATGGTCTTTCAAAATTATCTCAAATTTGGTTATACTTTTGTTAAAATCATTTTATAATTTAAAAAGTTAACTAAATATTTCTTTGAAGAAGTTTTTTAAAAGTTAACTAAATATTTTTTCGAAAGCTCTTTCAAATTTAATTAAGTATCTTTCGAACAACTTTAACTAAGTTTTCTTCAAAACCATTTCAAATTTGACTAAGTTTTCTTTGAAATATCAAGTCAAAATACTTTTGAAAATATTGTGACTATGTTATCTATCCTTAAATTAAGTATTTTTTTCAAGCTTAATCAAGTTTTCGTTAAACTAAAATTATGTTTTAAACTTAGCTATCTGGCAAAGTGCTTTTTTAACGCAATCATTTTAAAGCTAAAAATATAGCTAAGTTGATTTTTTAAAAAAATGTGTGCTACCTTTTAAGGGGAGTTTAAAATCGAATATTTGTTTTTCTCTTTTCCTAGTATTCTTTTTTATTTATGTCAAAGGGGAAGAGAGAAAAATTAAGTAAATTAAGAGTAAACTTAAACATAATCAAAGGGGAAGCATAATGTTTTTTTGTTATTTATGCTCATGTTTTGTTATTTATGCTTATGTTTAAGTTTTTGTACTTACTGTCATATTTTTCTCTACTTAACTTTGAACCCTTTGACATAATCAAAATATAGGTTCGATCGTCGGATGCTTCCCGCACCAACAATAAGTTTTTTTGTTATTTATGCTCATGTTTTGTTATTTATACTCATGTTTAAGTTTCTGTACTTACTGTCATATTTTTCTCTACTTAACTTTGAACCGTGTTGCCATAATCAAAAAGGGGGAGATTGTTGATGTGGGAAGCATCCGACGATTGAACCTATATTTTGATTATGTCAAAGGGTTCAAAGTTAAGGTGTTTTATTTTCTAATAGTTTGAATGAGCTTGTAGGAAAGTCCTAAGTGGTACTTAGGTAAAAGTCCTAGCTGCGGTTAGGCAGGTGGAAAATCCTAGGAGGTGGTAACCCTATGTCATAGGGGGTGGTAACCCTATGCGGAAAGTCTTAGTGGGTCAAGAGCTTCAGGCAAAAGTCCTAAGGGGGGTAATCCTAGGTGGAAAGTCCTGGTGTCGTGAACCAGGTGGAAGACTGGACGGACCGGGAAGCGGAAGTCCAGCAGAAAGTCCGGAAGCTCTGAACGTTGAGCAAAAGTCTAGTCGATCTGGAGGATCGCACTGACAACAGGTAAATCTCCTGAGTGGAGTAGGTGAGGACGCGTTCCCCGTAGAGGGAACAGTAGGCGTCGGGTCGACCTAGGGTTTCCGGTTGGAAATCCGAAGTCAGACCTGGACATTCCGATGACTGTCGATATCATTTATCATATTTCTATGCTAACTTTGCTTTGCAAGGTTTGTATTTGGGACTAACACATTTTGTAGGAACAAATGAGCACATTTGACCTCGGATGAACAGTGCCCGAGGCGCCTCCATGGGGCTTGGAGGCGCCTCGGGTGCAAGCCGAAGCCAGCTGTCCAGATGAGCTGGAGGCGCCTCGGAGGAAGCTGGAGGCGCCTTGGACCAGGCGTTGGAGGCGCCTTGGAACAGGATGGAGACGCCTTCAGTGGGATAAGGCGCGACCAAATCATAGCTGATCCACGCGTGCGACTCGGCAGCCTGGAGGCGCCTCGGACAGGCTTAGAGGCGCCTCCAGCATTGTTTAAAAGAGGGACTCGAGCAGCAACTTAATATAACACAAGAAAAGCAATCCTTACGCAACTAGCTGCCAGTGAGAAGTTCCGACAAAACTGTAACTTGACGCCAACGACCCCAGAGCTTATAATCTACTATTAATCTTGTCGTTGGTATATTTCTTTATTAATTGTACTTGAAATTTGTAACTATCTTTACGAGATTATAGTTGTTGCCCAACATAAATGCTCAACGAGTGTGGGCCTTGGAGTAGGAGTCGGCACAGGCTCCAAATCAAGTAACTACTTGTGTTTGCATGTTCTCTTTTTCTTTACTTAATTCCGCTGCGTATTTTCGACTCTGTTTTAAATCGAACGAAATAGACATGAGCGCTATTCACCCCCCCCCTCTAGCGCTTCTCGATCCAACAATTATATCCCGACTTGGGTGTCGTTGTCATATCCTAGTCTGCGTGCCAATATCATATCCCCGCCTACGTGTCGATGCACATCCCGACTTACGTGTCGCTGTTAGGTCCCGACCTGCGTGTCGTCTTCCAGCCGAATCCAGGCCATCCTCGACTAGGTGACATCAGATCCAGCTCAAAGTCATTTTCTCTTCCAAGTCTCGACAACTCGAGTAGCGTCCCGACTAGCTCATCGCCACCCAAGGGCGCCCCCTGGGCCATGGTACGTTCTCCATTGATATTCTATACATCTTTCATTATTATATGTCTTAGTCTATTACTTATATACTCGTTGGATCTACCTCGAGCATCAAGGTACTAGAGACTAGGGTGACCCAGTCGTTGGATGTAGGTAGCGTTGACTAGAGGACTTCTGATGACTTGGTCAACATAGAAGTCATCTTAGCATATCCCCCTCCGGGACATCGCGATTTAGTCAACATTCCATTCTCCTCACTCGGCGGTCTGTCTGACTCAGATTTCGGACAGGATCAATTTGACACCGTTTGTGGGAATCTTCTCCACATGTTCTGGAACATGAAGATGGGCGACGTCGAGAGGTTCTCTGCCATTGTTATAGTCCCGAAGGATCCTGACGAACATGTTATCTTCTCCACTCGCTCCACAGGTATTCAGGAGTTGAGGGATTGAGTTAGAGCTTCAGCTGATCGATAGGTTATTTTTTCTATTATATTTTCCCCGACTCATTTTTTCCCCAACTTCACGAGTATTTGGAAGTTAAGAGATAGAGACAGATCCTCAGTTGATTGGCACGGCTCCTCGATCAGGTATGTTACGGGCTCTGCTCCCTTTTTACAATTATTGTATCTGCTATAGCTCCTTGATAAGAGAGTAAAATCCTAGTTCTTTGATCAAAGACTAGGGCATTAGATCTTTGATCGGACACTAGGGGCACAACTCCCCGATCAGACATTAGGGGCACAACTTACCGATCAGACAGACACAACTTCCCGATCAGTGACTCACAGTACATCTTCCCAATCAGGATCTAAGGGCATCACTCTTTGATTAAAGGCTAAGAGTTTTACTCTCCGATCAGGGACTAGGGGCTCAGCTCCCTGATCAGGTGTACTATAAGCTCTGTACCCTCCACACATGGGACTCTGCACCTATTACTACTATATGCTTTGCACTCTCCACCTATGAGATTTTGCATCCTCTGACATCTACAGGCTATGCACCCTCCACCCACGACCCTCTTCTTCCTTTTATTGCTACAGCTCTGCTCCCTTATATTGCCCATCCCTTTGATGGTTAGGACTCGGATTATTATCTTCTCCCCTCACTGCACGGGTATTCGGGAGTCAAGGGATTGACTTAGAGCTTCAGCTAGCTAACAGGTATGATAAAGCCTCTGTCCTCTTATATTGATGCAGGCTCCGCTTCTATGAACTTCACGACTTATCCTCTCCCGTTCAGGGCCGAGCTATCACCACTGGTCTTGGACCAGAGTATTGTCACCAGTCTCAGATCGGAGTATCGCCAAGAACCTCCCGGTCGACTCCCAGATTCTCGCCCAGTGCGAGTTATAAGCGAGCAGGCACTCACTGCTCTCGTATCTCACTCATCACTTTGTCCCGCATTCGATGCCCGATTGATACCCATTTTCCTTTTTCTTGGCATTCGTATAACCGCATGATCGCTTTGCTCTCGTTTGCGCTTGATCCATAGGCTCTGCTCTCGGTCGCTTTTAATCTCTCGGGATCTGTGCCCAACTCAGCTCATAGAGCCTTTGCTCTTATTCATGCTTGATCCATGGGCTCTGCTCCCCTTCTCATTTGGTCTCGTAGGCTCCGTGTCTATCCAGCACACAGGCTTCACGTCCACTCGACATTCTTTTGGTCACCTGGTCGACCTTCTCTTAGTCGACTGATCAGTATCGCCTAGTCGTCCGCTCGACCACTCAGTTGTGTCGCTTGACATTCTTACAGCTACCCACTCAGCATTCCCCCAATTGCTCTGCCAGCATTTTCATGGTCACGCGCTCAGATCCTCCCACCTGATCAACATTGTCTCTATTACCGAGTCGACACTCTTTCGGTCGCTCGCTCGACATTCGCCCTATCACCAGCTTGGCATTCACTCAATCGCCAGCTTGACATCTGCTCGGCATTGTTGTTCATCACTCAGTCAGCATTTGTCCTACTTGTCGCTCGACTCACTGGTTTCACGCCCACTCGGCTCATGACTTTCTATCCCGTGCGCCTTTGATTTCACAAGCTACGCTCCTGCTCAGTTTTCGGGTTCCATTCACGCTCGGCTCATGGGTTACATTTGCTCCTGTTTATTTTTTATTTCATGAACTATGCTCTCGCTCAGTTTTCGGGTTCTACGCCTGCTCGATATCGTGCGACATTCTCTTGATTGCCAAGTCTACATCAGGTTAGTCATTTGCTCTGCATCTTGTTTGGATTCGCTTGGTTGCTCGCTAGCCACTCGCTCAACATTTTCTCTATTACCCTGTCAACACTTTTCAGTCTCCTGGTTGCATTTTACGATCACTCAGTTGACACTTTTCGGTCGACAAATCGCGGTTTACTATCACTCGGTTGTGCGCTCGACACTGCTCTCTCAGCATCTCTCTACCTGATCAGTGTTCTCTTGATTTTTTGGTTGACATTTTCTCGGTCACGTGCTAGGCTTCATTCGCCCATCCTTATTCCACTTGATCGGCATTGTCTCTGTTACCTGGTCGGTATTTTCTCAATCGTGCGCTCGTCTTCTCTCACCCGTCCTTTTTTCACTTGATCAATATATATCTCTATTGCCTTGTCGGCACTCCTTTGGTCGCTCGCTCGATATCTTTGTAGCCACTCGATCAATATCTCCCTGACATTCACTTTGTTCCATTCGTCCTATCGCTCAACGTTTTTCTCAGTTGCTCGCCTAGCTTTCGCTCAACAACACTTGGTCATTCATTTTGTCCCATTTGGTAGCCCGCCCGACATCGATCCAATTTTTGGCTCAATGTCACTCGACTGTTTGCTCAGTATCGACCGATTGTCTGCTCGCTATTATCTTTTGTCACTCACTCAGTATTATTTTTGTCACTTGTTTGGCATCGACACAACTATTCGTTTGACGTTATACGATCGACCTAGCGATCTGACTCCGCATTCAAGGGTGATTTTACTTTATGTTAGGCTTGGTCTAGTCAGTCGGACTTGCGCCTTCTTCGACTAAACTTAAAGAAAAGACTTATGATACGGATATATCTTGAGGAACCTAGTGGAATTAAGGAGAAAGGGGAAGACATTCTGTTAAAAGCACTGTTTAGGGCTTTTTAAAAGAGAGGGCACTGTTCACAGCAAAGGGGAGGTGGCGCTTTAGTCCACCACCACTAAGGAGAGGAGGTCACCTTCACTGTGACGCCGACCACCTCCAAGGTCGGCTATTTCCGACGTTGGCGCTCGACTGCTTCCTTCTCGACACCAATGACTTAGGATTCGCGCTGTCAGCGTCGCTTCTCCCTCTCAGCGTTGCACCTCACTACCGCCTCCTCTCCACACGTGCTGCCTCCAGCCGCTGTCGACGTTAGCAGCCGCCTCCTTCCCCTTCTCCCTCTCTACGCACCACAGTCTTGCTCGCTAACAACCACCCGGCATAGCAGCCATGCCCGCAAATGCCTCATTTGGCTCCTCACGCCACCGTTGCCGTACAAACCCACACGAGAACGTCGCCACATGTTTTCTCCTCTCTCTCTCCTGCGACTCAGCTGCAGCTAGTGGGGGCTCGCCGTCTCCCTCAATGCACACCAAACGCTTTGTCGTGGCCTTCCCACACGCGTGCAACCTCTTCTTCTATCGGACAGGCTACCACTTCTACTACTAGACAGACCTTCGGATGTCGAATGACGTTGCTGCCTCCCCCCTCTATGCGTTGGTAATGCACACTCCGATTTCTTAGTTCATTCGCAAGCTGATAATCGCTCTTCAGCGGGTACCGCCTACTACTCTCGACCTATTCTAGCGTCAAGGGCATTGCTATCGCATTCCACAGCCCTCACCTTCACGCCACATGCCAATACTCCATGTGTTGGCGTTCCTCACGCCGACTCCGTCCCTATTCTAGCTTTATATTGTGGTTGTGGGCTAGCCTGCGCGCTGTTGTTACTATCCAGCTCTGTATCGTTATTATATCCTGACCTACATACCGTTGTCATATCTTGACCTATGTGTTGATATCATATCTCGGCTTGCGTGCCGATGTCACATCCCGACTTACGTGTCGCTGTTAGGTCCCGGCCTGCATGTCATCTTCCAGCCAAATCTAAGTCGTGCTTGACTAGGCACCGTCAGATCTAGCTCTTCATCCTGCTAGGAGTCATCTGCTCTTCTGTGTCACGACAACTCGAGCAACGTCCCGACTAACTCACCGATCCACCCGAGGGTGCCCCCTTGAGCCAGGGTACATTCTCCATTCATATTCTATACACATTTCATTACTATACATCTTAGTCTGTTACTTATATACTCGTTGGATCTGCCTCAAGCTTCAAGGTACCAGAGTCTGGGGCAACCCGGTCGCTGGCTGCATGTAGCGTTGACCAGAGGACTTCTAACGACTTGGTCAACATAGAAATCATCTCAGCATACCCCCCTCCGGAACATTACAATTTGGTTAACATTCCATCCACTCATCCGGTGGTCCGTCTGACTCAAATTCCGGACAGGATCAATATACTTATGATTATGGTCAACTCAATTGAATAATTATTCTACAAGATCTATTTTCTCTATCAATCTCTTCAAACATCCTCTAAGCATTGCATTATAAAACATGAAAAATAAAAACGAAATCTATAAATCATAAATACTTATAGTGAGTTCGTTGAACTGATTCTTTATATTAAATTTTGTTGATATGTTACTTGTCATTGGAAAGATGATTATAAATTGAAAGATTTTTTATTATTCCATGAACTAAATCCTTCTCATGCTTTGGATGTTTTTCTTCTCCACAAGACACAATCTTGACAGAATTTCAACAACACTTTCACTTAGTCTCTCTGATCTCCTCGTACATAATGCAACCTCCCCTCTTTCTAGCAACCCTTTCTCACTTGGACGCACACGCTTATATAGGCGCTCGTGTAGTTGCGAAAACTTCTACACAAAGTGCAGAAGCGCGAGGTAACCACAATCACATCTACACAATGTATAGATGTGGGTGATATTGGTAATATCTCCCATTCATCTAAGTGATGTTATAAAGAAAAAAATAGCCATAAAGACCAGATAGTCACACATACTAATAGAACATACAATTTATAATTAGGAAAAATGATTTGTTCGACAGTAAACATACTGAGTTATCAATGCTAAGAAAATTGTTGCACTTTATATAACTACTCTCTGAGCAATTAATGCTAAGAAAGTTATTATATTTTACTTAATTGCTCTCCTAGTGGCACACAACCGCTCTCCAAAAGCCATCAGTGTCTTGTTATTTATCCAAATTAAATTATTTATATGAATATGGACATCTCTAATCTCTCATAATGACTATTACGTCAAGAGCATGTTTCATGTCTCCAATTAATACAATTATTCATAATCATATTTTAAGTACTTAACAAAAAATGTAATTAGTCGACTAGTGAATAAATGTCAAAGATGTAAATATATTTTAATCTACCTTTTTAGCTAGAATCTATTTATTCTAATCGATTATTTTTCTAATTATGCCTTATAGACCAAATCATCCATAGCCAATAGAATACATATTAAAGTAGCAATCACTGATTAGAACTTCAAGTAGACAACTAAATAGTTACTCAAGGCGAATATTGAGATTAACTTATAATATCAAGGGCTTACATAGTAAAGAAGTAAAGATTCATTCTTCTACTACTCTTATTGTCACAATAGCACATGCGGTATGAATCAGATGCTACGATGTTACTCTTTTTACTAAAAAGAATACGTGTTTTTCTCAAATTAACATCATACAGATTTTAATCTAGATATTCTCAATGTCTAATTCTGAATTCAACTCATAAATTCAAATTAGGTCTCTTACAGGTTCAGTAAATGGTGGATGCATTAATTCCACTCATTATCAATTAACAAATAATCTCATCTTGATATAATAATCAAGGTGACCCCAACTTATAGGTATGTCTTTATTCACAGCTATATAAGTTGTTTCATAAGTAATGATCTTATCTCTATTTATACTTAACAAATAAATATTATTATTCATATGAGTGAATCAATCTCAATCTGCCAACGTACTCACCGAGTCTTTATCCAAAATGTAACAACAACATATATACTAAATAGAAGATGACATTTCATAGCTCTAATTGTCTTTATAATGTGTTACATTTTACGAAGTCATAAAGACTTCACATATCCTTGAAATGATTTTTTAGTCAATGGCTTAGTAAAAGGATTTGCAAGCATATCACGTCTTGGGATATACTAAAAAATTATCTTTTTCTTATCAACAATATCTCTTTCAAAATTGTATTTAATTTCTATATTATTGTCTTTGTTGTAATATTTAGGATCCTTAGAAAAAGTTATAGCAACTTAATTTTTATAATATGTTGTAACATGACTCCCATTGTCTTCAGTAATCTTCAAATGCTTCAGGAACATTCTTAATCAGACAGTCTCTTGCATAGTCATTGCATGGGCTATATACTTAACTTTCATTATCGACAGTGCTACACAAGCATGTTTGTTGTGGTCCATGAAATGACGCTACCAATTTAGTAAGAAGGTATAGTCATATGTAGATTTTCGATCATCAAGATCTTCGCCCAATTTACATATATATGTCCCTTTGGGCTCATATTTGATCCTTATAAATATAGACAATAATTTGTTATCCCTTTGAGATATATTAATATCTCTTTACCATTTTTTAGTATCTTGATCCTGTGTTTGACTGAAAATGACTAACTAAATCAACAACATAGCTAATATTAGGATGAGTACATAATATAGTGTACATCAAACTACCAAGGGCATTAACATATGATTTTTTCTTCATTTTTACTATTTCTTCAGGAGTTTTGAGATACATACTTTTGTTCAAAATAGTATATCTTTCTATATGTGTTTTATTTAATATTTCAATCTGACATATTGAAGTGTTATAATATCTTAGTGATATAAGCCTCTTGAGACAAACCAAATGTCTTTTGATCGATCTCTAATAATCTTTACTCGTAAGATATGCTCAACTTCTCTCGTATCTATTATGTCAAATTGTGATGAAAGCCATGATTTAACTTCTATCACAAACTTAATGTCATTTCCAACCATTAGTATATCATCAACATATAATGATAAGATGACAAACTTTTCTTTCTCCTTTATTAGGTAAACACAATGATTCTCAATATTATTTTAAAATCATAAGATAGAATGACTTCATTAAATTTTATGTTTCATTGTCTTGATGTTTGCTTTAATTCACATATAAATTTTTTAAGTCTATATACTTTCTTCTCTTAGATTTTAGTAATGTAACCTTCTAACTGTGTCATATAGATTCTCTCGTTAATATTACCAATAAGGAAAGTCGTTTTTACATCCATCCGATTTAATTCCATGGCAAAATGTGTTATTGTAGCTAGGATGACATGTATTGACACAACTCTATAACAAGAAAAAATGTCTCTTCAAAATCAATACTTAACATTTAGGTATATTCTTTTTCAACTATATGAGCTTTATATCAATTAATCGACCATCTACTTTCCTCTTAATTTTGAGAATCCAATTATTTTCAATAGCTCTTTGGACTGGAGGAAGATTGACTAAATTTCAAACTTGATTCTTTCTCATAGACTTCATTTTCTCATCTATTGCAACTTTTTATTTCTCTTGAACTAAGCATTTCAATGCTTCCTCAATCATTTAAGGTTCTTTATCGTCAACTGAGAAAAGCATTAATGTCTCATTCTCAATATCACACCTTCTCCGAAGAATTATCTTATGACTACTTCTTCATAGGTCAAACTATTGAGAAATCATCTTATTAATTGATAAATCACTCCCACTAGGTTGACTAAATTCATACATCTCTCATGATATTTCTTCCATTGATAAAGAAACATTATCCTTCTCCTTTATTGTAAATAGAGAAATTATCATATCAACTTCACTTCTTGTTGGGAACTCAGTTTCGAGAAAAGTAGTATCTCTCGACTCTATTTTGGAGATAGTTCTATCTTTTTACTGTTATGTTTCTGTAAGTGCACAGATATATCGTTAGTAATAAAAGATATCGAACCACAGGGACTGGTTATTAGCACTAGCGTTCGTTCATGTAGAATTAGCTAAACTATCGATTGTCAAAAATTTACCATCTAGAAAGAAAGAAGAAACTTAGAAGAAGGAAAAGAGAACTAGAGTAATTTTGAATATATTGGTTTGAGGAATATTCTAAGAGTTCGGTTTCATTATGGTGTTTACTAATGTATCATATTCTATCAATTTCCTACCTTCAATTAACATGCACTTGTAAGAAGTTAGATTTATTATTCTTAAGTATTTAATAGAGATGATTCATATGAAATCCGGAAATGGTTAACCCCTATCACTAGGGCACCTCGGTCATAGATCATAGGAATATATGTCTAGTAAATAACAGTAAAGATAAAGAATTAGGTGTGGTTTCCTATTTTCTTATTGAGAAATTGCTTCTCCTTTCAAGTAAATGTCGTAAAGGTCCGTAAACGGGTTACCCCTGTCACTAGGGCCTCTCAGACATACGATCTAAGACACTTCTTTTATAAGATCAGTAATTTCTACACAAACATTCAATCTAACATAGCAAAATATCTCATTCACATTAGAACGAATAGATACAAAGCAAGTTAGTATCATGCAGATAGATAAAAGGCGTAACCATGAGGTTTTACATCATAACACAACCACAACTACTTCCTTGTCCTAGAACAATGAATCTACTCTATGGAGGAAAGAAAAGAATCTAAAGACATCGAGAAATAAAGCGATCAAAATCCAACGAAGAGAAAGAGGGAGAAGAAGGCTTATCCAATGACGTCGAGTAATCCTTGGGTCCAATACTTCACTTCCGGAGTTGATGGAATGATGGAATTTGTCTCGTATCGTCGAACAACAGTCGAGGACGACGTGGAATGGTACCAGGATCATTCTCTGAAGGCCGGCGACTTCCTCCCTTCCAAAAAAGGTTTAAAGCCCTTTTATAGGCTAGGGAATAGGCTTGGCAGGGCTCGTGCCATGGTCGTATGAGATTCACATGGGCAGCATTGCCTTGGCTTTGAGTCAAGTGACACGGTCGTGTGAGATCCATAAGACCATGTTCTTCTTCGGCTTTGGATGTATTGCATGGTCGCGTGTTGCTCCTCCTCTGGATTGGCCACACAGCCATGTAGGATCACACGGTCGGTGCCAATATCTTTTGCTTGCTCTCCGATTTATCGACGATCACCTTTTTTTCCTCCAAAAGTGATTCTTGTCAACATAAATACACACAAAGAGCAGATCTCTGATATAGAAGAATAATTATACTATAATTATGATAAGAAGTGCAAGATGCATAAATCAACCAAGAATAAAGTGTTGGGTTTTTCGGGCCGCGAAAACCGCGTTTTCGCGTCGTGGAAACCCCGAAAGCCTCAGCCACCGGATCCATGCAAAGGAAAAATAAAATAAAATACGAGTAGGAGTTTACAAACTCTAGATCTACACTAGATAAGAGTATTACCCTCGATGCGATGCCCTTCGCTATCCCGCTAGTCCAACGGCTTGCCGGATCTCAAGATTGTCAACGTAGACAATCCTCTACACGTATCCACACGAACACACTAGATGGAGAAGGACCAAACAAAGGTGTGCTATCACCTAGGGTGTTCGGCCAAGATAGGAGAGGGAGAGCAAGAAGAGAGAGCTCAAGGAGGAAGAAGAAGTGAATGACCCCTTGAATGAGAAAAATGAATTCCATTCATTTTTTGTGTGTGGTCGGCCACAATTGTAACTCCATTACAATTAATGTGGCCGACCACATTAAATGGAATGGAGGTTTGTAACCTCCATGATGTGGCACACACTTAAGTAACCATGATGATGTGGAACATTATCATTGGTCCACATCTTGCCAACTCACTAATGATGTGGCATATAGTCAAGTCAAACTTGACTCTTCCTCTTCCTCTCAAGTCAAGTCAAACTTGACTTAATCTCTCTCATGGTTGATCTAATCCAACCATTTAATTCAAGCCAATTTAATATAATAAATCTAATTCATTTAATTAAATTGATTCAATGAGTCATAATCTAAATTAGACTCATTGAACACATGAATCAACTTGAGTCCAACTCAATTAGCCCAATTAGGATTACTCTTAATCCAATTTGATTCATCAAATAAATCTAATCCTCTTGGTTCATCATATGAACCTAATCTCCATTTAATTATCCTTAGTGTGTGATCCTATAGGTTCTTGTAATGTTGGCAATGCCCCTAAACCCATTTAGGAGCATAAGTAATGAGTGATATCTAGCAACACATCATTACTACCCAAGTTACAAGAATGTTGAGATCCAACATCACCTTGTAACTACTAATTGTGACTCCTCACAATATATGACAAGTGTCCTTCTATCCTAGACATCTAGATTGATCAATGTGAGGCATAGACCGTGTCATCCTCTAATCAATCTAAATCTTGAACTCCAAGTAGACTCACTCGATCAAATGAGCTCAATATCTCATATTGACTCATTTGGGCATGGTCATGCACTTCGTGGTCTCACTCTATCAAGAATATCAATGTCGCTCCCGTCATATAGGAGGGATAGATCCCATCTACATCACTCACATCCCTCTGCATAGTTCGTTACATACCCAGTAATCGCCTTTATAGTCCACCCAGTTACAGGTGACGTTTGACGAAACCAAAGTACATAACTCCTTATGTAGGGATCCATGGTGACTTCAGGTCCAAGGACTAGTAGTCATACTAATAGCCACATGAGAAAGTATATGACACTCATATAACAATCCATGATACTTTCTCATGGCGGGTCATTCAGTATACATTCTCTAATGCATACCCATGTGTCAACTTGATATCTCTATATCCATGACTTGTGAGATCAAGTCATCGAGTTGACCTACATGCTAGTCTTATTGCATTAACATTGTCCCTGAATGTTAATACTCAACTAGGAATGATTAAGAGTAGTGTTTCCTATATCATCTCACTATCGGTTCAACTAACCGATTGATATAGGTGAGAACCTTTTACTCAAGGACGCTATTATACTTAGTTTATTGGGCACCAATACAAGTAAGTATAATAACCAAAACAAAATGCCTTTATTTATATAAGAATATGATACAACAAGTCCATAATACAATCATCAAATGATTGATTCTAGGGCTCTAACTAACATAAAGTACGTGATTGTGTGTCAAAACATGCATAAAAGAGTATACGATTGACGCACATATGTTACTCACTAATGAAAATATAACCCTTATAAGTATCAGAATACCTTATAAAGAGATACTTCTTGTCCATTGGTCCTAATTTTTTATATGTGTGTCTTATCATGAACATAAGTAACTGACTTCCAAGGTCTCAGATTACTCAAATCTAATTTACTATCTATTTAGCATTCATATGAAGTAAAACGAACATATTTAGAAGGCACTCAGTTAAGTATATAAGTTGCTTTTAATAATTTATCTCCCCAATAGGAAATTGACAAATTAGCTTGAGCCATCATAGACCTAACCATATCTAGAAGAGTTTAATTTCTTCTTTCAGCAACCTCATTTTACTGTGGGATTCCAGGAATAGTTAGTTATTTAATAATCCTTTTCTCATTACATATTATCTTGAACTGATCAAACAAATATTCAGTTCAACGGTCATTACGTAAGGTTTTAACCTTACATTCCAATTGATTCTCAACTTTGTTCAAATAATGATTGAAGTAATCTAATATTTCAGATTTATGAGAAATCAAATATATATGACCAAAATATGTGAAGTCATCAATAAATGTAATAAAAGAGGAATATTCACGTCTAGCCTTCACATTTATTGGACTACAAATATTCAAATAAATTAATTACAATTAGAGTCGTCAATTTGGGTTGGGCCCGTCAGATTGGCTCATCCCGCCAAATAATTTAAATGGGTTGGATTGAAATTTTATCAACCCAAACCCGCGACTGACCGACCTGCCTAGGCCTGCGACCCGCGCGGGTCGGCCCACAATGGGCTTGGGTTGGCCTGTAGGTTGAGAAACACATGTAAGTGAAGTTTTATGCTAATTTATTATCTTTCTTTGTTATAATTTTGAAATAAAAATAGTATTTTTCATCCAACAAAATTACTCATTTATGCCCATTTATATTTAAAATACATGTTTATGGATACATATGATTGATGAAACCTTTCTGAAGTAAAACTTTGACGATATGAAATATTTTTTTTAATTTTTTAAAAAATGTTGATGGGCCTGCGGGTTGGTCCGCTAAACTCGCAACTCGCCTTGGATTGGGGTTGGGTTGAAAATTTCCCAACCCGCCAAGTTGACGGATTGCCCCGCCCTGCCCCGCTAAATGATTGACCCGCCACGGGCCGACCCGCCCCGATACGGGTTAACCCGTCTGACAGCTCTATTACAATGGCGATTCAACTCTAATAACCTTACCAAATTGTCTCCTAGTTATTTTTTAGTAAGACAATGATCACATATAGACAAGTTATCTTAGCATAAGTATCTACTAGGCCTTTTTAGCTAATCTATTCATTCATTCTTATCCAATATGTAATAGTCTAGCATGTCAAACTTCATCATTAATATCAACATTATTAGTAAGAGCAATGTTTGAAAAATAACCATTAATTTCATAATTAATATTTGATTTTACATTAAGAAACATGAAATCATTCTTTACATAACCACACCTAATTGACACAAAGTTAATTCAAAGTTTCATACATTGACTGAAGAAGTTTATACAATAACCCAAATCAAGAAAACTAGTAATAGAAACCAGATTCCATTGAATCTCAGGAACATAAAAGACATCATGTAGAAATAAAATACATCCACCACGTAGGTTAAGTTTGCAAGTGTTAACTTCTTTGACTTCAACATGAATCCACCTTTTTGGTTTAGTATATTCCCGAATAAAATGACCCTTCTTGTCATAGTTAAAGCAAGTCAGCTTACTTTTAGGTTTCTTTCTATTCTTCTTCCCCATGTACTTTTTTGTATTTGGGCGCAATCTAGCAACATCAACACTAGCTTCTTTTCCTTTTCCATTTCCTTTTTTGAACAATCTTTCTTATTCTTAGATCCAAAAACTCTAACAGAACTTTCAGCTACAAAATCTTATCCAAAAATCCTTGCAGATTCTTGAGAAGGGAACAGATTACGTAAGACATTAGCAAAATTCTTAATACTTTGACTATGTATAAGATTTTGTTTCATCATTTCTCAAAAATCAGGAAGTGAACAGATTACTACTTGAGCCTGTTGTTCATTAGTCAACTCATAACCAGTAGTCTTTAACTCTTGAATTATATTTATCATTTTCCTCAAACGTTGGGTTATGAATACATTCAGATGTCTTTTACAACTATCAAACTTAATCGTCAACTGACAAAACTTGTTCGAACTAACTTGTAGTATCCGAACATTCAATGGTTTAATTAAAGGGGTTCACTTAATTTAATTAAGAATTTATTTAATTAAGTTAGCCTATGATTAGAGAATTTAGATTATTCAAATAATAAGATATAAATATATGAAATTTTTATATAGATTATTGATCCGGTGGTAAGACCGGGGGGCCCTCATAAGGGAAAGTCCAACGACATGTGGAAGTCGTCAGTCAAAGGGGAGTTAACCCCATGGATTCGAAGAGCGGGCGGAACATGCCGATCACCAGGCCATGACCCCCACTCGAAGGGACGACCATCTGATTGGTAGTCCATACTTCCAAGAAGATCATATGGCCGAGCGGATAACCCGCTTGGCCGCGGTACAACGCAAGGGTGAAGGCCGAGCCGTGTGCCCGATCGGCCCATGTCTCAGGCGATGAGAGCCGAGCGGACGGACAACCCTGAACCTTCCCGGACGGACGACCACCTATGCCAGACCAAAGACGAATGTTCTGGCCGAGCGGCTTGATGGTCGATCCGGGAAAAGGAAGTCAAAGAGTAGAGAACAGTGTGGACGTAATCTCAGTAAACCCTGTTGCTGACAACAGGCATGTTCGAAGATCAGACCATACTCAGTATGGTGCGATAGAAGGTTCCGCTGTCCCATCAAGGAGACGCTCAGACTGTAGCGGCATGGAGCCGGACATGCTCTTCTGACAAGCCCATGCTGCGGTATGGGGTATGACACGTGTGCACCTCGGGTTGTGTGCACCAAGCTCCCATGACTCTATATAAAATCCATTAGACTTCACCGGAGGTATGTAATGAAGGATCCCTGGAGCCACTTTCTTATTGTTCGTTTTTCTGACTTGAGCGTCGGAGGGTCGTTGCCGGGAACCCCTTCCCGGCTCGACTTCTTTGTAGGTTCGCCGAAAGTTTGCACAAGCGGTCGAAGATCTACGTCAGCAACCGGAGAGCGCCACGTGCCCAGCGTCCATTGATTCAGCTTTCGGACAGGATCAATTTGGCGTCGTCTGTGGGAACGCTCCTGTATCCGAGCGGAAGCAAAGCTGGACGACAACATTCGGTGATGCTCTCCACAGAGGAGCTCGACGCTCTGATCGAGATAAGAGCTGCTAAGCTTGTGGAACAACAAAAACAAAAGTCGCAAGATGAGCGGATGGAGCAGCAAGCTACATCAGCATCAGGTGGCCGAGCGGAAGCGCCACAGGCCACGGTTCCATTCCATCGAGCCCTCTTCCTCACTCCTCCTGAAGCCGCAGCGGCTAATCGTAATAGAGGCTCTTCTTCAGATGAAGTACCAATGTGAGATAACAGAAAAGGCAAAGCCCCCCGAACAGACTCCTCGCCCGAGCGGGTCAATCGTCAATTCTCAGAGGCCATCTTGAGGGACCCTCTGCTAAAGCACTATGTGCCCCCGGCGATCGGCGAATACAATGGAACCACCGACCCGGACGATCATTTGGGTAAGTTTGACAACACGGCTACCCTTCATCAATACACAGATGGGGTGAAGTGTCGGGTTTTTCTTACCACCCTCTCTGGATCGGCTCAACGGTGGTTTCGGAGGTTGCCGGACGGATCCATCACAAGCTTCAAAGACTTCCATACGACCTTCCTCCACCACTTTGCCAGTAGTCGACGCTACCAGAAGACGAGTGTCAGCCTGTTCGCCATCAAACAAGAGCCCAGGGAGCCGCTCAGAGCTTATATCCAACGCTTCAACCAGGTGGCCATGGACATTCCAACAGCCACCTCAGAGACAATGATGAACGCATTTACACAGGGCCTCGTGGACGGGGATTTCTTCCGCTCACTCATCCGGAAGCCGCCCCGAGACTACGATCATATGCTGCACCGGGCCAATGAATACATCAATGTGGAGGAAGCCCAGGCGGCTCGGAGGAAAGAAACGCCAATTGAACGGCCGAATATTGCCGAGCGGAAGCCTATAGCTCGCCACGAGCCGCCCAGAGGACCGCGGGCCGAAGCAATTCGTTCTCATCATCCAAGGTCTCATGTCCAAGAGGTAGCAGCCGAGCGGCCCAAGCTAAAGAAGAAATGGACCCCCATGTTATGCTCATTCCACCGGATGGACACGCACAACACAAGAGATTGCCGGAGTCTTCCCTTGATCGCTCATCCTGTTCCTCGGAGTGGCGGCCGTCGATCACCATCATCCGACAGGAGACAGAGACCTCGGGAAGCTGATCGGACGATACCCGACAGGCGGAAGAGACAGACTCCTGAGTGGCACCACACTCCGAGGCGTGAAGACAATACCCGGATGTCTAGAGAGCAGCCCAGACCGTCCGCTCGGGAAGAAGAGAATAGAAATAACACTTCTCGAGGTGAAATCAACATCATAGCTGGGGGGCCGATCGGAGGAGACTCCAACCGAGCAAGGAAGTCGAGCGTCCGACAGCTCCAGATCCATGCAGTCGGCTGCAGCCAGGAGAGGGCGAGCGGACCCGAGATCAGCTTCGGGCCCAGGGACTTAGAAGGAGTCGAAGTGCCACATGACGACGCTCTCCTCATCAAAGCGGTAATAGCCAATTATACTATTCACCGCATTTTTATTGACACAGGAAGCTTGGTCAATATCATATTCAAAAAGGCCTTCGACCAACTACAAATCGATCGGGCCGAGTTGCTGCCCATGACGACCCCCCTCTACGGGTTTACGGGCAACGAAGTTCTGCCGGTCGGACAAATCCGACTGGCTATCTCGCTGGGAGAGGAGCCGCTCAGAAGGACGCGGACTGCAAACTTCGTCGTAGTGGACTCGCTGTCACCATACAACGTCATATTGGGACGACCTGCCCTGAGCGAATTCCGAGCGGCCGTCTCCACCTTCCACCAGAAAATCAAGTTCCCCGTCTAGGACAAGGTGGGAGAAGTATGAGGAGACCAATTAGCAGCTCGGCGGTGCTACATCGAGATGGTCCGAGCAGAAGCCAATTCCGCTCGAAAGATACCACGGATCGAAGTGAACGCTATAACTGAAAAACCTCCCTCTGTGGTTTATGAAGAAAAAGAGGAACTGCAGATTCATCCGATCCGATCAGAGGCCACGACATTCATTGCGTCCGATCTGGAGGCGAGCCAGAAAGAGGAAGTGATCCAATGCCTCCAGAGAAACTGTGATATCTTCGTCTGGTCAACCCATGAGCTGCCCAGAATTTCGCCGAGTATAGCACAGCACGAGCTTCATGTCCGACCGGACGCTCGGCCAGTAAAGCAGAGAAAGAGGGATTTCAGCGCCGAACAGAATGCTATCATCCGAGCGGAGGTGGAGAAACTCCTGGAGGTCGGCCATATACGCAAGGTCCAGTTCCCGAGCTGGTTGGCAAACGTGGTATTAGTCTCCAAGCCGGGCAACAAGTGGAGAGTTTGTATCGATTTCCAGGATCTCAACAAGGCGTGCCCAAAAGATTTTTATCCTTTGCCCCGGATCGATCAGCTGGTGGACTCCACTACCGGTTGTGAGTTAATCTGCATGCTCGATGCTTATCAGGGCTATCATCAAGTGCCGCTTGCACGAGAAGATCAAGAAAAGGTCAGCTTCGTTACGGCCGATGGCACCTACTGCTATAATGCGGGAGCCACTTATCAGCGCTTGATGAACAAAGTATTCAAGGAGCAGATCGGGCGAAATCTAGAAGTGTATGTGGACGACATTCTTATCAAGTCCGTCCGAGCAGCCGACCTCTTCAAAGATATGGAGGAGACTTTCCGAACGCTGAGGAAGTATGGGGTTAAGCTAAACCCTCAGAAGTGTCTGTTCGGAGCAAAAGGCGGGTGTTTCTTGGGATATATAGTAACCGAGAGGGGCATCGAGGCGAATCCCATCAAAGTGAAAGCATTACAAGATATGCCGCCCCCAAGAAATCTTAGGGAGGTGCATCGCTTGACCGGTCGGATAACTGCTCTGTCCAGATTCATCTCCAAGACCGCCGACCGGAGCCTACCATTTTTCAAAATCTTGCGCAAAGCCACTAAGTTTCACTGGGACGAAGAATGCGATCGGGCGTTCGAAGATATGAAGACTTATTTGAACTCTCTGCCTGTGCTCGCCAAGCCAGCTGTGGGTGAACCACTTTGTATCTATTTATCTTCACATGAGCAAGCAGTTGGCTCGACACTAGTGAGGGTGAGCGGAGAAGAACCTGTATATTTTCTGAGCCATATTTTAAAAGATGCTGAATCTCGCTACACCGGGCTCGAGAAACTGGCTTTCGCTTTGGTCCTCGCCGCTCGGCGCCTCCGTCCCTATTTCTTGGCTCATACTATCATTGTCCGGACGAACAACCCACTGGGAAGAGTGCTGTTGAACCCAGAAGCATTCGGGCGGCTCATCAAATGGACGACGGAGTTGAGTGAATTTGACATTCAGTACCAACCCCGTTCGGCGATAAAAGCTCAGTCCTTGGCAGATTTTATCACCGAAGTACAAAAGCCTGAGCCCGAAGCTATGTGGAAGATATTTGTAGACGGATCGTCTACTCGACTCGGAAGCGGGGTTGGAATACTGCTGCTCTCCCCCCAAGGAGAAAGGGTGCACTTATCCGTCCGGCTGAATTACAGAGCTACAAATAATGAGGCAGAATATGAGGCCCTTATAGCCGGTTTACAGGCAGCTCGGCATGTGGGAGCCGGACGGGTGACGGTGCATTCAGATTCTCAGTTGGCCGCTCAGCAGCTCTCTGGTACTTTTGAGATTAACAACGCTCGGCTCAAACTCTACGCTGAAGCCTTTGAAAAGCTCAAGGCCAATTTCAGAGAAGTCATTATCCAGAAGATACCTCGAACGGACAACCAGGCAGCAGACGAGTTAGCCAAACTTGGAAGTTCAATAGCGCCGGTCGTCATCCAACAGCCAATTGAACAAGTATCTTTGGTGGCGTATGTCGACAAGGATGGAGGGCCTCACATTTCCAAGTGATTGGAGGACACCCATCATGAAGTTTCTCCGCTCAGGAGCTACATCGTCTAGTCACGACGAAGCCCAACTTCTCAGGAGGAGAGCCGGTTGGTTCACGCTTATTGGAGATCAACTCTACAAGAAGGCTTTCTCCCGCCCGCTGTTAAAATGTGTAAGCTCGGAAGGCGCGGCGTACATCCTCCAAGAAGTGCATTAAGGATCATGCGGTGGGCATCCGGGCGGACGATCGCTAGCTAAGAAGATCCTGCTGGCCGGATACTTCTGGCCAACCCTACAAGCAGACGTCGCTCGGACCGTCGCGACGTGCCTTTCCTGCCAAAAGTATCATAACTTCTCTCACCGACCGGCAGAGGAAATGAAAGCAGCTACTGTGTCCTGTCCGTTCGACCAATGGGGGATGGATATAGTGGGTACATTTCCTATGGCTACCGGGCAGCGGAAATTTCTACTAGTGGCGGTCGATTATTTTTCCAAATGGGTGGAAGCCGAGCCGCTAGCCAAGATCACCGAGCAGATGGTCAAGAAGTTTATCTGGCAGCATATCATCTGCCGGTTCGGCATCCCCCGCCGACTTGTTTCAGACAACGGGCGGCAATTCGCAGGAAAGTTGCTCGAAGATTGGTGCAAAAGCTATGGCATCGAGCAACACTTCTTGTCCGTGGCGTATCCCCAAAGCAATGGTCAAGCCGAAGTAGCCAACCAGGAAATTCTTCGCATTTTGCGTGCTCGGCTCGACCATGTGGGAGGAAGCTGGGTGGATGAAGTGTCGGGCGTCCTATGGGCCATCCGAACGACCCCGAAGGAAGGAACTGGCGTCACGCCCTTCCATCTGGTGTATGGCGGCGAAGCAGTCATTCCTGTTGAAGTCAGCGTTGAGTCCGCTCGGATCCATAATTATGATGATGATAACGCCGAGCGGAGAAACATGGAGCTGGATTTGGTCGAGGAAGAGCGAGCCAAGGTGTCCGTCCGACTGATGACGTACCGGCAACGAATGAAGCAAAACTACAACCGACGCGTAATCCTTAGAACATTCCAGGTTGGCAACTTTGTCTGGAAAAAAGTAAAGCCGGTCGACGACGTCGGCAAGCTGGAGGCTCCTTGGGCGAGCCCCTTCAAGGTCATCAAAAAGCTCCGCTCGAGCGCTTATTATTTGGAGGATGAAGATGGACGACGGCTGGACCGACCATGGAGCGTGAATCATCTCCAGCCTTACCGAGCTGGGTGAAAGGTGCACTGATGTAACTCATTCTGTATATGTTATGGTCGCCTATGTCCTTGTAATGCAGGAAGCAAAATGATAAAAAGGGATGGCTAATAGCTTCGCCGAACGACATTGTTAAAATTAGCCTTAAAGGTCGTCGAGCTCCGACGTTAAAAATCGAGAGACGAGCCGGCGTCTATAAACCCTCCGAGCGGAAGACCGTCGAGCTCCGACGTTAAAAATTGAGAGACGAGCCGGCGTCTATAAACCCTCCAAGCGGAAGACCATCGAGCTCCGACGTTAAAAATCGAGAGACGAGCCGGCGTCTATAAACCCTCCGAGCGGAAGACCGTTGAGCTCTGACGTTAAAAATTGAGAGACGAGCCGACGTCTATAAACTCTCCGAGCGGAAGATCGTCGAGCTCCGACGTTAAAAATCGAGAGACGAGCCGGCGTCTATAAACCCTCCGAGCGGAAGACCGTCGAGCTCCGACGTTAAAAATCGAGAGACGAGCCGACGTCTATAAACCCTCCGAGCGGAAGACCGTCGAGCTCCGACATTAAAAATCGAGAGACGAGCCGGCGTCTATAAACTCTCCGAGCGGAAGACCGTCGAGCTCCGACGTTAAAAATCGAGAGACTAGTCGGCGTCTATAAACCCTCCGAGCGGAAGACCGTCGAGCTCCGACGTTAAAAATCGAGAGACAAGCCGGCGTCTATAAACCCTCCGAGCGGAAGACTGTTGAGCTCCGACGTTAAAAATCGAGAGATGAGCCGACATCTATAAACTCTCCGAGCGGAAGACCGTCGAGCTCCGACGTTAAAAATCAAGAGACGAGCCGACGTCTATAAACTCTCCGAGCGGAAGACCGTCGAGCTTCGACGTTAAAAATCGAGAGACGAGCAGGCGTCTATAAACTCTCCGAGCGGAAGACCGTCGAGCTCCGACGTTAAAAATCGAGAGACGAGCCGGCGTTTATAAACCCTCCGAGCGGAAGACCGTCGAGCTCCGACGTTAAAAATCGACGTTAAAAAGCGGGCAACCGGAGTCTATAAAGCCGCCAGACGGATAGCTTTCTGCGTGGTCCTACTCGGTTGTGAAGGCCGACCCATGATCGGGCCTGCCGTTAAGGCAAGAATGAAGACATCGTGTGGCCGAACGACTCCTTTATAAAATGCACTTAGCGCGAGAAAATTAGGACCGAGACAAGAGTTAAGGATTGGATGCTAGTCGAACAAACAAATAACAAAAGGAGAGAATTCATTTACGCCGAACAGCGGACAGACAAAATTTATAACAGTATTCGCCCCGAACGGCGGACATACAAAAGACAGCACACTTAAAGAAATTTCATAAACCCCTCATTCACAATCATCAAAATTAAAAAGAGAGTCAGGGATGGAGCCCATCATGACCGCCAGATCTTCGGGGGGGGGACAGACAGCTCGGCTGGTATGTGGCCCTTAGTCTTCAGATAGTCAACTGCCACTTTGATAGCCTCTTCAAAAGTTAAGGACAGCTTGTCGCTGAACTTTTCGCCAAATTTGTCCGAGCGGACGAAAGCCTTGCGCACTTCCGCCGACCGACCGGGCTCCCCATCTTGATATTCTTTAAGAGTGGCTCTAGAAGCATCAAGGGCCGGCTGGAGATCTTTCAAAGCCCCTTCCGCTTTAGCCTGGTCGGCCGAGCGACCCTCCCGTTCGGCGGTCAATAAGGCATCCAAGTCCTTCACTCGCTGTTCTAGCCCCCGGTTCTCCACCTTCATCATGTCCATGTCGTCAATAGCCTTGCACTTCCGGGTGGTCGCGGTCTTTATCTCCTTGTCCCGCTGCTTGACCAAAGCCTCAAGTCGAGCCACTTCACTCGACAAGTCGGAGGACTTACCCCATTCGGCTTCCAGTAGCTTCTTGGCCTTCTCCAGAGCGGCCGTAGATTGGACTCTGCTTTCCCCCGAAGCTTTGAGCTTTTTCAGCTCGTCCTCCAGCTCGGCTAGGCGGTTGCTGATGGCAATCTGCTCCACCCATATCTGCAAATGGATAGGAGCAAGTTAGAAGCTAAATCAAAGTAACCAGCAGGGCAAAGAATATACCCCGGTCGCCTGTTGTAAATTGCTGTCGCCTAGCTGACTGGGAGTCATAAGTGCAATACGGAGCCGAGCGTCCTCCTAGGCTTTGGCGAGGGGACCCTTAAGAGTGATCTGCTGCTCGGGAACCGCTGGCCGATCAGCAGCCGCTAAATATTCCTCCGAAGGAAGTCGTAGGATAATTTTTATCAACCGCGGGCCGCTCGGGTCACCTTGGGTCGCAGCTGCTTTGCCAGACGGCTCGCCGACTGAGGAAGGACGGTCGCCCAATCGTCTAAGGCGACGCATAGTTCGGGGAGGACTGGCGGGCGGCACCTCGGAGGTAGCCATGGGAGAGTCGAGCGGCGTGGGGGTACTCTCTATGGAGACCGTCCCGGAGATCACTGGAGCTTCATCACCCCGCTCGGAACGTTGTTCATCAGATGGAGTTGGCTGAGAGACTGGCTCTGGCCGTCTGCGCTTCCGAGCTGCTAGGGGAGCTTCGTCGGCAGAGCGGCCCTCTACCCCGACTTGAGCAGAGGACGCTATATCGCCTGCAGCCTCGTTGAGAGAGGCAGAAGCAGTTAAGGCCTCAGGGACAATCTGAGTCCCCTCACCCTCTCCGGTGGCCGGGCCAGCTGAGACCAAGCCCCGTTCGACGACCTCCCTATTCTTTGCCGCCTCAATCTCAGCGGCTCTCAATTTTAGCCGCTTGGTAGCCTTGGCGCGCCACATGACTTCGGCTGCAGAAGCAAAGAATAAATCAGTTAGAACAAAAGAAAGAGGACGATAAGAGAACTTACTCATGCTGCAAGGCAGGTCGGCTGGGATAGGGGACAAGCCGAATATATACAGTACTCCCGGAAGGAGCAGCTTGTCGATGTTGTAGCGCTGGCCGACCAGCCGATCGGCTGCATGAAGATAGGCCGGATCGCTCTTAAACTTGCCGAGCTCCGGCTGTGCTGGCACCGCCGTCTGCCAGTTGATACGGAAAGCCGGTGGCTCGGGGAAACGCATGTAGAAAAAGTGCTCCTTCCAGTGTTTGTTGGAGCTCGACATATTATCAAAAAGGACAAAACCTATCCTAGATTGAAAAATAAAGGTGCCCCACTCGGATTGCTTGGGGTAGTAGAAGTAGTGGAAAACTTTGGGGTCCAAGGGGATGTTGTTCAGTTTAAAAAGAACTACCACCCCGCTCAGCAGCCTAATGGAGTTCGGAACTAGCTGGTCGAGCGGGATGCGAAAGTAGTTGCACACTTGTAAGAAAAACTGATGTGGAGGAAAGCGTAGCCCGGTCAAAAATTGGTCTCGGAAGAAAAGAACGGTGCCGGGCGGCGGGTCATGAGGCCGGTCGGTGGGGGCAGCCAATACTATGTGGTGGTCGGCGGGCAGGTTATATATCCGAGTGAGGCGCAGGGCGTCCTCCTCGTCAAACCGGCTCTCCATGGTCGTGTACCATAGACCATGAGCGCCGGCAGTCGGCTGTGAAGTACTAGTCATGGTCGAAAGCAAAGAAGGAATGCGGGACAAAAAGAAAGGGAAAGCGAGCAAGGAAGAAAGGTGGCCGACTGACGAGAGCAGCTAACAGAAAGGAAAGGGGAGAAGAAGTGAAGAAAAGAGGGGCTTACGAGCAAAAGGATGATCGAAAGGGGCCTCGGGGTCGTCGGAGAGCTGAGAAACGAGGTCGCCGGAGCAGAAAGGGCAGCAGGACGTCGGAGCGCGATGGAGCAGAAATACGGCGGAGAGGAGAAATCGAGAGCTTTATAACGTTGGCCTCGAACAGCCTCAGCCGTCCGATTCAGGTCGTAAAGAACGAGGCTGCCATCCAGCCGCTCATTTCAAACGGCGGCTGTCCCATCGGAGGTGAGGCCAGCGCCGTACGCTGACGACAGCGGGAGCGCCACGTGTCAACAAGACACAGGGCGCATTTAATGAACGCCTGGCACCGCGCGCAGCGCGCGTACAGCAAGCGTTAACACTGACCATCCACCCAGTAATAGAGATAAACGGGCATGGCAAAGAATGTAAGCTGAGCGGATGAGTATTCCCTAGCCCGGCCGAACGGCCCGGTATCGCGGCCCTTACTCAATAGGTCAGCAGTCCAGTCAGTCGGACTCCTCCTTCGACTAGACTTGAAGGGGAGGCAAGTGATCTGGTGGTAAGACCGGGGGGCCCTCATAAGGGAAAGTCCAACGACATGTGGAAGTCGTCAGTCAAAGGGGAGTCAACCCCATGGATTCGAAGAGCGAGCGGAACATGCCGATCACCAGGCCATGACCCCCACTCGAAGGGACGACCATCTGACTGGTAGTCCATACTTCCAAGAAGATCATATGGCCAAGCGGATAACCCGCTCGGCCGCGGTACAACGCAAGGGTGAAGGCCGAGCCGTGTGCCCGATCGACCCAGGTCTCAGGCGATGAGAGCCGAGCGGACGGACGACCCTGAACCTTCCCGGATGGACGACCACCTATGCCAGACCAAAGACGAATGTTCTGGCCGAGCGGCTTGATGGTCGATCCGGGAAAAGGAAGTCAAAGAGTAGAGAACAGTGTGGACGTCATCTCAGTAAACCCTGTTACTGACAACAGGCATGTTCGAAGATCAGACCATACTCAGTATAGTGCGATAGAAGGTTCCGCTGTCCCATCAAGGAGACGCTCAGACTGTAGCGGCATGGAGCCGGACATGCTCTTCTGACAAGCCCATGCTGCGGTATGGGGTATGACACGTGTGCACTGTTGGTTGCTACTCGGAAAACCTAGAGGTTCCACTGTACAAAAATTTTGTACAAAGGTCTGAACTTTTTCCTAGCTACCATGTGTTCTTTTAAATTAAATTTTGGATCGCCTGCGGAACTTAACACGTTTGATCCAAAACTTAATCTATTCGTTCTTTTAGGTTTTGACTTGGGTCTCCTGCGGAACTTAACACGTTCGACCCAAATCGCCTTAAGTTATTAATTCCATTAAATATTAATTTCCATAATTGGTTCCCAGTACTGACGTGGCGAGGCACATGACCTTCTTGGATATGGGAGCAACCACCACCGACTAGACAAAACCTTTTATAGAAAGCTAATATTTAATTTCCTAAAATAACTTTAGGTTAACCGAAAAGAACAATCAAATCACAAGGATAAATAAAACAAAAGAACACAACATCGAAAAACATATTCGAAATACTAGAATCGTAAGCCTCTTGTATTTGGTATTGTTTCCATAAATAACTAGTATGATGCGGAAAAGGAAAAACTACTAGTTATACCTTCTAGAAAGACCTCTTGATCTTCTACCGTATTCCTCTTCTAACCTCGGACGTTGTGTGGGCAACGATCTACCGAGATGAGAAACCACCAACCACCTTCTTCTCCTCCTAGCTAGGTTCGGCCACAACAAGGAAGCTTCACCAAGGAAGAAAATCAAAACACCAACCAAGCTCCAAGAGATGCTAGCTTTCTCTCCTTCTTCTTCTTCTTCTCCAAGTAGTATCCGGCCACCACAAGAGCTCCAAGGGAAGAGAGAGGTTCGGCCACCACAAGAGGAAGAGAGGGAGAGGATGGCCGACCACACCAAGGAACAAAAGAGGGAGAGAAATAATAGAGGTTGTGTCTCATGAAGGTACCCTCACCCCTTCTTTTATATTCCTTGGCCTAGGCAAATTAGGAAATTTATTTACAATAAAATTTCCTTAATTCCCTTGACATGATTTAATTGAGAAAAATAAAATAAAATTTCCCCAATTAATCTCTAATGACCGGCCACATCAAAAGAGATAAATTAGACAAGTTTTAATCAACAATTAAAACTTCCTAATTTGTTTCCGGAAATTTTAAAATTAAAATTTCTCTTTTAAAATCTCTTCATGGTTGATAAAAAAAATTTCTATAATTTTAATTTTATCAACATGTGGATAATTTTAAAGAGAAAATAAAATATCTCACCAATCTACAAATAAGGAAAGAGATTTAATCTCTTTCTTTAATCTTTTGTAGATCTTTTACAAGAGAGATATTTTAATTTTAATTCTCTTTAATAAATTATTTCTTCCACATAATAAAAATTAAAATTAAAATTTTTTTTTAATTTGGGCCCCCACTAGCTTGGGTTCAAGCTAGGCCGACCACACTACCTAAGCAGGCCCTAGCTTGGTTCCCAAGCTAGCTTGGCCGCCCCTATTGGTGGGTATGAAGGTAGGTATAGGTGGGTATAGTACTCTATAAATAAGAGGCTACGATAGGGACCGAGAGGAGGAATTGGTTTGGTCTCCGATAAAATTAAGCATCCCGTGTTCGCCTTAACACACAACTTAATTTTATCAATAATAATTCATTCCACTATAGAACTATTATTGAACTACCGCACCAATCCCAAATTACATTTTGGGCTCCTTCTTATTATGAGTGTGTTAGTCTCCGTGTTTAAGATATCGAATGTCCACTAATTAAGTGAGTTATCGACAACTCATTTAATTAATATCTTAGTCCAAGAGTAGTACCACTCAACCTTATTATCATGTCGGACTAAGTCCACCTGCAGAGTTTAACATGACAATCCTTATGAGCTCCTCTTGAGGACATTATCAACCTAGTATCTCTAGGACACAGTTTCCTTCTATAATCAACAACACACACTATAAGTGATACCATTTCCCAACTTATCGGGCTTATTGATTTATCGAACTAAATCTCACCCATTGATAAATTAAAGAAATAAATATCAAATATATGTGCTTGTTATTATATTAGGATTAAGAGCACACACTTCCATAATAACCGAGGTCTTTGTTTCTTTATAAAATCAGTATAAAAGAAACGACCTCAAATGGTCCTACTCAATACAATCTGAGTGTACTAGTATAATTATACAGTCAAGATAAACTGATACCTAATTACACTACGACCTTCTAATAGTTTGTTCCTTTCCATTTTGGTCGTGAGCTACTGTTTATAATTTATAAGGTACTGATAATATCATCTTCTGTATGTGACACCACATACTATATTATCTACAATATAAATTAATTGAACAACTACAACTAAATGTAGACAATTTGACCAAATGTGATTTTTTATTCATAATGAATGTTTACAAAGCTTAGACTTTTAGTATACACTCTAACATGCACCTCGGGTTGTGTGCACCAAGCTCCAATGACTCTATATAAAAGCCATTAGACTTCACCGGAGGTATGCAATGAAAGATCCCTGGAGCCAATTTCTTACTGTTCATTTTTCTGACTTGAGCGTCGGAGGATCGTCGCCGGGAACCCCTTCCCGGCTCGACTTCTTTGCAGGTTCGCCGAAAGTTTGCACAAGCGGTCGAAGATCTACGTCAGCAACCGGAGAGCGCCACGTGCCCAGCGTCCGTTGATTCAGCTTTCGGACAGGATCAATTATTAATCTAAAAGATAATTGACATATTATAATATAAAATATATAATATAGATTATATAAGAAACATGTAGATAAATTAGGTATTATTATATATATAGATTTAATCTCTATAAATAATATATTATATATAACATAATATGAAAATGATATATATATATATATATATATATATATATATATATATATATATATATATATATATATATATATATATATATATATATAATTTTTATAAAAATTGAAAGGAGATTTTTTAGAAGCCGGCCTTAAGAAGTTTCATCCTCCTTATCATTCTTCATCGGTCCTAGAGCTCCACGGGAAGATAAAGAAGGGAGAAATCGAACACATGTTCCTCAACTTTGACTAATGTTCTGGATAGCTCTATAATTTAGTGTAGTTCTGGATTCTACAAGGCTTAGTTTAATCCCAATTTAGAATCGTACATATTAATGTTATCCTACAAGTTTGTTCTGGATAGCTCTATAATTTAGTGTAGTTCTGGATTCTACAAGGCTTAGTTTAATCCCAATTTAGAATCGTACATATTAATGTTATCCTACAAGTTTCGATTGTTATAAGAGGTGGATTCGAAACCTTTGTTCGATTCATACACCTTGTTTAATTTTTGTTTTTTTAGAGGACCATCATTTTAGAGTGTAAGAGGAAGAATAGAAAGAGAGGAAGGAATAAGATGAGAATAATAAAATCTATTGTTCATTAATATTTGCCCTAAGGACAATACAATATATAATGTTTAAAAGTACTTGGTCAAATAACTAATTAATAAATAACAGAATTATTCTTAGAACAATTCTGAGAATAATTATAACAGAATTATTAGAATAATTCTGAGAATAATTATAACAAAATTATTAGAATAATTAATCCAAATACTAATATGATTTGATTTGGTAATTTGATCAGGTCAATTTGGATAATTCTGTTATATCTCTTTTACCCCCCGACAAACTCAACGGGAGATCTCTGACGTTGAGTTTGCTTGCTAACTTGTTGAAGCGTTGTCTGGATAGTGCCTTGGTAAAGATATCAGCGATTTGATCTTCAGTAGAAATATAAGAGACGGATAACTGCTGAGTTGCCACACGTTCACGAACAAAATGAAAATCAATTTCCACATGTTTTGTACGAGCATGAAAGACTGGATTTGCTGTGAGATATGTTGCTCCAATATTGTCGCACCAAATTTTTGGTGCAATATTTGATGCAAGATGAAGTTCGGAGAGAAGTGATTGAAGCCAAATAATTTCTGACGTTGTATTTGCTATAGCTTTATATTCTGCCTCAGTGCTTGAACGAGATACCGTAGGTTGCTTTTTCGAATTCCATGAGATAAGATTTCGTCCAAGAAATATTGCATATCCACTAGTAGAGCGTCTATCTTCAGGAGAACTTGCCTAATCCGCATCACTATATGCATGTAAATCTCGAGACGATTGGCGATATAAAAGAAGACCATGTAGAATAGTACCTTTGAGATAGCGAAGTATTCTTTTTACATTATCCCAATTTTGTTCAGTTGGAGCATGCATGAATTGACAAGCACGATTTACCGCAAAAGTAATATCAGGGCGTGTGATAGTGACATATTATAAGGCCCCAACAATACTTCGATAAATTTGTGGATCAGATAGAGCAGGAGAGGATGAAGTTGGAGAGTTGTTTATAGCAATTGGTGTAGAGATCGGACGTGCTCCATCCATTTTGGCTTTTTGAAGAAGTCCAGTAATGTATTTGCTCTGAGAGAGAAGATAGCCATCCTCATGTGGAATAAGCTCAATACCAAGAAAAAAACGAGCAATACCCAAATCTCTAGTAGGAAATTCTTGATTGAGAAGACTTAATAAAGTTGTGATACCCTTGTGATCATTGCCGGTTATCAGAATGTCATCCACATAAATAAGAAAAAATATCATATTTTCATCATTATATTTGTGAAATAGAGACGAGTCAGTCTTTGATCCAGAAAATCCTTGAGCTTGTAACCATTTAGATAGTCGATGAAACCATGCACGAGGAGCTTGTCGAAGACCATATAAGGATTTCTTGAGTTGGCAAACATGAGATGGAAATTGTGGATGAATAAAACCAGGTGGTTGCTCCATAAATATAGTTTCCTCAAGATGACCATGGAGAAATGCATTTGAAATATCCAATTGTCGTACAAGCCAATTAGAACTAACAACTATTGATAATAATAGTCTGACAGATGTAATTTTGATGACTGGGCTGAAAGTGTCATTAAAGTCAATACCTGGCTGTTGACTAAATCCTTTAGCTACAAGTCGAGCTTTGTATCTTTCAAGAGAACCATCAGCTCGATGCTTAAGACGGAATACCCATTTAGAGCCCACAACATTCATTGAGGGAGTGCGCGGAACTAGAGTCCATGTTCCATTGCGAAGAAGTGCATCAAATTCTGTAGCCATTGCACTACGCCAGTTTGGATCCTTGTTTGCTTGTGTAAAACAGGTTGGTTCAATAGATTTGGAAGAAACCACTAGAGCTCGTGGAAGGGGATATCGAGTTGCATTTGGTGGGCAACGCTCATAAATATCACTAATGGGAAGCATGCGACGAGGAGCATTATCATCTGAATCACTTGTTGATGACGACGAGGAAGTAGGCTGACATGGTGATGTAGATGACGGGCTTGCATTATCCGAGGAACCAGAGAGCATATTATCTTCGATCGGCGAGACTTCTAAGATTGGAGCAGCAACCGGAGGTGATTCTGATGGTATAGGAGAGTTATTAGAGAGCTCCGGAGCAGGACCTAGAATTCCATCACTTCTGATAATATTAGGTGGCATTAAGAAGGTGCCACTTGTATCTAGAGGAGAGATTGAAGAAGCTACCGAAAAAGGGAATAAAGACTCATCAAAAGTAACATGTCGTGAAATATAAATTCGTCTTGTTGGTATATGCAAGCAACGATAACCATGGTGCAAATTGCTATAACCAAGAAAAACACATTGTAGTGAACGAGAGTCAAGTTTGTGTTTAGAATAGGGGCGTAACCATGGATAACATGCGCAACCAAAAATTCGAAGGAAAGTGTAATCGGGGTTTGATTATAAAGTTTTTCAAAAGGACATTTATGATTGAGCAATGGTGTAGGAAGTCGATTTATGAGATATACTGCAGTGCTAGCACTTCATCCCAAAATTTGCGCAACCGATGCATGATGAAGAAGAACTAAGGCAGTTTCAATTATATGTCTATGTTTTCTCTCAGCAGAGCCATTTTGTTCTGGAGTGTGAGGACAAGAAACTCGATGAACAATTCCACAAGAGACAAAATGACGATGGAGAGCTTGATATTCGCCTCCCCAATCAGAATGAAAAGAGAGTATTTTACAATTAAAAGATCGTTCAACTTGAATTTGAAAATTACAAAATATATCAAATAAATCAGATTTCCTTTTCATAGGATAAAGCCTAGTATATTTACTAAAATGATCAATGAATGTAACATAATATTGGAAACCTTGATTAGACAAAATAGGTGCAGGACCCCAAACATCAGAATGGATTATCTCAAGTGGAAAATTAGAAACATGATCAGATAAAGAGAAAGGTAGTTTATGACTTTTAGATTCCATGCAGGCCCTACATAAATGAGATGGAGATGAGGTAATAGAAGTAGGTAAACCATACCTATTGATGATTAATTGAACAATACAAAGGGAAGGATGACCAAGTCAAGCATGCCAAGCTGATTTATTTGTGCATTCACCAACAAAAGCTTTGATTGAAGAACTCTGAAGACAATAGAGGTCATTTTTGATTCTCTCATAAAACACAATAGCATTTGTTCCTCTATCCTTTATAAGATAATGATTATGATGAAACTAAAAAATGACATTATTATCAAGATAAAATTGACGTGTAGAAAGTAAATTTTTAGTGATAGATGGAACATGAAAGACATTGCGCATGTGAAAAGTTTGATTAGATAAATGAACATATGTGTTTCCAAGATTAGCAATTTGTAAACCTGAACCATCGCCTACTTACACTGTATTTGAGCCATAATATGGCATTACGCCTGTAAGGATATTATAATCTGATGTGACATGATGAGTTGCTACAGTGTCAATATACCAATCAGTAGATGAGAACTCTGGGGTTTTACCACAAGTAGGCACAGACGAAAGAACTTTAGGATATACTTGTGAAATAGATGGTTGTCTTGAGGCTGTAGGACCACCAATGAAATTTGAATCAAATGGACTAGGACATTGAATACCAAAATGTCCAATTCCAAGACAAATTTGACATTTTACCCTAGACCAATCAAGTCTTTTAGGGCATATATTTCCAGTATGACCGACGATGTGACAAATTTGACATCGGTCTGGACTTTGCTTTTGTCCTCTTTGATGTCGTCGAGTATTTGACATCTAAAGTAAAAAATAACTTGTCCGGTGGTAGTGGAAAAAAAAAAAGAGATTAAGGAAGAGGAAAGAGAAGCAAAGGGGTTGGCAGCGGAAGAAAATAAGTATTTTTCGTTTGTTCTGAAAAATAGAGAAGAATAAGAAAATTAAAACACGTAGGAGAAAATAAGAGGCTTGAGGGAAAAATTTAAAAATTCGCCGTTTATACGATCTCCGCCTCAAGAAGTTGAGGGAAGATAAAAAAAGAGAGATGGCTCTGATACCATGTAAGAGGAAGAATAGAGAGAGAGGAAGGAATAAGATGAGAATAATAAAATCTATTGTTCATTGATATTTGCCCTAAGGACAATACAATATATAATGTTCAAAAGTACTTGGTCAAATAACTAATTAATAAATAACAAAATTATTCTTAGAACAATTCTGAGAATAATTATAACAGAATTATTAGAATAATTCTGAGAATAATTATAACAGAATTATTAGAATAATTAATCCAAATACTAATATGATTTAATTTGATAATTTGATCCGGTCAATTTGGATAATTCTATTATATCTCTTTTATAGAGAACTCGATCTTTATGCGCTCAAATTTAATGGTAAGGTTGGCAAGTTGCGGATATCGAAGAGCGAGGTTTAAATCGTTTTTTGCCATGCATGCAAACGTAATTTAATTATAACTTGTTAAGTGTAACTTATAGCTTCCAGATTTTTTATGCCAACATCTATAGCTTAAATAGCTTAAATGTAGTTTTCTTTTTATTATTATGTCTATGGGAAAACATCTTAGTTTTCTTATCACTGTTATCTTCCTGGGGTTAGCCACATGGACGTTGCACTGTACTGGTTTCATACTTTTAATTATTCTTTTTTTTAGAAGGTATAAGATCATTTTTGGGTCGAATCGGATTATAAACTTGTGAGTTCCAGACTTATTTTTTTGAGTTTAATTTAATCACTGTTTATGACTGGCTTATTCATCATGATAACCCTACAATGACTACATGTTCTTTTATGCATTGATCGTTTGGAGTTGGAGAATTTTACATGCTCAATTTTTGTATAGAGATTCTAAGGTTCAGACTTTTTGAGGAAGTTTATTCACTGATTTTAGAAGTCATTTATAATGATGTTACTCTACAAATTGTTTCATGTCCTTCTTACATCATATTTATTTTAGTCCCTTAAATTTGTGCATGCTTAGATACCTTAGATGAGTCTCGGATTTCATAGGTTCCTATGATCCTATGTTTATGTAGAGGATGATTCCATGGTAGCTCCTAGGACTTGAAATTTCAATGCGCTTACTCTTGCTTTATATCATAATAGTTTAGTAGACTATATATATGCTATGAATTTGCATGCTTGCGTTAAGATTTACGATTATGTCCATATTTAAGTAGTGATGAAGTTTATGTTAAGTGCATGATTAAACTGACATCCATGTGTATGTAATGATCACGGTTTAGTGTGACCGGTGCCCTTAGCCTGGGAGCTCACCAATTTTACATGGTTGAGTGTGACCGGTGTCCTTAGCCCGGGAGCTCGCCAAATCTACGTGATCGAGTGTGACTGGTGTCCTTAGCCCAGGAGCTCATCAATTTTACGTGGTCGAGTGTGACTGGTGTTCTTAGCTCAGGAGCTCGCCAATTTTACGTGGTCGAGTGTGACCGGTGTCCTTAGCCCAGGAGCTCGTCAATTTTACGTGGTCGAGTGTGACCGGTGTCCTTAGCCCAGGAGCTCGCCAAATCTACGTTGTCGAGTGTGACCGGTATCCTTAGCTCGGGAGCTCACCAAAATTCTATGTGGCTGAGTGTGATCGGTGTCTTTATCCCGGGAGCTCACCAAACTATGTAGTTGAGTGTAACCAGTGACCTTAGCCCGAGAGCTCACTAACCCTATGTGATTATGCTAATTCTCATGCTTAAGTTTATATTCATCCATAGTATATATGTTTATGCCATGTATGTATGCTTATATCTATGTTTATATACATGCTCATGATTATGTCTATTTCATGTTTAGTTATTTATATGCTTATGCTTAAGTTTCTGTTCATCTATAGTATATACATTTATGCCATATAAGTATGTTTATACCTATGTTTATATACATGCTCATGATTATATCTATTACATGCTTAGTTATTTACATGCTTATGCGTATGCGTATGTATGTATGCCTATGTCAATGCCTGTGCACATGTCCATAATATAAGTTGTTACGCACCACAAGTTTACGGTTACGTTGTCAGTAATAAAAGAATATCGAATCCACAGAGACTGATTATAATCACTAAAGATATCTCAAAAGCGAATTAGTTAAACAAACGATTGAAAGGTCATACAACTAAAGATTAGAAGTAAGGGTTAAATGCAAAAACTCAGTTTTGTAAAGGTTCTAGGAGTTTTGGTTTCATTGTGATACTCATCAATGTAATACAATCTACCAATTCTTGTCCTCAATTATAATGTATTTATAAGAAGTTACCGGTTATTTCCTGCAGAAAACACCGATCAAGGACTAACATCCAAACCTTAAGCCATCAAAGAGTTATGATCCCTATGAAGTCAATTAGCGGGGCAACCCTGTCACGACACCCCTCAGTCATACGACATAGAAATACATCACTAATCAATTTACATTAAGATATAGAATTCAGCATATCAATCTGCCCTGCTTCTTTGTGTGTATGTGTGAATTTTTATAAAAATTGAGTAAAATAAAATTTATATAACGAAATTGATAGAATTTAAATAAAGTCCTAACCTTCTACCTCTTTAAAGCCCTACCTTCAAAAGCTCTAGGGGTTTTTTTAGAAGCTGGCCTTAAGAAGCTCCATCCTTTCCATCATTTTTCATCGGTCCTAGAGCTCCACGGATAGACAAAGAAAGGAAAAATCGAAGGCATGTTCCTCAACTTTGACTAATGCTCTAGATAGCTCTATATTTAGTGTAGTTTCGGATTCTATAAGGCTTAATTTAATCCCAGTTTTGAATCATACATATTAATGTTATCTTGCAAGTTTCGGTTATTATAAGAGGTGGATTCGAGACCTTTGTTTGATTCATACACCTTGTTTAATTTTCGTGTTTTTTTAGAGGACCATCATCTTAGAGGACTCGGTCTTTGTGCATTCAATTTAATGGTAAGATTGACAAGTTGTGGATATCAAAGGGCGAGGTTTAAATCGGTTTCTTTTTGTGCCATGCATGCGTCGTAATTTAATTATGATATTAAAGAGTGAGGTTTAAATATTTTTTGCGCCATGCATGCAACATAATTTAATTATGACTTGTTGAGTGTAACTTATAGCCTCCAGTTTTTTACAACCGTCAAATTTAATGATTAGCTGATAAAATTTGCTTGAATTAACTTCATTGTATTTTTCTCTCAGGATAATTCAGATCAATATCCTAATATCAATTATGAGATAATTGTATAGAGTTCTTTTTTTTTTATCATATTTCATTAATTAATAAAAGGAAAAGATAATTATTATATTTATTTTAATTCAGTGTCAAATAAATAAGTATAATAATGTCCTAGAATAGTAAGTTCTAATCTGTAATATATCAATTGGTTGAATTGATAGTGAGATATTATAGATATATATAGAACACTACTCTTAACTATTCCTAGTCAAGTATTAATATGCAAAGACAATATTAATGAGTTGGGACTAGCATGTAGGTCAACATATGACTTAATCTCACAAGTCATGGATATGAGATATTAGGTTGACACATGGATATATATTGGAGAATATATACTGAATGACCTACCATGAGAATATTTCATGGATTGTTATATGAGTGTCATAAACATTCTTATGTGACTATTGGTATAAATAGTCCTTAGACCTGAAGTTACTAGGTTCCCTATATAAGGCGTTGTATACTTTGGTATCGACAAATGCCACCTGTAATAGGGTGGACTATGAAGTCGATTACTGGGTATGCAATAACTTATGCGGAGGGATGCGAATGATGTAGATGGGATCTATCCCTTCCATGTGATGGAAGTAATTTCTGTGGGTCCCTTTATTAGTAGGACACAAGAATGCATGATCATGCTCAAATGAGTCAATATGGGATATTGAGCTTATTTGTCTTAGTGTGTCTACTTAGAGATCAAGAAACACAAAGATTGATAAGAGGATGACATGATCTATGCCTCATTAATTAATTTAGATATCAAGGATAGAAGATCCAAGTATTACAAGATAATAGCCACAGACAGGTTAGGTTGGTTCTCGACTTTCTCGTCACTTGAGTAGCAATGATGCCTTGTTAGATGTCACTCATTGCTTATGTATTTAAATGTTGATTTGGATACATGTTACGAGAACCTATTGGGTCACACACAGAGAACAAGAAGATTTGAAGATGGGTTCATATGATGAATCATTGGATTAAGTCTAATCCGAATTAGACTTATTGAGTTATACTCAATTGGATCTAATTATTGGATTGAGTCCAATTCAAACTAGACTAATGAAGTCAATTTGAATTAATAAAATGGTATTTCATTGAATTTGAAATTCATGAGAATCAATGAGTTAGATTCATTGGGTGAACTTGAATCCACCAAGGAAGAGGAAAGGCCAATTTTGACTTGACCAAAAGACTCTTCATGAAAGATGACTAAGAGTCAATTCTTGAAGAAGATAAAGTGGCAAAAGGGAGATTAAGAGCTAAATAGATTTTTGGTATTTCATGGGAGTACAAAAGGAGGAATTTTGGCCATTGATTGGAAGAGGTTCATTGTCTTCTTCCTCTCTTCCTTTCTCCACCGAAATTACCTTGCTTGGTTGCTAGCACAACCTTAGGTAGTTTTCTTCTCCACTTCTTGAGTTCATGAGACGGACGAGATGCTTATTCATGTGGATACCATAGAGGTGCGAATGTGTGATCATGCTGAGATCTAAGTTGTCTAGAGTTGGTATGCACGCATCAAAGGTATAATCCTTTCATGTAAGACTTAGTATATGGTTTTCTTTCGCATTGATCTTCTGGAGGAACTAGATGTTTTCTACTATGTTTTAGCGTGTTTAGCACCCTAGTTCCTTACAACCACATGAGCTGATGGTAATGGCTCATATTCAAATACTAGATCGTCTACCATTGAACTAATCAATATTTCCTTAACAGTAAAGTTCTTTTTCTTCCATGCCTTATAGACATTAAGATAATGTTTATGTTATGTTGTACAACCATCTGCAGGTTCTTCCATAAACTGATCTATAGCTCCTAAAACTTCTTATTCCTAAAAAAAAATAGATTGTATCTTAATGTGTTATATCTTGTAGTCATCCCCATATAATTTTCCTCCCTTATTGAGTTCGGCTATTATGTTTTTTAGTTATTATGATCTAACATAAATAAACACATTATTTAGTAATTCAGTGTAATTTATATGTATCTAATTAATGAATGACTCAATGTACATTAAAATTGGTTTACAAAATCAAGTGGTAATTATGTTTCCACTTGATCTTGCTTGAAAGTGGAGAAGATAGTTGGCTGGGGATATGACTCTGCGGTTGACTGATGAAGACTTCACGTGATCCTACAAGACAAGAGGCATTAGTTCCGGGCCCAGAAGGGGTTTCCAGCGTTGGCCCTTTGATACTCAAGTCAGTCCTTTGTTTAATTGAGAATAGTAGAAAACTGAGTGTGTAGAATAATAAAGTTACGCATACCTTCGCTTGTGGATAGAAACCCACTTTTATAGTATCACTATAGAGTCTATGCATACATCTCAAAGTATACGCACATTTTCCAAAGCATCAAAATCTCTTTGTTAGTAGGCGGGAGTAAAATTGAATTTGACTATCAAAGGATACTAACAATTTGCATGTCGATAGTTTATGTCAAAGGATAGATAATATTCATGGGATAAAAGATCGACCGTCAGATAAACACTAAAAAATAAGGGTGGAGCATCAAAGAACCGGGTGGGGGCAAATACATAATTCTAGTAAGATTAAAGAAAAGGAGTGAGCCTAGGACTAAAGGAAACCTCAGAGGAGGGGGATAAAATCCCCTCAAAGCCAAGGCTTTAAGTTGAATAAAAATAGGAGTCAAACTAATGACCAAAAAAGACTGCTTCTTGAGAGGTAACCCAAGCTTTAATTAATATTTTTTTTGTTTTTAAGATTTTATTTCATTTAATTCTCATTCTAGTTTTGTGTTTTTATTTTTTTCGCATGGTTAGACCATCCAAGAGTTGGCCGTAGCTGAAGTTACAGGCATGGGAGTCATATAGGATTAAACATTGAGGGGGGGGGGATGTGGTTTTCACAGGGCCATGTCCCTACAATAGTGGCCCACACAACAAGGTCGTGTGATTTTCGCAAGGCCATGCACCTCCAAACCTCAGCACATTGCCCCACACAGCCATGTGCCTCCAAACATTGGGTCACAGAAAACCACACAGCAGGGCCATGCATTTTTCACATTGTCATGCCTCCTCCAAATTAGGGTTTTGATTCTACTTTGCCCAACCTTGACTCCACAAAGTGTTTCCTCACAAGGAAAAAGAGAGAGCGACATGGAAAAAAGTTAAGGATGGAATAAAAAAATAGTTGTCGTTAGTGGTAATGATTAGATATCCTTATGAGACCGAGTTAGCTTACAAGGAAAATACCCATTAATTTCTCTCATTACCAAGTGCTTCTTTAAGACTTTGTGTCTATCTTAGGGGGACGAACCTCGTGTAGGATCGTAAATCGCTAGGGGGGGTGAATAATGCTCGTGACTAATTCGTTCATTTTGGAAAACTCAAAGTAAATACACAACGGAAAAGTAAAAAAACACAGAAGCAATGCTAACACTTTTGGTTACTTGGTTTGGAGCCTGTGTCGACTCCTACTGCAAGGCCCGCGATTGTTGATCATTTTTGATGAGCAATTACTATAAGCTCGAAAATATTATAAAAGAATACAATAATTAAAGCACTATCAAATATTATACCGACAACAAGGAAATCTGGAATTGAAAGCTTCTAGTCGTCATAGTAGAGTTAGGACTTCGCCGAATCACTTTGTTAGCAGCACACGGAAGAAGGATTGTGAGTTCTTGTTCTACTTTGGCTGTTGCTCGAACCGGACTTAAATAGACAGTGGAAGGTGCCTCCAACCATGGGTTATCTCCTCCGCGTCGGTGTTGATAAGCTCCGCTTCCTACGCTGCTTATCCGTCCCAAGGTTCCTTCAAGCTCCATGGAAGGTGCCTTCCATCTAGCGTCCAAGGCACCTTCAAGCCCCTTTGAAGGCACCTTCAGCCTTGCTTCCTGCGTAGCTACAGACAAGGCGCCCAAAGCGACTCCAACAGCCCGGAGGTGCCTCAAACACTGTTCATCTGAGAGTTCTCTTGTATAACTTCATTCTTGCAAAGCATATTAGTCTAAAAAAAAATATACCTTGCAAAACTAAGTTAGCATAACAATATAAGATAAATATAAGTACTCGACGGTTATCGGACCGTCCGATTTTGACTTTATATTTCCTCCGAAAACCTTAAGTCGAATCGACGCCTATTGTTCCCTCTTCGAGGAATGCGTCCTCACCTACTCCTCTTAGGAGAGTTTACCTATTACCAGATCGGTCCTCCAGATCGACTGGACTTTCTGCCTAGGGTTACTACTTCCTAGGACCTAGGGTTATCACCCTCTAGGGTTTTCCTCATCCTAGGGTTACCGTCCCATAGGACCTAGGGTTACCACCCCCTAGGATTTTCCTCAGCCTAGGAGTACCACCCCCAAGAACCTAGGTGTCACGCCCCAGAAGAAGTCCCTATCCGAAGAAATTTCGGTAGCATCTCCCCTGTACGGCGGACAATCTGAAACTTCTACATCACACATATACCTCAGCCACAGGCGGCTGGAATCATAACAATAATAAAAGCAAACACCACGCAGTTAATATAATTTAATCAGCCTCTGGCTGTCACAACCATGCAGTTAATAATAGTAAACAAAAATAATAGTACTCTGACTCAAATCCACCCTACTCCACTACACTCGTAATGCTCAAATCCGACGAACTCACCTCTTCTGCCGTCCAGGCAGGCATGTAGTAGAATAAAACCAAATCATACCAAAACCATCAACGATAAGAATCCATACAAAATCCATAAGTAAAACCAACACAAGACTAAGTCCAAACATAGTCAAATAAGAAACAAAACAAAACCAAAAGACAACTACAGCTGGTGGTCTGCAGGGGACTAGCAACTGGAACTCTCTCCTGACAGCATCATCCTGAAATATAACAACAATGGAGGCGGGGTGAGTCCAACACTCAGCAGGTATAATTGATATGCAAAGTAAAGAAATAACACCTAGCACTAATCATGCGTACAGTCTCCTGATAAAAAAATAAGGATAAATGCAAACTGAAGTAGACAGGAGAAAATCTGTACTAACCAGGACCCGGTATAAGGACAAACAGTCCGAAAGGTATAGAAGACCTGTATGCATGTCAAACATAGGTATCCAAACAATATGCAACATATAAATGCAGCAAACACAATCACAAACAATAAATGCATCATGCATATGATGCCAATGTCATGGTCACCCCTGACGCCAGTCAGCCAACTCATAACAAAAGTGGGACCGAGTGGGTAGGGCTGTGACGACCGTGCACTCTGCAACACTACTCCTGATGAGTGATCGAGTGGACGGGATGTTGTCGGAGTACATACATACTCCTACCCCAAATCATAAATGGGGGAGCGCAATGCTCTCATCTCCCGGTACACTATGACGGGGAGGAATCTCTAACGTGCTACACGCTGCGTCACACTACCCATGAGCGGATCAACGGAGCACCGGAAGAGTCAAACTGATGTGCTACCACGCTGTGTCACGCTACCCATGAGCGTCACAACGGAGCACCGAACAGTGATGAAAACTGGCAAAGTGCTCGACAATAATGGAGCAATCTATCGCACAGCATGCGATCATGCAAATGGTGCATGTCACTAAGCATGGTAATATACTAAACCAACCTCTGGACATATAACAATGGGCACCATAGTGAATAGATCAAATCAAGATATACTGATCAATAAGGTATCAAACCTAGGTCCTAAACATGTGAAACATGGTTATATCACTACCCATGAGCATGTGAAATCAGATAGGTATCAACACGAAATGCCAACAAACAATCAAACAGGTAACATGTATCGGGCAGTGATTAACCGAAACAAATAAGAAAACACAATTAATACAAATTGTTAATTTCATTACTAAGCATATCAAAGACAATAAGTCAAAAGTACCCGCCTCCAAATCGAAAAGATCAATCCGGTCCAATCCAGTCAAATCCAACGTCGAGATGCTCGTCTCGAATCAGAGTCCTATAATATATGATATACATGTTTAGCTAATTACATATAACTTAATTAGCTAAATCAAATCCTCGAGATGCTAACATAAATCCAGATCCAATTATAAACCCTAATTTGGATCATCTAACTCCTCGAATTAGGACTTGCAATAAACATAATCCATCACAACAACCTAATCTAAACCAATTCATAAGAACTCACCCAAATCCAAGATGGTTGCTGATGGCTCACGATCAAGGGTTTCCCTGCCCAAAACAAAATGATTGGTGCTGTGGATCGCCAGTGAACAATGCTGGTCAAGCTACAAAGGCTTGGAATATAGCCGAGATAGAAAGCTTACAGCCTTATAAACCTCCATCTACAGCTACCAAGAATCACCTATACATCCATAAAGTATACTCGATCAGTCCAAGTCTTACCATTAAGCATCAAATTAAATTAAGCTAACCTGTACCAATTCTAATAATCCATTCAACTACTACTAAAGGTGCATCAACAAAACTAAGCATTCAAACCATCTATAAATTTCTAAATGCTAAATACCCTCACCTCTTCTCCAAGTCACTGTTGTTGATCCACCAAACAAGAAAAGGTTGTTGCCGAATCAAGAGTTAGCGCTGAAAAACAATTAAGGAAGCTGCAGTGACCAATGAATCTATCAACACATAGAATCCTATCTGCAATCAACATCCAGGTTTCCACCATCCTATAACATACCTCATTCCAAGTTCACGTTGATCACCTCCTCTCTGCCTATACCAATGTAGCCACTCCAAGATCACTGTATAGCAACAAGATGCTCTCCAAGGTTTGCAACTAGGGCAGAGGAAAGATTTGCCGGAGCTATAGCAGAAGGTGTCGGAGGAGAATCAGCAGTTAGGACTTGGTGGTGATTGTTGGCGTCGGGAGTGGAGCGTAGGCTGAGGCTAGGGCAAAGGAAAGCAACACAAAAAGGGTCGTCGGAGTGATCGAACTGTGGTCGTTGGCTTCAAGCTAGGGCACAGCAAGGACAACAACGCCTTTGCTTCGGCTTCGACAGCGGTACTAGGGCAAGGGATCGCAAGGAGAAAGGAGACTCGGCGCGCGCGAGGAGATGAAAACGAAAGAGAAATCAGAAAAAGAATAAAAAGAGAAAGAATTAGAAAAGGAAAAGAAAATAAACTTTTCCTCACATAAATAGGTAGCCTAAACAGGCTTTTCCGGGCCCCATTTTTTATCCCCGTTAACTCGTCCATACGAGCTCTGAAAAATTCCCGAAAAATTTTCAAAAATTCCGGAAAATTCCCTTATTAATATTCGACTATTTTTTTTCGGTATTTTACATTCTCCCCCACTAATAAAAATTTGGTCCCCAAATTTCGTTATCTACCATCTACAAGTACTAACAACAGGTAAAGAGTACAAAATGCTGAACGGTAAATTAAATCACATACCTCAAGTGAAAAGATGGGGGTATCGAGCTCGGATAGTATCCTCGAGCTCCCAAGTAGCTTCCTCGTCCACATGATACTATCATCCGACTTTAACCAGCCAAATAGTCTTGCTCCGCAACTGACGCTCTTTCCGGTCTAGAATCCACACCGGAACCTCCTCATATGTGACGTCAGGCTGAATGGAAACTGAGATTATCTATCAACACATGTATTAGATGGGGTACGTATCTCCTCAGCATAGATACGTGGAATACGGAGTGAACGCCTGCCAAGAACGGTGATAGTGCCAACTAGTAAACTACTGCTCCAATCCTTTCCGAGATCTGGAAAGGTCCAATATATCACGGAGCTGGCTTACCTCTGAGGTCAAATCTCTTCACCCCTTTCATGGGTGAAACTCGCAGAACTACATGGTCGCCAACAGAGAACTCTAGTGGTCTGCGTCTCCGATTAGCATAACTCCCCTGGCGGTCCTGCGCCTCTGACATCCTCCGTCTGATAGTACGGACCAACTCTGCATCCTGCTGAACTCTGTGAGGTCCCAACAACTGAGCCTCTCCAACCTCATCCCAGAGGACGGGTGTCCGACAAGGTCTACCATACAACGCCTCAAACGGTGCCATCTAGATAGCCAAATGAAAGCTGTTGTTGTAAGCAAACTCTACTAACGGCAGATGGTCCTCCCAGCAACCTTCGTTGGGACACTTGGTCAGTCGTGCCTTGCTTAAGGTTTGGCTCATGGGTTCAAATCTCGGTTGCAAGCTAAAATCCCTCTGGTCTTCTGGCTAAGTGCATCGGCAACCACATTAGCTTTTCTCGGGTGATAGCTAATGGTACAATCATAATTCTTCAGGAACTCCATCCATCTCCTCTGTCAGAGATTAAGTTCCTTCTAAGTAAACAGATCTTTGAGACTCTTATGGTCAGCGAGAATCTCAAATGTAACGCCATATAAATAATGTCGCCAAATCTTCATGGCAAAAATAATGGCGACTTGCCCAGATCATGTACAAGGCAGTTCTTCTCCTGCTCCTTCAACCGACGAGAAGCATAGGAGACTACTCTATCGTGCTGCATCAGAACAGCGCTCAAACCTTGAATAGATGCGTCGGTGTAGAGGACATAACCGTCCTCTCCAGAAGGTAAAAATTCAAAATCGGAGCCGACACTAGTCTCCGCTTCAGCTCCTAGAAGCTAGTCTTGCCATCCTTAGTCCAAGTGAACTTCACGCCTTTCCTGGTCAGGCGTGTCAGTGACATAGCTATCCGAGAGAAACCCTCAACGTATCTCTGGAAATATCGAGCCAAACAGAGAAAGTTGCGAGCCTCTTCTATAGACTCCGTCTACTCCCAACAGTAATGATCCGGCAGTAAGAATGGGGAACCCACTTCCTGAAGGGTCTCAGCTTGAGAACCGATGAAGGGCTGACTAAGCGGTTAATGGCCGAGCCGATCATCCGGGTATGTCCGAGCGGAGTTAGATAACCCATCCATGGGTTTGGGTTTCCGACGCCAAGGCAGGAGGATCGAAGGGCCGACCGGGAGCCCGAACGGCAGGGGCCAAAGAGCCGAGCGGACAACCCGCCCGGACAAAATAAGGGCGAGGGGAGAAAAAGGTGGCCGAGCGGCCTATGCGCTCGGCTCGGGATATGGAATATCGGCAGAAGCATGTCTGATGATTAGGCCGTACATAAGATCGCACGATGGAGGATCTTGCCGTCACATCATGGAAAGGTTGATACAGTAGCAGTATGGCCTCATGGACGCCTTTTCTGACGGGTCCATATCCGGCATGGCCTTCCAGCACCCATGCACAGGCATGGTCAAATGCGTGGTCGCTTTGATTAGCGCCCAGGCTTCTTGAGGGTCTATATAAGGCCTTCATTTCTTCACCGGAGGTGCACGTCTTCATCTTGAGGCTACCTTCTTGTCATTCCTCGCTGACTTGAGCGTCGGACCGGGACACCCTCCCGGCTCGGTTTGTTGCAGGTTCGCCGGAGTACTCGAGGATCCAGCAGAGAGCGCCACGTGCCCAGCGTCCGTGACTCTTGGTTCGGACAGGATCAAATACATATGCTATCATGATTCGGAGACAAACTGGACGACAACACACGGTGACGCTTTCAACAGAGGAACTCGACGCCCTGGTCGAGATAAGGGCCGCCAAACTCATGGAGCAAAAACAAAAAGCATCCGCCGAGCGGGCGGAGCAGCAAGCAACATCTGCGTCTCATGGCCGAGCGGAAGCACCTCCAACCACCGTCGCATTCCATCGGGCCTTGTTTCGCACCCCTGAAGCCATACCAGCCCGAAGAGATAGAGGATCTTCCTCAGATGAAATGCCAAGGCGGGATGACAGGAAGGGGAAAGCTCCCCGAGCGGACTCCTCCCCCGAGCGGATCAATCGTCAATTTTCGGAGGTTATCCTACGAGACCCTCTGCCCAAGCACTACGTGCCTCCGACGATCGGCGAATACAATGGAACAACGGACCCGGATGATCATCTGGGTAAGTTTGATAATACAGCCACGCTCCATCAGTACACAGATGGAGTAAAGTGTAGAGTTTTCCTTACCACCCTCTCGGGATCGGCTCAACGGTGGTTTCGAAGGTTGCCGGACGGATCTATCACGAGCTTCAAGGAATTCCGAACGGCCTTCCTCCACCACTTCGCCAGCAGTCGGCGTTATCAGAAGACAAGTGTCAGCTTGTTTGCCATCAAGCAAGAGCCGAGAGAATCGCTTCGAGCTTACATTCAGCGGTTCAACCAAGTGGCGATGGATATCCCAACAGCCACATCGGAGACAATGATGAATGCCTTCACGCAGGGCCTTGTGGATGGGGACTTCTTCCGATCGCTCATCCGAAAGCCGCCCCGAGATTATGATCACATGCTGCATCGGGCCAACGAATACATAAATGTGGAAGAAGCGCAAGCCGCTCGGAAAAAGGAAGCTCCAGCCGAGCGGGCACCTATTCATGCCGAGCGGAAACAGCAAGCCGCTCAGCAGCCGCCTAGAGGACCGAGGGCCGAAGCAATCCGATCCCCACACGCCAGATCTCACGTACAAGAGGTGGCTGCCACTCGGCCCAAGCCAAAGAAGAGGTGGACCCCTATGTTCTGCTCCTACCACCAGACGGATACGCATAACACGAGGGATTGCCGAAGCCTTCCCTTTGTGTCCAATCCTGTTCCCAGGAAAGCCGAGCGACGGTCTCCTCCCACCGACAGGAGACTTAGGACTCATGAAGCTGACCGAACCCGCACCGAGAGGCGACATCAGCAGACACCCGATCGGCACCGATCCCCGAGGCAGGAGAATCGCCGAGCGTCCAGAGAACGATCCCGACCATCCGCTCGCGAAGAAGAAAATAAAAGCAACACTTCCCGAGGCGAGATCAATGTCATCGCTGGCGGGCCGACCGGAGGAGACTCCAACCGAGCCAGAAAGGAGGGTGTCCGGCAGCTGCAGATCCACGCGGTCGGCTGCAGCCAAGAGCGGGCCAGTGGACCGGAAATCACTTTCGGACCCGGGGACTTAGAAGGAGTAGAAGTGCCCCATGACGACGCACTGCTCATTAAAGCGGTAATAGCAAATTACACCATTCACCGCATATTTGTTGACACAGGAGTTCGGTCAACATCATATTCAAGAAGGCGTTTATCGCCATAAATTGATCGAGCCGAGTGCGCCCATGACAACCCCGCCTACGGGTTTACTTGCAACGGTTCACTGGTCGGAAAAATCCGGCCACCTCATTTGGGAGAAGAGCCAGAGGACCCGATGCTTAACCGTGGTGGTCGACTCTCCTCATCCTACAACGTCATTTTGGGACGACCGGCGCTTGGCGAATTCCGAGAAGATAAAGTTTCCCGTGGAGGACAAAGTAGGAGAAGTGCGGGAGCTCGGCGGTGCTATATAGAGATGATCCGAGCAGAGGCTTGTTCCGCTCGGAAGGCTCCCCGAATTGAGGTACATGCCATAACCGAGAAACCTCCTGCTTTAATTTATGATGAAAAGGAGGAAGTCCAGATCCATCCGACCCGATCGGAGGCCACGACTTTTATCGCCTCTGATCTGGCGGAAGAACAGAAGGAGAAGCTGATCCAATGCCTCCAACGAAATCATGATGTCTTCGTCTGGTCGACACACGAGTTACCTGGGATTTCGCCGAGCCTAGCGCAACATGAATTGCATGTCCGACCGGGCGCTCGGCCAGTGAAGCAGAGAAAAAGGGACTTCAGCGCCGAGCAGAATGCCATCATCCGGACGGAAGTAGAAAAACTTCTGAAGGCCGGCCACATACGCGAGGTGCAGTTCCCGAGCTGGCTGGCCAACGTAGTCTTGGTCTCCAAGCCGGGCGGCAAGTGGAGGGTCTGCATCGACTTTCGAGATTTAAACAAGGCATGCCCCAAGGATTTTTATCCTCTGCCCCGGATAGATCAGTTGGTGGACTCCACAGCCGGCTGCGAACTAATTTGCATGCTTGATGCTTACCAAGGATATCATCAAGTACCGCTCGCCCGGGAAGACCAAGAAAAAGTAAGCTTCGTAACGGCTGACGGCACATATTGTTACAATGTGATGTTGTTCGGATTGAAGAATGCCGGAGCCACCTATCAACGCTTGATGAACAAGGTTTTCAAGGAGTAGATCGGGCGAAATCTGGAAGTTTATGTGGACGACATTCTTATCAAATCCGTCCGAGCGGCCGATCTTTTCAAGGATATGGAAGAAACCTTCCGAACACTGCGCAAATATGGAGTCAAGCTAAATCCACAGAAGTGCCTGTTCGGAGCTAAAGGAGGGCGTTTCTTGGGGTACATAGTGACCGAGCGGGGAATCGAAGCAAATCCCAGCAAGGTAAAAGCACTGCAAGACATGCCGTCCCCTAGAAATACTAGAGAAGTGCAAAGGTTGACCGGTCGGATAACTGCTTTATCCAGATTCATCTCCAGAACCGCCGACCGGAGCCTTCCATTCTTCAAGGTTCTGCGCAAGGCTGCTAAGTTCCAGTGGGATGAAGAATGTGACCGAGCATTTGAAGAGTTGAAGATATATCTTAATTCTTTGCCAGTGTTAGCCAAGCCGATCGGGGGTGAGTCACTTTATATGTATCTGTCGTCAACTGAGCATACTGTGGGCTCAGCACTTGTGAGGGCGAACGGCGAAGAGCAGCCGGTGTATTTTCTAAGCCATATTTTAAAAGACGCTGAATCTCGTTACACCGGGCTCGAGAAGTTGGCTTTCGCTTTGGTTCTAGCCGCTCGGCGCCTGCGACCGTATTTCTTGGCCCATACCATTATTGTCCGGACGAACAGTCCACTTGGAAGAGTGCTGTTGAATCCGGAAGCGTCTGGACGGCTTATCGAGTGGACGACAGAATTGAGTGAATTTGACATCCAATATCAGCCCCGCTCGGCGATTAAAGCCCAATCCTTGGCTGATTTTGTGACCGAAGTGCAAAGGCCAGAGCCTGAAGCTATGTGGAGAATATATGTGGATGGATCCTCCACTCGTCTTGGAAGTGGGATCGGAATATTACTACTCTCACCTCAGGAAGAAAAGATGCACTTATCCGTCCGGCTAGATTACAAAGCTACTAACAACGAAGCAGAGTATGAGGCCCTCATAGCCGGATTGCAGGCAGCACGGCATGTGGGAGCAGCTCGGGTGACACTCTATTCTGATTCACAGTTGGCCGCTCAGCAACTTTCCGGCACCTTTGAAATCAACTGTGTTCGGCTCAAACTCTACGCTGAGGCCTTTGAAAAACTCAAAGCTACTTTCCAAGAGGTGCTTATTCAGAAGATCCCCCGAACAGAGAACCAGGCAGCCGATGAGTTAGCCAAACTAGCGAGCTCAATAACGCCGGTCGCCGTTCAGCAACCAATTGAAAAAACGCTACTGGTGGCGCATGTCGATCGGATGCAAGGCCTCACATTTCCAAGTGACTGGAGGACACCCATTATAGAATTCCTTCGTTCGGGCACCACACCATCCGATGAATATGCAGCCCGGCTCCTCAGAAGAAGAGCCGGTCAGTTCACACTCATCGGAGATCAGCTTTACAAGATAGCTTTCTCGCGCCCTTTGCTGAAATGTGTAAGCTCGGAGGACTCAGCACATCCTCCGTGAAGTACATCAAGGATCATGCGGGGGTCATCCGGCGGACGCTCATTGGCCAAGAAGATCCTCTTGGCCGGATACTTTTGGCCAACTTTACAAGCAGATGCCGCTCGGACAGTATCTACATGCCTTTCATGCCGAAGTATCACAACTTCTCCCACCGACCGGCCGAAGAAATGAAGGCATCAACCGTTTCATGCCCGTTCGATCAATGGGGAATGGATATTGTCGGTCCATTTCCGATGGCGACCGGGCAGAGGAAATTTTTACTAGTGGCAGTCGACTATTTTTCCAAGTGGGTGGAGGTCGAGCCGCTGGCAAAGATCACCGAACAGATGGTTAAAAAATTCATTTGGCAACACATCATCTGTCGGTTCGGCATCCCGCGTCGACTTGTGTCCGACAACGGGCGGCAATTCACAGGGAAGTTGCTTGAAGATTGGTGCAAGAGCTATGGGATTGAGCAACACTTCACGTCCGTGGCTTATCCCCAGAGCAACGGTCAAGCCGACGTGACCAACCGGGAGATTCTTCGCATTCTACGCACTCAGTTGGCCGGATGAAGTGCCGAGCGTCTTGTGGGCTATCCGAACGACGCCAAAAGAAGGGACGGGAGTCACACCGTTCCATTTGGTATATGGCGGTGAGGCTGTCATACCGGTCGAAGTCGGCGTTGAGTCAGCCAGGATCCAGAGCTATGATGATGACAACACCGAACGAAGAAACATGGAGCTGGACTTGGTAGAAGAGGAGAGGGCAAAGGCGTCCGTTCGGCTGATGGCATACTGTCAGCGGATGAAGCAAAACTACAACCGGCGCGTAATTCCCAGATCGTTCCAAGTCGGCGATCTTGTCTGGAAGAAAGTCAAGCCGGTCGGCGACGTCGGCAAGCTTGAAGCGCCATGGGCAGGCCCTTTCAAAATCATCGAAAAGCTCCGCTCGGGCGCGTATTATCTGGAGGATGAGGACGGACGGCAGCTAGATAGGTCGTGGAGCGCGAACCACCTCCAGCCTTATCGGGCGGGGTGAAAGGTGTATCACTGTAAATCACCCTGTGTATTTCATTTTTCGACTAAATACTTGAAATGCAGAGATGAAAAGTCAAGGGAGCGAATATAAGGCATTATCATCGTAGCGCGAAGGCCCCCGAGCCGATCGGCCGGGAGGTTTATATGGTTAAGACTTGTAAGCAAATAACCCGTGCCGTTCGGCCGGAGGTAAATTGGTCGAGCCAAGCGCTCGAGGAACGAAGGCCCCGCGCCGTTCGGCCGGAGGTAAATGGGTCGAGCCAAGCGCTCGAGGATCGAAGGCCCCGTACCATTCGGACGGAGGTATATTATCCGAGCCAAAATACTCGACGAAGTAGACCCTGAGCCGTTCGGCCAGGAGGGCATTATCCAAGCTGGGTGAAAGACAAAGAGCTACGCCGAACGGAAGTGTCAAAATTAGCCTTAACGGCCATCTAGCCCAGACGTTAAACCGTAGAGCCGCGCCGACCGACTATAAATATCCGCGCCGACGAGCACCGTCGTTAAAAATCGAGAGCCGCGCCGACCGGCTATAAAAACCGAGCGGAAAGACCGACGAGCACCGTCGTTAAAGATAGAGAGCCGCGCCGACCGGCTATAAAAACCGAGCGGAAAGACCGACGAGCACCGTCGTTAAAGATCGAGAGCCGCGCCGACCGGCTATAAATATCCGCGCCGACGAGCACCGTCGTTAAAGATCGAGAGCCGCGCCGACCGGCTATAAAAACCGAGCGGAAAGACCGACGAGCACCGTCGTTAAAGATCGAGAGCCGCGCCGACCGGCTATAAATATCCGCGCCGACGAGCACCGTCGTTAAAGATCGAGAGCCGCGCCGACCGGCTATAAAAACCGAGCGGAAAGACCGACGAGCACCGTCGTTAAAGATCGAGAGCCGCGCCGACCGGCTATAAATATCCGCGCCGACGAGCACCGTCGTTAAAGATCGGGAGCCGCGCCGATCGGCTATAAAAACCGAGCGGAAAGACCAACGAGCACCGTCGTTAAAGATCGAGAGCCGCGCCGACCGGCTATAAATATCCGCGCCGACGAGCACCGTCGTTAAAGATCGAGAGCCGCGCACGAGCGGAAGACCGACGAGCACCGTCGTTAAAGATCGAGAGCCGCGCCGACCGGCTATAAAAACCGAGCGGAAAGACCGACGAGCACCGTCGTTAAAAATCGAGAGCCGCGCCGACCGACTATAAAAACCGAGCGGAAAGATCGACGAGCCCCGTCGTTAAAAATCGAGAGCCGCGCCGATCGGCTATAAATATCCGCGCCGACGAGCACCGTCGTTAAAGATCGAGAGCCACGCCGACCGGCTATAAAAACCGAGCGGAAAGATCGACGAGCCCCGTCGTTAAAAATCGAGAGCCGCGCCGATCGGCTATAAACATCTGCGCCGAAAAACATCCGCGCCGACGAGCACCGTCGTTAAAAATCGAGAGCCGCGCCGATCGGCTATAAACATCCCGAGCGGAATAACGAATGCCAGAGTAAGAAATCGTGGAAACTACAAATATTAAAACGTTCAGGCCCGATTGTGAGTTAGTCCTTCGATACTCGGCGTTTGTGGACTTCACAAAGGCAGGATACATGCAAAGAGAGTAGGCCACCTCGCTCGGGCTCTATGCAATATGCCAAGCCGATCGGACGCGTGAAGGAGAACTCTTACGAGCAGGACTGACTCTAAGTATCAACGATAAGTAAACCAAAGAACATCAGGGACGATGAGTAGGAAAACAAGCAAAGGAACAGAGTTTCATTAGAAGAATTATGCCGAACGGCAGGTACAAAAATTTTACATCCGCCGAGCGGATGAAATATAGAAGGTACTTGAAATAACCCGCCTCACTCAGGGTCTTCAAAGTTGAAGAAGGCGTCCGGAATATCATCAATCATGGCCGCCAGGTCGGAGGCGGGAATATGCATTCCCTCGGGAAGGTGGCCCCCTTTCTTCAAGTATGTCATCGTGACTTTGACCGCTTCGGCGAAGGTGGAAGAGACGTTGCCACCGAATTTTACGCCGAACCTCTCCGAGTGGAGGTATTCTTGGCGCGCTGCAGCTAGGCGACTCGGCTCTCCCTCTTTATATTTTCTGAGGGCCGCTCGGGAAGCGGTTAAGGTGTCTTGTACAGCCTTCAAGTCCACCTCGGCCTTTGTGCGCTCTGCCGAACGGATCTCCGCTCGGCATTCAGCTCGACCTCTAGTTTCTTAGATTGCTGATCTAGGGCCCGGACTTCGACTTTCATTTTATCCGGATCAGCAATCGCTCCGCTTCACGTCCCCGTCCCGTTTCTTCACCAAGTCTTGAGTCGGGCCACCTCCGCAGCCAGATTGGCAGCCTTCTTCTGTTCGGCCTCGAGGGTTTGTTTCCCCCGCTCGGCCGACGGACCCCCCGACAATTGAAGTTTTTCCAGGAGACCCTCCAGCTCGGCTAGCCGACGGCTAGTGGCGATTTGCTCAGCCCAGCGCTGTAAAGGAAATAACGAAATCAGGAATCAAATAGTGGCATGGAACAGGAAGAAAAATGAATACCTGAGTGGCCTGTTGCATGTTGTTGTCGCCGAGCTGCTTGGGCGTCATGAGGGCCGCTTGAATCTGCGCGTCCTCAAAAAGCTTGGCAAGCGGACCCGTCAAGGTTATTTCGTGAACGGGACCTGAGGGCGGACAGTAAATATTCCTCCGATGGGAATCGGAGGGTGGTCTTGATGGTTGGGTGGCCGGCCGGCGCTTCTTCAGCTGCAGTTGCCTGGCCAGAGGACCCCCCTATGGTGGAAGTTTCGCCCAACCGATGTAAGCGGCGACGAGTCCGGGGAGGAGAGTCGGTGGGCTGCGCAGGAGGCGATGTCACAGGAGTCCCGATCTGCGACGGCGTGCGATCGGACGAAGTAACGCCGATCGGCTCGTGTGGTTCCCCCTCTTGGGGTGGCGGAGGACCAGAGTCTCTTCGACGTTTTCACCGAAGTTCTAGCGGTGGATCCCCGGACGGGAATGCGGGAGCCGAGGAAGAGATCCGCCTCAACCTCCGCTGAAGCGGATGGGGCAGACTGCGCCCCCCCTTCTCCCGCATCTTCCGGGGGATGAGACCCGCTCGCGAGCTCCTTTGGTGGCCGCCGATCTCCACGGCCTTCAGATGAGCGGTAGCTGAGCGCCACATGACTTCAGCTGCAATAGAAGAAATTAAAATCAGTTAGATAAAAAAGGTGAAGGGAGTAAAGAGTCTCTTACCCATACGGTAGGGAAGATTGGCCCGAACGGGAGATAACCCAAAAATATATAACACCCCCTTGAGCAGCAACTGGTCGATCTTGTATCGCTGACCAGACAACCAGTTCGCTGCATGAAGATAGGCTGGATTGCTTCTGAACTTGCCGAGCTCCGGCTGAGTCGGCACAGCGGTCTGCCATTTGGTTCGAAATGCCGGCCGCTCGGGAAGTCGGATGTAGAAGAAAAATTCCTTCCAGTGCTTGTTGGAGGTCGGCATATTATCAAAAAATTTAAAGCCTATTCTACTCTGGAAAATGAAAGTGCCCAACTCGGATTGTTTGGGGTAGAAGAAGAAGTGGAATATTTTGGGGTCAAGTGGGATACTATGCAGCTTAAAGAGGACAACCACCCCGCTCAGCAACCTAAAGGAGTTCGGTACAAGCTGGCCGAGCGGGATGCGGAAATAATTACAAACCTCCAAAATGAATGGATGGGTAGGAAATCTAAGGCCGCCCTGGAATTGGTCTAGAAAAAAGCAAATGGTGCCGATCGGCGGGTTATGGGGCCGATCGGACGGGCTGGCTATAATTATTTCGTGGTCATCAGGGATCCCATACGTCCGAACGAGGCGCCGGGCACCCTCCTCATCAAACCGACTCTCCATGGTCATATACCAGGGACCGTGAACGTGAGTGACGGGTTCAGAGGAACTTGCCATCTCGGAGAGGCAAGAGAATAGCAAGAAATCAAAGGCAGGGAAACGAAAGGGGCGAAATGAGCAGAGAAGACCTAGTAAGTGAAGGAAGAAGACTCACTGGGAAGGAAACGGGTGGAAAGAATCACCGATGAGGTGATCGCCGCCTAAAAACAGACGCTAGATCGCCGGAGGCCGCAGCAACAGAACGAAGCAGAAGGCAACGCGCAAGCAAGCATGCGGCGAAGGGAGGAGAAGAAGATTTTATACTGCCGAGGCTGGTCGGCCTCCGCCGTCGGATGCAGGTCACGAAAGGCGAGGCCAACATCCGCCCGTCCATTTCAAAGCAATCGCGTCCCATCGTACTAAGCATCGCCGCCACGTGGGAAGAGCCACGTGGCGCCTTGCCACTAGGCGCAATTAATGCGCGTCATACCGCGCGTGCTGCGACTTAATGGGAAGGATTTGCACAATTTTCGAGAAGATTTAGACAAGCAAGCATCCACATTGAACGACGAGGCATTCAAAACGAAGAGCCGAGCGGCTGAATCCGCCATAAGGGCCGAACGGCTCAAAGAATATTATAGGCGACGGTAAGGCGATGACCGCCCGCTCGGACATATATAGTCCAGTCAGTCGGACTCACGGCCTCCTTCGACTAGACTTGAAGGGAAGGCAAGTGATCCGGCAGTAAGAATGGGGAACCCACTTCCTGAAGGGTCTCAGCTTGAGAACCGATGAAGGGCTGACTAAGCGGTTAATGGCCGAGCCGATCATCCGGGTATGTCCGAGCGGAGTTAGATAACCCATCCATGGGTTTGGGTTTCCGACGCCAAGGCAGGAGGATCGAAGGGCCGACCGGGAGCCCGAACGGCAGGGGCCAAAGAGCCGAGCGGGCAACCCGCCCGGACAAAATAAGGGCGAGGGGAGAAAAAGGTGGCCGAGCGGCCTATGCGCTCGGCTCGGGATATGGAATATCGGCAGAAGCATGTCTGATGATTAGGCCGTACATAAGATCGCACGATGGAGGATCTTGCCGTCACATCATGGAAAGGTTGATACAGTAGCAGTATGACCTCATGGACGCCTTTTCTGACGGGTCCATATCTGGGCATGGCCCTTCTGACAGACCCATGCCTGGGCATGGTCAAATGCAGGTGGCTGCTTTGATTGGCGCGCCCAGGCTTCTTCGAGGGGTCTATATAAGGCCTCCATTTCTTCACCGGAGGTATGCACGTCTTCATCTTGAGGCTACCTTCTTGTCATTCCTCGCCTGACTTGAGCGTCGGAGGACCGTCGCCGGGACACCCCTCCCGGCTCGGTTTTGTTGCAGGTTCGCCGGAGTACTCGAGGATCCAGCAGAGAGCGCCACGTGCCCAGCGTCCGCTGACTCTTGGTTCGGACAGGATCAAGTAACAACCTCAATCTCCTGTGGAACCACGGTATACTCCTACTGATGCCCGTGTGTCTCAACATCTCACAGAAGACAACCAAAATACGCACTACTGATCTTCACATCTAGACGTTTCCATCGAAACATCTCTATAACTATGCAAAGATGATGTGCGTGCCTCACCATGGATCCGAAATAGATCACAACATCGTCAACAAAGACAATGGAAACCGATCCAAACATCCTGGGAATATCAAAATCATCAAGTCTATGAAAACATCTAAGGCTTCCCAAACCCTAATGGTAAAATCAATACACATGATGTCCGTATCACAGACATTCCCAATCCATAAGATCCTCCAGTGTGAGAGCAACGCTCCATCACACAAAATACCACATATGTGGGAGCAACGCTCTATCACAAACAATCCGTAATATATAAGAGCAACGCTCTATCACAAACCAACAATAATATGTGGGAGCTCCAAAAGTGTCCAAGGCACCTAACTATCTAACTAGAGACTGCACGAGAACACTCAACCACATATAACTGTGGCAGCCAAAGGTATAACAATCCTAGTAAACAAATCAAATCCATAATCAACTCTATCATCATCCTAGTGGGTTGGTCACCCACTAATAGGAGAATTAGTTGACAGAGTTATACAACCAATAACATAATGTAGACACTCAGCATTCTACATTCAACATAGGTAGAATCATCATGATGCTACCCACCATACACCTGGCACACATGCACACACAACATATGTATGATCGACATAATCCTCCAATTTGTACACACCACACATACTCACAACATAGGTATAATTCATCGTGATACCTCCAACAATACATACCAAACCCGTGTGCATATTTCAACATAGGTATACTCGACAATACACCTCAAATAACCTCACACGGTATATATACACCTATACCAAGAGTATAATCAAAGTAATACTTCCAACAAAACCTAATAGACACAAGCGCATCCACAAATCAAATATAATCAATAAGATACCTCAAATATTACACCGAATACATCTGCACATATCACAACTCGGATTAAATCGATAAGATACATCCAATAAAACACTCAAACATATGTGCACATTCCACAACATAGTTTTTAACTGACAAATACCTCCAATAAACAATCAGACATGAATGCCTAACCACTCAGGTATAATCTACTAGAAACCCATAATAATCATATGTATAAATGTGTACGACCCAAAAGATAAAGTCAGATTTCAAGAACATCAAGACACTTATTTTTATCCTCAAAAATATCAGCCCACATAATATCAGATGAATCAGTCTCTACTCCCCATGAGAGCAAGTTAACATTCAAAACATCAAATCATTATTTATCCACATAGTCCAATATCAGAGGAAATAAACAATAATTTTATCATCCTGTTAACTAACCACAACTAACCAGATTTATTAAAATCTCATAGGCACTCTAAACCATAAACTCTCTAGCACCCGATTTATAATCTGATCACCAACTATAAACATCAAACCTGTGAATATCATTCATGACACTCACTATGTCACCATCAACAACAACTCAGATAATAGATCATCAAAATAATTATCCACTAATAGATCATCAAACAACCACATAACATTTACTCTCATAAATCATTAGAAATCAACACATCACAATATCTAATCTCACAATATCATTCTCAATAATGATCAAACATGATAACTCCCCAAATGAACAATTTTCATTGTATCAGATACCCTAATATCCAAAAGATATGAGTATAAACAAAACTCTACTGGCTAAATCAACAGGAATATGTAGATACCATCCATTAACCAGCTAACAATAGCAGAGGCTGGTATGTGCCTCCATCTCCTACTAGTAGTAACAGAAGCTAAAACTACTAATGGTATGATCTGAAAAATCACCAGAGACTATAATCCTTGATCTCTATTAGGTCAATCATGCTCAATGGCTAACCCATCACATGTAATATGTGTTACAACAACCAGACATGTATTACATAAAGAATGCTAATACATGTCATAAACTATAAAATTAAACATCATACCTATATGCCGTCTGGAGATGTTCTGTCGCTGTCCAGTCCCCAACTTCTGACCTCAAAATTCCGAATGAAAATATCGCCGGAAATCCAAATAAATCTGAAACGGAAATCCGAAACATAACCATATCGAAAATCCGAAAATGCCCAGTTTAACTCGCAAACCTGGCTAACCCAAATATCCAGAATACCAACAACAGGTATCTGATAACTCTCCAGAACACCAAAAGCAGGTATCATAACCCGCTCTGATACCAAAAAAAAAAATTGGTATCAGATAAATCCCGAAAATCCAAAATACAAAAATCCAACAAGTATCGCCAAACTTAGCGCTCTGATACCAAGTAAATAAATTGGTATCAGGTTATCCCAAACATCCAAAATACGAAAACAAAAGATCGTATAAACTTAAGCTCTGATACCACTAAATTGTCACGCCTCAGAAGAAGTCCCTGTCCGAAGAAATTTCAGCAGCATCTCCCCTGTACGGCGGACAATCTGAAACTTCTACATCACACATATACCTCAACCACAGGCGACTAGAATCATAACAATAAATAAAAGCAAACACCACGCAGTTAATATAATTTAATCAGCCTCTGGCTGTCACAACCATGCAGTTAATAATAGTAAACAAAAACAATAGTACTCTGACTCAAATCCACCCTACTCCACTACACTCGTAATGCTCAAATCCGACGAACTCACCTCTTCTGCCGTCCAGGCAGGCATGTAGTAGAATAAAACCAAATCATACCAAAACCATCAACGATAAGAATCCATACAAAATCCATAAGTAAAACCAACACAAGACTAAGTCCAAACATAGTCAAATAAGAAACAAAACAAAACCAAAAGACAACTACAGCTGGTGGTCTGCAGGGGACTAGCAACTGGAACTCTCTCCTGACAGCATCATCCTGAAATATAACAACAATGGAGGCGGGGTGAGTCCAACACTCAGCAAGTACAATTGATATGCAAAGTAAAGAAATAACACCTAGCACTAATCATGCGTACAGTCTCCTGATAAAAAAATAAGGATAAATGCAAACCGAAGTAGACAGGAGAAAATCTGTACTAATCAGGATCCGGTATAAGGACAAACAGTCCGAAAGGTATAGAAGACCTGTATGCATGTCAAACATAGGTATCCAAACAATATGCAGCATATAAATGCAGCAAACACAATCACAAACAATAAATGCATCATGCATATGATGTCAATGTCATGGTCATCCCTGACGCCAGTCAGCCAACTCATAACAAAAGTGGGACCGAGTGGGTAGGGCTGTGACGACCGTGCACTCTGCATCACTACTCCTGATGAGTGACCGAGAGGACGGGATGCTGTCGGAGTACATACGTACTCCTACCCCAAATCATAAATGGGGGAGCGCAATACTCTCATCTCCCGGTACACTATGACGGGGAGGAATCTCTAACGTGCTACACGCTGCGTCACACTACCCATGAGCGGATCAACGGAGCACCGGAAGAGTCAAACTGACGTGCTACCACGCTGTGTCACGCTACCCATGAGCGTCACAACGGAGCACCGAACAGTGATGAAAACTGGCAAAGTGCTCGACAATAATGGAGTAATCTATCGCACAGCATGCGATCATGCAAATGGTGCATGTCACTAAGCATGGTAATATACTAAACCAACCTCTGGACATATAACAATGGGCACCATATTGAATAGATCAAATCAAGATATACTGATCAATAAGGTATCAAACCTAGGTCCTAAACATGTGAAACATGGTTATATCACTACCCATGAGCATGTGAAATCAGATAGGTATCAACACGAAATGCCAACAAACAATCAAACAGGTAACATGTATCAGGCAGTGATTAACCGAAACAAATAAGAAAACACAATTAATGCAAATTGTTAATTTCATTACTAAGCATATCAAAGACAATAAGTCAAAAGTACCCGCCTCCAAATCGAAAAGATCAATCCGGTCCAATCTAGTCAAATCCAACGTCGAGATGCTCGTATCGAATCAGAGTCCTATAATATATGATATACATGTTTAGCTAATTACATATAACTTAATTAGCTAAATCAAATTCTCGAGATGCTAACATAAATCCAGATCCAATTATAAACCCTAATTTGGATCATCTAACTCCTCGAATTAGGACTTGCAATAAACATAATCCATCACAACAACCTAATCTAAACCAATTCATAAGAACTCACCCAAATCCAAGATGGTTGCTGATGGCTCACGATCAAGGGTTTCCCTGCCCAAAACAAAATGATTGGTGCTGTGGATCGCCAGTGAACAATGCTGGTCAAGCTACAAAGGCTTGGAATATAGCCGAGATAGAAAGCTTACAGCCTTATAAACCTCCATCTACAGCTACCAAGAATCACCTATACATCCATAAAGTATACTCTGATCAGTCCAAGTCTTACCATTAAGCATCAAATTAAATTAAGCTAACCTGTACCAATTCTAATAATCCATTCAACTACTACTAAAGGTGCATCAACAAAACTAAGCATTCAAACCATCTATAAATTTCTAAATGCTAAATACCCTCACCTCTTCTCCAAGTCACTGTTGTTGATCCACCAAACAAGAAAAGGTTGTTGCCGAATCAAGAGTTAGCGCTGAAAAACAATTAAGGAAGCTGCAGTGACCAATGAATCTATCAACACATAGAATCCTATCTGCAATCAACATCCAGGTTTCCACCATCCTATAACATACCTCATTCCAAGTTCACGTTGATCACCTCCTCTCTGCCTATACCAATGTAGCCACTCCAAGATCACTGTATAGCAACAAGATGCTCTCCAAGGTTTGCAACTAGGGCAGAGGAAAGATTTGCCGGAGCTATAGCAGAAGGTGTCGGAGGAGAATCAGCAGTTAGGACTTGGTGGTGACTGTTGGCGTCGGGAGTGGAGCGTAGGCTGAGGCTAGGGCAAAGGAAAGCAACACAAAAAGGGTCGTCGGAGTGATCGAACTGTGGTCGTTGGCTTCAAGCTAGGGCACAGCAAGGACAACAACGCCTTTGCTTCGGCCTCGACAACGGTACTAGGGCTTCGACTGGCGACTCAGAGAAGGAGACGGGCTGAGTAGGAGCGGCACCGACCATCAGTGGCGTCGGACTGGAGTAGTCGGTGATCGGGCGGCGCCGGCAGTGAAGCTAGGGCACACTGGTGGTGGCAGCCGTCGCTAGGGCAGAAAGGAGAAGAAGAGAAGCGTCGGCCTCTCTTTAGTCCCGGCTTATGCACTCGGAAGAAGATGGAACCGGCGAGTGCGGTTAGGGCAAGGGATCGCAAGGAGAAAGGAGACTCGGCGCGCGCGAGGAGATGAAAACGAAAGAGAAATCAGAAAAAGAATAAAAAGAGAAAGAATTAGAAAAGGAAAAGAAAATAAACTTTTCCTCACATAAATGGGTAGCCTAAACAGGCTTTTCCGGGCCCCATTTTTTATCCCCGTTAACTCGTCCATATGAGTTCTGAAAAATTCCCGAAAAATTTCCAAAAATTCCGGAAAATTCCCTTATTAATATTCGACTATTTTTTTCGGTATTTTACACTAGGGTTACCGCACTCTAGGATTTTCCACCTACCTAACCGCAGCTAGGAATTTCCATCACCTAGGGTTACCGCTCCCTAGGACCTAGGGTTATCACCCCCTAGGGTTTTTCACCTGCCTAGAATCCACTAGGAATTTTGCCTAAGACAACTTATGACTTTCCTACAAGCTCAATAAACCTTGTTAGATAACAAGACAACTAAACTTTGAACCCTTTGACATAATCAAAACACATGTTCAAACATCGGATGCTTCCCACACCAACACCTCGTGTATGGCAGGTAAATGCCTAATGGTAGATAACAGTCATGTTGCCTTGTCGCAGATTTCACTGGTTTGGTATTTTTGGACGTTCCTTATTTTTTAAAATGTTAGGAAGGTATTAAAAGGATCCCCAAGGCTCGTGGATGGGAGGAGAAGAAGTTCCCAGGTGACAAGAAACCCTAGGAGAATCATTCCAAGGAGTAAGAGGAGTTTTCATCCACTTTTGGAGTTGGAGAAGCAGCCTAGAGATGATCTTTGTAGAACAAGCCTTTCTCTCTTTACTCTTTAAGTTTGGATTGTAAAAACTTATTTACTATGTCTTCTTGTTGTAACTCTATATTCATGGAGTAGTATTCTTGATTCTATGACTAGGGAGTAATCCTTTGACATGTAGACACTTTGTTTTGCCATGGTTTGATATATTTGTGTTTCTTAATTTTATGAGTTGATTGTTTATGGTCTGACTATATTGTGCATACATGAACTCGATGCCCAAAGTACATTTTCATATCCCAAGGAGTGCGGGGAAGGACCGAAGGTGAACCAAATCCTCCGACCTATAGAATACCGATATGTGGGGGGTCGGTCATGAAAGTAAGTAGGGTTACCACAAGAATTCCTAAGGCCTTCACAAAGCTTAATGGGTCCACCTCGATTCGGCATCATGTAGTAAGGGAAGACAAGTCGAGAACCATGGGATATCTCGTGATAGGAGTTGACGTAAGAAAGCGGTTCTTCAGCAATGTCACCCTACAAGTAGGCATCATATTTGAACAAATATACCGGCATAGTTCTAAAAGATTACGTCGGTTAAATTAGGATCATCTATCTACATAAACAACCAATGAGAATTAAGAAATCAAATATAGGTTAAGATGTCTACAATCATTGTAGTAAAATCAAAGTCCTAGGATTGCTTCTTAAAATTAAAATTTCTTCCTAGAATTTTTTCTCATCTCTCTTTTCCCAACTCTTTCAAAAGTTTCAAATTCTCTAGATAACTATTTTTACATCGTAGATCAGTATTTGATTTTCAGTCCTTAAGGGATCAATACTTATATTACTTAACGACAAGCATACACTTGCGGTTTACGACTCATTATCACTCCAAGAAAATTACTATTGTTGCTTTGTTCTCTTGAATGATGAAAGCAGAAATTGTTGTAGATGAAAGAGGCTTACAAAGACTTTAATGCAGTGGCTTCAAATATAGGTATTGCGATGATCGTGATAGATAAATTCCTAACCATTATAAATGGTTTGGATCCTCATATGGATTCTTAATATCTTCTTGTTAGTTCATTTTGTCTATTTTCCACTAGTATTTTTTAATCCAATTCTACTTCAAGCTTGTATTATCATGAATCATGTAAGACAATGCATTATTCATAACTTTAGTATTTCACCATTATTCTTCAAAGATCTTTTCTTGCAATCATGCAAAAAGAACAAAGCAATTTTTAGGGTGCGAGGATAGTACATCTTAATATGCTCTTGGATGTTGGATGAAATCTTTAATAAAAGTGTTCAACAATTCTTGCTCTTACCGATCAAAAGTTCAGTTAAAAAGTTGAAGAAAGTGATTGTAGTATTCTGAATTTCAGATAACTCCTTATTTGCATTCTCATAATCTTGAGGGATGAAATAGGTGAGAAGATCAACTATAAACTTCTCCCATGTTGCGGATCCATGGCATGACTCAAATACTTGATACCATCATAATATCATCCCTTCTAGAGGGAGAGAAGCTATCTCCACCTTCAAATCATCTAGAGGGCAATGTACAAGAAAAAATCTTTTATCTTTTTGAAACTCATTCAATAGGATCTCTATTTCTCCAATACGAAATTTTTTCTTATGTTTGATAAGATCTTTAATTTGTAGATATGTAAAATCTTGATGCTAGTAATGGATATGGTTAGTGTTATAAGATGATAATGATTGTGTTAGGGATTGTAGTGGTGATGGTGGTGGAAGGATTACAATGCAAGGATAACTAGTGAAGAACCTCTCTTCACTACCAAATTGATAGAAACTTACATCCTATCTAGTAGGAAATTATAGAAAAGGGGAAGGGAATGATCACTTTGAAGTCGAGGGAATCATCCTCCAATAGACAAAAGACTCTTAATTCATAAAGAATTAACACATTTATTTATTACTCTTCTTAGCCAAAAAGCTACATTTTTATTAATAGACATCTAGAATATGCTTGGTCAATGACTAATTCAGACAACTATCTCTTATTTAAATAAAATATTTTTTTTACTTATTATAATTAAATAACATTCTAACAAAGGGAGGACTGCAGTGAACTTCATCTCATTGGAATAAAGCGTGCGGTGTTAGAGCTCACAATGCCGCAGTGTTGTTCAGATGATGGTGTCTCAGACGAGTAAGTTGACATCAAGAAAAAGAAAATGTTTCACTGAGTAGGATAAGGGAGGGCTGCAGCAGACTTCATCTAAATTGATATCCTATTTTGATACGGGTTATAATAGATCGGTCAAGCAAATGAAGGAAGGGATCAAATTAAGAGAAAAAGGAAGGATATATTTCTGACCAACTACAGACTGAGCAAATATCCAAGCACACATATATGCTCGGATGGACAAAATCCGTCCGAGCTCCATGCATCCATGCATGTTCGGACGGGCTTTGCCCAACTGAGCATGTATGGATGCATGAAGTTTGTACGGACTTTGCCCATCTGAGCATATATGTGTGCTTGGATATTCGCTTAGTCTACAGTTGATCGACAATATATCCTTCCTATCTCTCTTAACCTGATCCCCTCCTTTATTCGCTCGGTTAATCTATCATAACCAATATTACTAATCTCCCCTTCAAATTTAGTCGAAGGAGGTATAACTGATTGACTAGACCTAAATATACTTTTATCCTTCTACTATTCTCTATAATAATCTCGTGACACTCTTTATAGTAATCCCGTGATTTCTGCTACAATGATCAAGAAAAATAAAATGTTTCACTGAGTAGGATAAGGGAGGGCTGCAGTGGACTTCATCTCATTAAAATCTGTTGAGTTTGATATTTTAATTCAAACTATTTTTTGGTTTAGTTGTTGTTTTGGCAATGCATGTGTATATGCATTTAGTCCCACATTGCTAAGCAAAGAAGGTTGGAAGGCCTTATATATGGAGCCCTTCCATCCTTGCTTAGCAAAGTAAAGGGGGGCCTACACGCATGCGTGGGCTGAGCCCAAATCAGGTGGCTTCGGGGGGTTCGAGCCGCACGCGATCATCACGCGCAGGGGGGGGGGGGGTGCAAATCCCCAGCTCGTGGGCCTCGCGCTTGCAAGCGTCCTGGTTTGTTTTTGCCAGTCTCCGGTTTGGTCTGGTTCTAGGTTTTGACCCGCACGCACTTGGGTTTGGTTTTGTCCGCGTGAGGAAGCGAAGCGACGTACGCTTTGGTGTGTGCACTGCTTCGGAGTGTATAAATACACTTCCTCTGTTCCTTCTCAACTCACTCCAGAAAACAGAGCATTCTGCTTTCTTTCTTTCTCCCCCTGTTCTGAGGCTTGGTTCTGCAATCTGAGGTTGAGTCTGAGTGCAGCATTCGTTTTGGAGTGCACCTATGGACGACGCGAGTGGTTGTCGGATCTTGGGAGAATTTTGCCGGAGAGCCTCTGCACCGTGGGCAGCAATAAATTCTCTAAAGACAGTCGGCACGCCGGCGCTTCAACCAGAGATACACGATTTCTCAACCTTACTCTTTTCATTTACAAGTTTATTGCATGCTTGCTATTTTGGTGCAAATAAATTGCTGTGTTTGCGTAATCAGTTTTACAATAATTTTAGAGAATTTATTGTAACATCAATAGACATGATAAATGATAGGGTAACGGGGTTTGATGAGGCTAGCGCCAGACTCGAGAGATTTTTCGAGCAAAACTTCAGACATTGGCAACAATGGATGAAATTTTGGCTTACTACGCTAGGGTTATTCTCCGTCATAGAAACAGATCCTCCTTCACTTGATGAAGAGGAACCTGCCTATAGTGCTGCCTTACAGAGGTTTAAGCAAAGGGATTATCTCTGCCATGGGAGAATCCTGTCTGCCCTCTCAGACGCACTATTTGATGTGTACTGCTCAACCTCTTTGGCTAAAGAGCTGTGGAAATCTTTGGATAAAAAATACAACTCCGAAGATTCTGGTTTAGAAAAGTACACTGTGGCAAAATTCCTAAACTTCAAAATGGTTGAAGACAAATCTGTGGTTGAGCAGACACATGAATTCTAAGTTCAAATTCATGGTCTTGCTGAAGGAGATATGCCATTATCCGAAAAATTTCAGGTCTTGTCTATCATTGAAAAATTACCTCCGAGTTGGGAAGATTTTGGCATGACTCTTAAATATCGGAGAGGTAAAATCTCTCTAGAAGATTTGATGATTGCCTTAAATATCGAAGAAGAACATTGGAAGCAACATAAAAATGATGATATAAAAATGCCTATGGATTTTATTCCAAAGGCAAACGTAGTAGTCTCATCTGACAAGAAGAAATTAAAAAAAATCAGAAAATGAAGAACAAGATGAAACCCAAACCAAAGATTCAAAAGAAAAATGGAACCAAGCCGTGCTGTGCATGTGGACAAGTTGGACATTATGCCAAATTCTGCCCTAAGAAGAAGAACCAGAGCAATATATCCAACACCAAGGCACAAGCAAATGTTGTGACTGCTAGTGACGGCACCAGCGATAGATTTGTTACCTTGAAACCCGAACTAAATTTGATCTATCAACCCAATGAATGGTTAGTTGATACAGGTGCTAATGTGCATTGTTGTGTTGATCGCTCTACCTTCCTTACTTATCAGGTAATTGTAGGCACTTCCGTGACCATGGGAAACCATTCTGCAGCCAGGGTGTTTGGGATATGACAAGTTGACCTGAGGTTCACCTCTGGAAAAGTCCTATCACTGCATGAGGTGCATCATATTCAAGCGGTCCGTCGGAATCTGATTAGCGGGTCAAAGTTAGTCCGTGCTGGTTATGAGTTGAACTTTAAATGTAATGAAGTTGTAATATTACATTTAGGAACCTTTATTGGAAAAGGTTACTGATAACAGCTACAGTGCTTCGTGTTCTTCGTCGACTCCACAGCGCGCAGCAGCCTCGTCCTCGTGGCAATCTTCCGGATTTTGGCCCCTTTCTCTTCTCCAATCAATCTCCCGAGCTTCTATCTTGGTGGTGAGCTTCTCGGCGGTGACATCCCGATCATCTGGAGCCATCGGAGAGTGTTCTCTCCGGTGGAATTTGGCTCGCGGCATCTCCCTTTTCCAGCTCGATTTGGCGGTGGTCCTCCAAATCCAAGCTCCGATTCCCATCAGCAACATTCGGAGGTGGTCTTCCGGTGTTCCTGAGCTTCACTCGACGTTCATCCGCATTCCACAGCCTTCCATCAGATCCAGAGACCAGATTCCAGATTTTCGGCATTTTCTTGGGTTTAGGGTTGTTTCAGCTCGTCGGGGGTGGTCCGTCGGCGTTTTTGAACCTTCCTTGAGCTGATACGCAGCTGAGATGTTCCATTGAGGTCCAAAGTTGGGTGGTCTCGACTTTGGCACTCTTGTGTGACGGCAAGAGTGTGTAGCTTGGTAGATTAGTTGTGAGTTGGATCGGTTAGGGTTTACTTCGTTTTGTTATTGTTTTTATAGCTTAGCACAGATTACTTTTATGTTTTGTTATATTTTTATGCAAGTAGTTAGCATTCTTTCCTTGTTGAAGCTTAGTTTAAGTTTTAGTTGATGCTTGGTTACTTGTTTAGTGTTTAAATTCTAAGCTAGGGTTTACATCTTACTTTAGATCAGATTTAATTGTGTCCTGCTATTTTATATCTTAGTTTAATGTGTGTTAATGGATTTATCACAACGTAGAGTGACAATGCGTAATGATTTGTTCATTGGCACATAGTTAGGTTTCACTCTTGCTTTAGATTAATTTCTTAATTGCTGTGTTTTTCCTCTGTTAGATTTAGATTTAAAGCTTTTAAACCCCCAACTCCATTTTTATATCAAAAACCCCAAAAATAGGAATAAAAATACAATCCTAAATTACATCATACTGTTGGTTCCTCGGATCGATCTTGGGCTCGTTACTACAACGTTATTGTGAAATTAAGGGGTTCAGTGAAAATACATTTGTACAATTTGATTAGCGGATGTGACAGATTCGTATTATCAAATTTTGGCGCCGTTGTCGGGGAACAAAAAATATGCAATGTTTGGTAATTTTAGGATTGTTGTTTTGATTGCTTTCATGTTTATATCCATGTGTTTGATTTTATTTGTTCCTGAGTCTTCTGATTTTATTTTCTAGTGTTTCAGTGTAAGAACAGGACATTTATGTGACCATGGATCCATATCATCAGTATTTTGGAGATGGGATGGAGAATTATTTTTATCAGCCTCAGACTCAGTTCTATCAGTCCTACCTACCTATGGAGCAGCGGAATAGGTATGAGGATGCACAAGAACAAATTGAAGAATCAATGTGGAAATGCAATGAAGTTATGCAACAAATGAGAGAGCATCAAGAGTAACAATTTGCAAGGATACAGAATATTCAGAGTCAGTTAGATCAGATTGCATCATCCATTAATCAGTTACAAGCACAGAACTCCAGTGGAGAGATGGAGAGTAGTGATTTTGTCAGGCCTGACCCTATTCCCATTTTTTCACAAGATTTATCTAATTTTATTTGTGATGATGATGTAATTGTTCAAATTGTTGATTCTACTAATGTTGTTGCTTTAGATGTTGTTGAAGATGCAGGTTTTGTTGCAGAAGATAATTTATGTGTAGGGGAATGCTTACTGGAAGTATTACCTTAAGAATCACCAAGGATAGAGGATGTAAGTGTAGGGACTTGTGCTATGGAGCCAAGCACCCAAGAATCACTACATGAAGTTGAACATTCACTAGAACAAGAGGTTGAGTCGTTATTTGATGATAAAGAGGTAACAATCACCACTCCAGGTACCTCTCAAGATGACAAGGTGAGTCTTTCTTGTGATTTTTCAGAGAATTTTATAGAGGTACCAATTGTTGATTTTATTAGATGTGATTCATTGTTTGATATATTTTATACTCACACTAACATTCTCCTATTTTCTTTTTACCCCACATGCGTGTGGGAGGTGTTTTCTTTTATTGATGTTGTAGGAGAACATAAGCGTCCGAAGTGGGTGCTTAAACTGAACCGCCTTAGACCTCCAGAAAGAATTTTGAATGGAAAAATGAGTAATAAGAAGAATTTGAGTGGGACTTTGATTACTCCACTTCCGGGGTGGCTACTACTTCTAAACCTTCTTCAACCACCGGGAATGAAAGGGGAGTTAGTTCCAATTTTGCTTGCTCTTGCATTTCAATTCATGCTTTGTGTTTAGTTTTTCTCTAATAAATTCGTTATACGTTTCTTAGTTTCATACTTACAATTGCATTTTGCTTTCATACTTTACATTTAGTTTGGTATACATAGCATGTTATTTGAATAAAATTCTCCATGAATTTGTTTTAGTAATATTTTTAAGATGGTAAAAGCTTCCTAAATTTGATCATCAATTTTAGGTCATGAGACATGAGTGGATGCTTTTCTTACATGATATTAGTTAATGAGGTAGTGGATTCCAATTTGATTAATTGAGTTGGTGGCATGAAAATACCTAGAGAGGACCACTTAAAGCCTATGCGTCATTATTTTCTTTGTGAGACATGCATTCATAGCAATTGAAACTCTAGAACTTGCTTAGTTTCTTTTCAAAGTCACAATAACATTGGTATGCATGGAAATTGAGGATTTTGTTAATTTTGTTTCCCTTCATACTTCCCAATCCCTTCCCGCACAATTTTCTTTATACATTCTCATCTAGTACTTTAATTCTTGATCATCTTTGCTTGTCATTCTTTAATTGAGAGCTTTGGTTGAAATACTTGATGAGTTAGATTTTGCAAGATGATAAAGGATTAAGTGTGGGGGAGGTGTGTAGTGTTTTTGAATTTTTGGATGCACTTGTTAATGGTTGGGAAAATTCATGCCAATGATGGAGTTTTGGAAGAATGCTATTATGAATTAAGTACTCTTTAGATTGTATGCTTAATGTATTCATATCTTGAGTTTTATCATGTCAAGAGTGAGCTCCAATTGTTTTGAAGTGTAAGACTTGATACTATGTTGATGCATTTAAAATTGTAAGAGACATATGTGGTAAGAAGGTTTTGGAAATGCTGAAATCTTAGTGAATGTGTAGCTGAAATGGGACATAACAAGTAAAAGAGAAATGTTGAATTCTGAAACATATCAAGTTGTTGCAGATTTTTAATCAGAATCAAGCTTAAGAAGATATATTTGACTCTATTTGCTATTTGTTGTACTTCCTCTACAAGCAGTGCCTGATCCGTGTGCCAACTGAAATTTTCAGATTACCAGAATTTGAATTGCTGAAATAGAAACATAATGTTTAAGCTGTAGAATGCTGAAATGGAAATCTGGAAAACTGAATGTTTGGAGGGCTACTGATTGGAATCAATGAAGTTTATTTTGAAGCTGCAGAATGAAGCAATAATTCATAGATACCAGCATGGTGCTGAATTCCAGAAGAAGTGCTGAAATTGCAGAATTTATAGGGCTGAATTTATGGGTCTGTGAGGCTTGGCTGGTTAAAGAACAACAGTTTTGAAATAGAGAAAGTTAAGAATGGTGTTTATAACAGCAACTAGGAGGAGAAGCATAGTGTTCATCATCAGAAATGCAGGAAGGGAATTAAGATTGTTGTGCGGATATGCAGAAATTAAAATGCAGAATTTGATTTCTGAAATCTGGAATATGTATCAAGTTGTAACTATTGGGTGGTTGAAAGATCTGTACAATCAGATTGAGGCAGAAGTTTTGAAGGAAATGTCTAGTGTTCAGTTAACAAGAGCTGGGATTTCAGAGATGCAGAATTTGTATCAAAGGTGTGCCAAAATTCATAAATCCTACAAGTTTGTATAGAAGCTGTTATTTCTTGTGCTACACCTAATGAGAATTATTTAGAGGTATTCTCTGTTAAGGATTTCTATGCCTTAAATTCTCCGAAGTTGCAAACTTTGAAGGAACTGGAAGCAACCACTGAATTGTTGAGCAGAACTCAATTTATTTACCAAGTGTTAATGTTGTTACTAATTAGCACTATTGTGAACTGAAGCTCCAACCATTACAGTACTCAATGAATTTGAATTACTTTTAATTTGAATTCTGGAGTATATCTGCTGGAATTTGGAAAGCAGAGGAATGTTTGTTATTAGTGCGCTATTGGAAAATCTGAAGCAATGACAGAAATTCAGAAATGAACAGATGCAGTGCTGAATTGTAGTTAGCAGCTGGATTGTTGCAACAAGAGAAGTTTCTATCTTACCACTGTCAATTGGTATTACAACATCTTTAATATTGTTGAGATGCAAATTCTGAAAAGTGTTGGATGTTAAATTTAGAAACTGAACTGAGGAAGTTTGTCTTTATTCTATATGAAATCTGAGATAAGATGTTGAGCTGGAAATCAGGTTACTTGAAGATCAGAACTCTTTGTGAAGAACTTGAGGAGTTTCCACTAAATTCTGAAATTTTCCTGAAATTCTATACAAGAAGCAACTGGAAATTATGGTATCAGTAAGGATCAGCTGGAGTTTGAAGACTAAAACTTCGATATCAGATTCAATTCTGAAGATCACTTCTGACAGGTTTCTGGACTCGGATTTTTGAAGATCTAATAACCTTCAACATCTCCTTGAATTCCAGCTATGAAAATGAAATCTGAAATCATAATTCAAAGGCAATTGCATTTCTGAAATCATTTCTTTGAATCTGATTCTTGAGTCAACTTCTGAAGTTATTTCTGAAACTAAAGAATATAGCAGCTGTTTGAGTTACAAATCTGTTGAAAGAAGATTTTAGAAGTAATAGAGTAGACTTCTTTGCATTTTAAGTGGCAAACTTGTGATGATGATGTTGATTCCAAAGGGGCTATGTGAGTTGTTTCTATGTGCCAAACGATGATGCTTTCCTTATCAGATTAGATCTAAAATAAATGATACCATTTGTTGTCACTAATTCAACATACCAAGCTGAGATTACCTTAAATCCTAGAAACAAAAATGTTAAAATGGAAATATGGTAAACTGAAATGGTTGAGGCTGCTATGGAGTTTATTAATGTGCCAATTTTCTTGGATTGGATTCCTATTGTAAACTTAGTTTCTGATTTAAAAGAATGCAAGGTACATCAAGACCAAGTTCAGGAATCAAGTTTGATCAGAGATCAAACTGCACTCTGATTTTCAATTATCAGAATCTACAGCTAGTTTCAGATGCTGGAATTCAAGGTGATCTTGGCTGGATTCATGAAACTGCAGTGTATCTGATTATAATACATATTAGAGTGTTCACATATTGCAGAAACTGCAGCGTGCAGAAAATCAGAATGGAACTAATATATCTGGTTATTAAATCTGCAGCTAGTGGTCTTGAATAAATCATATATGCAGTAAACAGAATCCTGTGCTGTGATTGTTTGATGCTGAATTTTGTGATCAAAGCTATTGTGGGTGGTTAATGGAATTTGATTTGGTCTTAAATCTGTCAAAGACAGAAACAGAGAAAGGTAACTTACAACAGAAAATAAAGAAAAATATACAGTGCTGATTTTAAGTGTGCATTGTCCGAGACGACCAAAGTTTAAGTGTGGGGGAGGAGCTCTTTTCCAGAAAGGGATGTGACATTATTTGAGCTTCAAAATGCTGGAATTGAAGTGGAAAAAGAGCAAAAACAGTGAGAAATTTTTTTTTTTGGCACATCAAGAGAGTATCAAGTGGAAGATAGAGTATCAAGATTCTATGTTTGCCATCAAATTGAAGGGGAGGTTAGCTTGATATTTTGAATTGGTAATGACAAATGGTATTCATCTCTTTTTACATCAAAATGGTTAACTCATCAAGTATATTCCTCCAATACTCTCATCTTCTCATATACTTCATTGAATTCTTTTCTTTTGCCTATTTCACTCACTTTCATTGTTCTTTTTAATTCCATTTCAATTCTTGTTGATAAAATCCTTTTGATTCATGTATGCTATGTTCTATGGTGGTGGAGAATTAGAAAATAAGCAAGCTTACGGTAGTGAAATGTTGTGAGTTGCATTGAGTGAGCTCCACTTATACGCATGTTTGAGTGTGAGAGATAGATTAGGTAAATTCCTTGTGAGATTGCAACTTGCTTAATTTTTCATTTGGATTGAAACTACCATACCTACTGATTATTGTTTGGATTGTATTCATGATTGTTTGTGATCTTTAGATGATCTTAGTTAAATTCTTTTTACTATTTTTAAGTATTGCTAGGGAAATTTCTATGGAGATAATTTTTAGTTTTCTTTACTTGCACGGGACGTTCAAGACTAAGTGTGGGGGATTTGATAACCATGATTTTACTGCATTATTTTGATTCATTTATGCATGGTTTGATGTTGATTTCATAGGTTAAAATCATGGTTACATCACATTTTGTGCATTATGTGTATTTTTGGACTTAATTACAAATTACTTTATTTTTATGTTATTTGATACTAATATTTGATTCTTATTTTGTAGGCATCAAAGGATCTTAGATTTGGATCTATTTGGACCGGAATTGGGCTCGAATCGGAGTTCAAAAGACAAGATCAAGCTTTGGGTCGATTTGGGCCGTTTATCAAGAATAGGAGAGATCTGAACCATCCGTTGAAGATCTGGCCGATCCAACCTAATGGGGAGCAGATCTAAGCCATTGATGAAGATCCAGAAGTTTTGATCCATATCTGAGTTCATCCAGCCATTGATCCAGCCGAATTAATCTGGGCCGTTCATTGAAGACTAGGCGGATCTGGGCCATCCAGTGATGATCTGATCGATCCGACCTACAGGAGGGTAGATCCAGACCCTAGATCAACATCAGTACCTTCGGATCGGATTTTGGGCAAGCTTTCACCGTTGATTTAGCTCCAAATTGCTCCCAGGCGTCCGTTCAAATCTGGATCAGATTCAAAACAGAAGCTACAGTGCTTCGTGTTCTTCATCAACTCCACAGCGCGCAGCAGCCTCGTCCTCGCGGCAATCTTCCGGATTTCGGCCCCTTTCTCTTCTCCAATCAATCTCCCGAGCTTCTATCTTGGTGGTGAGCTTCTCGGCGGTGACATCCCGATCATCTGGAGCCATCGGAGAGTGTTCTCTCCGGTGGAATTTGGCTCGCGGCATCTCCCTTTTCCAGCTCGATTTGGCGGTGATCCTCCAAATCCAAGCTCCGATTCCCATCAGCAACATTCGGAGGTGGTCTTCCGGTGTTCCTGAGCTTCACTCGACGTTCATCCGCGTTCCACAGCCTTCCATCAGATCCAGAGACCAGATTCCAGATTTTCGGCATTTTCTTGGGTTTAGGGTTGTTTCAGCTCGTCGGGGGTGGTCCGTCGGCGTTTTTGAACCTTCCTTGAGCTGATACGCAGCTGAGATGTTCCATTGAGGTCCAAAGTTGGGTGGTCTCGACTTTGGCACTCTTGTGTGACGGCAAGAGTGTGTAGCTTGGTAGATTGGTTGTGAGTTGGATCGGTTAGGGTTTACTTCATTTTGTTATTGTTTTTATAGCTTAGCATAGATTACTTTTATGTTTTGTTATATTTTTATGCAAGTAGTTAGCATTCTTTCCTTGTTGAAGCTTAGTTTAAGTTTTAGTTGATGCTTGGTTACTTGTTTAGTGTTTAAATTCTAAGCTAGGGTTTACATCTTGCTTTAGATCAGATTTAATTGTGTCTTGCTATTTTATATCTTAGTTTGATGTGTGTTAATGGATTTATCACAACGTAGAGTGACAATGCGTAATGATTTGTTCATTGGCACATAGTTATGTTTCACTCTTGCTTTAGATTAATTTCTTAATTGCTGTGTTTTTCCTCTGTTAGATTTAGATTTAAAGCTTTTAAACCCCCAACTCCATTTTTATATCGAAAACCCCAAAAATATGAATAAAAATACAATCCTAAATTACATCATACTGTTGGTTCCTCGGATCGATCCTGGGCTCGTTACTACAACGTTATTGTGAAATTAAGGGGTTCAGTGAAAATACATTTGTACAATTTGATTAGCGGATGTGACAGATTCGTATTATCAGTTACCTTAATGAAAGTTTATTTAAACTCAATGTAGAAAATGCTACCTTAAATAAATCTACTGATGTTGGTTGTTCATATAACATTGAGTCTTATGATATATGACATGACAGATTAGGACATGCCAATTTTAATACCGTAAAAATGATGATGAATCTAGACATGATTCCTAAGCATGCTATAAATGATAAGAAAAAATGTGAAGTTTGTGTGCAATATAAACAACCCCGTAAACCCTTCAAATCAGTTGATAGAAATTCTGATATTTTAGAATTGATTCATACTGACTGTTGTGAGTTTAACGGTGTAATAACGAGAGACCATAAACGGTATTTCATTACCTTCATTGATGATCATTCTCGTTATTGTTATGTTTATTTGTTGAAAACTAAGGATGAAGCTTTAGATAAATTTATGGTTTTTAAATCTGAAGCTGAGAATCAAACAAATAAAACTATTAAGAGGTTAAGGTTTGATAAGGGTGGAGAGTTTACCTCGAACCTGTTTCAAAAAGTTTGTCAAGATGCAGGTATAATTCACGAGGTAACTGTTCCATATAGTTCTCAATCCAACGGTATAGCAGAACGAAAAAATCGAACCCTTGAAGATATGATTGATTCCATGTTAGGCAGTTCTGGGTTACCCAACTACATGTGGGGGAAGCTCTATACACTGCATGCCATGTGTTAAATAGAGTCCCCATGAGGTCAAGGGATAAAAGCCTATATGAGCTTTGGAAAGGCCAGAGGACAAGTTTGAAATACCTTAAAGTGTGGGGGTGCCTTGCAAAGGCACTAGTACCTGAACACAGAAGGAAAAAACTTGGTCCAAAGACCGTAGATGTTATCTTCTTGGGTTATGCTCAAAATAGTATTGCATATAGGTTTCTGATTATTAAATCTGAAATTTCTAGAATAGATGCAAATACTATTGTAGAACTTCGTGATGCTACATTTTTTGAGGATATATTTTCCTATAAAGACGAGAACACCTCAGTCTATATCTAGTATTTCTACTAGAGATATGCCTGCTTTCATAGAGGCCCCATTATCCGTAGAAGGTATACCTTCCTCAAGTCACTCTAGACTAGATGAATCTAGTGAGCATACATAATTGAGAAGGAGCAAGAGGCAACGTGTGTCTACGGATCTAGGCCAGGACTTTATCACCTATAATATAGAAGGTGACCCTGTGACATATAGAGATGCTATGGCTTCTCCTGAAGCTAAGCACTGGAAAGAGGCCATTAAAAGTGAAATGGACTCTATTATCTCTAATGCCACTTGGGAGTTGGTAGATTTACCTCCTGGGTGTACCACTATAGGATGTAAATGGTTGTTTAAGAAAAAACTAAAACCTGATGGGTCAGTAGATAAATTCAAAGCCCGCCTAGTTGCTAAGGGATTCAAATAGAAAGAAGGGATTGACTATTTTGACACTTATTCTCCTGTTACCAGAATTACTACAATCTGAATGTTAATAGCATTGGCATCCATATATCATCTTGAGGTCCATCAAATGGATGTCAAAACGACATTCCTAAATGGAGATCTTGAAAAAGAGATATATATGGATCAGCCTGAGGGACATGTAGTTTCTAGAAATGAGAATAAAGTCTGTAGGTTAGTCAAATCTCTTTATGGTTTGAAGCAAGCTCCAAAGCAATGACACGAAAAATTTGATAGTTCTATGCTATCGTTTGACTTTGAAATGAATGACTCTGATAAATGTGTGTATGCTAAAATGAAAGGTGATAATTGTATTATCTTATGTTTATATGTAGATGATATTCTACTTTTTTATTCTAACCTTTCTATTATTAATGAGACTAAGATCCTCTTAAGTGGTAAGTTTGATATGAAAGATATGGGTTGTGCTGATATGATTTTAGGGATGAAGTTGACTCGTTCAACTGATGGAATAACAATTTCTCAGTCACTCTATATTAAGAGAGTATTAGAGAAATATGGCTATAACCAGGTTAAATCTGTTGTCACACCCTATGATCATTCAAAAACCCTCCACAAGAATAAGAGTGGTATGACAGTGTCTCAATTAAGATACTCACAAATAATAGGTAGTCTAATGTATTTAGCAAATTGTTCTAGACCTGATATTTCTTTTACTATATCGAAATTGAGCAGGTTTACCAGCTGTCCGGACAGAACACATTGAGATGCATTAGATAGAGTACTCAGGTACCTAAAAGGTACTATATCCTTGGGCTTGTGGTATGAGAGATTCCCTGCAGTCCTGGAGGGATATAGTGATGCTAGTTGGATAGCTGACACTGCTGAGTGTAAAGGCGTTACTGGTTATGTCTTTACACTTGGAGGCGGTGCAGTTGCTTGGAGGTTTGTTAAACAGACGATTATACCCGTTCTACATCTGAGACAGAATTGTGTGCTTTGGATACCACAGTAACTGAAGCTGATTGGCTTAAGGGTCTTCTTTCTGAAATTCCCTTGATGATAAAGCCAATACCTTCTATTTCAGTATATTGTGATACTCAAACAACAATAGCTCAGATTAGAAGCTCCAAGTATAACCAGAAACAGAAGAGACATGTACGAATAAAATTAAAGTCTATTCGTGAGTTAGTGTCTCTTGGAGTGGTGTCATTGGACTTTGTAAGTTCAAAAGACAATATTGCTGATCCACTCACTAAAGGACTTGATTATGAGAAAATCAAGAGATCCAGTAAGGGAATGAGACTGAGGCCTATCCTGGTTTCACCTATAACGACAACCCAACCTATCTGATTGGAGATCCCAAGAAGTAGGTTCAATGTGATATAAACAAGTTATAAGGGTGAACCGTAAACATCAAATTGATTAAGATGTAATCTCATAGTCTCTTCCCTGGATAGATGCTTGACTGCTAGTAAGGATGAGCTTAGGAGCTCTTAATGAGTTCAATGTCTTAATGACAAGATGCTTGCAGTACATCCTTGGAGAACTCACCTATGTAAGTGTAACTGTGTGACCGTAGTGTGGGGGGTCTAGGCAACTCCCCTTAGCACTTATGAAATAAGATTCGGTGGCATGACCGTAATGCACCAACCCAAAAGGATTCAACCGTCGCCCTTGATGAGTTGTTACTAATTGATTTTCACATATAAAATGTTTAAGTTCAAGACTGAGTTCACTTCAAACCTATGTGAATAAGATTGGTGTACTTAGGTGAAAATTCAAATCGGAAGGTATTTTCACTAAAATCTCATTGCAACCAACCCTCAGAACATATCTTTGTTTTCGACCAAAAAAAAAAAATTGAATTAGTGGGGGATTGTTGAGTTTGTTATTTTAATTCAAACTATCTTTTTGGTTTAGTTGTTGTTTTGGCAATGTATGTGTGTATGCATTTAGTCCCACATTGCTAAGCAAAGAAGGTTGTAAGACCTTATATATGGAGCCCTTCCATCCTTGCTTAGCAAAATAAAGGGGGGCCTACACGCATGCGCGGGCCGAGCCCAAATCAGGTGGCTTCGGGGGGTTCGAGCCGGAAATCCATAAATCGGGCGTGACGCACGCGATCATCGCGCGTAGGGGGGGGTGCAAATCTCCAGCTCGTGGGCCTCGCACTTATAGGCGGCCTGGTTTGTTTTTGCCAGTCTCCGATTTGGTCTGATTCTAGGTTCTGACCCGCGCGCACTTAGGTTTGGTTCTGTCCGCGTGAGGAAGCGAAGCGACGTACGCTTTGGTGCGTGCACTGCTTCGGAGTGTATAAATACACTTCCTCTGTTCCTTCTCAACTCACTCCAGAAAACAGAGCATTCTGTTTTCTTTCTTTCTTCCCCTGTTCTGAGACTTGGTTCTGCGATCTGAGGTTGAGTCCGAGTGTGGAATGCACCTACGGACGACGCGAGTAGTTGTCAGATCTTGGGAGAATTTTGCCGAAGAACCTCTGCACCGTGGGCGATAATAAATTCTCTAAAGACAGTCGACACGTCGGCGCTTCAACCAGAAATACACGATTTCTCAACCTTACTCTTTTCATTTACAAGTTTATTGTATGATTACTATTTTGGTGCAAATAGATTACTGTATTTGTGTAATCAGTTTTACAACAAAATCGATATCCTATCCCTTGAGGGAACATTCTTGAAATCTTAATCTGCAAGACATGACTATAATTCCATGTTAAATGGGATGGGATTAAACTATATTGATTGTTATTGTAAGAGATATCTGTTATATCGAGATATGTAGGACTTAACATAAACTCTAAACCTAAAATATTAATTTAAAAGTAATTTAAAATCTCGATTCATACCAACATTTCAATCAGAAACATAAACAATAAAATTTTAATATGATGTTGTGCCAATATAATTTTAATAATTTTAAAAATAAAATATTTTAATTAAAAAATTTAATCTAAATATAATAAAAATAAAAATACAAAAAATAAAAATAAAATAATTTTTTAAAAAAGGAAAAAAATATCACGACGATTTATATGGTAAATAAATAAATAAATAAATTATCATAAATTTTTAAATTAAAAATAAATAAAATAAACATATATGTTAAATTAATAAATTAATTATATTAACCGAGGCCAATTAAGTTCGCATCCATTCTTAACCACAAGGATATATGAAATGACTCTGTTTTATAGGACCTAATTTTCTCACCAATTTCTGAAAAATAATTAAGGATTATATTCCATTCATCGAGGAAAAACATCTTGAAAATAGCAGCAAGAAGTTAATTTACACCAATTTCAGAAAATCACATTCCATTGTGTTGCCAAATTTCAGAAAATCACCAATTCCTGGAGCCAACTTTTTCTTCATATTTGGGTTGATCCTTTAGGCCATAGGGACTTGAATTTGAGTTCCCTTCACAATGGGTTTGGAGGCCCAGTTCTTGTGACAACTTAATGATTTGACTAATAAACTCATCACCATACCTGGTTAGAAAATGCTACATGGAAATCTAGAATTAGATGTCCCAGAAGAAATGTATACAGAAAACGAAAACATTCATGATGCTTTATGTATTAACTGGCATGCATGAATATAACAACTAACATCTTGAAGTTTCAATAATGTGCACATTTTGCTAATCTCAATTGAAAGGTCAAATCATTCTCAGTAGACAATTAACTCATCAATCTTCCTCCTTTCTAGATTATTATAGTGACAAAGGGAAAAGTCACACTAATTGGCTTGTGAACTTGCCTGAAGAAGAATTCAATATCTTCTAAGCATATAGAATTATATAGACTTTACTCTGGAACTGAATGACAGAATGACGTTGCTGATTTGTACCTAGGATACCCAGCTAACGTGGTATTGGCACACAATCAGGCATTCACAACACAAGCAAATACAAGGTCTCTTAGTGATGACATACTATGGTCAAAATGCTCCCAAGCCACATGGGGCGACATTATTTCATAGACATGTTTGGTGCATCGTCTTATGACCCAAACGTAAATCTTGTGTTGATAAGAATCTTTTTGTAAATATAATATTTGTTAAACATGCCACAAAAAGCAACCAGATATTTCAGTATCAATTTATGAAAGAGTTTTTATTTTTGTTTCATTGGCATGTTGAGTTCATCCTTCAATGATCCAAATGCAATCTTGAGACTGTAAGAATCTTTTGTTGCATATGTACACGTGGTAAATATGCCATAAGAAGCAACCATAGTTTTTTTTTGACGAGTAGGAACATCCGTATAAATTGATGCATATAGGACTGAGTTTTGATCTTATTTTAGGAAATTAATTTATGAATGAGGATGCCTATTTTATTCTAGAAAAGGACAGCTCGATGGACGAAACTCCCATCAATACGGAGTCCCGAGGAAGGGTTCGGATCACATTGGATCAATTGCATGCAGCCTTACCTTGTATTTTTGCAAGAGGCTTTTTCCGTGAGTCGAACTTGATCTCAAGGTCACACGACAACAACTATACCGTTGCGGCAAACCTACCCTTGAAAGCTATAATGAAATTCTAAAAAATGATACAAGCATACAAGAATTCAGTCCTTGAGATATATTTCTAAGGTATAAATAGTCAATGAACCTGGTTAACACCGTCAATGTTTGCCAACTTGCTCTGATTTGAGGCCTTAATTTTGTCAATCCTTTAATTGTCTCATCACCACATACAGCATACCTATTGTATAAGCAAGAGTTTGTGATAAGTCCAATAACATCACACGTGAAATAAAGTACCAACAGTAGTCATCAACTAGTTAACTTACGGAAGAATTCCATCTTGTTTTGCAAGTATGAATCTGACATCTAAAAGCATGGAGAACAACTTTGCTTCAGCCTGTTGAACAGTGAAATAAAAAACAGCCTGACTTGACAGTAATTGAGGTAGCAAACCAGAACTTGATATTTACTGTACTATTGGAGTAAACAGGAAGTACAAAATCAACGATCCTACAGGTTTGAAATTTTGAATATATATAATGTGCATTCTGATGCACGGGTATGCTGCCAATTACTGGCAAAGCAGATTAAATAGAATTCAATGACATACAAGATGATGTATCTGATTCCGATAAGAGTTAAAGCATGCTGTGATGACAAAATATCCCAGTCAATAGGCACCATACCCCAAGAAGGCCATATATCTGACAAATCCACTAATAATTTACTAATTTCTAATAGAATAGATAGGTTATAAGTTTTTTGGCCATACATAACCAAAAGTAACAAACTCATTTTGGAAGGAAAAAAGATTACCTCCAAGAACTCTTCACGTGCTAAAGTAGATGCAACTGGAAGGTCTCCCAACTTTTTTCGCTGAGATCCATTGTCTTCCTCATCAATCATCTCAGTTGTTAAGGGTAAAATTAGTGTCTGGTCCACAGTATTGGATGAGAGGAATTGCAAACCAATAGGAGAAACACTGCAAATTATTTCCAATACAAACTTGCTGAATTGATTTAAAACAAATTATCCTTCAGATCGTCAGTATCTTATAGTGAGGAAACAAAATAAAGTTGTGAAGTAGGAATCAAAATTTTACCTAATAGTTCTGTAAACATCAACAATATTCTCCTGGATAAAACCTGCCAATATCATTCAGGTCAAACTTACTGGCATTTCCTATAAATTAATGGTGCTGACATAAATTAATGGTACTTGAAAAATTATAGATTGATTCCTCTAATACATAATTAGGAAACATATTAGCAACTTAAATGTCACTAAACATATACAGCTAAACACTGAAAGAAATAACTAGAGAAAGGTCAAAGCATGATCAACCCTAGCAACCTAAGAACTATACATGTTTCACTGTCCAAACAGAAAAAGGGAAAAGAATGCGCAGTTTCTCAAAGCCCGGTAATATCAACTGGTTTGTCAAGTCAAGTCAAAATAAAACTACAATTGCATATGAAATGATAACTAACTGATATCAACAACAATATGTTCTCATAGTGGTCCAAATCATGCTTATTAGATTAGGGAAAATGGATATTGTACTAATTGTTGTATTGATGGACACGCTGATGAAAACAAAGGCATTGATTTCAATTTGGAATTTTTTACTTTAAATTGTAATTTATTATTTTATATTGATGTCGAGAAGCTGGTATCTTTTAATCTGGTAGCAGTTTGATTGAATTATTGTCTTCCTAATTAGTAGTATTCCTTTCTTAATTTAGTTAGAGTTAACTCTACAAATAGTGGTGTTGTCTTTATGTATTGATCATCTTCAGTTAATAAATTTTTCTCTCATTGATTGTGTCAAAGCTCTTGTTCTTTGTGTGAGATAGTTATTCTTGTGCTCTATTCATTTCATTTGAATTTTTTGTGAGTTTTGGTTTGGTGCTTCATCAATTTTGTATCAGAGTCAAATTCTTTTTTGGTGTTCAATATTCCATCTTCCACAAAAGCTTCTTCAACTTTTGTACATCCACTCATCGTCACCTTCTCTTCACCTACTACTCATCCACTGTTGGAATAGCTAAACTATTCCACCTATCTACTACCTCCACTCTTTTGCCTTAGACATCTTCAAAGCCACCAGCTCCTCCATCACGTCCTCTCTGCAGAGTTTCTCACATCAATCAACCATAATCACGCAGATCTAAAACCACAAGACAAAGCTAGCATCCCATTCTTGTTGCAAGTTGTTGCATCATTTTGTTTGTATTCCTCATCTCCTATGTTGGCATTATTGAACACCCTTCTCATTTTTCTATTGTTGTACGTGACTACCTCCACCTAAAGGTTTCTTATGAAAATCCTCCCACCAACAACTGATGCCGACCATTGAAGTAGCCCAATTTGCTTGCTCGTGAGCACAAGCAAGCCCCAAGCATTGACTGCTATACTCAACAAGAGATCTCCTTCTACCACTAGCATAAATCCCTCTATTGAAACAGTCCTAGACAAAGCCACTTAAGAAACACTATCTCATGCTTGACTGCCTAATCAACAACTCCTCCAATTGAGCCCACCAACAACATTACAACCCACTAATGTCACATCTCTACAGCGCCCCCCAACCGCCTTCAGTAAGCCCAAATCGTCAATCCATGTTGTCATCCAAAACCATCCAACTACCACCATCTTACCTTGTCGTGTACCAATGCGGAACATCACATTGGATAATCTCCATTGTGATGTTTCATGCGTCACCCAATTCTTGCATTATGCCCTTCATCTCAGCTCTAATCTAAAATTTCAAATTAACCCATCAAATCTACAAAATACCAATTTAATCCTACTCTTAAAAGAACGATAACCTAAAGTTGAGGGTCTAACCATTTAATGAGAGTCTTGGTGCAATGGTAAAGTTGTTGCCGTGTGATATAGAAGTAGCAAGTTTGAGTGTCGGAAACAACCTCTTACAACAGGGTAAGGTTGCATACAACAAACCATTTCCTGGGATCTTGCATTAGCGGATACTTCATGCACCGGACTGTCCTCTGTTGCAATTTTAGATTTGGTCCAAGTTTAAGTGCAAACAACAATTGCATGTTGATTTAGAATAAAAAAGCTCTCCATATCAATCGGTCAAGATTCAATCATCGTTGCATACTTAACATTGAAAAAGACATATAATTTAAGTGAAATTGTAATCTTTCTTTAAAAATTATTTTTGTTTATCATGTTGATAATTTAAATTATCCACATTTAATTAATTTCACATAAAAGTTAAATATGCCATCATTCATAAAAAATTAAAAGAAAAAAAAAGTTTCATATTCAATTTATTCATCATTCACATAAATATTTTTTAAAAACATCAGCATTAACATATTAACTTGTATTTTAATTTGATTTTACGCATTGTGTTTAGACAATCAAATTGATTTTTCACTGTTCAATTATTCACCAAAATGCTTAGATCATCATAATGAGAAATAACTACTACTATATAAGTATAATATTTGAGAGATGTAGATTTTAAGAATGAGAGACACTAACCTCAATATACTCATATAGATGATGAATTTAGATTCATGGGAACTAAAATGAACCGTCGAAGTAACTTCAATAAACATTATTCCTCGTACACATAAATAGCATGTACACTTGCTCACAATCATACTATCTTGTGTTTGGAGAAATTTTCAACTACTTGTTTGAAATAATGATCGATATGGGCCTAAGCATGACACCCTTATTTTTAATGCACAATTGAACCTAAATAAATTTATAAATTACGATTTTTCATCAATGAACTTGTTGGAGTAGCTAGTGATAGCAAAGTGATGAATCATGAGAACCAGCTTTACAAGATAGGAGTAGATCCCATCACAAAATGGCATGAGACGAAACCAAAATTGATGAAAAGTAAATATATGTTGTCATACTTCAAATATCAACCGCATAATAAAATTGGAAAAATGGAAGCAACCATCCTAAGTAACCCAAAAACATCCAAAGCTTTCGCTTCATATACAATAAATAAACTTTTAATAAAAAAAGTTGAGTTTTAGACAATCTCCTAATAACTACACGCTAGAAGAACCCTCTAATGGCACCTTAGATAAGCCCTTAGTGATGAAACCTTAGAAGGACCTATAGTTCTTAGTAAACCCCTTAAGAGAATAATTAGCAACATACAGACCAAAACATAGGCTTACAAATTATAGCTCGTTCATGTTACCAGAGAAGCCAAAGAAGAAAATTAAGCAAAACAAACATAATGAAATAGGAACGCAAGACATTAATTTTAAAATTGGTTATTTAATTAAGATGTCGCTATTGTCTTTTAATAGTTGTAACTTTAAGGATCATCAAACTACTAAGTTGGTTTTTGTTTATTTCTACTCACCAAATTGAGAGCTCTATTATGCAAATAAGAAAATATATACTGAAACTTAAAACGGAATTATAATAAGAAACAATTATTATTATTATGTATCTAATGATGTGGTTAATCATGATCTTGGAATCATGATTCATATTGTCACATATCATCTACTTTAGAAACATTTATATCTAATCTCTTTTGTCACTTTAAGGAAATTTAATTTGTTTATTTATTTTGTCAAATTATTTAAGCATGTGTTCAATTTTAACCTTGACAATATACTAATTTGTTAGGAGAAATTTGAATCTTTTCTTGTACATTGATTTTGTCACAAGTTGTGCTTATATGGATTCATCCTCACTATTAACCATTTCATGCTACATGACTTGCAATGCAAGTGTGAACATCACCACCCTCGTCCTATGGGATTCGAAAGATAAGGCATTAGATTCACCCCTCATCAAAAGACTACTACAGATCAGGGACCTTATTCAAACCAAAACCGGATCAAAAGAAGCAAGGGGCAGCCACACTAAGCAGATGGTTCGAATTTGGAGAGCAGTGCAGTTCGGCGGTGGTCTATGCATTTTCTAGGCCCAAGAGCGAGATCAAGGAATGGTCAACTGTTGTATGGAAGTCATATCTTATGCTAAAGCACGAATTCACATTATGGCTCCTTGCGAATGGGTGGCTACACACCAAAGACGGATTATCATACATAGAAAATAAAATTTGTCCGCTTTGTCAACGGGAAGATGAATCTCTGGACCATTCCTACTTAGGATGCATCATAAGAAAGGCTTTTTGAGACAAGGTCAGAGCCTGGCTACACATCAGGCATGATTTAAGCACGTCCAAGCAGATGTAGAAAGTTTCCCATTGAAGATTCAGAGGCGATTGTACTTTGACCAAAACTCGGTATTTAGGCATGTCTTGTATGATTTACTTACTTTGGCAAGCATTGAATAGATGTCTCTCTGAGAGTGATGTCCCCAACATAGAGAGAATATTTCGAAAGATACAAATGCATGTTTTCCGCTTTTTAGGCATCTAGCATGTACACCCTTCCACGATTTATACAATTTACCTTCATCAAAAAAAAATTTGAGATATTTTCTTATTTATTAGAAGAGTTACCAAAAGAGAAGTGTTGGAATAAAGAGTTTTCTTCATATTCATCATATTTCAGGAGAATTACATATGCTTATATAGCCACACAACCCTAAGCATCAACTTATTTACAAAAGATAAAAAGACTTATCTACCCTTGCTTCTCACAACACTCCCCCTCAAGTTGAACATATATATCAAACATGTTTAACTTGCTAAGAGAACAGTCAAACACAGCTTGGGGTATAGCTTTTGTAAACATATCAGCAAGTTGGTCCTCAGACTTAACATAAGACAGACATAGCTCTCCAGAATCAAGTCTCTCCCGAATAAAGTGACGATCAATCTCAATGTGTTTAGTCCGGTCATGTTGTACCGGATTATTTGCAATATTGATTGCTGCCTTGTTGTCGCAATACAACCTGAGAGGTAATTCAACCTTTAATCCCATGTCTGTCAACAGAAAACTCAACCACAACATCTCTGCAAGACCATGTGCCATGGCTCGATATTCAGCTTCAGCACTGGACCGTGCACAAACATTTTGTTTCTTACTCCTCCAAGTTACCAAGTTTCCTCCCAAAAAAGTGCAATAGCCAGAAGTGGACCTTCTATCATCTCGAGAACCAGCCCAGTCTGCATCATAATAGCATTCTACCTTCAGATCACCACCTCCTTTAAACAGCAAGCCTTTTCCAGGACATGATTTCAAGTACCTTAGAATCCTGTCAACAACCTTCATGTGGATAGTTTTAGGAGCATGCATGTACTGGCTTACTACACTAACAGCATAGGTGATGTCAGGCCTAGTCATAGATAAATAGAGTAATTTTCCAACCAACCTTTGATACGTTCCCTTTTCCAGACTTGTAAGATCTTCCCCACTAGAACTAGTAAGATCATGATTTACTTCTATAGGAGTAGACGCTGGCCGAGAACCCAGCTTCCTTGTCTCCTTGAGTAAGTCCAACACATATTTTCTCTGACATACATAGATTCCTTTCTTTAATCGAGCGACTTCAATACCCAGGAAGTACTTCAATGATCCAAGGTCTTTAATTTCAAATTCTGATGTTAACTTGGACTTAAGAGCCTGGATTTCTACCTCATCATCCCCTGTAACTATCATATCATCAACATAAACCAAAAGAATGGTAGTGTTGTCCTTTTTCCTTTTTATAAAGAGTGTATGATCAACATTCCCTTGTTTAAAACCAAACAATATCATGACTTTGCAAAACCTATCAAACCATGCTCTGGGAGATTGTTTAAGCCCATACAAAGCTTTTCTTAGCTTGCAAACCTTTCCTTTTGTTTCAATTCTAGGCGGTGGCAACATGTATACTTCTTCATAAAGGTCACCATTCAAGAAGGCATTTTTAACATCTAACTGAAATAAAGGCCAATCATATTGAGCAGCAAGAGAAAGAATTACTCTGACCGAGTTCAGCTTTGCAACTGGTGCGAAAGTTTCCAAGTAATCTACCCCATATGTTTGGGTGAATCCCTTGACAACAAGTCTGGCTTTATATCTAATCACTTCACCCTCTGAGTTATACTTGATAGCATAGACCCATTTAGAACCAACCAAGTTCTTCCCCTTTGGGGGATCAACTAATTCCCAAGTACCATTTCTGTTAAGAGCCTCCATTTCTTCGTTCATTGCTTCCTACCACCTTGAATCCCTTACAGCTTCATAATAGGAAGAAGGTATAGCATGATTTGATAACTGTGAAACAAATGCATGATATGAAGGAGACAAACGAGAGTATGAAACATGGTTGGAGATAGGATGTTGAGTACATGACCTGACACCTTTTCTAACAGCAACCGGAAGGTTCAGCTCATTCATATTTAGAGGTGCAGTTGACTCAACTGATGAGGATAACTGCTTCACAGGTTCAGGAGCCAGAGCATCCGATTCAACTAGACGATCAATAGTAGGTTCTTGCTCGTGTCTTCGTCGTTTATAAGTAATAATATCTGGTGAAGACTGTGCTCCCAGTGATAGAGCATCTTTTCCTAGTGATGGAGCATCTTTTCTATTTTCTATGACATCGAGTGGAATAGGAGAAGAAACCACTTGAGGAACTTGAGGAACCACTTGAGGCATAAAAGAAGAGGTAATATTCTCCCCCTGAGGATGAGACTGAGGAGAATAATAGGACTCAGACTCAAAGAAAGTAACATCCTTCAAGATATATCTCGTCCTAGTAATAGGATCAAAGCACTTGTAGCCTTTCTGGCAAGTGGAATACCCTATAAAAACTCCTCGTATAGAACGAGGATCAAGTTTAGAGGATTTGGGACCAAGAACATGTATAAAACAAAGAGAACCAAAAACCCGAGGTGTAAGGGAGAACAACTCTACGCTAGGATGAAGAATAGTGAGAGGACACTGGTTCCCGAGACCTTTAGATGTCAATCGATTGATGAGATAAGCAGCAGCAAGAACAGCATCAACCCAGAAATATTTGAGTAAGTGACGTTGAAATAATAGTGCACAGACTGTTTCAAGAATATGACGATTTTTTCTCTCGGCCACTCCATTTTGTTGTGGTGTGTAGGGACAAGATGACTCATGAAGAATTCCTGAGTCCTCAAGAAAAGTATTTAGAGACTGTGCAAAGTACTCACGGGCATTGTCAGAACGAAGAATATTCACCTTTGAGTTAAATTGGGTTTCAACCATTCTACAAAAATTTTGAATGAGACGAGGAACTTCTTCCCTAGTTTTCATCAAGTAAAGCCATGTACAGTGGGTGTAGTCATCAATAAAAGAGAGAAAATATCGATAACCATCCAAAGAAGTCATAGGAGAGGGCCCCCACACATCCGAATGAACAAGATCAAATGGAGACAAACACTTCTTTAAAGACTCAGAAAAATATGTTCTACAATGTTTGGATAACTGACAGATTTCACATTGAAATGACTGAAGAGAAACAGAAAAGAACAGACTAGGAAATAAAATTTTCAAAGACTGAAAAGACAAATGTCCCAACCGAGAATGCCATAAAAGAATTTCTTGATGCTTAGTTCCCAAACACTTGGCTGCAGATTTCAGAGCAGATGTTGTTTCAAGCTGATAATAATAAAGACCCCCTACTTCACGGCAAGTCCCAATCGTCTGCTTGGTCTCGAGATCCTGGAAGACACAATGATCAGGGAAAAAGGTTACGGAGCAGTGTAGTTGTTTAGTAATGCTACTAACAGAAAATAAATTAATAGAGACGGATGGAACGTGAAGTGCAGAGGATAGGAAAAAATGATCTGTAAGTTTTATGGAACCTTTGCCAGCAACAGTGGCTTTGGTTCCATCTGCAATGATCACTTTCTCCTGCCCAGAGGATAAAGAACAAGAAATAAAGGAGTTAGCAGCATTTGTCATGTGATCCGTAACTCCTGAATCAATGACCCAGAGGCTGTAAAAACTAGGACCAGTAACACTTAATCCTAGGCCATGGATACCTATGTGCGCTTGAAATGGAGTAGAGTCTGCAGGAGTAGAGGCCGAAGATGAAGCCTGAAGCCGAGAGAGAAGATGCTGGAGATTAACAATATCAGTAGAAGACAATCCTGTGATAGAGGACACCGAGGAACCAATAGTCTCTTCATTTTCTAACTTTTGGACAGCAATATTACTACTATTAGGAGCCTTCTTAGCATTGTGCTTAAATTTTTCAGGTTTCTTTTCTGGATATTTTTCCCAACAGATATCTGAATCATGATTAGTTCTCTTGCAGTGCCGACAAAATCTGTCCCCTTGTCTTTTAGTTCCCCCAGGCCGAAACTTGTTTGTAGAACCAATAAAGACAGAGGTCTCCCCAATCGGAGGACCTCCAGTGGAAATCCCCTTGTTGTTCATGGTCCTTTTTCTACCTTCTTCACTTAGAATTTTGTAGTAAACCTGTTCTAGAGAAGGAGTAGGATCAAGACCAAGAATTTGCCCTTTTAAATTCTCAAACTCTGCAGTAAGTCCATCTAAAAATTTAATAATTCTGTCTTTTTCCAGAAGCTTTAAATATCTCTGATGATCATCAGTGGAACTCTAATTTTCCATCCGGTAGTAGTTAAACTCATCCCACAGTCCTTTCAGAGTAGCAAATTAATTGGTGACTGACATAGAACCTTGTTCAAGTTTGAAAATTTGACTGCTGATCTGATAAGTACGCAACATATCATGTCGACGTCCATACATCTGCTCCAGTGTCTTCCACATGTCGTACACTGTTTTGTTATGAAGAATGACTTGTTTGATGCCAGAATTAACAGAGTTAAGCATCCAAGTCATTAATTGAATATTGTCACGCCGCCAAGTGCGGAAGCTAGGATCCTTTTCATCTGGTTTCACTTTAGTGCCATGAAGAATATCAAGTTTATCATGGCCTTCGACATAAAGTTCAACAGCAACTGCCCAAGATGCATAGTTTGTCTCAGATAATTTTTCTGATACTATCTGAAGACCGGACCCTCCAGTGCCTGCCATTGTGAAAACAGGTTGTACCTGTCCTGAAGAAGACATAGGGTTCGCAAAAATCCCCGAGGTTTCGCTAGCGTTGTCCGCCATTAAAATTTTTCTGGAAGGGGCGGCGGCAGTAGACTGGGCTGAAGAAAAGGAATTCGAGAGAGGGTGAAGTGCAGGAGATCGTGATGAAGAAGGGAAGAAGAAAGCTTGGTCGGCGCCAGGAGATCGCAATGAAGAAAGGAAGAGGAAAGCTTGGTCGGCGCTAGGGCAAAGAGGAAGAAGATGCGCCGACGGCTAGGGTTAGGGTTAGGGATCGGAACTTTGCTCTGATACCATGTTGGAATAAAAAGTTTTCTTCATATTCATCATATTTCAGGAGAATTACATATGCTTATATAGCCACACAACCCTAAGCATCAACTTATTTACAAAAGATAAAAAGACTTATCTACCCTTGCTTCTCACAACAAGAAGGAAATGAAGTCAAGATGTAGAAGGTGGAACAAAGTGCATCAAGTTCTTACACATTGAAAAAACATCCAAATCAAAATAGTTATCAAGAACCATTGTGCAAAATCAGTAAAGCAATTATTCCCTACCTTTGAATACAACCCAAGAAAAGAAAAGATGTTGACAAGTTGTCTAGAGTTGAGTTCTTCTCAATGGAGAACAATTCAAACAAGGAAAAGACATTGATTTGAATTTCAAGTTTTGATTTTGAATTCTAATTAAATTTAACAATTGTTCTATTTTAGTGTGAACAAGTTGGTATTTCAGTTTAATAGGAATATCTTTAATTTAATAGTAGTTTAATGGGATCACTGACTTTCCAATTAATGGAACTTCTTTCCTAGTTTGATTAGGGTTGAGTCTATAAAAGTACTATCATCTTATCAATTTTCAATATGAGATCTATTTTTCCATGTATGAGAAAGATAGTTATCCTCATACTTTTTATTAATTTCTTATGAATTTTTTATGTGAGTTTTGGCTAATTTGGTATTTTATCATACATCTTACATGATATATAGGTGGTTAGACCCTGGGGCAATGTTGCAACGGTTAGGCCCTTTAGGTAGTTAACTAGTCATCTAAGGGTTGAATTCCAACTGTGGTGCACTGTAGGAATTTTCCTCTAGTGGGACGATAATCTTAAAAATGCTGGCTAATTGGATGGGCTTCCATGAGCACTTCCCGATTTACCTAGTGGCTGGTAGGAAACTTCTGTGAGGCCGGACCGATCACCTCCAGGATTAGGCCTGTCACCTCCAAGATTAGTCGGTTCAAAGAACTAGAATCTAAATTATCAAAAAAAAAAAAAATGGATACTATCTCAGTTCACCTTATTATATAAACTACAAAGTTCTTACAAGTTAAAACCATAAACTAAGACATGATCATTAAAATGGAAACATAATTAAGCAAAATTTTAGAATACATGAAAGGGAATGTAGGCAAAAAAAAAAAATCACCTTCAATCAGTACACCAATAAGGAGAGATGATAAAAAAGAGAAAAAAAAATGAAGTGAGACTAGGAGATAAATCTATTAAATGAGCTTCTTGCGATGGCACATGTTGTAGCACATGCTGAACAAATGGAAGGGGCAAAGGAAAACACTCGACAAGGTATTGGGATGAAGTTGGAACTAGAGGAAGAGATAAAGCTCTAAGTAGCAAATATTTCAAGCGGGTTTCTGTAAGGAACTAGGGTGCTAAATACGCGAAAGCGTAGCGAAAAATATCTAATTCCTCCAGGAGATCCATGCGAAAGGGAAAGAAAATAACTTATACTAAGTTGCATGATAGTGGTTATACCTTTAATGCGTGCTCACAGACTCCAGACAACTTGGATCTCAACACGATCCCACGTTCGCGCCTCTACAGTATCCACACGAACAAGCCTTGTCTTCGTTTATCTCACAAACTCACAAGATAGAGAAGGAAATCACCTAAGGTTGTGCTAGCAACCACAAGAAGGGGTTTCGGCCAAGAGAGGGAAGGAGGAAGAAAAAGAAGACTAAAAGTTTTTTTTCCTTTAGAAAATATCATCCAAAATGATATATATATCCATCTCATGAATACCAAAGGGTTTTACCCTTTCATCTTACAATCCAATGGCTCAAAATTGACCATTCAATCCAATGGTTCAATTTTGACCATTCAACTTCCTTAGTGAACTCAAGTTCACCCAATGAGTCTAACTCATTGATTCTCATGCAATTTAGAATTCAATGAATCACCATTCCAATCATTCGAATTGATTCAATGAGTCTAGTTTGAATTGGACTCAATCCAATAATTAGATCCAATTGAATCTTACTCAATAAGTCCAATTCGGATTAGACATAATCCAATGATTCATTATATGAACTCATCTCCATGTCTGCTTGTTCTTTGTGCGACCCGATAGGTTCTCGTAACGTTGGCAATGTACCCAAATCAACATTTAGATACATAAGTAATGAGTGACATCTAGCAAGGCATCATTGCTGCCCAAGTGACGAGAAAGTCGAGATCCGACCTAACCTGTCCGTGGCTATTATCTTGTATGACTTGATCCCTCTATCCTTAATATCTAGATTGATCAATGAGGCATAGACCATGTCATCCTCTTATCAACCTTTGTGTTTCTTGATCTCTAAGTAGACACACTCGATCAAATAAGCTCAATATCTCATATTGACTCTGCGCATGGTCATGCTTTCTTGTGTTCTACTAATCAAGGGGTTCATAGATATTGCTTCCGTCATATGGAAGGGATATATCCCATCTACATCACTCACATCTCTCCGCATAATTCATTGTATACCCAGTGATCGACTTTATTGTCCACCTTGTTACAGATGACGTTTGCCGATACTAAAGTACATAACTCTTTATGTAGGAAACCGTAGTAACTTCAGGTCTAAGGACTATTCATACCAATAGTCACATAAGAATGTTTATGACACTCATATAACGATCCATGAAACATTCTCATGGCGGGTCATTCAGTGTAAATTCTCTAATATATACCCATGTGTCAACCTGATATCTCATATCCATGATTTGTGAGATTAAGTCATCCGTTGACCTACATGCTAGTCTCAACGCATTAATATTGTCCTTGTACATTAATGCTTGACTAGGAATAGTTAAGAGTAGTGTTCCATGTATATCTACAATGTCTCACTATCAATTCAACCAATTGATATGTTGTAGATAAGAACGTACTACCCAAGGACATTATTATACTTATTCAATCGGCACTGAACTGAAATAAATATAATAACCAACTTTGTCTTTTATTAATAATGAAATACGATACAAAATAAGCTCTTTATAATCATCTCATAATTGATATTAGGGCTAATACTAACTGTTTCTCCTAAAAGTGGTGCACAAAGCAGTAAGCAATAGATTGAAGAAAGTAGTAGTAAGCATAGAAAGAAAGAAGAGGACTTTGCAAACAGAAGGAAACAAATTAAAGAAACATAAATGTGAGAAACAAAAGGGAGAAGAAAGGAAGTTAGTGGTAAAATATAGAAGTAGATATAGAAGAAGCAAAAGGAATGGATGAATCCCCCTCTCCCAAGATTCTATGTTTTTTTGCTCTACAGCAGAGCAAGATAGAAAACCTGGAAGGGAGGAGAGATGTGTATCCAAACTTGACTCACTGCAAAATTTTGTTAAGAGATATGCATAAGGGAACCTCACTGGAGAATAAAGACGGTAATGTGTGGATCCAGAAGTTATTTTGGTAGGGAGTTAAGATTGTTGTATGATAAGTAAATAACATCCACAATTCACAAATGGCAAAAAAAATAAGAAACAATTCCATGGAGAGCCAAAGTACTATATTTAAAGGAAAAACTGGAGCTCAAATTCTAATACCATGGATCATAAGTTGAGCAGCAAGAGCCTTCCACCAAGTTGATGAATAATCTTTCCCAAGCCCATGAAAGCGAAGCTTGTCAAAATTGTTTTCAACTATTTTCTTACTCTGGAAATGATAATGTAAAGAAAGTAAAGATTATACATAAAAATGTTTTTCTTTTTAACAATTCAAAGACAAGTATAAAGAGATTATGAATAGAGGAACACAAAATAAAGAAAATCATGACAAAATCAGAAAATATGATGCATTGACAAATCCTTGATTATATTCTCATATAGTAAACAAGTGCATTGCATGGTTAGAATTAAAGTGAAACACCAATTTATGATGACCTCCTAGAAGTGGCATGCCAAAATTTCTCTCTACAATAGATAGAATATGTCATGAATCTTTAGGTGAGATATGATTAGTTGTGCAAACTTGTGGAACTTAAATTAAAATTTTCAGTTAAAAGAGGATACAAAGTTTAGCATTTATACACATTATAATCAACCAGTCAGGGAACTAATTTGTCGAACAATAGTAAGCTCAATTGGACTCTTCGTCATCCCCTCTATACCTATGTTATAGCCTACACTTAGACCAGCTACATTCAGACTAGCCACTTAACATTTGTATTGATCAGGTGTACAATGATTTAGAAATATCTATGCTAGGAACATGGATCCACATTTGTACAGGATGCTTATACCTGACTATAGATAGCATAGATGAATAGACTAGATATCTTCATTTTCAATTGGCATGGTTGATCTATTTATGCAAAATCCAACAATTCTATTGAGAAGCTATGTCAATAACTTTGCAATAAGGAATCTCCAAGTCAATGTGAAAGCATGCCTATAAATGAAATGGACATCTTGGCAACCTATTACGTGTTGCTTTTATTTCCACCCTTTTCTCTTTCTTCTTTTCTCCTCCCGTAATTTTCTCCCATGCATGTGAACCCACCGCCAGCCGCCTGTGCTCGTCCTTGCCACACACGCATGCACGAAATCTCTCCACGCATTGCTTGCCAGCATAGTTTGTAGAATCGCGATCCTACGTAGAATTGATTTAGGGTCAAGATCGGATCGGTCGAGATCAAATCGTAGAATCGTACGATCCTATCAAAAACTATTAAAATCTTATCATACATGATTAATAATTAGAAAAAATACCTAAAAAACTCATTTACACATAAATAGATAACTAATTTTGCATATATACGTAATCATTTACCCTCAACACCTCATTATATTACTACATATACAATTTAAATTAACTAATAATTTAACCATCATTCTCGCACAATAAAAATATTTATATTTTCATATCATAAAATGAAAGAATATAAACTTTCTATTAACACAATAATAATAATACATTCTAAAAAAATATTTCCTTGGTTTATAAGATGATTCAATTTAAAGGCCAACAAAGCACCTAACGTAATAACAGAAGATATTGAAGCCTTTGATTCAAATATGAACGCTGGAAATAATCTTCTAAAGACTGGTTGATGTTACACAATACTAGACAATAGACATCCAAAAGCTCATCATTTTGGGGAAAAGAAATAACAGAATATTATTGATCAAAAACTAACTCAAAAATAATTAAACATATATTTAAATAATTTAAAACCCTAACAAGACGAAAAAGAGATAATAAAAAAAAGAAAATCTTCTAGCCTTCGAAAAGGATTTAAATGATATTTTTTGGGTTTGAAATAGGGTGGTTAAGGATAAATTTTGAAATTTATTAAAAATCTCTAAACGATCTTTGATTTGATATATTATAGGTCCCGTGATTCAATTCGAATCAAAAGTTATGACCTCTCAAAGCTTCCATTGATCCTGCTCCGATTCTACTCCAATCGTGTTATGATCCTACCGATCTTGTTTCGATCCTATCAATCCTATTACGATCCTACTATAAAAATCGATTCTGCACGATCCTGGATCGATTTGTGCTTTTGGATCATAGGATCGTACAATCCTACAATCTAGGATCGCTATTTTACAAACATGGCTTGCCATCTCTTCTCTCCTCTCTATTTATCCCCTTTGTCTCTGCACCGCAGCCACCACAACAACAGTACATGTATGAAGGGAGTTTAGCTTCTCACTATTGAACCTAGTGAACTCAGATTGCACTCATTTCAGTTCCTACGAATTTCTGAGGTTACAAGGAGTCCAAATATGATATCCATTATTTATTTTGACTTCTCGAAGGTATTAAAATATAATAAAGAAGAATCACTAAAAATCTCCACGTCTACCAGGCCAAGCAATCTATCTCCTAGTATATGCAATAAAATGTGTTATATCAAATAACATTCCTGTGAGCAGTCCTAATTAGGAAATTCTACCAGATTGGATCGCACCATCTGGAATGGGACTATTTTTTTGACCATCTACAATTTGACGTGCATTTTAAAAAAGTGCTTTCATGTTACATTTGGTTCTACAGCAGTGTAGATTTCTGTCAATGAGAAATGTAAATGTTTTCTGAATGCTTGCATTCTATGTTTAATATGCACTACCTCGAAATCTATAGTAAAATTGATTAATAGAAATGACAACGATCTCAATTCAGGCTAGGATGAAGTTTTATAATTGCTTCTGTACATGGATGCTTGCTGACTTTTTTTGTCATGCTTCTCATCATTGTACAATTGTTGTTTCATGTTCCTTAGCCCTTGCTGTCAGGAAAATTGTAAAATATCGAAAATAGAAAAATATTAATAAGGGAATTTTTCGAAATTTTTGAAAATTTTTCGGGAATTTTTCGGAGCTCGTACGGACGAGTTAACGGGGATAAAAACGAGGTCCGGGAAAAACCTGTTTAGACTACCCCATTTAAGCGAGGAAAAGTTGGATTTATTTATTTATTTATTTTCTTTTTCTATTTTCTTTTCCTTATTTTCTTTTTCCCCCCGTTGTTTCCTTCCCTCGATGCCGAACCCGTGCCGACTTCTCCCCCTCCGCGCGCCCGACGCGATTTCTCTGTGCCCTAACCGGCGCCCATGGCGGTTTTCCTCTTCTCCTCCCGCGTGCATAAAGTTGAGACAAGAGAGCCGGCTGTTCTCTTCTCCCCTTTCCCTGTGCCCTAGCCGCCAGCCACCCGAGCCGCACACCGCCAGCCGCCTGTCCTCAGTGAAAGAGCGCCCCGTCGACTGCCTTCTCTGTCATCGCCCTCACTGTGGAGACTGCCACAGCCGACGCTCCTCTTCCTCTACGCGCCATTGCCGAATGCCATCTGGCTTCTTCCCTCTGTTCACGGTGTCTCGACACATCGCCCTCCTCTTGGCCTTGACCACGCCGACGCCGAGACTCTTCATCGCCGACGCAGAGTCACAGTAGGCTCCATTTCACCTGTGCCCTAGCATTGTTGTCGTGCCACTGGCGATTCACCTCCGACACCCTCTGCCCTAGCCTCCAGCCGTGTGCCCTAGTTGATCTTGGAGGTCACGAGATTTGAGGGGCAGTGGTGAGTGGTATTCCTTCTTTGGAGTTCATCTGTTCACTAATTTTAGATGTTGGTTGTCTGGTTGATCAATGAATCTCCTTTTCTTGAATTCCGACAGTGAAGTTCCAGCAGGAGGTCTTGGCTGTGGAGGACCTTTAGTCCAGCAGCTACACCTGGTTCCCAATAGTAAATCTTCCATTCAATCAAAGCTTTGAATTGAGGTAAGGGTTTGGTGTTGTAGATTGAGTTGGAATTGAGAAATAGATTGTTATGTGTTGATTAGGGTTCATTAATTGTGTTGGATGGATTAGTTGGATCCAATTTAGAACTTCTTAAATTGGATTAGAATTTAGTTTGGCTAATTGTGGCATGATAGAATTAGCTAAACTAGACCTTATGTTGATATACAGGACTTTGACGCGAGACGAGTATCTCGACGTCGTATTTGGATCAGTTTGGACTTTTTCGATTGGAGGCAGGTACTTCTGACTTTATGTCGTTTGATATACATAGTAATGATTTTAACAAATTGCAATAATTATGTTTCTCATTTGTTTCGGTTAGTCACCACCCAATACTTATTACATGCTTGGTTGATTGCTTGTTTTGCATCTCATGTATTCCTTACCTGCTTATACATGCTTATAGGGGGTAGTGACATACCATGATTCACCATGTTCAGGACCTAGGTTGTATACCTTATCTGATATGTGTACCATTGTTTGATTCATTGACTTATGATGCACCTTATGTATATATATGGATTAGTTCAGGATATTTTGTGGTTGTTGACATGCACCATTCGCATGATTGCATGCTGTGCGATAGTCCGCTCCATTATTGTTGAGCACATCGCCAATTACATGGATCTGCACACACCACCACTCATGGGTTAGTGGTCGATTCAGGCAGAGTGTGTTGCAGCAGGGACTTTGTTTGGCTTCGTTGGTCCGCTCATGGGTAGTGTGACGCAGCGTGGTAGCCGGCAGAGATTCCTCCCCGTCATCGTGTACCAGGAGTTGAGAGCATTGCGCTCCCCCATTTATGATTTGGGGTAGGAGGATAGGTGTACTCCGACAGCATCCCGTCCACTCGGTCACTCATCAGGAGCAGTGACGACAGAGTGCATGGTTGTCACAACCCTACCCTCTCTGTCTCACTATTGTGTGTGAGATGGTTGACTGACGTTAGGGGTGATCAGGACGCATCATTGGCATCATACGCATTGATGCATTTATTTCTTGTGATTATGTTTGCTGCATTTATTTGCTGCATATTGGTTGGATGTCATGCTTGACATGTATACAGGATTTCTATACCACTCGGACTATTTATCCTTGTACCAGGTCCTGGTTAGTACAGTTTTCTCCTATTTGCTACAGTTGCATTTTATCTTTCTTATATCAGGAGACTGTAGTAATGATTAGTGCTAGATGTTATTTCCTTACTATGTATATCAGTTGTACCTGCTGAGTGTTGGACTCACACCCTCCTCCGTTGTTATTTTTCAGGTTGATGCTGTCAGGAGAGAGTTCCAGTCGTTAGTCCCCTGCAGACCACAAGCTGTATTTATATTTTTTTGGTTTCTTATTTAGACTGTGTTAGACTTATTCTGTTTGAGGATTTGGATATTGTATGCATTTTTGTGTCGATGGTTATAGTTTTTGGATGTGTCTTGCTACATACCTGCCTGGACGGCAGAAGAGGTGAGTTTGTCGGATTTGAGTTTTATGGGTGTAGTGGAGTAGGGTTATTTTCGAGTCTTGGTATTACTATTTTGTTTATTGCTTATTATACTGCATGGAATGTCCGTGTGTTGTATTTTATTATTTTTATTATTCCAGCCGCTTGTGGCTAAGGTATATGAGGATGTAGAAAAGTTTCAGATTGTCCGCCGTACAGAGGAGATGCTGCCAAAATTTCCTCGGACAGGGACTCCTTCGGGGCGTGACAATTTAATGGTATCAGAGTGCAGTTTTACGATCTTTGCTTTCGTATTTTGGATATTTGGGGTAACCTGATACCAATTTATTGGTATCAGAGCACTAGGTTGGTGATACTTGTTGATTTCCGTGTGTTGGATTTTCGAGATTTATCTGATACCAATTTATTGGTATTAGAGCAGGTTATGATACCTGCTTTTGGTGTTCTGGATATTTGGATATCTATTTCGATTTGTACGGATTTCCGTTATGGTTATGTTTCGGACTTCCGTTACGGATTTATATGGATTTCCAGCGATTTTCTCGTTCGGAATTTTGAGGTCAAATTGGGGACTGGACAACGACGGAACATCTCCAGACAGCAATTAGGTATGATGTTATTTAGTAATTGTTTATACTTGTAGTAATATCTGTGATATAATTTAACAGATATGAGGAGATCTACATGTGTTGTTGCGAGACGTGGTGCTGGACAACCACGTACGAGGACTTTGGGATCTCTGGATTCCCCAGAGATGACTACTAGGGCTGAGCCTGTCAGTCAGGGACAGACTCAGCATATCGTGGGCGCGTTGGGATCTCAGACCCCGATGGCTCCTATAGAGGTACCTATCTCGGCTGTGCCGAGTGTACCTATCCCTACAGTATTTCCGGTACCACCAGGGGTACTACCGGCATACCCACACCTGTTCCGGCCCAGCCTACAGTGTACCCGACACCAGTGGCACCTGTGCCCCCAGTACCTACAGTATACCCAGCAGCACCTGCACCGACAGCTTATGCTCCAGTTTATACAGCAGCGCCGGGAGTACCTCCTCCGATCTATTCAGCGGTACCACCTGTAGCACCAGCTCCAGTAGTTCCGTCAGTTCCTGCAGCCGTCCCGACACACCTCACTGACATTGTCGTGGCACGAGCTAGGATTCCAGTATTAGCAGAGTCGATGAAGACTCGATTCACACTCTTTCGAGGAGACCTTGACCCGAGTATGGCTCTATCATGGATAGAGACTATGGAGCAGACCTTCTTCTATATGGCTTGCTCCGAGTGGGAGAAAGCAGAGCTGGCTGCTTTCCATTTACGGGATGAGGCTAACGCTTGGTGGATTACCCAGCGTTCCATCATCGACGAGCGGAACGTTACTTGGGCCAGGTTCAGAGAGGCTTTTGAGAGCCGTTTCTTTCCACTAGCATATCAGATGGCTCGCCGCCAGGATTTCATGAGTCTGCGGTAGAACAATCGCTTGGTGACAGAGTATAATACTGAATTCAACCGGTTGGCTAAGTTTTGTCCAGAGTTAGTTGCGGAGGACAGATCCCGCATGATGCAGTTTATACAAGGACTGGATGGTCATCTTCAAGTAAGGCTTGCCGGTTTAGGGATCGCATCTTACTCAGATGCACTGGATCGAGCCTTGATGATAGAGTTAGTTCAGCAGAGAGCGTTTCCGGACAGGAAGAGGAAGCATACGGGTCAGACATCTAGACAGATCCAGCAGCCACCGGCTACACAGCAGCAGAACTGGAAACGATTCAACAGCGAATGTCGCTGTTTCAGATGTGGATCTAGAGATCACATCACCCCAGCGTGCTCTCTGGGACAGCCAGTTTGCTTTTATTGCAAACTGCCTGGGTACCAGAACCGAGATTGTCAGTTGAAGGCTCAGCACACGGCTTCCGGAGGGTCGGGTCAGAGGGGATAGTCTAGTCAGACGGGGGCATATCGAGGAGGGCAGAAAGCCCAATCTTCACATCGTCAGCAGGGGATAGCTTCACCTGCAGTAGAGGCATTTGGCATGCTTGGACAGGAGTACTCAAGTGCTTCCATAGCACCCCAGAGTTCTGTTCCAAGACCTTATTATCCGACGCAGGGGCAGTAACAGATGCAGCCTCAGCCTCTAGGCCAGTACCAGACTCAGTCCCAACCATTGGCACAGTATCAGTCACCACCCTCTCAGTCTTCTCTGGCACATTATCCTGTACGGCCTCAGTGGCATGCTTCTGCCCAGCCGCAACAGCCGCTGGTAGCGTTACCACCTCCTCCTCCGCCAGAGACTGGACGTATTCATGCGATTACTAGAGAGGATGCGCAGCGAGTCGACGGATCCGTTTTCCGCGGTACGATTTCCATTTATGTATTTTCCGCTGATATATTGATTGATACTAGTAGCTCGCATTCTTTTATATCCCGTACCTTTATGCGGGAGATTGGTAGATTACCTACTTTTAGACTGCAACGACTGACCGTCTCCCTACCGTCCGGTGATACTTTAGACGTCACCCAGAAGGTCAGAGGTTGCCCGTTAGATTTTAGCAACCTAATACTTACGGTGGATCTTTTAGTATTGGAAATGGTCGATTTTGATACTATATTTGGCATGGACTGTTTGTCAGCATATCATGCCACAGTTGATTGCCAGACGAGGATGGTCACATTCCGGCCATTATGAGTTTTTGGTAATGCCATTTGGGCTTTACAAATGCTCTAGCGGTATTTATGGATTGTTGTGGTAGAGCGTTGCTCCCACATATGTAGTATTTCTTGTGATGGAGCGTTGCTCTCACATTCGATGATCTATTTCTCTAGTGATTTGTAGCTAGTGATAAGATTTCAGACTTGTTATCGGGGATCTTATAGTTGAGTATGTCTGTTGTACGGGCATTATGAGTTCTAGGTTTTACCATTTAGGCTTACAAAGCCCTAGATGTTTTTATGGACTCGATGATTTCGGTATTCCTAGGTTGTTTGGATCGGTTTCCATTGTCTTTGTTGACAATGGTGTAATCTATTTCTTTTTGATCCAAGCTCGATATCCCCATCTTTTCACTTGAGGTATGTGAGTTAATTACTGTTCAACATTTATATACCTATTGTTAGTACTTGCTGATGGTAGATAATGAAATTTGGGGACCAAATTTTTATTAGTGGGGGAGAATGTAAAATACCGAAAATAGGCGAATATTAATAAGGGAATTTTTGAAAATTTTTCAAGAATTTTTCGGAGCTCGTACGGACGAGTTAACGGGGATAAAAAGGGACCCGGGAAAAGCCTGTTTAGGCTACCCCATTTAAGCGAGGAAAAGTTGGATTTATTTATTTATTTTCTTTTTCTATTTTATTTTCCTTATTTTCTTTTTCCCCCGCTGTTTCCTTCCCTCAATGCCGAACTTTCTCTGTGCCCTAACCAGCGCCCACGGCGGTTTTCCTCATCTCCTCCCGCGTGCATAAAGTTGAGACAAGAGAGCCGGCTGTTCTCTTCTCCCCTTTCCTTGTGCCCTAGCCGCCAGCCACCCGAGCCGCACACCGCCGGCCGCCTGTCCTCAGCGAAAGAGCGCCCTGCCGACTGCCTTCTCTGTCATCGCCCTCATTGTGGAGACTGCCACAGCCGACGCTCCTCTTCCTCTGCGCGCCATTGCCAAACGCCATCTGGCTTCTTCCCTCTGTTCACAGTGTCTCGACACATCGCCCTCCTCTTGGCCTTGACCACGCCGGCGCCGAGACTCTTCATCGCCGACGCAGAGCCACAGTAGGCTCCATTTCACCTGTGCCCTAGCATTGTTGTCGTGCCACTGGCGATTCACCTCCGACACCCTCTGCCCTAGCCTCCAACCGTGTGCCCTAGTTGATCTTGGAGGTCACGAGATTTGAGGGGCAATGGTGAGTGGTATTCCTTCTTTGGAGTTCATCTGTTCACTAATTTTAGATGTTGGTTGTCTGGTTGATCAATGAATCTCCTTTTCTTGAATTCCGGCAGTGAAGTTCTTGTAGGACCGTTAGATTCGATAGAGGGGGGGGGGGGGGTGAATATCGATTCGAAAATATAGAGTATAAGCGCAGCGGAAAAGTAAATGAACACAGTTGTTTTTACTTCGTTCGGAGCCTGTGACGACTCCTACTCGAAGGGTCGTGGTCCTTGACCACTTTCGTTGGGCAATCACTAACAATTCGAATATAATTACAAAATGAATACAGGAAATGCTAGTGAAACAAAGTAATACCGACAAGGAAATTAACTAAAAACCGAAGGAGCACTTTGTCGGAGCTTTGTTGGCGTCGCAGGAACGTAGAGCAGCAGGACCAGCAGTAGAAGAGTTCTCAGATTTATGATTGATTCTGAAGCTCCTGCCTGGGGCTTCTTTTATATGTTGCTCCGGGCGACTGGATTCCTTCCGGGTGCCTGGAATGTGACGTAGCTGCTCAAACCGAGATGCTCCACGTGGCGACGACTTGGCTAGATATAATTTGCCTTCCGGGCGCCCGGACCTCCGGGCGCCCGGACCACCTTGTTCCAGAAAACTCCCTTTTCCTGCAAAACAAAGTTAGTCCGAGGCAATATATATCCTGCAAAATAGATTGTTAGCACATTTTATAATAGTATGAATTAGCACAAGTAGTATGACTTAGATTTCGTCTTTCAGAGACCGTAATCTAGTCACGATCTCGACTTAGATATCCGAAATGGATCTAAGCCGGATCGACGCCTAATGTTCCCTTCCCGGGAACGCGTCCTCGCAGTCACTCTCCTCCAGTGACTTACCTCACTTACCTGCCAGACGTCCGGTCAGCCCGTCGACCCATCTGGACTTCTCGCCAAGCGTCCGGTCAGCCCGTCGACCCGCTTGGACTTCTCGCCAAGCGTCCGGTCAGCCCGTCAACCCGCTTGGACTTCTCGCCAGCTATCCGGTCAGCCCGTCGACCTAGCTGGACTTCGTGCCAGACATCCGGTCAGCCCGTCGACCTGTCTGGACTTCTCCTGCACACTCGATCAAAGTGTCAAACAACAACAAAACTAACTTAACCTATTTGTCATTCATCAAAACCTAGGTTAGACCGTTAGTGCTACCCGCACCAACAATCTCCCCTTTTTTGATGGAATGACAACCTGGTTAAGTTAGTGAAAGAACGAAAAAAAATAGGTACATCGGTTTTAAAGTTAGTTTTAGTGTTTTCAATTTGGTTTATCTAACTTAACCACCTAACCCTCCCCCTTTGGCATTCATCAAAAAAATAAGCAAGGATAAATAATCACAGTGTAGAGTTACTGTAAAAAATAATCACAGTTAATCTTGAAAAGAATATCTGAGTTTGGTTCAAAATTCAAGTACAATTTTTAAATCCAAGGAAAAAAAAGATCAAGTTGACTTGGGGGAGACAAGTTGAATTTTGAAAAGTATAAATTTAAAGTTAATCAAGTTTAACTTTTCAAGCGTGTAAAATTTTTAAATCAGGTTTTTCAAATTTTCTTTTCAAGTTTAAGTAACATTTAATTTTCAAAAAGGTAAATTTTTAACTTCAATTTTTCAAAACAAAGCAAAAATTAAACAAGTAAGATTAAATTTGCCAAAATAAATTTTTAAGTTTAATTTTCAAGCATATGTTACAAAACTGGATAAGTTTAAATTTGTAATAGTCAACTTTTTAAATCAGGTTTAAAAATTAGGTGGGATTAAACTTCCAATTTTGCAAACACTCAGATAAATTTAACTTTTTTTTGAAAAATAGTGTTCAAAGAATAAATTAGTTTTAAAATAGATTAAAATTTTTTTTTAATTAATTTCTCCCCCTGAACTTGACACTTAAAATTAAACAGCTGTCTAACCAATTAGGTACTAACTAACTATCAGAAGATAGTAGCTTTCACTTGGTTAGTCAGATTAAGTTGATTATAAGCAGTCAGTGTTTGACTTGACTGATGAACTTAATCTGATTAATATCTGAGTTGTATTTAACGTCCAGACTTATGCTGATGCACTGAAATAAGCATCTTAAGTCCAGACAGTTGGCCTATGCATCTCACCCCTTTCTATGTTTGTCAAACACAAGCAAGGTAAACCTAAGGTGTTGGTGAGATGTTCAAAAACTAGTCCTATGGGTACATGCTTTCTAAGGATTCAAAACTAGTCTAAGGCCAAAACTGTTTTTGAAAATCTAAAAATGGAAGGTTTTGAAAACACACAATTTTAACTTATAATTTGAAAGAATTATTTTTGAAAACAATTTTGAAATTTAAAATTCCTAGTCTATTGAGCACATCCCTAATTTTCGACGTAAGTTGCTAAACTCACTTTCAGGGAGTGGTTTTGTGAAAATGTCAGCTAAATTTGATTTGGACTCAATGTATTTGAGTTCAATATCACCTTTAGTAACATGATCCATGATAAAGTGGTGCCTAATTTCAATATGTTTGGTTCTTGAATGATGCACAGGGTTCTTGGTTAAGTTAATTGAACTTATATTGTCAATTAATACTTTTACATTTGTGATGTTTAAGTTGAAATCTTTTAGAGTATGCATCATCCATAATAATTGTGCAACACATTCACCTATAGCTATGTATTCTGACTCAGTTATAGATAGAGCGACACAATGTTACTTTCTACTAAACCAGCTAACAAGTGATGAACCTAATAATTGGCATCCACCACTTGTGCTTTTACGGTCTAATTTACATCCAGCATAATCTGAGTCAGAATATCCTATTAGTTCAAAATTATTGGTCCTAGGATACCAAATTCCTACATTTGTTGTTCCTTTAAGATATCTAAAAATTCTTTTAACTTGTGTCAAATGAGATTCCTTAGCATAAGTTTGGTATCTAGCACACATACTAACTGCAAATAAAATATCAGGTCGGCTTGCAGTTAAGTACAGTAGGCTACCTATTGCACTCCTATAATATTTTAAGTCAACTGATTTTCCATTTGGGTCATTATTTAAGATTGTGTTTACTGCCATAGGTGTTTTTATTTCTTTTGTATTTTCCATTCCGAATTTTTTAAGTAATTCTTTAGTGTATTTGTGTTGATAACTATAATTTCCTTCATTTGTTTGTTTGATTTGTAATCCTAAGAAATAAGTTAATTTTCCTACTAGGCTCATTTCAAATTCTTTTTCCATTAGATTAATAAATTCTTCTAAAAATTCTGAATTTGTTGAACCAAATATTATATCATCTACGTATATTTGTGCAATAAATATGTTTGTATTTAATGATTTAACAAACAAGGTTGGGTCAATTTGACCTTGGTTGAATCCTTTAGATGTTAAGTACGATGTTAGCCTTTCATACCATGCCATGGGTGCTTGTTTAAGTCCATATAAAGCTTTCTTTAACTTAAAAACATAATCAGGGTGTTCTAGACTTTCAAACCCGGGAGGCTGACCTACATAAACTTCTTCTTTAATTAGTCCATTAAGAAAGACAGACTTAACATCCATTTGGTATAGTTTAAATCCCTTGTGGGCTGCATAACTTAGTAACATTCTAATGGATTCTAATCTGGCTACTGGGGCATAGGTTTCATCATAGTCAAGTCCTTCAACCTGACTAAACCATTTGGCAACTAGCCTAGCTTTATTTCTATTAATTTCCCCAGTTTCACTTAATTTGTTTCTGAATACCCATTTTGTTTCTATTATTTTCTTATTCTTAGGTGGTGGTACTAGGTCCCAAACTTCATTACGCTCAAATTGGGCTAGTTCCTCTTGCATAGCTATAATCCAGTCTGGGTCTAGTAAGGATTCATCCACAGTTTTGGGTTCAATTTTTGAAATTAAAGAAATTTGACTTAGGTTTCTAAAAGATGATCTGGTTTGAACTCTCAAGTCTGGGTCACCAATTATTTGATCAGTTGGGTGATTTGGGTTAACCCTTATTGTTCTAGGGGGTTGACTCTCTTGATGTTGTTCCTCTTCTTCATGACTTAGAGTTTGGTTGGTTTCTGGAACAAATTCAGGTGGTTGTGTAAGTTCTAAGTTTTGTTTAGTTTCTTCAAATTTTACATTAGTAGTTTCTTCAATTTTTAAGGTAACCTTATTGTAAATTCTATAGCCTCTACTATTTAGGGAATATCCTACAAAGATTCCATTTTCAATTTTAGAGGAGAATTTTCCTAAGTGTTCTTTTGTATTTAAGATGAAAACTGGGCACCCAAACACTTTAAAATATTTTATATTGGGTTGTTTATTATAAAATATTTCGAAGAAGGTTTTGTTATGAGTTTTATTTATTGTTGTTCTGTTCTGTACATAGCAGGCTGTACTAACAGCTTCTGCCCAAAAGTATTTAGGTAGGTTATACTCATTTAACATTGTTCTAGAGGCTTCAAGTAAGGTTCTATTTTTTCTTTCTATAATCCCATTCTGTTGGGGGGTTTTAGGGCATGAAAATTCATGATGGTAACCATTTTCAAGACAAAAACTATTAAAGTTGTGATTTTTAAATTCTCCCCTGTTGTCACTCCTAACTCTTTTAATTTTAATATCTTTTTCATTTTCAATTTGTTTGCAAAAATTTGTAAAAATTTCAAAAGTTTCATCTTTATGTTTTAAGAATTTTACCCAAGTAAACCTAGAATAATCATCTATAATTACTAAGCAATATAAGTTTCCATTTATAGATTTGACTCCATGGGAGTCAAAAAGGTCTAAATGTAGAAGTTCTAATATTGAGTTAGTTTGTGGCTGATTTGTTTGTTTGTTAGTAGATTTAGTTTGTTTGCCTTGTTGACAAGCATTACATATGGTTGAATCTAAGTTAGGTAATTTTGGTAAGCCTCTCACAAGTCCATTTAGTTTACTTATATTTCTGAAGTTGGTGTGAGACATCCGCCTATGCCATAACCAAGTTTCTTCTTTTTGTGTTAAATAACACTTAATGGAAGAAATGGTTAAGTTGATGACATAGATGTTGTCTTTTCTAAAACCTTTTAGACTTATGGTAGGATTATCTAGATGTTTGATTAAACACTCTGTGGATAGAAATTTAACCTTATACCTAGTATCACACAACTGACTTATACTCAGAAGATTATATTTAAAATTTTCAATAAGTAAAACATTTGTAATTATAAAGTCTAATTTTAATTCAATATTACCTATACCAATTACCTTGAGTTTGCCGTTGTTTCCAAAGGTAACTGTTTCTAAGCTTTTGTAAGTGAGTTGAGTGAACTTGGTGTGATCTCCAGTCATATGTTTGGAGCAACCACTGTCCAAAATCCACTTGGTTTCCTACAGTAAGTAGGATTTTAAAGTTAGTCTTTTTGAGCAGGCATTATTTAAGTTAAGTTTTTAAAAATTTGAAATTAATTTTTAAGTTTAAAATTGAAATTAATTTTTAAGTTTTAAAATTAAAAATTTGAAATTAATTTTTAAGTTTTAAAATTAAAATTTTAAAATTAACTTTTAAGTTTAAAAATTGAAAATTTGAAATTAATTTTTTAAGTTTTAAAATTGAAAATTTTAAATTAATTTTTAAGTTTAAAAGTAAAATTTTGAAATTAATTTTAAGTTTTAAAATTAGAATTTTGAAATTAAAATTAAAATTTTGAAATTAATTTTTTAAGTTTAAAAATTGAAATTTTGAAATTAATTTTTAAGTTTAAAATTAAAATTTTGAGATTAATTTTTAAGTTTTAAAATTTTAGCCTTATTCATCTCACCCGATCTATATTATCAATCAGGAAATCCTATGATTTTGTGAGATGAAATTGGATTGTTAATTGTGGAGTTTTGGTTTAACTTGTGTTAGATTCAGATTTAGCTTTGGTTTCCACAAATAGGCAATCTTCGGATAAACTTCTAAGTTTGGTGAGTCACATGGACATCATTAGAAGTAACCAACATTTCGAGACTTCCGAATAGTCCTATCCACGGAGCTTAGTACTAAATCTTGGTCTAACTGATTAGGATCCATTTAAGGGTAGCTTCGGTCAGTTCCACTTGGCCAAATGCACCAGATCAAAGCCATATCTTTCTAGACATGCGATGACCAAGCTTCCCTAACGTACTATCATCCAAAAATTTCACCAGTATCATGATTCAAGTTAACCTTGGTCTCTAATCCTAATTACCCTGCCGGGTTAGTTTGTTTTGGGTTACCCTGTCGGGTAAGTTAGTTTTGGAGGTGCCAGCTATTCTGGAGCTTCCCCCTGAATTATTGGCCATTAATTTAAATTTTGGTTTTAGGTTTGTGTCGATTCTTTTTATGGTTATGGTTAACTTGGTGATAATTTTGTTGATTTTTAAAGTGTTTAGATTTTGAATTTGATTTAGGTTTATATTTTGGATTTTGGTTTGGTTTATTCGATTTTATATAATGTATTTTTTTCTTTAGGTATATAATATTGATTAAGTCCTATTTGTGTGGTTAAGCACGCTTTCGGAACCCAAGCTAGATTGATTGATTTGTGTTGGGTTATTAATGATTTGAAGGTTTTATTTGAATTCGACTTATATCCTAGTCCGGTTTTATTATAGCATGCTTTTTGATTATTTAGGATTAAGTCTAGATTTTTTGATCTTGTTGAGAATTTTTCTAACATTTCTTTTAAATTGTTAATCTCATTTTTTAATGATAAATTCTCCTCCTCAAGTGTTAGATCTTGAGTTGGATTTGAATTTTTGATTTGTTTCTTGAGGTTTTGATTTTCCTCAACAAGTGATTTGTTTTCATTTTCTATTTTAGTTAATTTACTATTTAAACAGGAAATAATTCTAAAAATTTTTTTGTTTAAATTAAAATATACCTCATTCGGGCCTTCGGAAACGAGTACGGACTCGTGGCTTGTTTCGGGTTCAGACCTGTATTTATCTTCCGACTCGTCTTCTGTTTCATCTTCGCGGGCCATCAGTGCGAGGTGGCTTTGATGTTTCTGCTCTTCTTCCTCCGATTCGTCCGAGGAGTCGTCCCACGTTGCTTTGAGTGCCTTCTTTTTGGTTGGCTTTGGTTTGTCGAACTTCAGTTTTGGGCATTCGTTCTTGTAGTGTCCCTTTTTATTGCAGCCGTAGCAAGTCACGTTCTTTTGTTCTGAGGGAGAACTGATCTTTTGAAGGTCCTTTTTGCTGAAGCTCCTTTTTCTCCTGGTGAATATTTTTCTTACCAAGTTCACCAGGTGTTCTTCGTCTTCGGAATCTTGGTCGGAATCTTCTTCAAATTCAGGCTTGCTTTTCTTTTCTTTGGTGGAACCTGCAAATAAAGTTATACCTTTCTCGGCTCCAGCATTAGTTTGTTCATGTAATTCTAATTTACAGAAAAGCTCATCTAACTTTAACTTAGAAAGATTTTTAGAAATTTTGTAGGCATCCACTATTGATGCCCACAAACTATTACGTGGAAAAGCATTTAATGCGTACCTTATTAAGTCTCTATTTTCCATCTGGTGGCCTATCGCATGAAGTCCGTTGAGGATGTCCTTGATCCTCGCATGGAGCTGATTCGCCGTTTCACCTTCCTGCATTTTTATATTAAAAATTTTATTTAAGAGTAAGTCTCGTTTGGTTACCTTGGCGTTGCTCGTTCCCTCGTGCAGCTCGATCAATTTGTCCCACAGCTCTTTAGCGTTTTTGTGTGGACCGACTCTGTTTAGTTCTTCTCTTGTTAATCCGCACTGTAGAGTGTTGATTGCTTTATTTTCTGTTGACGCTTTCTTCTTCAAATCAGCTGTCCAGTCCTCAGGATCCAGTATATTCCCGGAAGTGTCTGCTGGAATTTTATAGGGTCTCGTAACGCTCATCCACTGGTCGAAGTTTGTTTTGAGGTAAACCTCCATGCGCTTCTTCCAGTACGGAAAATCGTCCCCGTTGAAGAATGAAGGTCGTACTGTGCTGAAGCCTTCTTGTTGGGACATCCTGTACACAAGTAAATAACCGAAAAAATATCCCAAGACTTGGTCTTGGATTAGTAGTGTAGGAAGAGAAAATAGTAGAAAAATCTAGATTGGTGTTGCACCAATTTAGATTTAATTGCAACAAAAAATATTAAAAAAAATGATAAACCAGTTTGGGGTTTAAGTGTAAAACTGAAGACCGGAAAAAAAAAATTCACCACCAGTCTGATTGGTGGTTCCACCAAATCAGAGCGGTACCGACTCTGATACCACTTGTAGGACCGTTAGATTCGATAGAGGGGGGTGAATATCGATTCGAAAATATAGAGTATAAGCGCAGCGGAAAAGTAAATGAGCACAGTTGTTTTTACTTCGTTCGGAGCCTGTGACGACTCCTACTCGAAGTCCCGTGGTCCTTGACCACTTTCGTTGGGCAATCACTAACAATTCGAATATAATTACAAAATGAATACAGGAAATGCTAGTGAAACAAAGTAATACCGACAAGGAAATTAACTAAAAACTGAAGGAGCACTTTGTCGGAGCTTTGTTGGCGTCGCAGGAACGTAGAGCAGCAGGACCAGCAGTAGAAGAGTTCTCAGATTTATGATTGATTCTGAAGCTCCTGCCTAGGGCTTCTTTTATATGTTTCTCCGGGCGCCTGGATTCCTTCCGGGCGCCTGGAATGTGACGTAGCTGCTCAAACCGAGATGCTCCACGTGACGACGACTTGGCTGGATATAATTTGCCTTCCGGGCGCCCGGATCCCCTCCGGGCGCCCGGACCACCTTGTTCCAGAAAACTCCCTTTTCCTGCAAAACAAAGTTAGTCCGAGGCAATATATATCCTGCAAAATAGATTGTTAGTACATTTTATAATAGTATGAATTAGCACAAGTAGTATGACTTAGATTCCGTCTTTCAGAGACCGGAATCTAGTCACGATCTCGACTTAGATATCCGAAATGGATCTAAGCCGGATCGACGCCTAATGTTCCCTTCCCGGGAACGCGCCCTCGCAGTCACTCCCCTCCAGTGACTTACCTCACTTACATGCCAGACGCCCGGTTAGCCCGTCGACCCATCTGGACTTCTCGCCAAGCATCCGGTCAGCCCGTCGACCCGCTTAGACTTCTCGCCAAGCGTCCGGTCAGCCCATCGACCCGCTTGGACTTCTCGCCAGCTATCCGGTCAGCCCGTCGACCTAGCTGGACTTCGTGCCAGACATCCGGTCAGCCCATCGACCTGTCTGGACTTCTCCTGCACACTCGATCAAAGTGTCAGACAACAACAAAACTAATTTAACCTATTTGTCATTCATCAAAACCTAGGTTAGACCGTTAGTGCTACCCGCACCAACAGTTCTAACAGGAGGTCTTGGCTGTGGAGGACCTTTAGTCCAGCAGCTACACCTGGTTTCCAACAGTAAATCTTCCATTCAATCAAAGCTTTGAATTGAGGTAAGGGTTTGGTGTTGTAGATTGAGTTGGAATTGAGAAATAAATTGTTATGTGTTGATTAGGGTTCATTAATTGTGTTGGATGGATTAGTTGGATCCAATTTAGAACTTCTTAAATTGGATTAGAATTTAGTTTGGCTAATTGTGGTATGATAGAATTAGCTAAACTAGTCCTTATGTTGATATACAGGACTTTGACGCGAGATGAGTATCTCGACGTCGTATTTGGATCAATTTGGACTTTTTCGATTGGAGACGGGTACTTTTGACTTTATGTCGTTTGATAGTAGTGATTTTAACAAATTGCAATAATTATGTTTCTCATTTGTTTCGGTTAGTCACCACCCAATACTTATTACATGCTTGGTTGATTGCTTGTTTTGCATCTCATGTATTCCTTACCTGTTTATACATGCTTATAGGGGGTAGTGACATACCATGCTTCACCATGTTCAGGACCTAGGTTGTATACCTTATCTGATCTGTGTACCGTTGTTTGATTCATTGACTTATGGTGCACCTTATGTATGTATATGAATTAGTTCAGGATATTTTGTGGTTATTGACATGCACTATTCGGATGATTGCATGCTGTGCGATAGTCCGCTCCATTATTGTTGAGCACATCGCCAGTTACATGGATCTGCACACACTACCACTCATGGGTTAGTGGTCGATTCAGGCAGAGTGTGTTGCAGCAGGGACTTTGTTTGGCTTCGTTGGTCCGCTCATGGGTAGTGTGACGCAGCGTGGTAGCCGGCAGAGATTCCTCCCCGTCATCGTGTGTCACGCCCCGGAGGAGTCTCTGTCCAAAGAAATTTCGGCAGCATCTCCCCTGTACGGCGGACAATCTGAAACTTTTCTACAAGCACTATACACCTCAGCCACATGCGGCTGGAATAATAACACAAATTAAAACAAACACCACGCAGTTTATAAAGATATTCAGCCTCTGGCTGTCACAACCACGCAGTTAATAATAGTAATCAATAACAATAGGACTCTAACTCGAAATCCACCCTATTCCACTACACTCGTAAAGCTCAAATCCAACGAACTCACCTCTTCTGCCGTCCAGGCAGGCACGTAGTAGAATGAAATCCTATATCATATCAAAAATCCATCAAAAGGTATCACTCCATACAATATCCATAGGAAAAATCCAAAGACAATACTAAAACAAAGTCTGATATAGAAAAAGGCCAAATAAAAACAAATAACGAACTAGTAGAGAACTGGCTCTACGTGCAGATGGGGGGCCAGCGACTGGAACTGCTCCTGAAAATATCAACAATGGAGGCGGGGTGAGTCCAACACTCAGCAGGTACAACTGATATGCATAATAAAACAAATAACAGACAACACTAATCATGCGTACAGTCTCCTAAATACGAGAAGGAATAAATGCAACTGAAACGAAATCAGGAGATAACTGTACTAACCGGAATCAAGGTACAACAGGTCGTCAGACCGAAGAAATCATAATCCTGTATGCATGTCAATCAAATGCATCCATACAAATGCACATATAAGTGCAGCAATCACAACAATAAAATGCAATAAATGCATATGGTGACGTGCACTCGGACATCACCGCTCCTGACAGTGAGTGAGTGGACGGTCTTGTCGGAGTACTCCATCCTCCGTCCCCAAATCATAAGTGGGGAGCTCAATGCTCTCATCTCCCGGTACACAATGACGGGAGGATATCTCTTCCGGCTACCACGAGTCTCCCGACCAGGAGCCAAACAGTCCACCATCTGCGGCTACCACTGCTACACTAAATGCCAACGAGCCAAACAGAGCGGAATGAGTCCTCAGACCAACGAAGCCAAACAGCAGAACCACCACACACCTGCCTGATATACCACTAATCCATGGGTGGTGGTGGTGTGTGCAGTACATGTAACTGGCGATGGGCTCAACCATAGTGGAGCCGACAATCGCACAGCATGCAAACATGATGCATGATACTAAGCATGACAATCTCATGAATAGCATAGCAAGATCCATACATAAATAAAAGGTGTACCACAAGTCAATGTATCGGATGGAAGGTACACAAACAGATAGGGTATCATATAAACCCTAGGTCCTGAACATGATGTATCACATGGTTGGGTCACTACCGAAAACATGTATGGTCAGATAAATAATAACATGCAGTGCATAATAAATAAACAAACAACATGTAACAGATCATGTAGTGACCAACCGAATCAAAAGGACAACACAATCATTGCTATATGTTAAACACTTTATTATGCATATCAAAAGACATAAGTCAAAGTACCCGCCTCCAATCGAAATAAGATCAATCCGATCCAACTCGGACGTCGAGATGCTCGTCTCGAATCAAAGTCCTGTAATAAACCGTATAGTTTAGCTAAATTTAATTATAAGCAAAATAGCTAAACCAAATTATTTTTCTCCAAGAGCCCTAATTAAATAGTTAATCACAGTTAACTATAACTAATTCAAAGCTTAGGGTTCCATTCCTAACTTAACCACAAGTCGACCTAACTACACTTGAACCACCAACTATATAATGAATCAAACTTATCCAAACAAACTCAATTAAATGTATCACAAGCATACTCTTTACCTTATCCTCAGTCACTCTTGTGGACACACGGCCAAGAGATGCAAATGTTGTACAATGCTAACCGAAAGATTTTCCTGCCACAAATCCGTTGTCGACTCTGTAAGGAAACTACTAGTCTCTATATTAAACATCCCCAATCAACACCTACTGGTCTTACCCAAATCAGTGCCCCTCGTTCCCGAAGGTGAGACTAAGGCTTAGCAGAGCCTAGTGATAAGATGTTGATGATGCCAGGGCACAGAGTGCTGCTGTTGGGCGCAAAGAGAAACGGTAATGCTCTGTCGGAAGAGAGGAAACAGAACTCGGCAATGTGGCTCAGCTCGAGGGCAGAGGAAGGGTGGCCGGCACTCTCCGTTCGACGGCGGCAGAGGATCGGCAGGGCTCGGCTAGGGCACGCGGTGGCCGGCGCTAGGGTTGGCGATCCGCTTCGGTTCGCGACTGCAGTTTCCTGTGGCCGGCGGTGTCGCGCGGGCACAAGCACAGAGAGGAGAAGGCGTCGGCTTCTCCCTTGGTCCGAGGCTTATGCACGCGTGGGAGAGGAGAATGAACCGCCGCTTGGTGGCGGTTAGGGCAAGCCGTCGGCGCCGGTTAGGAGGAGAAGACGACGTCGAAGGCTTAGGGCATGACACGCGCGGGGAGAGGAAAAGAAACGGAGAGGAAAGGGAAAAAATAAAGGAAAAAGAAAAAGGAAATATAAAATAAACATTTTCTCGCTTAAATGGGTCGCCTAAACAGGCTTTTCCCCCGGTCCTATTTTATCCCCGTTAACTTGTCCGTACGAGCTCCGAAAAATTCCCGAAAAATCTCCAAAAATTCCAGAAAATTCCCTTATTAATATTCGCCTATTTTCTGGTATTTTACATTCTCCCCCACTAATAAAAATTTGGTCCCCAAATTTCGTTATCTACCATCAGCAAGTACTAACAACAGATATAAAGTATAAATGCTGAACGGTAAATTAAATCACATACCATCAAGTGAAAAGATGGGGATATCGAGCTCGGATCGTATCCTCGAGCTCCCAAGTAGTCTCTTCGTCCGAATGATGCTGCCATCCGACTTTAACCAGCCGGATAGTCTTGTTCCGCAATTGACGCTCTTTCCGGTCTATAATCCATACCGGAATCACCTCATAAGTGATGTCAGGCTGAACGGGAACTGAGATATCTGTCAGCACATGTGTCGGGTCAGGTACGTATCTCCTCAGCATAGATACGTGGAATACCTCGTGGACGCCTTTGAGGCCAATCTCTTCACCCCTTTCGTGAGTGAAACTCGCAAAAATACATGGTCGTAAATGGAGAACTCTAAGAGTCTCCGATTTCGGTCAGTATAACACTTCCAGCAGTCTTATGCCTCTAACATCCTCCGTCCGATAGTAAGGACCACTCTGCCTCGCTGAGCTCTATGAGGTCCCAACAACTGGGCCTCTCGGATTCTCATCCTGATCAACGTCTGAGCAACTATGGTAACAAGAATACCCTGCTCGGTCTGTCGCTGCTCCTCAAGGTCTAACTCGGAGAAACCCTGAATTAAGTCTGTGACCACAACTCGATGGCAGGCTAAAGTCCCTCTGGACTTCTGGCTAAATGTATCGGCAACCACATTAGCTTTTCCCGGGTGATAGCTAATGGTACAATCATAATTCTTCAGGAACTTCATCCATCTCCTCTGTCGAAGATTAAGTTCCTTCTGAATGAACGGATATTTGAGACTCTGATGGTCAGTGCGAATCTCAATGTAATATTATACAGGTATTACCGCCAAATCTTCATGGCAAAAATAATAACGACCAACTCCAGATCATGAGCTGGGTATTTCTTCTCATGCTCCTTCCACTATCGAGAAGCATATGAGAATACTCTACCGTGCTGCACCAGAACAACACCCATACCCTGTAGAAACGCGTCAATGTAGAGGACAAATCCGTCCTCTCCAGAAGATGAAAACTAAAAATCGAAGCCGACACTAATCTCCGCTTCAGCTCCTAGAAGCTGATCTTGAAATCCTCAGTCCAAGTAAACTTCACGCCTTCCATGGTCAGACGTGTAAGTAGCATGGCAATCCATGAGAAACCCTCAACGTATCTCCGAAAATATCGAGTCAAACAAAGGAAGTTGCGAGCCTCTTCTATAGACTCCGTCTACTCCCAACGGTAACAACCTCGATCTTCTGTGGAACCACGGTATACTCCTTCTGGTGACCGTGTGTCTCAAACATCTCACAGAAGACAACCAAAATACGTACTACTGATCTTCACATCTAGACGTTTCTATCTAAACATCTCTAGAACTATGCAAAGATGATGTGCGTGACTCACCGCGGATCCGATATAGATCACAACATCGTCAACAAAGACAATGAAAACCAATCCAAACATCCTCGACATACCAGAATCATCAAGTCCTTGAGAACATCTAAGGCACTGTAAGCCCATATGGAAAAAACAAAGACACATAATGTTCGTATCACAGACATTCCTATCCATAAGGTCTCAGATAATAAATCGAAAATCTGATCATCAACAACATAAATCACCAAGAATAAATCCTCCAGTATGAGAGCAACGCTTCATCACAGGAAATACCACATATGTGGGAGCAACACTCCACCACAAATAATCTGAAATATGTATCTGTAATAAATATAGGAGCAATGCTCCATCACAAGCCAACAATAATATGTGGGAGCTCCGCTCCACCACAAACGATCCATAAATGTCCAAGGCACTTAACTATCCAACTAGAGGTTGCACTAGATCACTCAACCACATATCGGCAGCCAAAGGTATAACAATCCAGCAATCAAATCAAACCCATCGTCAAATATATCAACATCGTAGTGAGTCACCCACTGATAAGAAAATGGGTTGACAGGGTAATCCAACAAATGACATAATGTAGACACTCTACATCCTGCATTCAACATAAGTAGAATCATGCTGCTACCAACAATACACCTGGTACACTTGCTCACACAACATATGTATGATCAACATAATCCTCCAATAATTATACACCAAACTCACACACACAGGTATAAATCAGTGTGATACCTCCAACAATACCTACCGAACCCATGTGCATATATCAACATAGGTATAATCGACAATACACCTCAAACAACCTCACATGACATATATACACCTATGCCAAGAGTATAATCAACGTAATACTTCCAACAAGCCTAATCAACAAGTGCATCCACAAATCAAATATAATCAATAAGATACCTCAGATACCACACCAAACACATGTTGTACATATCACGACTCAGATTAAATCGACAAAATACCTCCATCAAAACACCACAGATGTACTTATACCACAACTCGGATTTAATCGACAAGATATCTTCAATAATACATTCAGATACATACATCGAACTACATAACCATGATCCACAAAGAACCTACAAACCATATCAGAACATGGATACATATACTACTCGCAAATGGGCAGTCTATCATAGGACTTCTACAACACATAACAATCATAATATACATGCAATATAGACATGCAAAATCAGCATACTAGCTCAATCAAAGAGACCAACCTTATGTTACCAACATTCATGGTTTATGGGTATATCTAAACAAAATTCATGCATATGTATCAAGCATGAATACATCAATCAAAAGCAACCCAAAATAAAGCAGTCTAATCATCCAGTAACAACCCTGCTCTAGGTTCAAAGGAACTAATATCGGACAAGAAAGATATACACACCATGGTATAACATTGCAAGTCAATGTCATACACTACCAAGACCATATCTAATGGGGAAAATTTTATCATCATAAATCCAAATGTACTCTCCCAGTATACACTAGTAACGATTGTATCCCATAAGTGTTAAACAATTAGCTCTACACTTCCTTACATCAGCAGGGTCACATATCCCAATGCACCCTCTAAGTTATCCCACCAGGTATATACAATCCACGGTCAAAGTCTTCATGGAATATGATACATCGATCCTCTATAATCTATCCAAGCCGTCAGTGATATATGGCTAAATCAGTCCTTTCCACGTCAGTACAAAACATGTACACAAATGTGCTTTAGATACATAACTAAGCACAAATATCCTAAAGGTTCGAACCTCTAAAAAATAAAGTATGGAAATCCTCTACTGATCAACAAACAAAACTAAATCATTCATCTACTAACTAATCAAGAATATCTTAATCCTTCACAAGCAACTAAGGTATATCAAACCACGACTACCCAACTCGACAAACGTAAATCAATCTTCTACTGACCGATCTAATAAGAGTAAATCAATATTTACTGACAAAAATTAACTAAGATAAAATGATATACTACATTGTTAATAACTAAATCAGTTCATGGGTCAATTCAACACTAATTACATCAAAACACCCTCATTTTTTTTTATCCTCAAAATATCAGCCCAAACAATATCAGGTGAATAAGTCTCTACTCCACATAAGAGCATATTAACATTCAAAACATCGATCATTATTTATCCACATAGTCCAATATCAGAGGAAGCATATATCAATTTTTATCATCCTGTTAACTAACCACAACTAACCAGATTCATTAAAATTTCATGGGCACACTCAACCGTAAACTCTCTAGCACCCAATTTATAATCTGAGAACCAACTATAATCATCAAAATAGTTATCAAACATGACACTCATTATGTCACCATCAACGACATCCCAAATATAAATCATCAAAATAGATATCCCCTAATAGATCATCAAAACAAATATCTAGTAATTGATCATCAGACAACCACATAACATTTATTCTCATAAATCATTAGAAATCAACATATCACAATACCTGATCTCACAATATCCCTCAACCTCAAACCATTCTCAACAATGATCAAACATGATAACCCCCCAATGACCAATTCCCATCGTATCGGGTACCCTAATATCCAAAAGGTATGAGTATAAAAACTCTACTGGCTAAGTCAACAGGAGTCTGTAGGTATCATCCACTACCCAGCTAACAATAGCAGAGGCTAGTATGTGCCTCCATCTCCTACGAGTAGTAACAGAAGCTAAAAACTACTGATGGTATGATAAGAAAAATCACCAGAGACTATAATCCTTGATCTCTATTAGAGTCGACCAAGATCAGTGGCTAACCCATCACATGTAATATGGCTACAACAACCAGACAAGTAATAAAGATAATGTGCTAATAGATGTCCTAACTATCATAAAATAAACATCAAACCTATTTGCCGTCTGGAGATGTTCCATCGCTGTCCAGCCCCCAAATTGACATCGGAATTCCGTACGAGAAAAACAACACTGGAAATCCATATAAATCAATAACGGAAGTCCATAACAAAATCGAAACGGAAAATCCGTGCAACCCAAAGTAACTGCCCAGACTAATCTGTCTCGCAACTAGGGCTAGTATAAAAATGTCCAAAATACCAAACGCAGGTATCACACCCTGCTCTGATACCAATGAATTGGTATCAGAAAATCTCGAAAATCCAACACACGGAAATCAAATAAATATCGCCAAACTTTGGCGCGCTGATACCCAATAAACTGATATCAGATTATTCAAAGTATCCATAATACGAAAACAAAAATCGTATAAATCCAGAACACACAGCAAGTATCGTATAACTTGGCTCTGATACCACTAAATTGTCACGCCCCGGAGGAGTCTCTGTCCGAAGAAATTTCGGCAGCATCTCCCCTGTACGGCGGACAATCTGAAACTTTTCTACAAGCACTATACACCTCAGCCACATGCGGCTGGAATAATAACACAAATTAAAACAAACACCATGCAGTTTATAAAGATATTCAATAACAATAGGACTCTGACTCGAAATCCACCCTATTCCACTACACTCGTAAAGCTCAAATCCAACGAACTCACCTCTTCTGCCGTCCAGGCAGGCACGTAGTAGAATGAAATCCTATATCATATCAAAAATCCATCAAAAGGTATCACTCCATACAATATCCATAGGAAAAATCCAAAGACAATACTAAAACAAAGTCTGATATAGAAAAAGGCCAAATAAAAATAAATAACGAACTAGTAGAGAACTGGCTCTACGTGCAGATGGGGGGCCAGCGACTGGAACTGCTCCGGACAGCTTCAACCTGAAAATATCAACAATGGAGGCGGGGTGAGTCCAACACTCAGCAGGTACAACTAATATGCATAATAAAACAAATAACAGACAACACTAATCATGCGTACAGTCTCCTAAATACGAGAAGGAATAAATGCAACTGAAACGAAATCAGGAGATAACTGTACTAACCGGAATCAAGGTACAAAGGTAACAGGTCGTCAGACCGAAGAAATCATAATCCTGTATGCATGTCAATCAAATGCATCCATACAAATGCAGCATATAAGTGCAGCAATCACAACAATAAAATGCAATAAATGCATATGGTGAGTGCACTCGACATCACTGCTCATGGATCGGTGGAGTGGAAGAAATCTTGTCGGATACTCGCCCTCTGTCCCCAAATCATAAGTGGGGAGCTCAATGCTCTCATCTCCGGTACAATGACGGGAGGATATCTCTTCCGGCTACCACGCTGAGTCCGACCAACGGAGCCAAACAGAGTCCACCATCTGCTACACTGCTACACTAAATGCCAACGGAGCCAAACAGAGCGGGTGGCTACCACGCTGAGTCACCTGACCAACGGAGCCAAACAGCAGAACCGCCACACACCTGCCTGATATACCACTAATCCATGGGTGGTGGTGGTGTGTGCAGTACATGTAACTGGCGATGGGCTCAACCATAGTGGAGCCGACAATCGCACAGCATGCAAACATGATGCATGATACTAAGCATGACAATCTCATGAATAGCATAGCAAGATCCATACATAAATAAAAGGTGTACCACAAGTCAATGTATCAGATGGAAGGTACACAAACAGATAGGGTATCATATAAACCCTAGGTCCTGAACATGATGTATCACATGGTTGGGTCACTACCGAAAACATGTATGGTCAGATAAATAATAACATGCAGTGCATAATAAATAAACAAACAACATGTAACAGATCATGTAGTGACCAACCGAATCAAAAGGACAACACAATCATTGCTATATGTTAAACACTTTATTATGCATATCAAAAGACATAAGTCAAAGTACCCGCCTCCAATCGAAATAAGATCAATCCGATCCAACTCGGACGTCGAGATGCTCGTCTCGAATCAAAGTCCTGTAATAAACCGTATAGTTTAGCTAAATTTAATTATAAGCAAAATAGCTAAACCAAATTATTTTTCTCCAAGAGCCCTAATTAAATAGTTAATCACAGTTAACTATAACTAATTCAAAGCTTAGGGTTCCATTCCTAACTTAACCACAAGTCGACCTAACTACACTTGAACCACCAACTATATAATGAATCAAACTTATCCAAACAAACTCAATTAAATGTATCACAAGCATACTCTTTACCTTATCCTCAGTCACTCTTGTGGACACATGGCCAAGAGATGCAAATGTTGTACAATGCTAACCGAAAGATTTTCCTGCCACAAATCCGTTGTCAACTCTGTAAGGAAACTATTAGTCTCTATATTAAACATCCCCAATCAACACCTACTGGTCTTACCCAAATCAGTGCCCCTCGTTCCCGTAGGTGAGACTAAGGCTTAGCAGAGCCTAGTGATTAGATGCTGACGATGCCAGGGCACAGAGTGCTGCTGTTGGGCGCGAAGAGAAACGGCGATGCTCTGTCGGAAGAGAGGAAACAGAACTCGGCAATGTGGCTCGGCTCGAGGGCAGAGGAAGGGTGGCCGACACTCTCAGTTCGACGGCGGCAGAGGATCGGCAGGGCTCGGCTAGGGCACGCGGTGGCCGGCGCTAGGGTTGGCGATCCGCTTCGGTTGGCGACTGCAGTTTCCTGTGGCCGACGGTGTCGCGCGGGCACAAGCACAGAGAGGAGAAGGCATCAGCTTCTCCCTTGGTCCGAGGCTTATGCACGCGTGGGAGAGGAGAATGAACCGCCGCTTGGTGGTGGTTAGGGCAAGCCGTCGGCGCCGGTTAGGAGGAGAAGACGACGTCGAAGGCTTAGGGCACGGCACGCGCGGGGAGAGGAAAAGAAACGGAGAGGAAAAGGAAAAATAAAGGAAAAAGAAAAAGGAAATATAAAATAAACATTTCCTCGCTTAAATGGGTCGCCTAAACAGGCTTTTCCCCCGGTCCTATTTTATCCCCGTTAACTTGTCCGTACGAGCTCCGAAAAATTCCCGAAAAATCTCCAAAAATTCCAGAAAATTCCCTTATTAATATTCGCCTATTTTCTGGTATTTTACATTCTCCCCCACTAATAAAAATTTGGTCCCCAAATTTCGTTATCTACCATCAGCAAGTACTAACAGATATAAAATATAAATGCTGAACGGTAAATTAAATCACATACCATCAAGTGAAAAGATGGGGATATCGAGCTCGGATCGTATCCTCGAGCTCCCAAGTAGTCTCTTCGTCCGAATGATGCTGCCATCCGACTTTAACCAGCCGGATAGTCTTGTTCCGCAATTGACGCTCTTTCCGGTCTATAATCCATACCGGAATCACCTCATAAGTGATGTCAGGCTGAACGGGAACTGAGATATCTGTCAGCACATGTGTCGGGTCAGGTACGTATCTCCTCAGCATAGATACGTGGAATACCTCGTGGACGCCTTTGAGGCCAATCTCTTCACCCCTTTCGTGAGTGAAACTCGCAAAAATACATGGTCGTAAATGGAGAACTCTAAGAGTCTCCGATTTCGGTCAGTATAACACTTCCAGCAGTCTTATGCCTCTAACATCCTCCGTCCGATAGTAAGGACCACTCTGCCTCGCTGAGCTCTATGAGGTCCCAACAACTGGGCCTCTCGGATTCTCATCCTGATCAACGTCTGAGCAACTATGGTAACAAGAATACCCTGCTCGGTCTGTCGCTGCTCCTCAAGGTCTAACTCGGAGAAACCCTGAATTAAGTCTGTGACCACAACTCGATGGCAGGCTAAAGTCCCTCTGGACTTCTGGCTAAATGTATCGGCAACCACATTAGCTTTTCCCGGGTGATAGCTAATGGTACAATCATAATTCTTCAGGAACTTCATCCATCTCCTCTGTCGAAGATTAAGTTCCTTCTGAATGAACGGATATTTGAGACTCTGATGGTCAGTGCGAATCTCAATGTAATATTATACAGGTATTACCGCCAAATCTTCATGGCAAAAATAATAACGACCAACTCCAGATCATGAGCTGGGTATTTCTTCTCATGCTCCTTCCACTATCGAGAAGCATATGAGAATACTCTACCGTGCTGCACCAGAACAACACCCATACCCTGTAGAAACGCGTCAATGTAGAGGACAAATCCGTCCTCTCCAGAAGATGAAAACTAAAAATCGAAGCCGACACTAATCTCCGCTTCAGCTCCTAGAAGCTGATCTTGAAATCCTCAGTCCAAGTAAACTTCACGCCTTCCATGGTCAGGCGTGTAAGTAGCATGGCAATCCATGAGAAACCCTCAACTTATCTCCGGAAATATCGAGCCAAACAAAGGAAGTTGCGAGCCTCTTCTATAGACTCCGTCTACTCCCAACGGTAACAACCTCGATCTCCTGTGGAACCACGGTATACTCCTACTGGTGACCGTGTGTCTCAAACATCTCACAGAAGACAACCAAAATACGTACTACTGATCTTCACATCTAGACGTTTCCATCTAAACATCTCTAGAACTATGCAAAGATGATGTGCGTGACTCACCGCGGATCCGATATAGATCACAACATCGTCAACAAAGACAATGAAAACCGATCCAAACATCCTCGACATACCAGAATCATCAAGTCCTTGAGAACATCTAAGGCACTGTAAGCCCATATGGCAAAAACAAAGACACATAATGTTCGTATCACAGACATTCCTATCCATAAGGTCTCAGATAATAAATCGAAAATCTGATCATCAACAACATAAATCACCAAGAATAAATCCTCCAGTATGAGAGCAACGCTCCATCACAGGAAATACCACATATGTGGGAGCAACACTCCACCACAAATAATCTGAAATATGTATCTGCAATAAATATAGGAGCAATGCTCCATCACAAGCCAACAATAATATGTGGGAGCTCCGCTCCACCACAAACGATCCATAAATGTCCAAGGCACTTAACTATCCAACTAGAGGTTGCACTAGATCACTCAACCACATATCGGCAGCCAAAGGTATAACAATCCAGCAATCAAATCAAACCCATCGTCAAATATATCAACATCGTAGTGAGTCACCCACTGATAAGAAAATGGGTTGACAGGGTAATCCAACAAATGACATAATGTAGACACTCTACATCCTGCATTCAACATAAGTAGAATCATGCTGCTACCAACAATACACCTGGTACACTTGCTCACACAACATATGTATGATCAACATAATCCTCCAATAATTATACACCAAACTCACACACACAGGTATAAATCAGTGTGATACCTCCAACAATACCTACCGAACCCATGTGCATATATCAACATAGGTATAATCGACAATACACCTCAAACAACCTCACATGACATATATACACCTATGCCAAGAGTATAATCAACGTAATACTTCCAACAAGCCTAATCAACAAGTGCATCCACAAATCAAATATAATCAATAAGATACCTCAGATACCACACCAAACACATGTTGTACATATCACGACTCAGATTAAATCGACAAAATACCTCCATCAAAACACCACAGATGTACTTATACCACAACTCGGATTTAATCGACAAGATATCTTCAATAATACATTCAGATACATACATCGAACTACATAACCATGATCCACAAAGAACCTACAAACCATATCAGAACATGGATACATATACTACTCGCAAATGGGCAGTCTATCATAGGACTTCTACAACACATAACAATCATAATATACATGCAATATAGACATGCAAAATCAGCATACTAGCTCAATCAAAGAGACCAACCTTATGTTACCAACATTCATGGTTTATGGGTATATCTAAACAAAATTCATGCATATGTATCAAGCATGAATACATCAATCAAAAGCAACCCAAAATAAAGCAGTCTAATCATCCAGTAACAACCCTGCTCTAGGTTCAAAGGAACTAATATCGGACAAGAAAGATATACACACCATGGTATAACATTGCAAGTCAATGTCATACACTACCAAGACCATATCTAATGGGGAAAATTTTATCATCATAAATCCAAATGTACTCTCCCAGTATACACTAGTAACGATTGTATCCCATAAGTGTTAAACAATTAGCTCTACACTTCCTTACATCAGCAGGGTCACATATCCCAATGCACCCTCTAAGTTATCCCACCAGGTATATACAATCCACGGTCAAAGTCTTCATGGAATATGATACATCGATCCTCTATAATCTATCCAAGCCGTCAGTGATATATGGCTAAATCAGTCCTTTCCACGTCAGTACAAAACATGTACACAAATGTGCTTTAGATACATAACTAAGCACAAATATCCTAAAGGTTCGAACCTCTAAAAAATAAAGTATGGAAATCCTCTACTGATCAACAAACAAAACTAAATCATTCATCTACTAACTAATCAAGAATATCTTAATCCTTCACAAGCAACTAAGGTATATCAAACCACGACTACCCAACTCGACAAACGTAAATCAATCTTCTACTGACCGATCTAATAAGAGTAAATCAATATTTACTGACAAAAATTAACTAAGATAAAATGATATACTACATTGTTAATAACTAAATCAGTTCATGGGTCAATTCAACACTAATTACATCAAAACACCCTCATTTTTTTTTATCCTCAAAATATCAGCCCAAACAATATCAGGTGAATAAGTCTCTACTCCACATAAGAGCATATTAACATTCAAAACATCGATCATTATTTATCCACATAGTCCAATATCAGAGGAAGCATATATCAATTTTTATCATCCTGTTAACTAACCACAACTAACCAGATTCATTAAAATTTCATGGGCACACTCAACCGTAAACTCTCTAGCACCCAATTTATAATCTGAGAACCAACTATAATCATCAAAATAGTTATCAAACATGACACTCATTATGTCACCATCAACGACATCCCAAATATAAATCATCAAAATAGATATCCCCTAATAGATCATCAAAACAAATATCTAGTAATTGATCATCAGACAACCACATAACATTTATTCTCATAAATCATTAGAAATCAACATATCACAATACCTGATCTCACAATATCCCTCAACCTCAAACCATTCTCAACAATGATCAAACATGATAACCCCCCAATGACCAATTCCCATCGTATCGGGTACCCTAATATCCAAAAGGTATGAGTATAAAAACTCTACTGGCTAAGTCAACAGGAGTCTGTAGGTATCATCCACTACCCAGCTAACAATAGCAGAGGCTAGTATGTGCCTCCATCTCCTACGAGTAGTAACAGAAGCTAAAAACTACTGATGGTATGATAAGAAAAATCACCAGAGACTATAATCCTTGATCTCTATTAGAGTCGACCAAGATCAGTGGCTAACCCATCACATGTAATATGGCTACAACAACCAGACAAGTAATAAAGATAATGTGCTAATAGATGTCCTAACTATCATAAAATAAACATCAAACCTATTTGCCGTCTGGAGATGTTCCATCGCTGTCCAGCCCCCAAATTGACATCGGAATTCCGTACGAGAAAAACAACACTGGAAATCCATATAAATCAATAACGGAAGTCCATAACAAAATCGAAACGGAAAATCCGTGCAACCCAAAATAACTGCCCAGACTAATCTGTCTCGCAACTAGGGCTAGTATAAAAATGTCCAAAATACCAAACGCAGGTATCACACCCTGCTCTGATACCAATGAATTGGTATCAGATAAATCTCGAAAATCCAACACACAGAAATCAAATAAATATCGCCAAACTTTGGCGCGCTGATACCCAATAAACTGATATCAGATTATTCAAAGTATCCATAATACGAAAACAAAGATCGTATAAATCCAGAACACACAGCAAGTATCGTAACTTGGCTCTGATACCACTAAATTGTCACGCCCCGGAGGAGTCTCTGTCCGAAGAAATTTCGGCAGCATCTCCCCTGTACGGCGGACAATCTGAAACTTTTCTACAAGCACTATACACCTCAGCCACATGCGGCTGGAATAATAACAAAAATTAAAACAAACACCACGCAGTTTATAAAGATATTCAGCCTCTGGCTGTCACAACCACGCAGTTAATAAAAGTAATCAATAACAATAGGACTCTGACTAGAAATCCACCCTATTCCACTACACTCGTAAAGCTCAAATCCAACGAACTCACCTCTTCTGCCGTCCAGGCAAGCACGAAGTAGAATGAAATCCAATATCATATCAAAAATCCATCAAAAGGTATCACTCCATACAATATCCATAGGAAAAATCCAAAGACAATACTAAAACAAAGTCTGATATAGAAAAAGGCCAAACAAAAACAAATAACGAACTAGTAGAGAACTGGCTCTACGTGCAGATGGGGGGCCAGCGACTGGAACTGCTCCGGACAGCTTCAACCTGAGTACAACTAATATGCATAATAAAACAAATAACAGACAACACTAATCATGCGTACAGTCTCCTGAATACGAGAAGGAATAAATGCAACTGAAATGAAATCAGGAGATAACTATACTAACCGGAATCAAGGTACAAAGGTAACAGGTCGTCAGACCGAAGAAATCATAATCCTGTATGCATGTCAATCAAATGCATCCATACAAATGCAGCATATAAGTGCAGCAATCACAACAATAAAATGCAATAAATGCATATGGTGACCGTGCACTCGGACATCACTGCTCCTGACAGTGACTGAGTGGACGGAATGCTGTCGGAGTACTCCTGTCCTCTGTCCCCAAATCATAAATGGGGGAGCTCAATGCTCTCATCTCCCGGTACACAATGACGGGGAGGATATCTCTGCCGGCTACCACGCTGAGTCTCCTGACCAACGGAGCCAAACAGAGTCCACCATCTGCCGGCTACCACGCTGCTACACTAAATGCCAACGGAGCCAAACAGAGCGGAACTGACTGCCGGCTACCAGACCAACAGAGCCAAACAGCAGAACCACCACACACCTGCCTGATATACCACTAATCCATGGGTGGTGGTGGTGTGTGCAGTACATGTAACTAGCGATGGGCTCAACCATAGTGGAGCCGACAATCGCACAACATGCAAATATGATGCATGATACTAAGCATGACAATCTCATGAATAGCATAGCAAGATCCATACATAAATAAAAGGTGTACCACAAGTCAATGTATCGGATGGAAGGTACACAAACAGATAGGGTATCATATAAACCCTAGGTCCTGAACATGATGTATCACATGGTTGGGTCACTACCGAAAACATGTATGGTCAGATAAATAATAACATGCAGTGCATAATAAATAAACAAACAACATGTAACAGATCATGTAGTGACCAACCGAATCAAAAGGACAACACAATCATTGCTATATGTTAAACACTTTATTATGCATATCAAAAGACATAAGTCAAAGTACCCGCCTCCAATCGAAATAAGATCAATCCGATCCAACTCGGACGTCGAGATGCTCGTCTCGAATCAAAGTCCTGTAATAAACCGTATAGTTTAGCTAAATTTAATTATAAGCAAAATAGCTAAACCAAATTATTTTTCTCCAAGAGCCCTAATTAAATAGTTAATCACAGTTAACTATAACTAATTCAAAGCTTAGGGTTCCATTCCTAACTTAACCACAAGTCGACCTAACTACACTTGAACCACCAACTATATAATGAATCAAACTTATCCAAACAAACTCAATTAAATGTATCACAAGCATACTCTTTACCTTATCCTCAGTCACTCTTGTGGACACACGGCCAAGAGATGCAAATGTTGTACAATGCTAACCGAAAGATTTTCCTGCCACAAATCCGTTGTCGACTCTGTAAGGAAACTACTAGTCTCTATATTAAACATCCCCAATCAACACCTACTGGTCTTACCCAAATCAGTGCCCCTCGTTCCCGAAGGTGAGACTAAGGCTTAGCAGAGCCTAGTGATAAGATGTTGATGATGCCAGGGCACAGAGTGCTGCTGTTGGGCGCGAAGAGAAACGGTAATGCTCTGTCGGAAGAGAGGAAACAGAACTCGACAATGTGGCTCGGCTCGAGGGCAGAGGAAGGGTGGCTGGCACTCTCCGTTCGACGGCGGCAGAGGATCGGCAGGGCTCGGCTAGGGCACGCGGTGGCCGGCGCTAGGGTTGGCGATCCGCTTCGGTTGGCGACTGCAGTTTCCTGTGGCCGGCGGTGTCGCGCGGGCACAAGCACAGAGAGGAGAAGGCGTCGGCTTCTCCCTTGGTCCGAGGCTTATGCACGCGTGGGAGAGGAGAATGAACCGCCGCTTGGTGGCGGTTAGGGCAAGCCGTCGGCGCCGGTTAGGAGGAGAAGACGGCGTCGAAGGCTTAGGGCACGACACGCGCGGGGAGAGGAAAAGAAACGGAGAGGAAAGGGAAAAAATAAAGGAAAAAGAAAAAGGAAATATAAAATAAACATTTTCTCGCTTAAATGGGTCGCCTAAACAGGCTTTTCCCCCGGTCCTATTTTATCCCCGTTAACTTGTCCGTACGAGCTCCGAAAAATTCCCGAAAAATCTCCAAAAATTCTGAAAAATTCCCTTATTAATATTCACCTATTTTCCGATATTTTACATCGTGTACCAGGAGTTGAGAGCATTGCGCTCCCCCATTTATGATTTGGGGTAGGAGGATAGGTGTACTCCGACAGCATCCCGTCCACTCGGTCACTCATCAGGAGTAGTGACGATAGAGTGCACGGTTGTCACAACCCTATCCACTCTGTCTCACTATTGTGTGTGAGATGGTTGACTGGCGTCAGGGGTGACCAGGACGCATCATTGGCATCATACACATTGATGCATTTATTTCTTGTGATTGTGTTTGCTGCATTTATTTGCTGCATATTGGTTGGATGCCATGCTTGACATGCATACAGGATTTCTATACCACTCGGACTGTTTATCCTTGTACCAGGTCCTGGTTAGTACAGTTTTCTCCTATTTGCTACAGTTGCATTTTATCTTTCTTATATCAGGAGACTGTACGCATCATTAGTGCTAGATGTTATTTCCTTACTATGTATATCAGTTGTACCTGCTGAGTGTTGGACTCACACCCTCCTCCGTTGTTATTTTTCAGGTTGATGCTGTCAAGAGAGAGTTCCAGTCGTTAGTCCCCTGCAGACCACAAGCTGTATTTATTTTTTTTTTGGTTTCTTATTTAGACTGTGTTAGACTTATTCTGTTTGAGGATTTGGATATTGTATGGATTTTTGTGTCGATGGTTATAGTTTTTGGATGTGTCTTGCTACATATCTGCCTGGACGGCAGAAGAGGTGAGTTTGTCGGATTTGAGTTTTATGGGTGTAGTGGAGTAGGGTTATTTTCCAGTCTTGGTATTACTGTTTTGTTTATTGCTTATTATACTGCATGGAATGTCTGTGTGTTGTATTTTATTATTTTTATTATTCCAGCCGCCTGTGGCTGAGGTATATGAGGATGTAGAAAAGTTTCAGATTGTCCGTCGTACAGGGGAGATGCTGCCGAAATATCCTCGGACAGGGACTCCTCTGGGGCGTGACAAAAATTCCTGATTACACAATATCATCATGTATACTTTCAGAAAATACTAATTTATGTGATTATAATTATGTAACAGTTTGCTGAAAAAGACCATTGTGCTGCCCTGTGTGACACTTTAGCTGTAAGACTTTTGACGGTGGGAAATACCCTTGCTGCCACTGGGAATGTAGACAACAATGTGGAGATTTGGTCTTATAGTCTGATAGTGCTGGAAGGACTTACATAGATCTTCTTCAGGTAATTCACAAATTCAATTGTCACTTTTGAAAATCAGAAGCATTGATAGACTGTTACTTTGTGATAGGATTTGATGGAACACAGTATTGTTCTCACCCTTGCAACTAGTCATAAACGGTTTAGTGCTTCCTTGTCTAAGCTTGTTGAGAAGTATGCTGAATTACTAGCTAACCAAGGGCTTTTGACAACTGCAATGGAGTATTTAAAACTTTTGGAGCCAGATGGACCTTCATGCGAGCTTACCATAGTGAGAGATTGGATGTCTTTAACCATATAAGGTTTCTTTATAGATATTTTATAGCTTTTTGTGCTTAAATAATTTTGTTTTATTTGCATTGTTTTGTTGTTTTGTTGATACTCACATACTTTTAACAAGTCGCTCTTAGCTAAAATTTGTGTCATTAACGCTTAGTGAACCATGAGTATTTCTATACTGTTTGCTTTGCATAAAATTTGCAATTTCAGCACAAACCTGTTAACTTGGTATTTTAGAGCATTTCATTGTCAGTTAATTGTCTTGGTTTGTCTAATGAAAAACCTTATATTTGCACTTAATCCTTCCATATTTCAAATCATCATGGGTCTTAGCTGGTCCAGATGATAAACCTATTGGTTTATTCGAGTCTATTTTCATTGTTGTATCCTCAAAGAAGTAAAATAGAATTTCCCATTATTAGGCATTGTACATTCATTCTCTCCACGTTGGGCATGATATGTATCATATCAGGTCCAACGTGGACATGATATTGAATCATATCATGCCCAACGTAGAGATATTTGATTATTCTTCTTTATTATATTTTAACACCTTTGGGAAGTCAAAATAAATAATAGATAGCATATTTCAGAAATCCACATAAACTAAAATGGGTGCAATCTAAGATATCTAGGTCCATCAATGAGTTTCGGCTAAAACTCACTGATAGACCTAGAGACCTTAGATTACATCCATTAATTCCTATGAATTTTTAAGATTGCAAGAAGTTCAAATATGCTATTCATTGTTTCTTTTGGCTTATCGGAGGTGTTAAAATATAATATGGAAGAACCAGTAAAAATCTCCACGTTGGGCCTGATATGTATCATATCAGGCCCAACGTGGGCCTGATATTGAACTATATCAGAACCAATGTGGAGATTTTTGGCGATTCTTCCATATTACATTTTAACGCCTTTGTTAAGCTAAAATAAATAATAGATAGCATATTTGAACTCTTTGCAACCCCAGAAATCCACAAAAAAATGAAATAAATGCAATTTGAGATCTCTAGGTCCATTAATGGATTTTGATCAAAAAATTCTTTACAATCTTGTAAGTGTAAAACCCTACCAAAAGAACTTGAGGTTATAACTTAAGGGTTAGTTTGCATGGTAATTAGATGCGATGAAATAACAGTCATGCTAATTATTTTCAAATTCCAATATATTCATGTGACTTTATAAATTTACTCACATGCAGACTTCATATATTCCCTTCATATATGTACTTTCTATAATCTTTTACATGCTAGTTAATACTTTATTAATCCCTTGTCAAATATTATAGAAAGTCATATCGGAGATTTAGAATTGTGTCAATACCCATACCAGAGTCTAAATAATATAAATTTTAAAAATTCTTTTAATATTCCCATACCCTTCATAATTCTTAATTAATATTTAATTTTTAATATTAACTCCGCCCATGACGACCGGTCATGGCCGGTGCCAAGCCTGGATAAAGGAGGAGGGCTGCGTTAGGTTGCCAGCCAGCGTCAAACTATGACAAATATTCAATGAATGAATCCATTAAACTATTGTGCTAATGCTAGGTTGTTCCCCGGAAGGAACGCGTTGCAGGGTCCGACTGTAACGTCTCGGCAAGGACCGCTACATCTCCAGAACTTGGGTGTAGTGATAAATATGCAAGAGTTCACGTTACAGGGTCCGACTGTAATGTCTCAGTAAGGACCGCTACATCTCCATGAGAACTTGGGTGTAGTGTTAAATAGACAAGAGTTCTCACACCATAAGTTGGATAAGAACAAATATGATAGAAAAACTAATAATCTAAGATTTGGAATATGGAACATAGGAACTCTCACTGGTAAATCAATGAAGGTTGTAGATATGATGATTTGGAGAAGAATTAGTATTTTGTGTGTACAAGAGACAAAATGGACAGGCCAGAAAGCAAAGATGATAGAGAACTCGGGTTTTAAGTTATGATACACTGGAAAGAGTAAAGCAAGAAATGGAGTGGGTATTATTATAGATAGTTTGTTAAAGGATGAAGTTGTAGGAGTAGTTAGAAAAGGGGATAGAATTATAGCCCTTAAGATAATAGTGGTGAAAGAAACTATGAACATAATTAATGTATATACACCACAAGTAGGATTAGATGAAGCTACCAAATCAAGATTTTGGGAGGACTTAGATGAAATATTACAAAATATTCCACCAAATGAAATGATTTTAATAGGAGGTGATCTAAATGGACATGTCGGAATGAAAAATTAGGAATATAAGAGAGTACATGGGAGTTATGGGTTTGGAACGAGGAATGAGGAAGAGAAAACTATATTAGATTTTGCGATAGCATATGACCTTATATTAGTTAATACGTTTTTTAAGAAAAGAGAAAAACACTTAGTCACATTCAAAAGTGGGAATAATAAATCGCAAATTGACTTTCTTATGGTTAGGAAGAAGGATAGAAAGATTTGTAAAGATTGCAAAGTCATCCCTGGAGAATTGACCTTTTACCTTCTTAACTTTCAATTTGCGATTTATTATTCCCACTTTTGAATGTAACTAAGTGTTCTTCTCTTTTCTTAAAAAACGTATTAGCTAATATAAGGTCATATGCTATCGCAAAATCTAATATAGTTTTCCCTTCCTCATTCCTCGTTCCAAACCCATAACTCCCATGTACTCTCTCATATTCCTCATTTTTCACTCCGACATACCCATTTAGATCACCTCCTATTAAAATCATTTCATTTGGTGGAATATTTTGTAATATTTCATCTAAGTCCTCCCAAAATCTTGATTTGGTAGCTTCATCTAATCCTACTTGTGGTGCATATACGCTAATTATGTTCATAGTTTCTTTCGCCACTATTATCTTAAGGGTTATAATTCTATCCCCTTTTCTAACTACTTCTACAACTTCATCCTTTAACAAATTATCTACAATGATACCTACTTCATTTCTTGCTTTACTCTTTCCAGTGTACCATAACTTAAAACCCGAGTTCTCTATCATCTTTGCCTTCTCGCCTATCCATTTTGTCTTTTGTATAGACAAAATACTAATTTTTCTCCTAATCATCATATCTACTACCTCCATTGATTTACAGTGAGAGTTCCTATATTCCATGTTCCAAATCTTAGATTATTATTTTCCCTATCATATTTGTTCTTATCTAACCAATGGTGTGAGAACTTTTGTCTATTTAACATTACACCCTGTGTTGTTAGAGGCGCGCCCGAGGCGCTAGGCGCACAAGGCGCTGGGAAAAACGCATCTTCCCAAGCGAGGCGGGCGCTGTTCGCCAGGCGCGCGCCTAGGCGCGCCTCGTGCACCTTTGCACCTCAACGAAGAGCGATCGAGGCGCCGCGATAGATCGTGACCAAATCTGAATTTTAAACCAAAAAATAACATTCCAAATCAGCGTTGTTTGGAATTAGGGCACGGGAAAAGGAGAAGAAACGCAACAGAAAATGCACGAAGGAAGAGAACGCAGGAAGGGAGAAAGAAACCTGAACCCATTTCCGTCCGCCGCCGCCATCGCTGAGTCGCGCCATCGCTAAGTTGCATCGTCACCAAGTATGTTTTCCTTCTTTTTTCTGTTTTTTCTGTTCTTCACTTCTTCTTCTTATTCGTCTGTTATCATCTTCTTCGTCTCTTCTTCTCTTCGCTTCTTCTCTTCGTTCTTTTTCTTCTTCTTTTATGTATTTTTACCTGCTGCAGTTCTGTATTCTTTTCGCTGCTGTCCGGTTCGTGTTCTTCGTCTCATTTTCCTGTTTCCTAGTTTCGTGTCCACTGTCTAGTATTTCAGTCTACTGTCCAGTATTTCAATTTTTTAATGTTGCTGACTTCCTACTGCAGCTGGCGTGCTGCTGTCCACTGTCCAGTATTTCAGTTTTTTTACTGTTTTTTCATTTTTTTTTGGTCTTTACTATTTTTGTTTTGCTGTATTGGTGCTGGCGTGCTGTCCAGTGTTTTAGTTTTTTTACTATTTTTTTTTTGTCTTTAGACTCTTTACTGCTTTTTGTTTTGCTTTGAAATTAACATTTTTATTTTTTTACTGGTTTTTGTTTTTCAAGCTGTAGGTACAATGCCTGAATTGGTCTAAGTTTTACTTTTAAATTGCTGGTACAGATTGTACAATGCTTTTTTCTTATTGGTACCTTATTGATTTTATTTTTATTTTTAATTTTTCAGATTATTTTCTTGTTCAATTATCATCGAAGGTAGTAGTGATACTCCAACATATATATCAAAAGATCCGGAATGGAATTATTTTCAAAGAGTTAATCCGGATAATAAAAATGATTTAATTTGTAACTTTTGTCAAAAAGTTACAAAAGGGGGTATTTATCGTGCAAAACAATATCTTGTTGGGGGGTTTCGAAACACTACGACTTGCAAAAAATGTCCGCCTCATGTACGTGAAGAAATTAAAAATTTCATGGAGAAAAAGACGGAGAAAAGTAATCTTTCTAAACTTGCGACAATGGACTTTGAGAATGTAGACCCTCTTGGTGATGATATTGATATGGATGATATTGGAGCTAAAGTTGTGCCGCCGCCTATAAATACAAGTACAAGTTCTAGATCAGTGAATATGCAAAAAAGGACCAGACAAATAGGTCCAATGGATACGTATTTTGCTCCTAATGTACAAAAAAATGTTGAAAGTAGAAAGGGTAAAGAAAGACAAACTACGATAAATGAGGCATACAAAAAAGAATTGAGGGAAAAAGCTTGTATGGCCATAACTGAGTGGATGTATGATGCGGCAATTCCTTTTAATGTCGTTAACTATTCAAGCTTCAAAAGAATGTTGGACTTGGTTGGCCAATATGGTATAGGTCTAAAAGGACCTAGTTATCATGAGGTGCGGGTTCCTTTTCTAAAAAAGGTTGTTGATAGTGTGACAAATGATTACATTAAGTCATGTGAAACAGAAAGGGGCAAGTATGGTTGTAGTTTGATGGTAGATGGGTGGACAGACAAAAGGCAGAGAACATTGATTAATTTTTTAGTGAGTTCTCCTAAAGGTTCAGTTTTCCTCGAATCGATTGATGCTTCTGATTATGCAAAGACTGGAGAGAAAATATTTCAGTTGCTTGATCGATTTGTGGAGCGTGTAGGAGAAGTAAATGCTATTCAAGTTGTTACGGATAGTGCAAGTAACAATGTGCTTGCTGGTAAGAATCTATTTAATTCTTTCTTATCAATATGATTTTTCTTATATATGTTAAACTTATCTACTTTTCTAACTTCTTTTGTAGGAAAATTATTAGAAGCAAAAAGGTCACACTTGTATTGGACTCCTTGTGCTGCTCACTATGTCGACTTGATCTTAGAAGATATTGGGAAATTGTCTGATTTTAAAACAACATTGAAGAAGACAATGAGTATGAATGCTTACATTTATGTTCGTCCAGGCATGGAAAATATGTTGAGGCAATTCACAAGACAAAAAGAGCTTTGTCGGGCGGGTGTCACAAGATTCATTTCAAAGGATGCACCTACAGAAGCACCTACAGAAGCAAAAGAAGCGAAAAATATTCATTTCAAAGGACTGCTTTTCTCACTCTTGAAAGGATGCACCTACAGAAGCAAAATTTAAGAAAAATATTCATTTCAAAGGATTGGACAGATAGTAAATGGGCAAAAGAAGCGGCGGGGAAGAAGGTAGCTAAAATCATCATGACACTTAGATTTTGGAGCAGTATTGTGCATATTTTAAAGATATATGGCCCTTTAGTCCGTGTTCTGAGACTGGTTGATGGCGAAAGAAAACCTGCAATGGACTATATTTATGAGGCTATGGATAGGGCAAAAGAAAAAATTATGAAGGCCTTTAAGGAGAAAGAAGAGAAATATAAAGAAGTGTTTGAGATCATTGATGCGAGATGGGAATGCCAACTTCATCGGCCTTCGCATGCTGCAGGACATTATTTGAATCCAGAATTTTTTTATTCATACACAGATTCAAATATCTGTGGAGAAGTGGTGAATGGTTTGTTTGAAACTATGGAGAGATTGGTTTCAAGCGCTGCTGAGCAAGATAAAATCACTACCCAACTCTCTATATATCGAAAGGCAGAAGGGCTATTTGGGAGGAATGTGGCAATTAGACATAGAAGAGCATTATCTCCAGCAGAATGGTGGGAATGTTATGGAGCAAATACCCTAGAATTGCTATTAAAGTGCTTAGCCTCACTTGTAGTGCTTCTGGTTGTGAGCGCAATTGGAGTGTATTTGAGCAGGTATGTAATAAATATAAATGTTTAATACTATTAGTATGTTACATTTATAAGTAGAAAATATTCTTTGCTATTTTATTATACTTATTATGATTTTTAACATTTTGTAGATTCACAGTAAAAAAAGGAATACGCTAGCTCAGCAGCACTTAAATGATTTGGTATTTGTGAAATATAATCATGCCTTAAAACTTCGGTATGATGCACGTGATAAGATTGACCCCATCTCTCTGGCAGATATTGATGATAGTAATGAATGGCTGATGGGTAGAATGGATGGAGAAAACGATAATGAAGAAGATGAGTTGGTTTTTGAAGGTGATGACTTAACATGGGATGTCGTTGCTAGGGCTAGTGGAGTTGAAGAGCCTGAATATTGTACTAGAGGAAAAAATATTGCATCCATGACCTCCAGTTCACATGCTAGGCCTAAACAAGTTGAGAAGGGAAATACATCTTCCTCTATGAGACACTCATCTCTAAGACTTAGAGATGAAGAAGAAGAAGAAATTGAATTTGAAGAAGATGAAGATAAAGAAGAAGAAGAATACAATGAGGATGATCTTGAGCTTGATGATTAATTTGACTTATTACGCTTGTTTTGATGAACTTTGTTAGTTTAAATTAGAAAGTTGAAACTTGAAAGTTTGAAACTTTTATTAATTTTATTATGATGTTGCTTTGCTTCTCATATTTGATATTGATGTGTGTGGAATATTAATAGTTATCATATTTGACATATTATATGAGTGTGTCAATAGTTTAGTAGTCATCAACCTCATGTTCAAGAGGCGCGCACCTCGGGTGCGCCTCGCGCCTTGGGCTCTAATAGCCCCTTTGCGCCTCGGTGCGCCTCGCGCCTCTAATAACACTGATTACACCCAAGTTCTCATGGAGACGTAGCGGTTCTTGCGGACACGTTTAGTCGAACCCTGTAATGCGAACTCTTGCATATTTATCACTACACCCGAGTTCTGGAGATGTAGCGGTCCTTGCCGAGATGGTACAGTCGCCTGCAACGCGTTCCTTCCGGGGAACAACCTAGCATTAGCACAATAGTTTAATGGATTCATTCATTGAATATTTGCCATAGTTTGACGCTGGCTGGCAACCTAACGCAACCCTCCTCCTTTATCCGGGCTTGGGACTGGCCATGACCAGTCATCATAGGCGGAGTTTACAATGATAAAAAAATTATTAAAAATAGAAAGAAACAAAAAATCGCGGCGGCAAAACGCGAGATCGCGCTGCGATGATCGCGGGCAATCCCATGAGGGGCGTCCGGCGGCACCAGAAGCGTCGCCGGACGCCTCCGGCGGCGCCGGAAGCGTCGCCGGACGCCTCCGGCGGCGCCGGAAGCATCCGGCGACCCTACCGGACACTTCCAGCGCCGCAGAAGCCGTCACGCACGACGCCTTCGGCGCTAAAGGCGTCGCGCACGACACCTTCGGTGCCTAAGGTGTCGCGGGACGCCGCCGGAGGCGTCTCGCGTCTCCTCCGGCGCCGCCGAGACTGGGACGCCTCCCGTGCCGGTTTCGGCCGACCGACGGAACAGTAAAATCCGTCCATCCCGGGCAGCACGAAACAACATTTCAAACACTGCTTAAATGAATTATGTATTCTAAACAACTAGACATCTTTTAGTTGAATTGATTTTTTTTTTTGTAAGAACTCTATTGTTAAACGTGCTAAGCATACAACAATTCCAGGATAGTTGAGCATTTAGGAAGCTCCTCACCTTGGAGTTAAATTCCAACAAGTGGTAAAATTGTAAAGTAAGTTGCATGGGATGTCAACCACAGAGACAATACATTGAGGTTGTTGAGTACATAGTGTCTAACAATTATTATCATTTATAATACTAAAATGCTTTTGGGGAGCAATGTTGAATAATATATAATAAATACTGCAAATAATTACCCAAGATCCTCGAAGAATATCAACAGGCATATTGATACCCCATCGACCACCACAAGATCTTATGGAAGACAACAACAAGAAGCTTTCTCTTGACAAGTTTCTTTCTTTTTTGGTTTTGGTACAATTATCACAGTTTCCTGCAACACAAAAAACATAATAATGTTTTTATCATATCCCATGAAAATATCCTCCTAAACAAATGAATGGGAAGCAAGCATAAATCCATAAGACCCTTTAATTCACAGCACCAAACATTAACAATCATATAATCATGCCTTCTATCTAGTATGCCAAGAGTGGAAAATACAGTTGATATAACTCAAAACGAAGACTTTTCATCTGATGAAAAAGTTAATAAGACCATACCGCAGTCATCTGTATTCTCTTCTCCAAAATACTGCAACAAATACTTCCTGCGGCAAGTAGCCAACAAGCAATATTTTTCTGCTGCTATTAGAGACATTTTAATTGCATTTCTTCTTTCCTGATTTGTCTAAAGCAATTCTTGGGTGAGGACATCATACAAGTTGCAGAATACATGGTAAGCATTGATTAGCCTAAAACAAATAAACAATTTTTCTATTCTAACAATTGCAGTTTAAATGTCCAATTTATAAACGGATTACACAACACCGCAGTAGAAATCACTTCTTGAGTAGTATAACAAGCAGACTGAGGCAAGGCCATCTCTACCACACCTTCCACTTTCTTGATAGTATGATTCCAAATTCTTAGGGCATCCATAATGAATCACACACCTAATATTAGGTTTGTCAATACCCATGCCAAAAGCAACAGTAGAAACCATTACTTGAACCTAATCTCTGATGAATGATCTGCAAGTTAGCTGTCATCAGAATTTTCATTCCTGAGAATAAAATTTATTAAAGTAAAACAATGGTTTTCATATAACACAGCCTGAAGCCAGAAGCCCTGCAATTCTAGCTGCATTTTCCTTTTCTTTAAAAATTTTGAGGATACACAACATCTGTCACTTGAATTGTCAGATTTCATGAACAAACCAAGCATTAATTAAATGATAGGAATGACTATAGATATGAGTTTGATAGTAGGATGGAATGGGAATAGGAATAGAAATAAAACCCATCAAGTTATATGGGTTTGGTTGATTCCCATAAATATGGTAATCATTCCCAAAATGTGATTCCCAAACCCACAATCCAAACACTGTCTTTTACTATCATTCCATTCCTTCATTCCCAAATCCATCAACCAAACACCCCCTAAGTTTTTGGAAAAGAACCTATGGGACATCTCCCGGTCATTACTTCCCATTTGACCGTGATAGATACAAGCCTTGATTCCAGAATTCTGCAATGCTTTGTAAACCTGGAAAATAGAGAAACTATTAAAATATGGCCATCCAGCAATGAAAGATAAGTTAAAAAGTATTAGAAAATGTTAAATTATGTGTCATCAATTAAAGGCTTGAACCTAAGAAGTGAATCTAGCGTATCTTCCAAATGAACCAAGAGTAGCTTTTGCAATTACAAAGCTCATTGAAGATTATTGCAATGTTTCAATAAGACATATTAAAAAAATATATCAAAAACACCAGTTACAGAAAAATATGGTAATGAGAAAAAGTTGAGAAAGGAAAATTAAACCTTCTGATAATTCAAATGGATAGACCACAAAATTGAATAGCCTTTTGGCATAAGAACAAACATCAATAACAACGAGAGGCTAGGATATAAGGTACAACCACATGGCAAAACCTGCAAACTGCCTAATGGGCAGAGGAAAACAATAAAAAAAAGTTCAGGATATCTGATTTGCATGAAATACAATTAAGACTTTCGGTCACATCATCCAAAAATATAATGATACGAGGCCACAAGAATATATTAAGGCGAATAGTCAATCTAATGTACTGATCCATACAGTTACAAAACCTATGATATACAACGTACCATCAGTTTATAGCAGTCCCATACAATATTCTCATATCTGGATTTTATTAAGGCAACGTTAATACAGGATACAGTGGTACTATACCAGCACTAGGTATAATCTAAAACTAACTACCGTGACTGATTTTATAAAATATCATAATAAAATAATAATAATATAATAAAGTTTAATAGACGAATAACCGTAATAAAATTTTTAGAAATTTTAAGAAATTTTCTGGGAATTTTTCGGAACTCGTATGACGTATCTTGGGGAGATGAATTTATAGGTTTGGGAAAAGTTTGTTTGGAATATCCAAAAATGAGAGTTGATTGAGGAATAAACTTAGGTTTTGATTTACCTAAACCTAAGTTCATATTATAAATACCTAATCTCTTCCGTTCCTTTTCTTTTCCTCCTCACCGCCAACGCTCCTCCCTCACCCTCTCGCGTCGACTCTTTCTCTTCTTCCGATTCTTCCCTCTTCTTTGCGTCGACTCCTCCCTTAAGCCATCTTCGTCGACTTCACTGCCCTCCTCTCCTCATCTCCACCGCAATCCTATTTCCCCCGATTCACTGCCGCCGGCGCATTCCTCCCCTTTCCTCCTCGCGCCACCGCCGGCCAAGTTTCTTCTTTCCTTTCTTTGAGTCGCCCTCTCTACACGGGACAACCTTCGACCAAGGGTAGAGAGTCGTGCCCTAGCTTTGATCCGCCGCCGTCGCTGCGAGGGTTGTGCCGACAATCACTAGAGCGACCGAGGTTTCCATCTCCTCTCCCGATTGTCGCGAACCACAGTGCCGAGGCACTCCTCGCAACAGGTATGAGTCGATGATCCTCCTCTTATCTTCGGATCCCTGGTGTCGACCCTTTCCCTTGCGGATCTAGGTAGAGCATCGACTGCTGCCACTCGAGGAGTTTTTCTAGCAGATTGTCACTCGACCTACCCCCAGACGACTATCGTCAGTCCACTTCGAGCCAATGACCCTCAGGTATCAGCAAGGACACACTGTGGTGCCCTAGGTCTACCGCCCACAACCTTCCTTTATCCCTTTCACTGGTGACAACCGGAATCTCCTCACTGTGTGCCATTATTCTTTTCCCATGTGCCAGATCTTTGCTCTGTACAAATCTGAGGTGTTTTAGGTTGGAGGACAGCAACACCAGTTTGCTTCAGCCACTATTTTTCCGACATCCATCTCCTCAGACAGTGAATCAACAATGGAGGGAAATGGAATTGGGTAAGTTTTAGTGTTGATTCTTGATGGTTATTTGGCAGTTGGTCGATGGATTAGATTAGTAGAGTTAATCAATAGTTAGGGTTAATGATCATATCGATTAGGGTTTTCCCTAACTAGTTTGGGGGATTTTATTTAGCTATTTAATTCATAAGAACTTAGCTAAATAAAATACTTTGATGTAGGACTCTGTTGAGAAGACATCACGACGTGGGATCTATCTGATATGATCTTCGTTTTGAAGTGGGTACCTTTGACTTATCTCTTTTGATATTGTCATTCTGATATGCATAATAAGTTATAGCTAGTAGTAATGGTTATGTTTATATCTGCCTTGGTATGTCACTGCTTGATATCTGTAGTATGTCTATATTGTTATCTGTTATGCATTTATGCTCATGCCTCTTGATTCTTGCCATGTGTACTTATATTCATAGAAGTAGTGACATACAATGCATTACCGAGTACAGGTCTAGCTACTAGATATACTTGGCATGTGTACCTAGATTTATTACCTGACATGTATATCTAGATTTATTGCTTGGCATGTATACCTAGATTTATTACCTAGCATGTGTACCTAGATTTATAATACCTAGATCATTATTATAGACTCGATTTTTCTTTTGGTACATATTATATGAAGGCTGATATTTTCAGGAGTTACATGTTTTAATGTCATGCATCATTTTGCATGATTGCATGCTGAGTGATTATCAGCTCCTTTATAGTTGAGCACATCACCAGTTACATGATCTGCACACACAACTACTCATGGTTAGTGGTACATCAGGCAGGTATGTGTAGTTTACTCTATTAGGGTTTCGTTGGTCCGCTCATGGGTAGTGGTGACGTAGCGTGATAGCGGGCAGGGATCCCTCCTCTTGACTATGACACAAGAAGATGAGAGCTTCGGCTCCCCCATTTAGTTGGGGTAGGAAGATAGGTGTACTCCGACAGCATCATATTCACTCGATTACTCAGGAATAGTGATGGCAAAGTACACAGTTATCATAGTCCTACCCACTCGACCTCACCATAGCGTGTGAGGTGGCTGACTGACGTCAATGGTGACCATGTCATTTGCATCATACGCATGGATTGCATTTATTGCTTGTGATTGTTGCATTTTGGATGCTGCATTTTGATGATTGCATATGATTGACATGCGTATAGGAGACATTATGTATTTAGTCAGATGACCCTGCACCTGTTGGTATGGTTCACACCCTTATGTTCGGATAGGAGGTCTTGGTAAGTACAGTCTCTTCAGTTGTTCAGTTTTGCATTACCTGTTATTGTTCAGGAGACTGTACTGTATGATTATTACTGATAGTTATATCTTACTATGCATATCTGATCGATACCCACTGAGTTCTTAAACTCACTTCATTGATTTATTTCTAGTTCAATTAAAGCCGTCAAGAGATTTCAGTTGCTAGTCCCCACTCTGTGTCGAGATAGTTTTCTGTTTTTGAACTTTGGTTCCTTGTTATGTGATCTATAGAATTGTGATGTGTGTTTCTTGCACTCGTGGATCTTATATCGAGATTTTGGTATGCTTCCCATGTTTTCCACTGCGATGGTTTTCCGTTGTGGTTGTGTTTTCCTCGCTTAGTGGAGTGTATATATATGTGTGTGTGTGTGTGTGTGTGTGGAATGTTTATTTAAATTATTGCTTATGTTCTGACCGTGTTGGCCGAGGATTGAGAGGCCCTGAGAACTGTGTATTTATGGATTCAGATTATCACTAGTAAAGGGGAGATGCTGCCAGATTTTTCTCTGACAGGGACTCTTCTGGGGCGTGATAATTTATTTGATATCAGAGCCAAGTTTTCGAGTTAATCTGGGTACTTTTCGGATTTGTATGAATTTCCGTCGATTTTCATGTTTCGGAATTCTGAAGTATGCTTTGATGAGGTCATATTTTAGGATTTGGCGGCATCTCCAGACGACAAAATAGGTAAAATGATTAAGTTTTATAATTTTGGTATTTGCTAAATATCATGTTGACTCGGTCAGTAGAGTATCGATTTACTCGTATTAGTTCGATCAGTAGAAAACCGATTTATTTTGTTGGTTCAGTCAGTAGATGACTGATTTACTCTTTTTGTTTCGGTTAGTAGAGAACTGATTTATCTTTGTTGGTTTGGTCAATAGAGGATTGATTCATTTTGTTGATTTAGTTAGTAGAGGACTGATTTACTCTTATTAGTTCGGTCAATAGAGGACTGACTTACTCTATTTCATGGAGATTCTGATCTTTGAGTTATTTGTGTTTGGTTAGATAACCTGAAAGACACATTAGAGTACATGACTTGTACAGACATAGAATGGATTGAATTAGCCGCATATCATTATTAGCTTGACTAGTTTGTAGAGGATCAAAGTATCCTATTCCATGGGGACTTTGACCATGAACTTTATGTACTTGGTAGGATAACCTAAAAGGTGCATTTGGATAGATGACCGCCACTGATGTGGAAAAGTGTAGAGCTAACTACTTAACACTTACGAGATACAACCGTTATATAGGCCTATGAATTGGTGAATACATTTAGATATATGACTTGTACTGGTGTGGAAAAGACGATGTTAGCTACGTATCCTTTACGTGACCAGACACCACGTGAAGGAAAAATGCAGAAGACGACTTATAGGAGTAGAGCATCTCTTGTTGATGAATCTGAGGTGCTCTAGAGAGATAGTATTTCTCTAGCTCCTTCTGTATAGCTTGTTAAAAGTTCTTGAACTGAAAAAGGAGGAATCGTGGTATAATAGTTTATAAGGCGATGATTAACCAACTTGCCTAATGTTGTTCCATGGCAGATTCTGACTCATGGATCGATCGAATATGGATAGATATCCTCGATGGTACATATGGATATATAACTTGTAATAATGCGGAGAATATGGTGTTAGTTAAATAACACCTATTAAATCTGACCGTTAATGAGGGGAAATTTCAGATGCTGATCTTCGAGGAGCAGAACGACGATCGACAATTATGTCAATTAGCTATTTGTTGATAGTACTTCTCTACCCTTGTGTCTATTGCTTGTCACTAGAGGTTACTGAATCTCAGGTGGAACAATCGTAGTATGAAGTGTTACAAGATAATGATTAGTCTACTCAACTATCATTGTCTCCATAAATAGCTCAAGACCTTGACCACATGATCATTTACTAAAGGTCTTGAAATCTATATCTCATATAGAGTGTTCGACATTTGTCGAGGGACATTTACGGATATGATTATGAGAGTTGTGGAGATACCCTCTTGATGGATAGACTCTCTTAGGAGGTTGAGTGACCTGTTGGACTTTGGATTGATATTCCTTTACTGTGGATATTTGAGTATTTGAGAGGATGAGATTTGACATACTCTTTGGATATTTTTGGATATGATTAGTAGAGTTTTTATACTCATATCTTATGGATTGACCATATCTCTACCATTTGGAGAATTGTAGATTATCAATCAGGAAGTCAAGAGATATCTCTTGAACTTCAGTAGTCATACATCATAGGTAGGATGATGATATATATCTACATTTTGATAGTACACCATAATGAGAATTGGTCAAGTATGATTGATGTTGAGGATGGTTTGAGATTGATAGATATTGTGAGATCAGATATTGTGATATGTTAATTTATGATGATTTATTAGTGGATATCCTTTTACATAACATCTAAATGTTGTGATATATGATTTTCTGATACTATATCAGTGGATATTTAACTTGGTGATCTATTATTTAGTGTTTGATGTTGATAGTAACATGAGGAGTAATATGCCTTGATATTTATGGTTTTGGTGATTTGTAGTTGGTGATCAAATTAGAGATTCGTCGGTGATATTACATTTGAGGGTGTCTGTTGTATAGATATTATAAGTCCTTGGTATTTCCATTTAGGTTTACCAGTGGCCTACATATTTTCATGGACTTGATGAATCTGATATTCCTAAGGAATTTGGATCAGATTGGTAATTGTCTTCATTGACAATATTGTGATATATTTCAGATTCGAGGTGGATCACGAACAATATCTTTACATATTTCTGGGAATATTTCGACAAGAACATCTTTATGTGAAGTTTAGTGAATGAGCATGTTAGGTTATCTTTTGTGGGATTTCTGGGGCACATTGTATCTGGTAGAGTGATATCTGTGGGTCCACAAAAGTTAGAGGATGTTACCAGTTGGGAGTAATCAAAGTCTGTATAGGAGACTGACAGCTTCCTTGATCTGGTTGGATATTACCAGGAATTTGTAGAGGGATTTCTCCAGCATTGTTATGATGTTGATTGGACTATCTAGGAAGGGTATGAGACTTACTTAGTTAATGCTTGCAAGACCAGCTTCCAGGAGTTGAAGCAAAGATTAGTGTCGGCGCCAATTTTGGTTGTGATTTATTGGAAGTCGAAACCCTTTCTCTCCTCACCTCTCTCGTGCGACGGTGACCTAGGTTTCCCCTCTCTTCTTCTCTCTCGCTCGCAACGGCAGAGCTCGGGCGGAAAACAAGTCGCGACTAGGTTTCTCTCCGGCAACCGGCCAAGGGGGGATCTCCGAGTAGGTTGTCACCACCATCACGAGCCTCTCGTTAAGAGGAAACCGCGAGCACGAATGAGTGGAAGCCTGCAATTTCCGCAAGCCCTAGAAGTTGTTTCCGGCTATGAGACAAAGAACAAGGGTAAGTTGCTTCTCACCTGCAGTAGGAGTAGTTTTCGAATTCCTTGTTTTGTCTAGATTTTCTTTGATACATGCTGTAAGGAGAGTTATTTTGGAAGCTTGCTGCCGAGAATTTCAAAGAAGGGAAACAGATTGTATTATTTTGAATTGTAGTTTGGATTCGGTGGATAAGATTAGTGGCTTGTGATTTCCCTTGCTATGAGGTTTGCTGCTTTGTGTTGGTTTAGTTTCAGTTCCAGAATCTTTACAAGGTTTTAGATTGAATTTGCCTCTTGTTGTTTCCTGCCGAAATTTGTTAATTAGGCATTGAAGAATTTGGGTTTGTTAACAGTAACTCAAAGCTTAGACATTAGCAGAAAAGTTTAGACATGTAGTTGCCAATACAACCAACAGGCAGCCAGGGTTATGTGAATATTCTTAATGAACAAAAAGGATTTGGTACATAAACTTTCCATATTATCCTGGATCTTCTACGTGTTTTTACTAGACAACTAAACTAGTAGGCTTGTTAACTAGATACAATTTCTTTGTATCTAGCCAGCTCATGGCTAGTGAAGGTAACAGGTTTTATGAAAATGTCTCTTCTACAAATGAATAAGTTTCTTTAAATCTTTCCACATTATTTGCAGAAATTTTTTGGCATGAAGGAAAGCATTCTGCAATTTAGAAGATTAAAACCAATTTCAATATAGAAACTTAAACTTAATCAGAGTCAATCATGACAACCAATAATTTTGTAGAAAAGATTTAGATTTCTAGTTCCTTATGTTATTAGTTGAACATGAGCAGATTTAGATTTCTAGTTCCTTTGCTATTAGAATAACATGAGCAGATTCCTAGTTTCTTATGTTATTAGATGTGCATGAGTAGCTTTCCTTTTAAAGCAATCAGTTTCTAGTTTCTTTTGTAAAGTATACAGATTTGATGTTTAGATATGCTACTTTCATTCAAGTAAACAGATCTGAGGTTTAGATATGCTACTTTCATTGAAGTATACAGATTTGAGGTTCTTTATTCTAGCATGAGGTTTAGATATGTTTTCTAGTTATACTCATTCTAGGATACATATTTGAGTTTCTTTATTCTAGCATGTGGTTTAGATATGCTTCTTTGCTGCCATTCATTTAAGCATACAGATTTGAGTTTCCTTATTACCTCAATATGCATGAACGGTTTTATTTATAAGCATGCAGTTTTTTTTTTAATATTTTAGTTTTGTATGAGACATTCTTTTATTAGAAGTGTTAACAAGTTTAAGCAAGATATAGAAAAGAAAGAAAAAGGCCAAGGCCTTAAGTAGATCCCAAAGTCAAGACTTTAGGGATTTTTGGCACACAAGGTGCTTATTAAAATGCCAAGGCATTATATATTAGAAGTATTAAAAGATAACAAGTATTTTACTTTTATCAGTGGCACTGTGCTGGACTCTCAGTTGTCCTTGGGTTGGGCTCCCATAGTCGTCCCTAGGTTTAGATAACCTAGTAGTAACGTCACGGTCGACGGTCGACGGTCGACGACCCGAGGGTCGCCAAATGGACCGCCAAATGGGTTGGGTCGTTACAATAGTAAACCCTACTAGATTCGGGACTAGCTACCTTGGGTCTAGTTAGGGATGCGCGCATAGCAAGTACAGTTGCCAGGCCCAAGAAGAAAGTTGATTATTATTTTGAAGTATTATAAGTATAAGTTTTTTTGAACAAGTAAAATAAGTTTCACATAAGTATAAAAGTATTAAAGGATATGTTTTAAACAAGTGAGATAAAAGAATAAGTTTAGAATAAATGAATTAAGTTTCACTTTGTTTTAAAATCAGCAAGTTGAGTTTTCTTTTATGCTAGCATGTTATTTAGATTAGCTTACTGTTCTTTACTATTAGAAGAGCATGAGTAGCTTTACATGTTTAGCATTTTTAGCCTGTTTGATTCCTTTACTATTAGATGAGCATAATTAGTCTTCAGTAAGCATTCAGTTAGTTCATGTTATAGATATATGTACATGCATATCAAGATTTTTGTGAGTTAGATAGCGCTTACTAAGCATTTTGCTTATAGATTGCATTTCCTCTTACCACAGATATAGGAAAGGAAAGTTTTAGCAAAGGTAGGCGACAAGGAGGTGCGGATGGATGTGTGATGCCAGGACTATGGAAGCCTTGGGACTTAGTTTAAGAATTTGTTAGATTAATTCAGTATATAGGTTGATAAGAAAATTTTGGAGTAAGAAGCTGTATTTTATTTTGTTTCCGCTATTCATTACTTGCATGATTTGATTATATTAAACTGCGTGGTGATGTTATTTCTTTTGTGTGTTTGATATATATTCCAGCCACCTGTGGCTGATGTATATTATGTTTGTATCTCAGTTTAAGGTCACCGGTACAGGGGAGACTCTGCCGAAATTTTTCGGTAGAGACTCCTCGTGGTTTCGATTATACCGGTTAAGTAGAGTTAGTAGTTAAGCAACAGTCACCCTTAGAGAGTAGTAGTAGTAGTAAGAAGGGTGGTCGTTACACGTAGAGCTTCCCGATTTCTGCAATCATGTCATTCTCTTGTGTACTCCTACCTATGGCTTTAAGTCCTTTCCTGATCTATAGCACTCTATTATCCCCATCTACGATTTGCTATGTGTCTAAGTTGTTGACCTAACCAACAAAGCTAACACTGGTGAGAGAGGGTCGGTGTGGCCAACTTTGCCCCACTGATGCTTTAGTCAGCCACATGTTGATAAGAACAGGTGTCTCTCTCAAGGAGAGGGCTTAAGCTATAAAATAAGGGTCTTTGATGGGGAAGGGCCTCGATCGAGATTGTAGAAGAAAAGAGAAGAAAATCCTAAGAAAGTAGAAGCCTTGTTTTAGCTTTGGTTCCCCTTTATATAGGGATGATCTTTAGTTTTTTCTACACCTCCTTACCCCCTGTCACTTCATCTTTAGGAGGTATGGCCAGGGGCTCATTTCCTACGTCGGGCAACTACACCTTCATGTCAGAGGCATGCTCCGACACACCCTACTCCCTACTTGCCATAGACAATCAAGGGTCAATCCCCAAGTGTAAAATGATGGCATGTCCCTTCAAGTGTGGAACACCTTATAATATGATAAATATCTTTCTTGTCGCCGGCGTCTAACTTAGTTGACCACCACAACGCCTATGAAAGTCAACAAGGAGGGGGAGACAATGCAACAAAAATAAATGGACTACATGGGAGAAACCATCTCTACGAACCACTCACGCGACCAACCTGAAAAAGTCCCCTGATGGACTACTGGCGAGCAAGGCACTACTGGCTATAGTAAGAGAGGATAGTTGAAAGTGTTGGTGTAGAGAGCACTGGACGATCGAACCTGTATTTTGATAATCATAAAGGGGTTCAAATTTAAGCTATCTTGTTGTCTAATAAGTTGAACTAAGTGTGCAGGAATGTCCTAAGTAATCTTAGGCAAAGAAAGTTCTAACTGCAGTTAGGTAGGTGGAAAGTCCTAGTTGCAGTTAGCCAACGAAGTCCTGGTCCGGGGAACTGGGCAAAGTTTTGGTGAGTTGAGGACTTTGGGTGAAATCCTAGAGCCAAAGACTCTAGGTAAAAATCCTGGGGCTCATGGATATCAGGTGGAAGTGTGGATGGATCATGGATCGGACGTTCAGCATGAAGTCTTGAAGTCTCGGACGCTTAGCAAAAGTCCAAACGGTCTGGAGGACCAATCTAGCAAAAGATAATTTCTCCTGAGAGGAGTAGGTGAATACACATTCGCCAAAGAGGGAACAGTAGGCATCGGTCTGACCTAGAGTTTCAGCAAAACTCAAAGTCAGGATCGGATAGTCCGAAGACTGTCAAAAGTTAATTTTTACATATTGTTTGTGCTGGTTGCTACTCAGAAAACCTAATTACTCCACTGTACAAAAATTTTGTACATGATCTGAACCTTTCCTAGCTACCATGTGTTTTTTTAAGTTAAACTTGTATCTCCTGCGGAACTTAACACGTTTGATTCCAAGTTTAACTTATATATTCTTTTAGGTTTAGATTTGGATCTCCTGCGGAACGTAACACGTTTGATCCAAATCACCTAGATTATAAATTCAATTAAATATTAGTTTCCAAAATTGGCTTCCAGTACTGCATGGCGAGACACTTGGCCTTCTTGGATATGGGAGCAACCACCACCGACTAGACAAAGCCTTTTAAGGAAAGTTAATATTTAATTTCCTTATATAACTCTAGGTTAACCAAAAGGAACAATCAAATCACAAGAAAAAAAGAAAAAGAACACAACATCGAAATTAAATTCGAAAAACAAGAATCGAATGCCTCTTGTATTTGGTATTTATACAAAGAAAAATTAACTAGTATGATGCAGAAATTAAATACTAGTTATACCTCTTCCTTGTATGCTAAAAACCTCGAGATCTTCTGCCGTATCCCTCGCCTCCTCTTAGACGTCATGTGAGCGACGATCCTCCAAGACGAACACCACCCGGAAAGCTTCTCCTCCTTCTCTAGAATTCGGCCACCACCACCACAAAGGAGCAAAAGAGAGCAAAGGGAAGAGAGGGAGAGCGGCCGACCACTTGATGATCTCCAACAACACAATATCAATTGTTATGTTTTTCAAGGCCTCCCCTTCCCCCCTTTTTATATTAGTTTCCCAACGGAAAATTATGGAAAGAGTTTTATAAAAATTAGACTCATTCCTATTTCCTTTTAATTTTTTTTCTTTTTCTTTTCTTTTAATTAATCAATCCTAGATTGATTTATTAATTAAACAACTATTTGTTGATGTTTAATTATTTGACTGGCCCTTTGCTTGGGCACCAAGCAAGGTGGCCGACCACTTATTAAAAGGGAAAGAAAGAAAATTTTTTTATAAAATTTTAAAAGAAGAAAACTTCTAATAAAATTTTACAAACTCTTTTTTTTTTCTAATGTGGATATCAAAAGGAAAGTTTTAAAATTTAAAACTAAGTTTTAAAATTTAAAACATATCTAATAATATTTCTTTTTAAAAGAAAGTTTTATAAATTTTAAAACTCTCTTTTAAAACCTTGTGGCCTAATTTAAATTAGAAATTTTTTATAAATTTTTAAAATCTCTCTTTTTACAAATTGTAAATATCTGAGGAAATTTAAAAATTTAAAAACAACCTTCCTAATTTAAATATTACGGCTGACCCCCTTGCCCAAGGCAAGGGCCGGCCACTTCTAGAGAATATGTGGCCGTCCATTGCTTGGTCACCAAGCAATGAACCGACCCCTTCTTGGACACCAAGAAGGCTTTTCTTTGGATGGACTTGAGGCTTTATTGAGACTACAACAGGGACCTAGAGGAGAAATTGGTTTTAGCCTTCCGATGAGCTCGAGTATCCCGTGCTCGCCCCGAGCACACAACTCAAGTTCATTGATAATAACTCATTCCACTAGAAAGTTATTACCGCACTACCACACCAATCCCAAATTACATTATGGGTTCCTTCTTATCATGAGTGTGTTAGTCTCCCTGTGTTTAAGATTACGAATGTCCACTAATTAAGTGAGTTACTGACAACTCAGTTAATTAATATCTAGCTCCAAGAGTAGTACCACTCAACTTTATTGTCATGTTGGAAGGTCCACCTGTAGGGTTTAACATGGCAATCCTTATGAGCTCCTCTTGGGGACATTCTCAACCTAGATGACTAGGACACAGATTCCTTCTATAATCAACAACACATACTATAAGTAATATCATTTCCTAACTTATCGAACATATTGATTTATCGAGCTAAACCTCACCCTTTGATAAGTCAAAGAAATAAATATTAAATATACATGCTTGTTATTATATTAGGATTAAGAGCACACACTTCCATAATAACTAAGGTCTAGTTCTTTTACTAAGTCAGTACAAAAAGAACTTACCTAAATGATCCTACTCAATACACTTAAAGTATATCAGTGTAATTTATTAGTCAAGATAAACTAATACTTAATTACACTACGTCTATTCTGATGGTTTGTTCCTTTCCATCTTAGTCGTGAGCAACTGTTTGTAATTTATAGAGAACCGATAACATGATCTTCTAAGTGTGACTCCACACTCTATGTTATCTACTATATAAATTAATTGAACAATTACATTTAACAAATAAATGTAAACATTTGACCAATGTGATTCTTTATTTCAAAATAAATGTGTACAAAAGTTAAACTTTTAAGTATATACTCCAACAATCTCCCACTTATACTAAAAGTCTAAGCTACCATATCTGTTGCCATACATTTGATTCTCATCCCCTCCACATGCCGATCAAAAGCTTTCGCCGGAAGGGCCTTAGTGAAAGGATCTGCCAGGTTATCTGCTGATGCTATGTTGGCAACGACAACTTCTCCTCGCTTGACGATGTCTCGTATCAGGTGGTACTTGCGCTCTATATATTTACTTGCCTTATGGGCTCTTGGTTCCTTCGAGTTTGCAACTGCTCCACTATTATCACAATAAATTGTGACGATCTTGAGCAAACCAGGAATCACATCTAAGTCCATTAGAAAGTTCCTGAGCCATACAGCTTCTTTGGCTGCCTCAGAGGCTGCCACATACTCAACTTCCATGGTTGAGTCTGAGACGCATTTCTGCTTAACACTCCTCCATGCAATGGCTCCACCTCCTAAAGTAAACACATAGCCTGATGTAGACTTACTGTTGTCCCTATCTGATTGGAAGTCCGAATCCGTGTAACCCACAGGGAGTAAATCGTCTGCTTGGTAAACTAGCATATAATCTCTAATCCTTCTCAGGTACTTTAATATATGCTTTACTGCAGTCCAATGTCCTTGTCCAGGGTTACTTTGATATCTGCTAACCATGCCCACGGCAAAACCGATATCAGGTCTCGTACACAACATTGCATACATAAGGCTTCCTACCGTCGAAGTATAAGGAACTGCCTTCATGTCCTCAATCTCCTTTTATGTTTTTGGAGACATCTCTTTAGATAAGGCAACTCCATGCCTAAAAGGTAAGAAACCTTTCTTGGAGTTTTGCATGCTAAAACGAGCAAGGATTGTATCTATATATAAAGCTTGGGATAGGCACAACATTCTTTTCTTGCGATCCCTTATAACTTTGATCCCAAGGATGTGTGCACATTCTCCTAAGTCCTTCATATCAAATTGTTTGGACAACCATACCCTTATGTCCGATAATACCTTGACATTGTTGCCAATTAACAAAATATCATCTACGTATAGTACAAGAAATACCACCATGTTTCCGTTACACTTCTTGTATACACAAGACTCATCCGGACACTGAATAAATCCATATGACTGGATTACTTCATTAAACCGGATGTTCCAAGATCTTGAAGCTTGCTTCAGTCCATAAATGGACCGATTAAGCTTGCACACTAAATGCTCTTTGCCCTTTTCAATGAACCCTTCTGGTTGCTTCATATGGATGTTTTCTTCAAGACTTCCATTAAGGAAAGCTGTCTTGACATCTATTTGCCAAATCTCATAATCCATATGAGCGGCAATGGATAAGAGTATCCAGATAGACTTAAGCATAGCTACCGGCGAAAAGGTCTCCTCATAATCGATTCCCTCTTTCTGAGTGTACCCCTTCGCAACAAGCCTTGCTTTGAAGGTTTCTACCTTCCCATCTGTCCCTCTTTTCCTTTTATAGATCCACTTGCATCCAATGGCTTTTACACCATCAGGTGGTTCTACAAGCTCCCAGACTTTATTAGAATACATAGATTCTATTTCGGAATTCATTGCCTTTTGCCAAGATACTACATCTATATCTTGGAGTGCTTCATCATATGTCCGGGGATCTGGTTCATGTTTGCCTGGGATCAAGTCCGAAGACTTGCCCAAAAACATGAATCTCTCGGGCTGCCTCACAACCCTCCCACTATGACGAGGCACCGTCTGTGGTTATGTATCGTGTGTGACACGTGTTGCAGTCTCTTGTGGTACTTCATCTTGTACTGTTGGTACTGAAGTAGACGTGCCCTCTCTAAGTTCTTCTAGAACAATTTTACTACTGGGCTTGTGATCCATTATATAGTCTTCTTCTAAAAACTGGGCATTGGTGCTAACAATGACCTTCGTCTTTAGGACTATAAAATAAATCGCCTTTCGTTCCTCTGGAATACCCCACAAACATACGAACTTCTGTACGAGATTCTAACTTATCAGCATCTTGTTTCAGCGTATGTGATGGACTACCCCAAATCCGAATATGTCTTAGACTGGGCTTCCACCCATTCCATAATTCTGTGGGAGTAGAAGATACTGATTTAGAAGGTACTAAGTTCAGAATGTGCGCTGCTGTTTTCAGAGCGTATCCCCAAAACGAATTTGGTAATTCTGAATAACTCATCATCGATCTAACCATCTCCATAAGAGTCCTATTCCTTCGTTCTGCCACACCATTCTGTTGGGATGTACCAGGTGCGGATAATTGGGATTGAATCCCGGCCTCTGATAAGTAATTCCTAAACTCTCCTAAGAGGTATTCGCCACCACGATCAGACCGTAGTGTCTTGATACTTTTACCTAGACGTTTCTCCACATCAGCCTTGTACTCTTTGAACTTATCAAAGTACTCAGACTTACGGCGCATTAGGTAAATGTATCCATATCTTGAATAATTATCTATTAAAAAGACAAAATATTCAAAGTCACCTCTAGCCTGGATAGACATAGGACCACACAAATCAGAATGAACCAATTCTTACGCTTCTTTGGCTCTATACCCCTTGGCCTTAAAAGGTCTCTTGGTCATCTTACCTTCTAAGCAGGATTCACACGTTGGAAAGTTTTCCAACTCTAATGGACCCAAGAGTCCATCGGCTACAAGCCTTTGAATTCTACTTAATTTAATATGACCAAGCCTTAGATGCCAAAGATGTGTTTGGTTCATTTCCGAAGGTTCTTTTCTCTTATTAGAGTTAGAAGACGTGTTATTAATTTCCATATTTTGCTTTGTGGGAGAAATTAGATTTAAAGTATATAAATTGTCAACCAATGCACCAGAATAGATAATCACTTTATTTCTCTTTATAACCACATTGTTACTAAGGAAACTGAATATCCATCCAAATACAGTTTAGAAACTGAAATTAAATTCTTTCTAAAACTGGGTACATAAAGACAATTCCTTAAAACCAATTTCCTATTCCTATCAAATGATAAGTAGACGTCTCCCACTGCAATAGCCGCCACCTTAGTAGCATTGCCCATATAGAGTCGTCGGGTTTCCTGGAACCCCTGCAAAGAATTTGCAGACATGATCAGTGGCTCCCGTATGTACACACCAGGTGCTGGTAGATAACACCGCTAAACATGTTTCAACTACTAGAGTATGAGATATACCTTTATTGTTCTGTTTCCTACGAGGACAGTCCGCCTTCCAATGTCCAGTCTGCTTGCAAATAAAGCACTTGCCCTTCGGCTTCTTTATTCCAACTTTTTGTCTTGCACCTTGAGGTTTATTCACCTTCTTTGCTGAGCCATTTTGTTTCTTCTTCTTCTTGCCTTTCGGCTTAGAAGTAGAATCATTTTCAGCATAGTGAATTTGAGAATGTTAACGAAACAACCCTTCGGCTGCCTGAAGTTCTGTCAGAAGTTCCGCCAATGAATACATCCTTTTATTCATATTATAGATCAGGCGAAAATGCTCAAAACTTCTGGGCAGCGTTTGGAGGATGATATCGACCTGGGTTTCCCCATCAATTTCCCCTCCAAGAACTTGTATTTCGTTTAAGTAAGTCATCATCTTGAGAATATGATCCCTCACGGGAGTCCCCTCAGTCATGGTGGCTGTCATCAGTTTTCTCATTGCCTCTTGCCTAGCAGCCCGATTCTGATGTCCGAAGAGTTCCTTGAGATTGTTCATTATATCATAGGCTGTTGGTAAGTCCTGATGCTGATGTTGCAATACATTTGACATCGAAGCCAAGATGTAACACCGCTCCATCTCATCAGCTTTTACCCATTTACTATGATGCTGAATCTCCTCTGGGGTAGAATCATTGCTAGGTGTTTCTGGGCATTCCTCTGACAGTACAAACTTATAGCCCTCAACAGTTAAAATAATGTCCAGGTTTCTTTTCCAATCTATATAGTTGGGACAAGTAAGACTGTTTTCTTTTAGAATAATGGTCAGTGGGTTGAAAGTCATCCTAAGAATCACAAAATAAATTTTGGTCAGAACTCTAAATTTAGAATAATATTGATTCCTCAAACAATACTATTTTAAATTAACCAACACCTTAAAACACCGTGAATTTTGTATGTCACGATAGTGTGGACGTATACAAATTCAACATTTGTAAAAGGAGGGTATATCCTATTAATTTTATTATCTTGTCAACCTAACTTTTTGACAAATAAAATTAATAGTTGGCTTCCTTCGGCCACACAAATAATAGCAGTGACTCCGATGGGGAGGATACTATTAGACGTGCCTAAGTGTATACCATTACTTGACACAAAGTCTATTAATAAGATTGTGCCCCTTCCGATGGGGAAGATCACACGCTCTTAATTAATTTCCTATAGTCATCCGAAATGGAAGTTTGGTCTAGTGATCCGCAAACAAACTCATCCGATATGGAGGAAGGCACTCAGAGTCAACACGCAAGTTTGTTTGCATCACTTACAAACCAGTAATGGAGACCGTGGAATTCACTAAAATAAATTCCTCTCCCACTTAGTTATTTAAAGTGAGGAATTTTGATGATGCTAGCCTACTAAACATGTACACTAACATTCACACACAGCACAATACAAAAGCAATAAATAGAAAAACTAATTTTCAACTATTATGACTTTTATCTATTGTTTGCCTCCGTGTGTCGTCATCCCTAGCTGCTGCCATCTTTGGCCACCGCCACTGGGTCTAGTTGTCGCATCCATCTTGCTCCTTGTTCCGCTGCGCCACTCTGACCCTCAAAAGGTTCCACGCCTTGCAAGATTCGATCTGCGACATAAATAGAATTTTACATTTTTCGATCCTATATTCCTCGAAGGAATGTACATGTAAACTAGATCGAACATAAAATAAAATTTACATCCATCGATCCTATATTCCATAAAAGGAATGTACATGTATCTAGATCAAAAATAAAATCCTAATAAAACTAAATATAGCTCCTGCTGTATTTTATAATACAATCATGCACACATAATAAATGCCCTTGACATGTCCAAGGGTCCAATCACACACATAATAACTATAAGCCATAATAGTTGAATCCTGCATCCACAAAGTTAGCACATCCTACTATTAATCTGCCTAAATTATGTATGACATGTGCATAATTAAGCTAATACCAAATACACAGAGGCAAAACCCTAGCTCTGATACCAATTGTTGGTTGCTACTCGGAAAACCCAATGGCTCCACTGTACAAAAATTTTATATGTGATCTGAGAACCTTTCCTAGCTACCATATGTTATTTTAAGTTAAACTTGTATCTCCTGCGGAACTTAACACGTTTGATTCCAAGTTTAACTTATATGTTCTTTTAGGTTTAGATTTGGATCTCCTGCGGAACTTAACACGTTTGATCCAAATCACCTAGGTTATAAATTCAATTAAATATTAGTTTCCAAAATTAGCTTCCAGTACTGCATGGCGAGGCACTTGGCCTTCTTGGATATGGGAGCAACCACCACCGACTAGACAAAACCTTTTAAGGAAAGTTAATATTTAATTTCCTTATATAACTCTAGGTTAACCAAAAGGAACAATCAAATCACAAGGAAAAAAGAAAAAGAACACAACATCGAAATTAAATTCGAAAAACAAGAATCGAATGCCTCTTGTATTTGGTATTTATACAAAGAAAAATTAACTAGTATGATGCGGAAATTAAATACTAGTTATACCTCTTCCTTGTATGCTAAAAACCTCGAGATCTTCTGCCGTATCCCTCGCCTCCTCTTAGATGTCGTGTGGGCGACGATCCTCCAAGACGAACACCACCCGAAAAGCTTCTCCTCCTTCTCTAGAATTCGGCCACCACCACCACAAAGGAGCAAAAGAGAGCAAAGGGAAGAGAGGGAGAGCGGCCGACCACTTGATGATCTCCAACAACACAATATCAATTGTTATGTTTTTCAAGGCCTCCCCTTCCCCCCTTTTTATATTAGTTTTCCAACGGAAAATTATGGAAAGAGTTTTATAAAAATTAGACTCATTCCTATTTCCTTTTAATTTTTTTCTTGTTCTTTTCTTTTAATTAATCAATCCTAGATTGATTTATTAATTAAACAACTATTTGTTGATGTTTAATTATTTGACCGGCCCTTTGCTTGGGCACCAAGCAAGGTGGCCGACCACTTATTAAAAGGGAAAGAAAGAAAATTTTTTTATAAAATTTTAAAAGAAGAAAACTTCTAATAAAATTTTACAAACTCTCTTTTTTTTTCTAATGTGGATATCAAAAGGAAAGTTTTAAAATTTAAAACCAAGTTTTAAAATTTAAAACATCTCTAATAATATTTCTTTTTAAAAGAAAGTTTTATAAATTTTACAACTCTCTTTTAAAAACTTGTGGCCTAATTTAAATTAGGAAAATTTTATAAATTTTTAAAATCTCTCTTTTTACAAATTGTAAATATCTGAGGAAATTTAAAAATTTAAAAACAACCTTCCTAATTTAAATATTGCGGCTGGCCCCCTTGCCCAAGGCAAGGGCCAACCACTTCTAGAGAATATGTGGCCGGCCTTTGCTTGGTCACCAAGCAATGAACCGGCCCCTTCTTGGACACCAAGAAGGCTTTTCTTTGGATGGACTTGAGGCTTTATTGAGACTACAACAGGGACCTAGAGGAGAAATTGGTTTTAGCCTTCCGATGAGCTCGAGTATCCCGTGCTCGCCCTGAGCACACAACCCAAGTTCATCGATAATAACTCATTCCACTAGAAAGTTATTACCTCACTACCACACCAATCCCAAATTACATTATGGGTTCCTTCTTATCATGAGTGTGTTAGTCTCCCTGTTTTTAAGATTACTAATGCCCACTAATTAAGTGAGTTACTGACAACTCATTTAATTAATATCTAGCTCCAAGAGTAGTACCACTCAACTTTATTGTCATGTTGGACTAGGTCCACTTGTAGGGTTTAACATGGCAATCCTTATGAGCTCCTCTTGGGGACATTCTCAACCTAGATGACTAGGACACAGATTCCTTCTATAATCAACAACACATACTATAAGTAATATCATTTCCTAACTTATCGGGCATATTGATTTATCGAGCTAAACCTCACCCTTTGATAAGTCAAAGAAATAAATATTAAATATACATGTTTGTTATTATATTAGGATTAAGCGCACATACTTCCATAATAACTAAGGTCTAGTTCTTTTACTAAGTCAGTACAAAAAGAACTTACCTAAATGATCCTACTCAATACACTTAAAGTATATCAGTGTAATTTATTAGTCAAGATAAACTAACATTTAATTACACTACGTCTATTTTGATGGTTTGTTCCTTTCCATCTTAGTCGTGAGCAACTGTTTATAATTTATAGAGAACCGACAACATGATCTTCTAAGTGTGACTCCACACTCCATGTTATCTATTATATAAACTAATTGAACAATTACATTTAACAAATAAATATAAACATTTGACCAATGTGATTCTTTATTTCAAAATAAATGTGTACAAAAGCTAAACTTTTAAGTATACACTCCAACAGTTTGCCTATTGTTCTAACTTTATTTTACAGGAATACTAACATTTTATAGGTTAGGATTTTACCTTGATCGATCAACCAAATGTTAGGATCAGTTGACCGAATTCCAGTGATCAGATTGGCTCACAAACAGCCTCAACCAAGGGACCAGTCGACCAGTTCGGTCGATCGAACGATGGATAAGTAGTGACTTGATTGGGCTGGGTTGATCAGACTATATAAGTCGAGGATCATCGACAAATCGGTCGAATGAATGGCGACTGAACAAAGACTCATCCGAAACAGCAGCATCTGGACAGAAAGCTAGGTTGATTCAGGAAGGATCAGCCAACCGATCAAGGGGATCGGTTGATCGATCAGTGTCAAGTCAAACACTAATCCCGATATCAATGGATCTGGATCACGTCCAACTTAGCTATAAAAAGGACCAGCGGCTTCAAAACAATCATTCCAAGCATCTATAGCTTTTGGACGTTGCTCTAATAACCTCTACGACGCCCGAACTCTGCTCCGACGGCGGAAAGCATGACCATCTAAATCCCTAGAAGTCATCAAAATATTTTCAATTGTAGTACTTAAGTTATAAATCTCCTGTACTCATATTTGTACTATTTCAGATTGATAGTGAATTGTCCAAAGTAAACACACAACAAGTGTGGGCTTTGGAGTAGGAGTCATCACAGACTCTGAACCAAGTAAAATTACTTGTGTTCCTATGTATTCTTTTTCTTTCTTTTACTTATTTTCCGTTGCATTCTATTCTGTGTTTTTTGAAATTTATGAAAAAGTCACAAGTATTATTCACCCCTTCCCCCCCCCCCCCCCCCCCTAAACGTCTCGATCCTACAATTAGTATCAAAATAAGGCCATTCTGAATTTGTGAAACCACCAATCGAGCAAGGGGTTTCTTTTTGAAAGGAAAAATTATATATTATTTTTATTAGAAATTATTCTTACATCTTTCATTTTTTTCCCTCTAAATTTTTTTTATTGAAAAATTTTTATTTTTCTATTTTTATTTTTCACTATTAGTCAAAATTGATGAAATATCTCATTTGATAAAATTTTTCATAATATTTTTTTTATTATATTATTTTTTAAAAAATTCATGCAATACCATTTAAGTAATTTCCTTGTCTCCCACACTATTAATCCAAGACTAAGTCTTGGAACAAGTTTATGCATTTTATTGTGTGCAAAATTTACTTTTTAAAGTGGCCCACCAAGAAGGGTACAGTACTGCTTGCCCGCCTATTTTCTCCGGCAAGGACTTCGAATACTGGAAAAGCCAAATGGAGTACCATCTCAAGACCCAAGTGGAAATATGGATCATAATTCAAACCGGATTCACACTTCCTGTAACGCCCGCCCCCTCCTCCTGCTAGTGGAGGGGCGGGGTTACTCACTTTCACTTAGACTTAGCAAACATAACCATACATACAGCGGAAGCATATATATATTTTGTTTTCTAGAATCATACAAAGCATATGAGCATGAAATAGCATAGTTCAACTTAAATAGTCATATTCTTCATTTCTAACACATGCATAAGGAATCATGAAAGACATCAACATAACATAACATATTATTCATAAGTTCACTTAAGCAGATCATTTTATTTCTTTAGCCAAGTCACCATCACACATCTCTTGCCCCTTCCTGCTGCTCCTCTAGTTTACCCATCCTTTACCTTTATCTGTGGTACAAGGAAAAGTATCTGTAAGCACTCAAGGCTTAGTGAGATCCTTTCCTACTCACAAAAATCGACATATCGTGTAAAATCATCATATCATACATCATAGAATAAATGACGCTCATGTCATCATATAATTAAAAACATATCATATCATGGCATGAATTTCAATGATATCGTGACATAAAGTAAACAACATATCATGGCATAAATCTTATCATGGTATAAGTAACATCATATCATAGCATGAATCATATCATAGCATAAGAAATCATCATATCATGGTATAGATTTGTACGCCCCGGAGGAGTCCCTGTCCGAAGAAATTTCGGCAGCATCCCCCCTGTACGGCGGACAATCTGAAACTTTCTACATAACCACATACCTCAGCCACATGCGGCTGGAATAATAACAGAAATAAACAAACATATATATAACCATCACACGCAGTTAATAATAAACACACTGTAACAATGAACATATGACTCAAAAACAACCCTACTCAACTACACTCGTAAATCTCAAATCTGACGATAAGATCAACTTACCTCTTCTGCCATCCAGGCAGGCATGTAGTAGAACAAAACCAAACCATACAAAAATCCATCGATCATATGAATCCATACAATATCCAAATCCTCAAATAGAATAAGTCTAACACAGTCTAAATAAGAAACCCAAAAGATAAATACAGCTTGTGGTCTGCAGGGGACTAGAACTACGTGCAGTGGGGACTAGCGACTGGAACTGCTCCGGACAGCCTCAACCTGAAAATATAACAACAATGGAGGCGGGGTGAGTCCAACACTCAGCAGGTACAATTGATATGCAAGGTAAGGAAATAACACCTAGCACTAATCATGCGTACAGTCTCCTGATAAAATAAAGGTAAATGCAAACCGAAGTAAACAGGAGAGAAACTGTACTAACCAAGACCTGGTATAAGGACAAACAGTCCGAAAGGTATAGAAGACCTATATGCATGTCAAACATAGGTATCCAAACAATATGCAGCATATAATTGCAGCAAACACAATCACAAACAATAAATGCATCATGCATATGATGCCAATGTCATGGTCACCCCTGACGCCAGTCAGCCAACTCATAACAAAAGTGGGACCGAGTGGGTAGAGCTGTGACAACCGTGCACTCTGCATCACTACCCCTGATGAGTGACCGAGTGGACGGGATGCTGTCGGAGTACACACGTACTTCTACCCCAAATCATAAATGGGGGAGCGCAATGCTCTCATCTCCCGGTACGCTATGACGGGGAGGGATCTCTAACGTGTTACACGCTGCGTCACATTACTCATGAGTGGACTAACGGAGCACCGGAAGAGCCAAACTGATGTGCTACACGCTGTGTCACGCTACCCATGAGCGTCACAACGGAGCACCGAATAGTGATGAAACTAGCAATGTGCTCAACAATAATGGAGCAATCTATCGCACAGCATGCGATCATGCAAATGGTGCATGTCACTAAGCATGGTAATATACTAAACCAACCTCTGGACATATAACAATGGGCACCATAGTGAATATATCATATCAAGATATACTGATCAATAAGGTATCAAACCTAGGTCCTGAACATGTGAAACATGGTTATATCACTACCCATGAGCATGAAAAATCAGGTACGAGATCAATACGAGATGCAAACAAACAACCAATCAAACAGGTAACATGTATTGGGCAGTGATTAACCGAAACAAATAAGAAACACAATTAATGCAACATGTTAATTTTATTACTAAGCATATCAAAGACAATAAGTCAAAAGTACCCACCTCCGAAAATAGAAAGGTCCAATCTGACTCCGAGATACTCGTCTCGCGTCAAAGTCCTGTGTTAAATCGCACAGTTTAGCTAATTTAATTATAAACAAATAGCTAAACTAATTTCTAATCCACTGACTAGTTAGGGTTAGTTTCATTAACCCCAACTACACCGTTATACAACTTCTAAACCTAAATCAATAATTATTGCTAACACAACTAGCAATAATCTAACACAAAGATCAAAATCATAAACCTTACCTCAATTCAACCGCTGCTGGAAGTCACAAAGTTGTTGCCCAATTAGGATTGTTTACAGCCAGCAAAGATAAATTGCTGTTGGAACAAAACGAACAAACCAAAATAGTAATTAATCCACATTCTTAAACATACAGAATTTCCAACCAAGCTACACCTCACCGTGGATTTGACCAAGGCAGAGAGCACTAGGGCAGTGGCGTCAGCTGGCACAGAAGTAGTGGCAACCGGTGCTAGGGTAGAAGCGATCGGGAAACTAGGGCTTGGTTGTACTAGCTTCGTGCGGAAAGTAGGAACTCGGCCGGCAACAGATTAGAGCAGAGAGGAGAACACTGAGTGAGAACCAAGGGAAGCAACAAACTCGCACTCGGAAGTGGCACACCAACGAAGAATTCGGCACCTAGGTCTCGGTTAGGGCTACACTGGCGATAACAAGAAGAAGAACTGAGGAAGAAGGCACAATCTAGGGCACCAATCATAGATCAGAAAAGAGGAAGGATCGGTAGCTTACCCTCGGAGTCCTAATTGTCCCTTCCACGCCGACGATCTAGGGCACAACAAGAACAACAACACCCCTACTCCGGCGTCAGCACTGCTCCGTGCGGGGAAGAGGGCGATCGGCGCGAAGATCAGAGGGGAAGGAAGGTAGAGGCTTCCGGTGGTCGGCGCTAGGGCTCTTTGGACCGGCGACGTTGGGTCGGAGTGGCGACGACGCGGCTAGGGCTTGGCGACGCGCCGACGCTAGGGCACAGAGGCAGTCGCTGGAGCTCTTGTGGCCGATGCTCGGCGTCAGCTGTGGTGGCGGCAGAGGAGAGGAGAAGAGGAGAGAACCGCCGAGTGGCCGGCGGTTAGGGCTCCTTTTGGCGTCGGGTTCGGGAGTGAGGGAGAAGAGAGGCGTGCGGGGATTTTTCGGCGAGAAAGAACAAATAAAGAAATTAAGAAAAATAAAATGTAATTATAAACATTTCCTCGCTTAAATGGATAGTCTAAACAGGCTTTTTCGGACCCCATTTTTATCCCCGTCAACTCGTCCATACGAGCTCCGAAAAATTCTCGAAAAATTTCCAAAAATTTTGGAAAATTCCCTTATTAATATTCGCCTATTTTTCGGTATTTTACAAGATCATATCATATCATAAGAAATCATCATATCATGGTATAGATCATATCATAGCATAAGAATCGTCATATCATGGTATAGATCATATCATAGCATAAGAAATCATCATATCATGGTATAGAGCATATCATAGCATAAGAAATCATCATATCATAAGTGAAAATATCATGACATTTCTTTTCATAACATCAAGGCATCATATCATAGCATAACTGTAAGTATTATTTCAAATCATATCGTAAGCGTGGATGCAAGATGTCCTTTAAAACATGGGTAATGTTATGTTCAATATGCCTTTCAAAACATGATTTATGTCATGGGTGAGATGTCTTAAAACAATATCATATAGTACTTGAAAATAATCTCAACATGAAAGGGGGTCCGGCTTAGTACCACATACATACATAATGCGCGCATCCTAAGTAGACCCAAGGTAGTTAGTCTTGAACCTACTAGGAAACTAGGCCCGTAGCTCGGCCTAGGGGCACGTAAGGAGCCCACCCTTTACTAGGCCCGTAATTCGACCTAGGGGCGCATGAGGAGCCCACCCTTTTGGTACAAGTCATTCAAAGTAAAATACATGTCATATCATATCTCTATCATTTCATAACATATTCGTGTCATTCATAACATATCATATTCATGTCATTCATAGCACATCATGTCCATGTCATTCATAGCATATCATGTTCATGTCATTCATATCATATTACGTTCATGTCATTCATAGCATATCATGTTCATGTCATTCATGTCATTCATAAGGTATGCATAAATGGGCACATAGCCATGCATACTTGGGCACATAGCCATCATACTTGTCTTGGGCACATAGCCATCATATTTGGGCACATAGCCATTATGGGTATCATTCTCATGCATGGTTCATAAGCATACTTAAACGAGCAATATAATATATCATGGAAGGAAAAAGAAAACATAATCATGCATGGATCACGAGTTAACTTCTCCTAATTCATATCATGGCAAAGGAAAGTACATAATGAGTCATAATTTAGTCTAAATCCTCAACCCAATAAGGGTGGCCGAAACATGCATAGGCTCATTTAGGTTACATGAAATCATACAAGCATATGAACCCAAATTCATTTCTATAACATTTACCATAAGGAACATCATAAGCATATTTGATTTAGGTTCTATGCTTCCTAGGTTTTGAAACCCACATTGGCCGAAACATACAAGGTCCAAAACTTGGTTGCAAATAGCATGTAAACATGTGAACCCTAAACAATTTCCATGCATTTATCATAGGCAATCACATGAGCATATTAGGTTAAAGTTTCAAGCTTCCTAAGTCCACAAAACATAGGTGGCCGAATGCCATCAATGTGACTCTAAGGTTTTCAACCAAATACAAGCATGTGAGTACCTTATAAATTTCATAGCATATCATAGAGGAGAACATAAACATGTTAGGGTTGAATTTAGGCTTGCCTAAGCCCTACATTTCATGTTGGCCGAAAGTTCATCATGTGAAAACCTAACCCTAAACAACATGAAATCTCAAGTGCATTATGTTATCTTCATATCTTTTCATAAGGTAAAACATAAGCAAGCTAGATTTGAGGTTGAGCCTCCTTAAGGTATTTAATCCCTTCATGGCCGAAACCTTAAGGTAAGGTCCTACTAGTTCTAAGCAACATACAAGTATAAAACATCAAGAGAACATTCATAACATATTATGGGAAACTTCATACTTGATACTTCTTCTAGAATTTACAAGCATGTGAGTACCTTATGAATTTCATAGCATATCATAGAGAAGAACATAAACATGTTAGGGTTGAATTTAGGCTTGCCTAAGCCCTACATTTCATGTTGGCCGAAAGTTCATCATGTGAAAACCTAACCCTAAACAACATGAAATCTCAAGTGCATTATGTTATCTTCATATTTTTTCATAAGGTAAAACATAAGCAAGCTAGATTTGAGGTTGAGCCTCCTTAAGGTATTTAATCCCTTCATGGCCGAAACCTTAAGGTAGGGTCCTACTAGTTCTAAGCAACATACAAGTATAAAACATCAAGAAAATATTCATATCACATCATAGAAGAGATCATAAGCATGTTAGTTTTTAAATTGAGCTTCCCTAGGATTTTAAGTCTCTTCATGTCCGAACCCTAAGGTAGGGTATTACCTAACTCCAAGCCACATACAAGCATGAAATATCAAGGTCATATTCATAGCATATCATGAGGAAAAACTTAAGCATGTTGGTTTTGGTTTTGAGCTTCCATAAACCTTACAAGTGTCATGGCCGAAAGTTCCCAAAAGAAACTCTAGGTTGTTAATCCATCTAAATTCGAACAAAAACCATATAACAACTTGTACCACAGGTGAGGGGATACTCACATCCTCTTGCTTGGTCTTTTCCCAAAGAGAAGATACCCTTTGTGAAGAGAAAGAAGAGAGTTTCTCCTCCTAGTGCTCCTTTTTGCTTCTCTTGCTTGTGAGAGGTAGATCTTGAGGATTCCTTCTTGTGGTTTGGTTTTCTTAGGGAGAAAACCTTAGTTGGATTTTCGGAAAAAGGAGAAGGGATGCTCTAGGTCACGGCAATGGTGAGGGAAGGGAAAAAATGAAATCCCTTCTTTGTTTTTCCTCTTATGCTAGGTGGGAGTAAGAAGCAAAAAGAAACTTTGCTTTCCCCTCTTCTTAACTCATCCTTTATTCTTTTAATGATGAAGAAAATGTCTTCATTCATCCCCTTACTTCCTCTCCTCTCATTCCCTCTTGTATCTCCACGAAAATGGAAAAAGAGTGAGGAAGGAAAAAAACAACTTGTCTTGCTTCTTAATCAAGAGAAAGAGGAAGAAAGCTACTTGATGTTTTCTTGCTTCCTTCTCTTAATCATGTTTTTATCTTTATCTACAATTTCCATTCTCTATTCAACAATAACTTATGATGGTCTAGTGGTAATTCCATAATCCTTAGCTTAAGGAGGTTCAAGGTTCAATCCTTGACCAATTCCTTATTTTTTTTTATATATTTTTGGTTCCATCTTATCTTCTTTTATTCTAAGAGAAAATCTCCACATACTTAGCTTAAGAAATTCGTGGGTGTTACACTTCCCACAGAAGACAGAGTACTCATCTCATGCGATAAGTGGGACCTGCAAACAAAGAGGAAGATGGAGGTGAATGCAAAAGTGGCATGTACCCTCCAATGCTGCCTAACCAAAGAAGAGTTGAACCGGGTTGGCTCCTTCAACAGCACCAAGGAGTTATTCAAGAAATTGATCGAACTACACGAGGGCGCTTCTGATGCAAAGGTAAGTAAATGTGACTTAATATTAAATAAGTTATATAACATTAAAATGCAGGAAGGTGAGTTAGTAAGCCAGTTACATGCTCGCATCAAAAATATTTTGAATGGCCTCCACGTGATCAGACAAAAAGTGGAGAATTGTGATGTCATTAGATACGCACTAAATGCTTTTCCGAGGAATACCTTGTGGGCATCGATGATGGATACTTACAAAGTATCCAAAGACCTTTCTTTAATTAGACCAGATGAGCTATTTTCATAATTTGAATTGCACGAACAGACTAATGTACTTCTGGCTGAAAAAGGTATTGCATTGGTTGCAAATACAAGCAAGATTAAGGAGTCTAGAAACAAGCGCCGAACCGAACCCAAGTCCAAAGACGAATTGAACCTAGAAGATGACAATTAAATTACCACCAAGCTCGTGAAACTAATACAAAAACTGTACAAGAAGAAGAATGGCTTCACCAAGATCAAGAAGGTGACTCAATCGAACACGAAAGCTAAGTCCGAAGTTACCTACTACGGCTGCAACAAGAAGGGATACTACAAGCTTGAATGTCCAAACTAGAAGCAAGGAAGAAGGAAGACATTGAAGGAAATATGGTCCGAGTCATCGAAAGAGTCAGACGAAGAAGAACAAACTCAAGCAAGCTTCCTTGCTCTACCCATACAAGCCCATGTTGTCAAGATTGAATCCGAGTCCTAGATAGAATTGGAAGCTGAGTCAAAGTGAAGTCACAGACCCGTATCTAGTTCAAAAGGTTCTAAATCCACTGTAAGTAATTATTTAATTAGATCTCATAATTTAATTTCTTACTTATCAAGAAAATTAGCTAAGTCCAATCTCTGAGTCAAGACACTCCTAAAGGAGATTGAATCCCTTAAGAAGGAGGCTAATCCAAGTCCTTTGACTGAACCAGTTCAAAGTGAAAATTCAACACAAGTCCAACGACTCGAGGAAGAAAATTTCAATCTGAAAACTCAAGTCAAAGGACTTAAGGACATGTTGGAATGATTCACCTTAGTTTCCAAAAACCTTGATCTGATTCTTGAAAAATAAAGGGTCGTATACAACCGAACCGGACTTGTAAATTAATCCTTAGATTTGAATCTAAATTAAAAATAAAACTAATCATCTCACAAAATAGATAAGGTTCCCTGATTTACAATCTAGAAAAATAGTGAGATGGATTCAAGTTTAAAATTAGTTAATTCAAGCTTAAAACTAACTTAATCAATGAAAATATAATTCAAATTAATCAAACTAACCTAAACTTAATCAAACTTAACCAAACTTAAACCAAATCTTAATTATTTTTCAAATGACAAACTCTTAATAATTTTTAAATGTTTATTAACTTTGAAATCATAATTAATTTTTTTATTTTAATTTTTAAATCTTAATTATTTTTAAATATTAATTAACTTTCAAATCATAATTAATTTTAAAATTTTAATCTTAATTTTTTTAAATCTTAATTGATTTTTAAATCATAATTAATTTTCAAATTTTAAACTTCAAAATCTTAATCATTTTCAAATTTTAATTAATTTTCAAATCCTAATTAATTTTCAAATCTTTTCAAATCCTAATTAAAAGTTTTAAAATTTAAGATTTAATTATGCAAACTTAAAAATTTTTAAAATTCAAACATAAATATTTGTTTAAAATTCTAAATTAAATATTTATCTTAAATTTTAAATTTAAATATTTCTCAAAGTCAGAAATAATATTCTCAAACTTAAAATCAACTTAAAAATTAGCTTAACTTTATTTTACACAAACTCATAAGCTAATATATTTGATAACATAGAATGGATGAGATGGAAAATAAGAAAATTAGATAATTACTTTCATTTTTTTTTTGCTTGGACTCTAGAGTCATAGTCATTAATCAAGGTATTAATTAAGACATTAATTAAATTATTTAAACTCACTATCTCCTACAAATTACTTAAACTTTTTAAGAAATAAAATAGGGAGTTGTTTTTTTTTAAAAAAAAAAATTAAGTTTTCTTTTGGGTTTATATTTTAAAAGAATATTTATAAGTTAAGTTCTTTCAAAATCAATTACTTCTTCAAAATTTTAAGAAAAATTCTTTTCAAAGTTAAGTATCTAGCTAAGGTTTTTTTTTTAAGAAAATTTATTTTAAAAGCTAAGTATTTAGCTAAGTTTTTTTATGATTTTTTTTAAAGCTAAGTATTTTAAGTATTTAGTAAAGTATTTTCTAAAGAATTTTTTTTAAAGTTAAGTATTTAACTAAGTATTTTTTAAAGAAATCATTTTCAAAGATAAGTATTTAGCTAAAATATTTTAAGCTAAAAATATTTTCTGAAAAGTAAGTGCTACTTTCAGGTGAGCTTAAAGGAAAAAATTAAAAAGTTAACTTTTCAAATTTAATTTTTTTTTACAAAGTCTTATTTTGAGAAAAAGTAATACTTAAGGGAAGTGAGTAACATTTTATTTTATTTTGCCTTGAAAAATATTACTTAAAAATTTACTTGTTATTTGTTCTTCATGCCTTACTACTTTGTATGTTTTTTCTTAACTTTTAAATCAGGTTGCCATAATTAAAAAAAAAAAAAGAGATTGTTGATATAAGGAGCACCATACGATCGAACCTGTGTTTTGATAATGACAGAGGGGTTCAAATTAAGCTATCTTGTTGTTTAACAAGTTGAACTAAGAGTGCAAGAATGTTCTAAGCGATCTTAGGCAAAGAAAAGTCCTAACCACGGTTAGAAAGGTGGAAAGTCTTAGTTGCGGTTAGCTAATGAAGTCCTGGTGCGGGGAACTGGGTGAAGTCTTGGCGAGTCGAAGACTTTAGGTGAAATTCTAAGTCTGGACAGGTCGTAGATAGGATGTTCAATATAAAGTCTTGAAGTCTCGGATGTTGAGCAAAAGTCTAGACGGTCTGAAGGACTAGTCTGGCAAAAGGTAATTTCTCCTAAGAAAGTATGTGAGGACATGTTCCTCGAAGAGGAAATAGTAGGCGTCGGTCTGACCTAGAGTTTCAACAAAACTCAAAATCAGGACCGGATAGTCCGGAGACTGTCAAAAGTTAATTTTTATATATTGTTTACCTATTATTCTAACTCTGTTTTGTAGGAACACTAACATTTTACAAGTTAGGATTTTACCTTGATTGGTAGACCGAATGTTGGGATCAATCGACTGAACCCCAGTGATCAGATTGGCTCACAAGCAGCCTCGACCAAGGGATTGATTGACCAAACGTCAGATTTAGTCGACTGAACGGTGGATAAGCAACAACTTGATCAGGTCGGGTTGATCGGACCAGATAAGCTGAGATCATCGATAGATCAGTCAACCAAACGGCGGGATAGGTCGACCGAATGAAGACTCATCCGAAGCGACATTATCTGGACTGCAAGCCAGGCTGATTCAGATAAGATCAGTCGACCGACCAGGGAGATTGGTCGACCGATCAGTATCAAGTCAAACACTGATCCCAAGATTAGTGGATCTGGATCATGTCCAACTTGGCTATAAAAAGGGGTTCAACCAGCAGCTTCGGAACAATCATTCCAAGCATCTTTAGCTTCTGCACACTGCTCCGATAACCTCTATGACACCCGAACTCTGCTCTGATGACGGAAAGCACAACCCTCCAGATCCCTAGAAGTCGTCAGTATATTTTCAATTATAGTACTTAAGTTATAAATCTACTATACTTATATTTGTACTATTCCAAATTGATAGTGAATTATCCAAAATAAACACTCAATGAATATAAGCCTTGGAGTAGGAGTCGTCACAAATTCCGAACCAAATAAAATTACTTGGGTTCCTATGTAGTCTTTTTTTTTCTTTTACTTATTTTCTGCTACATTCTATTCTGTGTTTTTCGAAATTTGTGAAAAAACCACGAATTCTATTCACCCCCGCCCCCCTGACACGTCTCGATCACACAGAAAAGGGTGAAACCCAAGGGATATATTCCCACGAGGGGTGTTCTCGTTGGCCTGGGTGACGAGCAACGGGCATTCCCTAACACGAATGTTCCCATGCCGTCACACTGCTTCGAGGATACTCCCAAGGGGGGCATTCCCGATCCTTACCTTCGGAGTCTATGAAGGCTTGATCTTTCTGATGATGTACACAACAAGGTTGTTCCTAATCCTTGCCCTCAAAATCTCTGAGAACTTGACTTTTTTAAGGATGTATCCAGTGGGATTGTTCCCAAGCCTTGCCTTTGGAGTTCATGAGGACTTGACCTTTCCTGAGAGGTACTCAATGGGATTTGTTCTCAATCCTACCTTCGAAATCCATGAGAACCTACCTTCCCAGGAATGTACCCAATAGATTATTCCCCATCCTTATCTTCGAGGTCCGTGATAACTTAACCTTTACAAGGATGTACCCAACAAAATTATTCCCAATCCTTGCCTTTGAAGTCTATGAGGACAACAAAGTTCCTTTGAAGTCTATTAGGACCTGACCTTTCCAGGGATATACCTAATAAAATTGTTCTCAATCCATGCCTTCGAGGTCCATGAAAACTTAACCTTTTCAAAAAATGTACTCAATGGTGTAGCACAGATAATGATCGCATGATAATATGTTTGAATTGGATAGGGATCGATCTCCAAGGTGTCACTAACTATGGTAGTCTCCACTGTCTTCCACCTATATATCTATATTTATCTCCCTTCATATCCGTGACACCAGTTCTAAAAGAGACACTGATATGATGATTCCACATTTTTTTAGTGAACTTTGTTAAATTTGAATGTTATTTACCTGTTAACTCAGTTACTGATTGGATTAATGATACAGTTCAAAGAAAATTTACTCAAGTTGTCATGATACATAAAAATATACTAAAAAGAAGTGCACGGAGAAAATAAATGACTAAAGGTATTGGTTCGGCAGAGAAAAAAAATAGCACTGAAACTCATCTCCAAAGAACTTACTGGGTATCTTTGAACATGACATAATCTAAATGAATAATCCAACCTTAATTAATCACCTTAAGTTTAACCAAAATGTCAAAAAAAAAAAAAAAAAGTGGGCTTGAACACCCTAGTGGGGTGAAAAGATAATGTGCATAATATTAACCCCTTAAAGGAAAAAAAAGAAAAATGTATTCTTAGCATAAAAAAAATCAACAAACATTTTCTCTTTAGTCATCTACTTTCTCAACGGTTAACATTGAACCCACCATATCAAACAAACTCAGTAAGATGATTAAAAAAAAAAAGGAAATTTATCCTCTTTTAAGTTATTATATGAACCTAGCAGATATCATGCGAGAACTTATGAACTCTTAAACAAATCCTACTCTTGATTGTAAAACTACAACATTCTTTGGATTAAAAAAAAAAGAGGATTAACAAAATTTTTGACAATCCATTTCTACAGTAGATTCTACATCCAACTATCTTTTAACAATCCAATGCCCAGTGGCAATCAATTTTGCAGGCCTTCAGTCTTCATATCTAACTGGTTGCATGTAGAAAGCACCATACCTTTATACATCCTCAGAACAAAAAGGGTATCAAAAGATTCCAAGATTTCATAATTGTAATATTCACATAGCTTGGAACAGACCATTTTTCTTGAATATCAGAAATTCACATTCAAGGCAGGCCAATAGATCAAGTACACTTTCCTCCTTGGATCCTTTGAATTGTTTCACAATATCCTCTAATCCAACCTGCAGAAAATTTATGCTCCCATGACAGGACATGTTTCTTTACTCTTCAGACAACCAAACAGGATAATTTTGAAATGGAAGAAAAATAGACCAACCTTGTCGTGCTCCATGATCCACTGCAGGACAGCAGTTTTTGTTGCCACTAAATCACTGCCAAAGTTTTCCCAGTTCTCACAAACTTTTTGCAACTTCTTTGGAGAGTAGTATTCTAGGTGAAGAGAGTCCTCAGCCCTGGATTGCTTTGTATTAGTTGTACCATGACATGGTGAGACAGGAGCAGAGGCCATTGCAGAGGCACTCATAGAACAATAAGGTTCTGCTCTATCTCTAATGGTGATTGCTAGGTTGATGTTTAATGATGATTCCATTTTCATGTTAGGAACATCAGTTCTGGTGTCATAGCCTGACATTTCTTCCGCTGACAAGCCAAGCTCTTCCATTGTTAAAAAGGCTTTGATGTTATCATAGGTTACCTGCATGTTCAAATGGTTAAGCACAGACTTCTTAAGCAGAAACACAAAAAATACATGTTTGTTCTATTAGTATTAGTTTTGTAATATCAAGCTTTCGCTGCAGACTAAATGTCTTAAACCATCTTTTAGATGCTAGACATGATTTGGAGGACCTTTCATCATATTGCTTGTCACAGACTGTGGTAGGTTAGAATTCTACTGGAATTGCTACTATGGGTAGATCTAGACCTGCTGCAGGGAAGTAGGCTTTCTACAATGATGACAAAGTAGGATGAAACAGCACAGAACAGGTGTGCCTAGAACAGATGAGATGTGCCATAGAGGTGGATCAGGCTGAGAGGAACTCACCCTATGTTGTAGGAAATCAAAGAAAAGGGGAAGGGAAATGATCACTTGGAGGGAATAGTCCTTCAATAATACACAAAAGGTTCCTGATTCACATAGAATTAAATCATTAATTTATTGCTTTTTCTTTGCCAAACGACTGCATATCTATTTATAGGCATCTAAAATGTGCCTTGTTAATAATTATAAAAACTATTTGAATAACTATCTCTTATTCAAAATAAAATAAAGTAATTTATTTATTCTAATTAAATGCTTATTCTAAAGATAATAAAAGTTAATAGTTATTGATTAAAGAAGTGATTTCAATAATTCTCTTTTTAGTAGTATCATTCCACCATCCTTCAAAAAGACCTTGTCCTCAAGGGTGGTCTGTTTTTTTTATTCTTTTTCTTTTTCTTTTAATAACTGGAATGAAATCTGCTCTTATTGTGGATCGACTGAGACATAAAGTTATGATCGACAAGTACACCTCTATGATTCTTCCTTTAAGTAGAAATGAGTTCTAATGTGTCACTCCAAGGAAATTACTATTGTTGCTTTGTTCTCTTGAATGATGAAAGTAGAAATTGTTGTAGATGAAAGAAGCTCACAGACTTTAATGCGGTGGCTTCAAATATAGGTATTGTGATGATCGTGATAGATAAATTCTTCTAATCATTATCAATGGTTTAGATCCTCATATGGATTGTCAATATCTTGTTCGTTTCTCTATTTTCCACCAGTATTTTTTCCCTCAATTCTACTTCAAACTTGTATTATAATGAATCATGTTAGACAATGGATTATTCTTAACTTAAGTATTTCTCCATTATTCTTCAAAGATCTTTTAATGCAATCATGCAAAGAATAATGCAACTTTTACAATAAGAGGATAGTACATCTTAATCTCCTTTTGGATGTTGGATGAAATCTTTAATAAAAATGTTCAACAATTCTTGCTCTCACCAACCACGAGTTTAGTTAAAAAGTTGAAGAAAGTGATTGTAGTAGTCTGAATTCCAGACAAATCCTTATTTGCATTCTCATAATCTTGAGGGATGGAATATATGAGAAGATCAACTACAAACTTCTCCCATGTTGCGGATCCACGGCATGAATCAAATAATCGATACCATCATAATATCTTCCCTTCTAGATGGAGAGAAGCTATCTCCAACTTCGAGTCATCTAGCGTGCCATGTACAAGAAAAGATCTTTTATCTTTTGAAACTCATTTAGTAGGATCTCTATTTCTCCAATATGAACATTTTTCTTATGTTTGATAAGATCTTTAATTTGTAGATGTGAAATCTTGATGCTAGTAATTTTTCTTATGTTGGATATAATGGATATGTTTGTTATTTGAGATAAAAAGAATACATGCTCTTTTATTGAAAAGTGAGGAATATTTATATACAAAATTAGGAATCTATCTTAAGAAAGAATCTATCTTAAGAAAGAATCTATCTTAAGAAACTATAATTAAGTTAATTAACAGCTAGCTAATTGAGAACTATATTAGCTAAAATATATAGCTAATACTCCCCCTTAAGTTGGAGCATAGATATTTATCATACCCAACTTGTTACAAAAATAATCAATCGGAACCTCATTTAAAGCTTTTATGAAGATGTCCCCTAGTTGTTCTCCAATTTTCACATGTATGTAGAAATCAAGTTTTGTTGAATTTTCTCACGAACAAAACAATAATCAATTTCAATGTGTTATGTTTACTCATGAAACACAAGATTCGATGCAATATGAAGAGCAACTTGATTATCACATCACAGTTTTACTAGTATTGAAATTTTAAATCCTGCTTAAGCCAACAGTTGATATATCCACATTATCTCACACATAAATCATGTCATACCCTATATTCTGACTCTAGATCGTGATACAAAATTTTACTTCTTACTTTTTCATGAGACTAAATTTCCTCCAACAAAGATATAATAACCTGAAGTAGATCTTCTATCCATTTTAGAACCTGCTCAATCTACATCTGAAAAACATTCAATAAAAGTGTGCCCATGATTTACATATACAATACCTCGTCTGGGTGCTCCTTTCAAGTAATACAAAATTTGCTCTAACGCTATCCAATGATGAACTACTGGAGATGACATAAACTGACTGGCAACACTAATTGAATATGCAATATCTGAACAAGTCACGAGCAGGTAATTTAACTTCCCAATCATCCTTCGATGCCTCAAGATTATCAAATAGTTCCCTATCTCCTGCGAGGTGCATGTTCTGAGTCATTGGAGCACTACAAAGCTTTGCCCCCAATTTTCATATCTCAGTTAATAGGTCGAGGACATATTTTTCTCTAAGATAAAAATATACCTTTTTCAAACACCTAAGAAATACTTTAGCACCCCCAAGTCCTTTATGTGAAACTGAGTATGAATGAAAGATTTAAGCGATGAGATTCCTATAGTATTACTTCCAGTGATAACAATATCATCCACATACATAACTAACAGAATAACACAGCTCCTAAATTCTTGTCGAACATAGAATGATCAGACTTTTCATCATACCAAATTTTTCAAACCAAGCACAAGGACTCTGTTTCAAACCATACAAAGATTTTCAAAGACGACAAGCTCGCTCTGACTCCCTGAGCAACAAAACCAAAAGGTTGCTGCATATACATCTCATCCTAAAGATCACCGTGAAGAAAAGCATTCTTGATATAAAATTAATGTAAAAGCCAATGATTAGTAGCGACCATTGAAATAAACAATCGAACAAATGTCAATTTTGCAACAGGAGAAAAAATGTTAGAATAATGGATACCATAGGTCTGAGCATAGCCCTTAGCGATAAGACGGACTTTCAATCTGGCAACTGACCCATCTAGATTGACTGTGAATACTAATTTGCATCCTATAACCTGTTTCCCTAAAGGTAGAAAAAATCTCAAGTGTCATTGTCATCTAAAGCATTCATCTCCTCTATCATTGCTTCTTTCCCATCGGAATGAGATATGGCCTCACAGATAGTTTTAGGAATAGAGATCGAGTTAAGTGAAATAATAAAATAACAAGAGGAAAACAACAAACTGTTATAAGAAACAAAAGAAGTAGGATAAGTACACTGGCATTTACCTTTGCGTAACGTAATAGGAAGATCATCGCTCGGAACTAGATCTGATGACAAAGGAGTAAGTGCAAGACATAAATGAAGAGGTTGACGCCTGGAGTAGGCTTGAATAATAGGAGGCTTGACATGAGCTGGTTTCGAGACTAGTCCGGAGGATGTGATAGAATACACCAACAAATCATCATCCTCTCTTTAACGAATTAGAATAGGTGAGGACGGGAAATAAGGTATGTCTTCCGTGAAAATAACATCGATTGAGACAAGATATTTGTTAATACTGAGACAATAACACCTATAACCTTTCTGAAGACGAGAATAATCAAGAAAATACACTTCAAAGACTTAGAATCTAATTTAGTGACATGCGAACGAACATCCCGAACAAAACAAATGCTACCAAATATCCTAGGGTCAACAGGAAAAGGATTTTGAAAGGGATCTCACCGTGAAGAATAGAGGATGACATGCGATTAATGAGAAAACATACGGTGGAAAATGGATTAGCCAAAAAAAGTTTGTGAACATTCATTTGAAATAAAAAAGCTCATGCAATTTCAAGAAGACATTTGTTTTTACATTCTGCCATACCATTTTAGGTGAAATATTAATAGGGATGTAAACAAGCTGAGCCGAGTCGAGGTTTAGGGTATTCAAACTTTTTTGATAAGGTAACCGAGCTAAGCCGAACCCAGTTTAAAATAAACCAAACATTTGAAATGATTGTTCAAGTTTGTCTTGGTTTATTTTTTATGAGCTTGAGCTTGTTTGAAGCTTGGCTTGAGCTTAGTTTATTTTGATGACATCGAATTCTCAATTCAAGCTTGACTTAAGTTTGGTTCGAACGTGATTCGTTTAGATGTTATCGAGCTCTCAATTCAAGCTTATTTGATTGTTTAAAATTTTTACTTGTTTGATTAATTATTGAGCTTGATAAATCAAACGTATTTGTTTTAAGAATGTAGAGGTCTCCAGACTCGCATCCTTTACCAATAATCTTCTTCGTCAAAAGATTCTAAAATAAGCAATGATAAGGAAAAAAATGAGATGCAACAGTTAAGATTATGAGTTAGTTGCAAATTAAAAGATAAATTAGGTAAATGTTAGACGGAGAACAGAGGAAGCAAAGGGATTGTATTGATAGTGTCATATCTATGAACACAAGATAGACTCGTTAGCTAAAATAACAGTAGAAGTGCTAACTTTGGACTAAAATTAGAAAAGAAACTAGAATTACCTATTATATGATCCATGACACCATAATCAATGGCCCATTTGGAAGATGAGAAAATAAGACATGTGTTGTGTTTACCTACTCAACAGTGACAGAGGAAAATGAAGACTTGAGTGATTCCTAATATTGTGAGAACTTGGCAAATTCATAAAAATTGATATATCAGAGGCGTCATTAGTGGACGCAATATAAGCTAAGTGTTTTTGAAAATTTTTTTATCAGAGCTTTCTATACTCAAACTGTATGGCCTAGCTTACGACAATAATTGCACACAATACTACTAGAATTTGGCGTTCGAGTTTGAAAGTCCTGTGAGCCATCTCTTTTGTTTCCACTATGACTAGTTGATTTTTCAGGCACATAATTAGTATTGCGACTTACCAAAGCACCACTAAGTAGAACAAGTGTAGTACTTTCTATATGGAGACATGACTAAAGACATCTTGTAAAAAGAAGACACCTTAGAACTAAAGAGAGCTTATGACTTAGCACACTCAAAGTCAAGAGATAGGCCAGCGAGGAAGCTCATGATAGTCGTCTGCTCTGGTTGGCATTGTTTAACCTTCACATCAAGGCTAAAGGATAACAACATATTAAGCTCCTCATATGTCTTCTTGAACGCCATAAAATAATTGGTCTCTTGTTTTTCCACATGGTAAAAGACTTTGCAAATCATAAAAATTTCAAATAATCTATTAGTTATTTAACAAATTCAATCAAACCAATTACCTTACTATCAATATAATTTCAAATCTAAAGGAACAAGCGAGCATCCTTTCTAAGTCATGTCTGCTTCGAATCATCTTTTACGAGGATTATCAGTCAAATAACCATCTTTATCAATACTCCATGGATAAAAACAAACAGTCTTACTCTAATTCAAATAGTTCGAATCATTTAGCTTATACTCCGTGATATTAGACATCACAGGCACCACATCTATCATAATAAAAGACTTATTCTCAGTCATAAGACTTTATCCCAAAGGAAGTCCAATAAGAAAAGATTCCAAAGGAAGAACAAGATGTTTATGGTCAGGGAGGCAATGATGGCGGCTGCTCCACACACAAAGAAACTGCATCCATAGAGGGCAGTGACGGTTGTTGCTCACTAGAGTCGTAGGTGAGGATGTTGTGATCTTGTCAAAGAGGTTGAGGTTGTGCACGCCGAAGACATTCTTCCCGAAGGGATGTTCAATGAGGTGGAAGGCGGACATTAGCGAGCACCTTGTGTAATATCTCGATGGAGTGTATTAAGTCGATGAAGCAGTTGTTATGCCCAAAGGATGTTCCCATATCTCCACAATGACATGATATTGTCCACTTTAGGCCTAGACTCTCATGGCTTTGCTCTTGGGCGCACCCCAAAAGGTCTCATGCCAATGGAGATATCATGCATCCTTTTAAACCCATGATTTTTCCCAAATCTTTCCAATGTGGGACTTAGATTGAACCCCAACAATCCTCCCCTCAAACGAAGGACCACCATTACTCTCATGGTCTGGCCCCCGTGAGCATTTAATCACCCTGACCTGTTCTAGGCCTCCTTGCAAGCAACTGGATTCGATCAATCTTGACCTGCTTCAGGCCTATCCGCGAGTATCCGATCATCTTGAGTTGCTTCGGGCCTCCCTGCGAGCATCCGGTCACCCTGACCTACTTGCCTCCCCACAAATATCCGATCACTCTGACCTGCTCCAAGCCTCCCCGCAAGCATCTGGTCACCTTGACCTACTCCGGGTTCTCCACGAGCATCCGATCACCCTGACCTACTTCGATCCTCCTCACGAGCATTCAGTCACCCTGTCTTACTCTGGGTCTCCTCGCAAGCATCCGGTCACTCTAATCTACTTCGGGCCACCCCACATTACATCGAGTCTGAACCATGGCTCTAATACCATTTGTTATACAAAAGGATGTCCACATATCTCCACAATGGCATGATACTGTCCACTTTAGGTCTAGGCCCTCATGACTTTGCTCTGGGCTCTCCCCAAAAGGCATCATGCCAATGGAGATATCCTACATCCTTTTTAAAATCATGATCTTTACCAAATCTTTTCAATATAGGACTTAAATTGAACCACAACAATCCTCCCCTTAAACGAAGGACCACAATTACTCTCATAGTCTGGGTCTCCCCGCGAGCATCCAATCACCCTGCTCTGGCCCTCTCCACGAGCATCCGCATCCGGTCACTCTTGACCTACTCCGGGCCTCTCTATGAGCATCTAGTCACCCTGACCTACTCGCCTCCTCGTAAGCATCCGATCACCCTGACCTACTCCAGGCCCACCCTCAACTTTGTTCAAGGCCACCCCACATTGCATCGGGTCTGGACCATAGCTCTGATATCATTTGTTGTGCCCAAAGGATGTTCACATATCTCCACAATGACATGATCACTTTGGGCCTAGGTGTTGGGTTCGGAGCGCAACGGAAGACATATATTGAATCATGGATCTTTCGTGGTACATATAGTTTTACACAAAACAATATAAAACATACCTCGAGTCCTCGATAGGTGTGAATGATATCATAGACAGATAGACAGATAAGAGCCCCACGTGTGACTCCTCTAGCGATATCCACGCGCACTAGATCACGAACTTGATACGATCCGTTAGGTGCTAGCCACTTGGATCGACAAAGTCTTGGAAGCACTACCGATCTCTTCCGGTGGAAGACAAAGTTGACGAAGGAGAAATGGAGAGAATGAAATCCTTTCTTTGAATCTTTCCGAGGATGGCTATTTATAGCTTCCAAGGAATACGAAGAGTTAAGCCTTCAATTAATTCATCATTTATGATCTTCATTAATAAGGAAGATGAAGAGTTATAGGCTCCATAAATTCTTCATTTATGACCTTCATTATGATAACTTTTCAAATTCTTCATTAATTATCATTATGATGACTCTTCGAATTCTCCATTAATCATCATGATTTTGGCTATTCGAATTCTCTCTTCTTTGTATCAAATAAATCCATATTTGATCTTGATCTCGACTCGCTTCCGATACTCTTGTTCATGTCTACGTGCTATGCGTGCGACCCTCTAGGTTTTATACACGAAGGCAGTGTAAATCCATACATAGACTAAGGTAACCGTCTAGCAACAGTTTTTAGCCACCCAACGTGATAAAATTAATATCAGTCATAAACTGTAAACCACTATGAACCGATTACTGTGTAATTTAATCTCTTCATCTAAGCCTACATCCCAATTAATTTGATACATTATGCATCATTACCAAATTAATTGTTTTACTTGATTTCCAAGATATAATAGACTCCTCTTGAATGATAAATCATTCCTCCCATGGCCATGGATTTTGAGTCACTAATATCTCTATCAAGCGGCCAGGATGTTAACTCCTAATCCAAGAGAACGATGAATCCTCTATTGACTCAACACTATTCTCTCTACGCTTTGTCATACACCCAACTACCGTATTAATCACAATCCGATTAAAGACTACTTTTAACGGCATCAAAGCACATAACTCCACGCATAGAATAAATGAAGGTCTCAAGTCAAAAGATCAGTTACACTCGTTCATAAGAGGAATAACCAATGATGCTTAATATGTGGTCTCCTCTTGAGCGGATCGTGTCTAGTGTACCTCTAAACTCAAGGCACCCCTAAGTACAACTTGGATATCCATCCCTTCGGTCTATCTCGACCTAGTCATACTCAGCGTTGATCTAGATATCCATGTCCCCTCTAGATATCTATCTGATCAAGGACTGTTTTCATATTAATATACCCAATAATCTGTGGGACTTTATCATTAATCATATACGTACAAAAAAGTAAATAATTAATGATAAATTCTTGCCTTTATTAAATAATTTTCCACAAAATACATAAGGAGTGTCTTGGCACATAAGTGCACACACTAACAATCTCCCACTTGCACTATTGCCAAACACTACGGACTCTCAGTCCTAGGCTCCTCACATGGGTGTCATGTTTCTGTAGAGGTAAGGCCTTTGTGAGTGGGTCTGCGATATTCTCGCTGGTATCTACTCTGCTCACCAACACATCACCCCTCTGAACAATCTCCCTAAGGAGGTGATACTTCCTTAGTACATGCTTGGATCGTTGGTGAGACCTTAGCTCCTTTGCTTGTGCTATGGCCGCATTATTGTCACAGTATAACACAACTGGATCAACAATGCTAGGAACCACTTCAAGCTCTGCTATGAAGTTCTTGATCCACACAGCTTCCTTTGCTGCCTCTGAAGCTGCTATGTACTCGGACTCAGCTGTTGAATCTGCAACTGTCTCCTGCTTGGAACTCCTCCAGCAAACAGCTGCACCATTCAGACAAAACACATATCCTTGCTGCGATTTCAGATCATCCTAATCTGTCTGAAAACTTGCGTCAGTATATCCTCTGACGACTAATTCCTCGTCTCCTCCAAAAACTAAGAACATGTTCTTTGTTCTTCTAAGATACTTGAGGATAGTCTTTACCGCAATCCAATGACCCTCTCCAGGATTTGACTGATATCTACTCGTCATGCTTAATGCATACGAGACATCTGGTCGAGTGCATATCATAGCATACATTATGGACCCTATAGCCGAAGCATAAGGTATCTTCTCCATTCTATTTCTTTCCTCTTGTGTTCCTGGACACATAGCTTTGGAAAGATGCACACCATGTGATACTTGTAAATATCCTCTTTTGGAGTCCTGTATACCGAATCTATTCAGCATTTTATCAATGTATACACCTTGACTCAACCCTAGTAACCTGCTTTGTCTATCTCGGTATATTCTAATACCTAAGACATAGGTTGCATCTCCAAGATCTTTCATTGAGAAACACTCTCCCAACCAAGTCTTGGTAGATTCTAGGCTAGGGATGTCATTGCCTATAAGAAGTATGTCATCAACATACAACACTAGGAACGTAATCTTGCTCCCACTAACCTTGTAAACGCAAGGTTCTTCTGGATTCTTGACGAAAGAAAAATCTTTAATGGCTTCGTCAAATCGCAGATTCCAACTCCGAGATGATTGCTTTAGTCCATAAATGGACTTCTTGAGCTTACATACTTTATTGGCGTTCTCGGATTTTATAAAACCGGGAGGTTGTACCATATATACTTCCTCCTGTAACCTTCCATTTAGGAAAGCAGTTTTAACATCCATTTGCCAAATCTCGTAGTCCTTGTAAGCTGCTATAGCTAGCAAAATTCTAATGGACTTAAGCATTGCAACAGGCGAAAATGTTTCATCATAATCAATTCCAAGACGTTGATTGAAACCCTTTGCCACAAGCCTAGCTTTATAGGTACTTATGTTCTCATCCATGTCAATCTTTTTCTTGAAGATCCATTTGCACCCTATGGGTTTTACCCCAACTGGCACATCAACCAACTCCCAAACTTGGTTGGTGTACATGGAGTCCATTTCAGATTTCATGGCTTCCAGCCATTTCTCAGAATCATTTGAAGCAACTGCTTCCTCGTAAGTCGACGGTACATCATCTTCGATGAGTAGCACTTCCTCATCTTGGGTTACCAGCCAACTATATCTGTTTGGCTCTCGATGTATTCTTGTAGACTTACGTTGATCTCGCGTTTCTTGAGCAGTCTCGGATGAAGGAGACACTTGTGCTTGTGGCACTGTCTCATTGTCCAACTGTTCATCTTCCAACCTGTTTGTAGAATCTATAATTTCTTCAAGACTTACTTTACTCCCACTATTTTCTTTAGAAATAAATTCTTTTTCCAAGAAAGTAGCATATCGAGCAACAATAACTTTGTGCTCACTTGGGAGATAAAAATAATATCCCATTGTAGCTTTGAGATAACCTACAAACGTACATTTTATGGATCTTGCTGCAAGCTTATTAGAATTTTCATTCTTCACGTAAGCATCACAACCCCATATTTTAAGATAAGATAAATTTGGTTTCTTTCCAAACCATAATTCATAAGGAATCTTATCTACTGTCTTGGTTGGAACTCGGTTAAGTGTGTATGCTGCTGTTTCTAAGGCATAGCCCCAAAATGACATTGGAAGACTTGCATGACTCATCATTGATCTAACCATATCCATGAGTGTGCGATTTCTCCTTTCCGAAACATCATTCCACTCCGGTGTTTTAGGAGGTGTAAGTTGGGAAATTATCCCACACTCTTTTAGGTAATCAATGAACTCCTGGCTTAGATACTCGCCACCTCGATCACTCCGAAGAGCCTTAATCTTCTTGCCACGTTGATTTTCTACTTCATTCTTGAACTCCTTAAACTTATCTAGAGTTTCAGACTTATGTCTCATTAAGTAGACATATCCATATCTACTTAAATCATCAGTAAAAGTCACAAAGTAGGTATACACTCCTCTAGCCTGAACTTGCAATGGCCCACAAACATCACTATGTATGAGTTCTAGTGGTTCCTTTGCCCGTTCACCTATCTTGGTGAAAGGCTTCTTGGTCATTTTTCCTTGTAAACATGCTTCGCATGTATCTATGGGCTCTAATTCAAAAGAGTCCAAATACCCATTATTGAGTAATCTAGCGATGCGTTTCTGGGTTATATGACCAAGTCTACAGTGTCAGAGATATGTTAAGTTTGAGTCATGTAATTTCTGTTTCTTACTTTCAATACAATAGATCGGTTCATCTAAGTTAAGAACATAAAGACTATTATTCAATGAAACATTCCCATAAAATACATTATTCAAATAAAAGGAACATAACTTGTAAATTGAAATACAAATCCCTTGGTGTCTAAACTTGACACCGAAATGATATTCTTTGAGAAACTAGGAACAAAATAACAGTTTTCTAAATTCAAAATAAGTCCGCTAGGCAAATTTATTGAATAGGTTCCTACGGCTAACGCAGCAACTCTCGCTCCATTAGCTACTCGTAGGTCCATTTCGCCCTTGGACAACCGTCTGCAATCATTTAGATCCTGCATGTTCGCACAAATGTGAGAACTACTTCCAGAATCTATGACCCATGATGAAGAAACAGAAAGATTGCACTCTATCATAAAAATACCTGAAGCATCCGCTCCACTGGCATTCTTCTTCATGAAAATATAGCATTTTTTCTTCCAGTGACCTTTCTTGCCACAATGGAAGCACATGACCTCCTTCTCATCAGATTGGGGTACCTGCATCCCTTTCTTAAGCTTCTTTTGAGCTTGATATTTAGGATTCTTCACTGCATTAGCCTTAGGATTAAACTTCTCGGTGCCAGGGCGTTTGTTGGTCTTTTTGACCATCATTGCATGCAGTGAAGGATTTACCTTCATATCCTTCTCAGCGGTTTTCAACATTACCATCAGATCAGTCAAACTCTTGTCCATGCTATTCATGTTGAAGTTCAACACAAACTGCGAAAATAATGGAGGTAGTGACGACAAGATTAGGTCAACAGCCAAGTCTTGGTCCAACTTGGAACCTAAGCTCTCGAGCCTCTCTATGTACCCGATCATCTTGAGTACATGAGACCCAACTTGGTTTCCTTCCTCCAGCATGGTACGAAATAGTGCTCGAGAGGTTCCATACCTCTCTACTCTCGCACTCTCTTGGAAGAGCTTACGCAAGTGCTGATCAATCTCCCTAGCACTCATGTTCTCATGCTGTCTCTGCAACTCGGGAGACATAGAAGACAGCATAATGCATTGCACATCCAGTGCATCTTCCATATACTGTGAATAATATGACTGATCTTCCTCTGAAGCATCGGGTGTAGGCTCATTCAGTGGTTCGTCTTCAAGCACATAAATCTTTCTCTCATGTCTTAAGACAATTTTTAGTTTCCTATACCAATCTAGGTAGTTGGAACCGAGGAGGATATTCTCTTTCTCGAGAATGCTTCGCAGCGATAAGGTACTTGTATTTGCCATCTAAAATTTAAAGCAGAGTTTTAGTATTTGTGGAATTATTTAATAAAGGTTTTTTATAACTCCTATTATTTTATTCAAGTCCAACAGCCCTCACTGTCAGAATCGGGAATTAGTTGGTAATAATTCTAAATAGGACCGAAACCCTGAATCATATAGAATGCACACAGCTGAGCTGTACCTACATGCTACATTCATCAAGTAGGCCTTAACTTGTCAATCACAAATCTATGTGACTTTCGGTATATTCTTGTCGAGCCTTATATTCTCAACTCTCGCCCCTCAAATCAGTTAACCTTAGCTGAGCTAAACAAGTCAACAAATTTGAGTTAAGTAGATCCACTAATAATTATGATAAATTATAGATGTTTTGACACAAGCCCACAGCTGAGCTGTACCGACTTATGTAAAAACTCTAACTATCATCATAGTTATTAGTGGAGGGTATTTAACAAATCTTGACTTTAATATATTTAAGGGATTTTTGTAATTGTTAAAATGTCTCACCATAATTAACTATTTGTGCATTTGCACAATTTCATTACGGGATTTATCTCTATTAATCCTTATAGTCTTTTAAGACAAATAGGTCTTGGAGATTTTTAGCATGTTAATCTACTTATGCCACAAGGAATTTATATCTAAATTACAACATGAATTACTTCACATGTTTTTAGATAAAATTAATTTCTATCATGAAATGCTACGACATATAACTTGAAATAAAAAAATTAAGATTTTTTTGAAATCTCTCGAAACACTGATTCCTCAAATAAATTTTGAAGAATCTGCTTCGTACTATATGATCCAACCACGAATTGCTCTGATACCAATGTTGGGTTCGGAGCGCAGCGGAAGACATATATTGAATCATGGATCTTTCGTGGTACATATAGTTTTACACAAAACAATATAAAACATACCTCGAGTCCTCGATAGGTGTGAATGATATCACAGACAGATAGACAGATAAGAGCCCCACGTGTGACTCCTCTAGCGGTATCCACGCGCACTAGAACACGAACTTGATACGATCCGTTAGGTGCTAGCCACTTGGATCGACAAAGTTTTGGAAGCACTACCGATCTCTTCCGGTGGAAGACGAAGTTAACGAAGGAGAAATGGAGAGAATGAAATCCTTTCTTTGAATCTTTCCGAGGATGGCTATTTATAGCTTCCAAGGAATACGAAGAGTTAAGCCTTCAATTAATTCATCATTTATGATCTTCATTAATAAGGAAGATGAAGAGTTATAGGCTCCATAAATTCTTCATTTATGACCTTCATTATGATAACTCTTCAAATTCTTCATTAATTATCATTATGATGACTCTTCGAATTCTCCATTAATCATCATGATTTTGGCTATTCGAATTCTCTCTTCTTTGTATCAAATAAATCCATATTTGATCTTGATCTCGACTCGCTTCCAATACTCTTATTCATGTCTACGTGCTATGCGTGCGACCCTCTAGGTTTTATACACGAAGGCAGTGTAAATCCATACACAGACTAAGGTGGTTAACCGTCTAGCAACAGTTTTTAGCCACCCAACGTGATAAAATTAATATCAATCATAAACTGTAAACCACTATGAACCGATTACTGTGTAATTCAATCTCTTCATCTAAGCCTACATCCTAATTAATTTGATACATTATGCATCATTACCAAATTAATTTTTTTACTTGATTTCCAAGATATAATAGACTCCTCTTGAATGATAAATCATTCCTCCCATGGCCATGGATTTTGAATCACTAATATCTCTATCAAGCGACCAGGATGTTAACTCATAATCCAGAAGAGCGATGAATCCTTTATTGACTCAACACTATTCTCTCTACGCTTTGTCATACACCCAACTACCGTATTAATTTCAATCCGATTAAAGATTGCTTTTAACGGCATCAAAGCACATAACTCCACGCATAGAATAAATGAAGGTCTCAAGTCAAAAGATCAGTTACACTCGTTCATAAGAGGAATAACCAATGATGTTTAATATGTGGTCTCCTCTTGAGCGGATCGTGTCCAGTGTACCTCTAAACTCAAGGCACCCCTAAGTACAACTTGGATATTCATCCCTCCGGTTTATCTCAACCTAGTCATACTCAGCATTGATCTAGATATCCATGTCCCCTCTAGATATCTATCCGATCAAGGACTGTTTTCAAATTAATATACCCATAAATCTGTGGGACTTAATCATTAATCATATACGTACAGAAAAGTAAATAATTAATGATAAATTCTTGCCTTTATTAAATAATTATCCACAAAATACATAAGGAGTGTCTTGGCACATAAGTGCACACACTAACACTAGGCCCTCATGGCTTTGCTCTTGGCTCTCCCCAAAAAGACCTCATGCCAATGGAGATATCATGCATCCTTTTAAACCCATGATTTTTCCTAAATCTTTCCAATGTGGGACTTAGATTGAACCCCAACAGCAGCCAACCAAGAAATTTGTGGATACGCCGAGGTCGCGAGTGGCCTAAGGCGCCCAAAAGGACGTCCAATTGGTGCACTGGCATTTGAAGAGAACACGAGGGGGTTTGCGAGATGTGTCGATGAACAAGGGAAGAAGGGGCAGCGATGGCCAGCTTTGTCGCACACGGACAAGGGAAAACGAGACGATAACAGTGGCAGGGATGCAACCCAAATTTCAAATCTCTAATGTTATGATACTATGTTATTTGACATAAAAAGAATGCATGCTCTTTATTGAAGAGTTAGGCATATTTATATACAAAACTAGGAATCTATCTTAAGAAAGAATCTATCTTAGAAACTATAATTAAGGTAATTGATAGCTAGCTAATTGACAAATATATTAGCTAATATATACAGATATATACAGCTAATAGTGTTATAAGATAATAATGATCGTTCCAGGGGTAGTAGTAGCGGTGGTGGTGGAGGGATTACAATGCAAGGAAAACTGACAGTGGTGAAGAATCTCTCATCAATACCAAGTTGATAGAAATTCACATCCTATCTCATAGGAAATCATAGAAAAGGGGAAAGGAATGATCACTTTGAGGTCAAGGAATCATCCTCTAATAGCCAAAAGGCTCTTAATTCATAAAGACTTAACACATTCATTTATTACTCTTCTTAGCCAAAAGGTTACATATTTATTTATAGACATCTAGAATATGCCTTGTCAATAATTCAAACGACTAATTCTATAACTATTTCTTATGCTAAATAAAATGAAAATTTTATTATTCAAATTAAATAACATTCTAAAAGGCAGCCCGATGTACGAAAGTCATATGACAGCAACTTTATCATTGTATTAAGGCACCCCTTCAATTAAATAACATTCTAAAAATACATATATAATATTATAGGTTGAAGGAATAATTTGAATAATTCTCCTTTGAGATTGTATCATAGGTATAAAGTGTGTGGCATGAGAGCTCACCATGATGCACAGTGCTGTTCAGAAAAAGCAAAAACTGCATGATGGTGTTAGAGACGAGTAAGTTGATATCAAGAAAAATAAAATGTTTCAGTGAGTAAGATAAGGGTGGGCTGCCTTGGACTTTGAAGAGAGAAGGCATGGATGAAAGAAGATCACTGCCATCTCATTGAAATCGACAGCCTATCCCTTGAGGGAACATTCTTGAAATCTTAATCTAGAAGAGATGGCTATAATACCATGCTAAATGGGATGGGATTAAACTATATTGATTGTTATTGTAAGAGACATCCGTTGTATCTATATGTAGGACTTAACATAAACTCTAAACCTCTAAACCTAAAATATTAATGTGAGACTAAATCCACTATGCAACACATAATAACTCTAATAACTATAAGAAACATCAAGAATATGTAAATTTTATATGTAAAGATTAAGTCCTCACACTTTCAGGTAGTTCCTCTTTGATGGGCTTTAACCTATCTCTGGCACCAATTTTTTTGATAGCACGGCGAATTTGAGAGACAATCTCAAGTGTTAGTCCTGTTTCCTTACAGAACCGAGGCCAATTAAGTTCACATCCATTCTTAGCCGCAACAAGGATATATGAAATCACTGTCGTCTGTTTTACAGGACCTGATTTCCTTGCCAATTCCTGAAAAATAATTAAGGATTATATTCCATTCATGGAGGAAAAACATCTTTAAAATAGTAAGAATTGAAAATTTTACGGCAACTTCAGAAAATGACATTCCATTCTGCTGCCACATTTTCCATGCATCAGCTACGGCTGGAGTCAACTTTTTCTCCATATTTGTGTTGATCCTTTTGGCCATAGTGGCTTGAATTTGAGGAGTTCCTTCACAATGGGTTTGGAGGCCCAGTTCTTGTGACAACTTAATGATTTGACTAATAAACTCATCACCATACCTGGTTAGAAAATGCTAGATGGAAATCTAGAATTAGATGTCCTAGAAGAAATGTATGCAGAAATGGAAAACATTCTTGATGCTTTAGGTATTAACTGGCATGCATGAATATAACTACTAACATCTTGAAGTTTTCATAATGTGCACATTTTGCTAAATTTAATTGAAAGGTCAAATCATTCTCAGGAGAATTAACTCGTCAATCTTCCTCTCAAAGACAACAGTCTAAGATTATTATAGTGACAATGGCTAACAAGCATTTCACTGCAAGGGAAAAGTCACACCAATTGGCTTGTGAACTTGCCAGAAGAAGAATTCAATATCTTCTAAGCATATAGAATTATATATCTTTTACTCTGAAACTGAATGACAGAATGACGCCGCTGATTTGTACGTAGGATACCCAGCTAACATGGTATTGGCACAATCAGGCATCCACAACACAAGCAAATACAAGGTCTGCCAGTGAAGATATACTATGGTCAAAATGCTCCCAAGCCACATGAAACCAGCAGATTAGCATCACACTTCCAAAAACTTTTAACTCGTGCGGACGCTTATGTTGGAAACCCTAAGTATGCTAAAATTGAAAATAATGGAAGAAGATTTCTGATGTAAATCATGTGCCAAATTATTTCAGACGTGTTTGGTTTCATCCTTTTGTGGTCCAAATGTAAATCTTGTGTTGGAAAGAATCCTTTTGTAAATATAATACTTGTTAAACATACCACAAAAAACAACCAGAGATTTCACTTTCAATTTATGAAAAAAAAAATTGATTTTTATTTCATTGGCATGTTGAGTTCATCCTTCAATGATCCAAATGCAATCTTGAGACTGTAAGAATTTTTTTATCCACGTGTACGCTTGTTAAATATGTCATAAGAAGCAACCATTTTTTTGGCGAGTAGGAACATCCGTATAAATTGATGCATACAGGACAAGGTATGACTGAGTTTTGATTCTATTTCAGGGAATTAATTTATGAATGAGGATGTTTATTTTCTTCTTGAAAGCTATCATGAAATTCTAAAAAATGATACAATAACACAAAAATTCAGTCCTTGAGATATATTTCTCAGGGAGAAATAGTCAATCAACCTGGTTGACACCGTCAATGTTTGCCAACCTTGCTCTGGTTTGAGGCCTTAATTTTGTCAATCTTTTAATTGTCTCATCACCACATATAGCATACCTATTGTATAAGCAAGAGTTTGTGAAAAGTCCAATAACATCACATGTGAAATAAAGTTACAACAGAAGTCATCAACTAGTTAACTTACGGAGCAATTCCATCTCCTTTTGCAAGTCTGAATCTGACATCTAAAAGCATGGAGAACAACTTTGCTTCAAGCTGTTGAAATAAAAAATGGCTTGACTTGACATTAATGAGGTAACAAACCAGAACTTGATATTTACTGTACTATTGGAGTAAACAGGAAAGTGCGAAATCAACAATCCTACAGTTTTGAAATTGTGAATATATTATATATAATGTGCATTCTAATGCACTGGTATGCTGCCAAATAAAGAAGCTGCAAATGTTTTGAGTTCAAAGACGTCCAAGAGTGACTAAAATTTTCTTAAAGAGAATCATTATTGGCAATGCAGATTTAAATAGAATTCAATAACATACAAGATGATGTATCTGATTCTAAATAAGAGTTAAAGCATGCTGTGATGACAAATATATCCCAGTCAATAGGCACCATGACACCAGCCAGGCCATATATCTGACAAATCCACTAATAATTTACTAATTTCTAAAAGAATAGATAGGTTCTAACTTTTTGCCTATATATAACCAAAGTAGAAATCTCATTTTGGAAGGAAAAAAGATTACCTCCAAGAACTCTTCACATGCTAAAATAGATGCATTTGGAAAGTCTCCCAACTTTTTTTGCTGAGATCCATGCTCTTCCTCATCAATCATCTCAGTTGTTAAGGGTAAAATTAGTGTCTGATCCACAGTATTCAATGAGAGGAATTGCAAACCAATAAGAGAAACACTGCAAATTATTTCCAATACAAACTTGCTGAATTGTTTTAAAACAAATTATCCTTCAGTATCTTATAGTGAGGAAATAAAATAAAGTTGTGAAGTAGTAATCAAAATTTTACCTAATAGTTCTGTAAACATCAACAATATTCTCCTTGATAAAACCTGCCAATATCATTCAGGTCAAACTTAATGGCATTTCCTATAAATTAATGGTGTGACATAGTGAAGATTTGAAGATTATACTTAAAGATTATAGATTGATTCCTCTAATAAATAATAAGGAAACATATTAGAACTTAACATATACAGCTAAAGACTGAAAGAAATAACTACAGAAATGTCAGAGAATGATCAACCCTAGGAACCTAAGAACTATACACGTTTCACTGTCCAAACAGACAAAGGGAAAAGAATGCGCAGTTTCTCAAAGCCCAGCTATATGAACTGGTTTATCGAATCAAGTCAAAATAAAACTACAATTACATATGATAACAAACTGATAACTCCAACATAATGTTCTCATACTGGTCCAAATCATACAAGTACTATTAGATTAGGGAAAATGAATATTGAACTGATTGTTGTATTGATGGACACACTGATGCAAAAAAAAAAAAAGGGCAATGATTTCAATTTGGAATTTTTACTTTAAATTGTAATTTATTATTTTATTTTGACGTCAAGAAGCTGGTATCTTTTAATTTGATAGTAGTTTAATTGAATTATTGTCTTCCTAATATGTATTATTCCTTCTTAATTTAGTTAGAGTTAAGTCTACAAAAAGTGGTGTTGTCTTTATGTATTGATCATCTTCAGTTAATAAAATTTTCCCTCATTGATCGTGTCAAATCTCTTGTTCTTTGTGTGAGATAGTTATTTTTGTTCTTTATTCATTTCGTTTGAATTTTTTGTGTGAGTTTTGGTTTGGTGCTGCATCAATTTTGTATCAGAGTTAAATTCCTTTTTGGTGTTCGATATTCCATCTTCCACAAAATCTTCTTCACCTTTTGCACATCCATTTATCCATCACCTTCTCTTCACCAACTACTCATCCACTGCTGGAATAGGTAAACTATTCCACCTATCTACCACCTCCACGCCTTTGCCTTTGACATCTTCACAGCCACCAAATCCTCCATCACATCCTCTCCCTGCAGAGCTTCTCACATCATTCAACCATAATCATGCAGATCTAAAATCACAAGACAAAGCTAGAATCCCATTCTTCTCGTTGCAAGTTGTTGCTTCCTTTTGTTTGTGTCAATAAATTAGGCATGATTTGATTAAAATAAATATGTTATGGTTTTATTTGATTGAAATAAATTTGGGAAGGTAATTATTGGTAATTATTAGGATTAGAATATTTTCTTATTCTATTTCCTTATTTTAGAATAGTACCTTATACTCTTTCTTCTATTTAACTATGTATTGAGATCTGAATTACAATGAATAAGAAGTAGATTTTAGTCTTCCTCCTTCATTCTCTTTTGGTGCATTATTTACATGATATCAGAGCAAGTTCTCGGTCATAAATTTCAAAGATGCTATGGTCGGCGCAAACTCAAAATTATTGGGTTCAGCCACCGGCGACAGTGCACCATCCTTGGAAGGAGGAAACCGACCAAATTCAAATATCTCCTTGTCAGATTCCCACCAAATCGCCATACATAGATTCAATGGAAAAAATTACCTTCAATGGGCTTAATCCGTGCGCTTGGTGATTGATGGTAAATGGAAACTCGAATATTTGAATGAAGAAATAAAGCCACCAACTTCGAATGATCTGAGATACAAACAATGGCACTCGGAGAATTCTTTGGTGACAGCCTGGCTTATTAACTCGATGGATCCGATCATTGGCAAGCCTTTCATGTTCTTACCAACAGCTCGTGATGTATGGGAAGCGGTACATGAAACCTACTCTGATATAGAGAATCATTTTCAACTATTCGAATTAAATATTCAAATGTGGGGAATGCAACAAGGAAACTGTGATGTTACTACCTATTATAATGAAATGATGACTGTATGGCAGGAACTAGATTTATTTGAAGAAGAGGAATGGGAAAACACCAATGACAGTATCCGATATTAAAAAAGGTAGAGAGAAGCAGTGTGTGTTTTTGGCAAGTTTAAATAAGGAGCTTGATGAAGTTCGGGGATATATACTTGGGAGAAAACCTCCGCCTACCATTAGAGAAGTTTTCTCGGAGGTTCGTCGAGAGGAGGCTCGGCATCAAGTGATGCTAAAAGGAATTAAAGAACCAAAGATAGTGGAGAGTGAGAGATCTGCCCTTGTCACTAAAGGGACCAATTTTGAAGGCGACAAGTCAAAACTCTGATGTGAAAGGTGCCATAAGTCATGGCACACTATAGAGACATGCTAGAAAATTCATGGCAAACCAGTAAATTATAAAAGGAAGTCAAGCAGCAGCTTTAAAGCTACTAATGGGGGCGTTCGAGCCCTTCAAACAAATGGTATTGATTCTGGACAGCAATCATCAGCCTCTGAATCTCTTCATTTCACAAAGGATCAAATAGAGCACCTGCATAAAATGCTTTAATCTCACACTATTGGAAATTCTAACTCTTACTCTCTAGCTCAGACAGGTATATTCCCTATAGCTTCTATTGCCAGCACAAACTCAAATAGTTCCTGAATATTAGATTCAGGTGTCGCCGACCATATGATGGGCATATCACAATTTTTCTCTTCATATACACCATGCACAGGGAATAAAAAGGTTAAAATCGTTGATGGATCTTTTGCTACTATCGCAGGGAAAGGAACTGTTGTTGTTTCTCCTTTCCTTGTCCTTAGAAATGTTTTGCATGTACCTCATTTATCATATAATTTGTTATCCGTCAGCAAACTTAACTTTGATCTTAACTACCGTGCTATTTTTTTTGTCATCTCATTGTGAATTTCAGAATTTAGTCTCGGAGAAGATGATTGACAATGCTAGACAAGACAATGGCCTCTACATCTTAAATTCTGGATTAACCTTAGTCAAACAAAACCTCAAGACCTATTTCAACTCGATTTATGCTTCTCATCAAGGTTTAAAATTTTGACTTGTGGCGAGATTTCGGTCCTGGACCGAAACGATACGATTTCGGTACCGTATCGTGTCGTGCCGATATAGTTTCGGTATTTTTTAAATATAAAATATATTAATTAAAAATAAAAATATTTAACATAAATATTTAAAAAATAAACAAGATAACAAATAATCTTTTAAAAAAGAAAAAACTATGAAAATAAATAAATAAATAAAAATTTTATTATAATTTTTAAATTAGAATAAATGAAATATAAAATTAATTAGATAATTTTATTAGAGTTTAATAAAGTCTCTTTAGATTATCTCCTCCATAACTAGGAGTTGATTAAAAAAATTAACCTAAGTTTAATTTAAAAAAATCTGAAATCCGACACCACTCGCGAGCCCGCACGACTTCGGTGTTGTGGCAGGGTTGCGCGACCAGCCATGGCCACGGGAATTGCATGACTCTTTCGGTGCGACCGCGTTAGTAGTGCGAGCCCTCTACAGTGACCGCAGGGTCGCACGATGCCTCCACGATTACAGCGGAAGTGTTATGCGACATCTCCGCTACTGTTGCAGGGTCGAGCAACCCCTCTGCTATGACCACGGGGTCGCGCAACACGTTGCACCTGTCGTGGGTCTGGTGCCAGAGTCGTGCCGGTGTCGATCGCCGAACAGAACGAGACGTTTCGCCCGTTTCGACACGACACTTTAAACCATGCTTCTCATGATAGTGAGAGTATGTTATGGCATTATCATTTAGGGCGTCCAAACTTTCAAAATGTAAGATAATTGTTGCCTAAGTTATTTTTTAAATAAAAATCCTTCATCGTTTAGATATGAATCTTGTGAATTAGCTAAACATCATCGCTCGGTGTTTCCATTACAACCATATAAAAAACAGCACCATTTACTTTGATACATAGTGATGTTTGGGGTCCCTCTCGGATAGTAACATTGTCTGAAAAAATGGTGGTTTATCACTGTACAAAGTAAAACAAACCTAAAATCTCGTGTATATTTAGGAACCACGAGTTAGGCCTTTATATAGAAAAAAAGAAATAAACCAAAAGACCAAACTACCCCTATACTTATTCTAACACTCCCCTCAAGCTTAAGAATATAGATCATATACACCAAGCTTGTTACATATGTAGTCAATCCGAGGACCTCTAAGTGATTTAGTGAATATATCTGCTAGCTGATCATTTGAGTTGACAAAACTAGTAGATATTTCTCCAGATATGACTTTCTCTCTGACAAAGTGACAGTCAACTTCAATATGCTTTGTTCTCTCATGGAAGACTGGATTTGAGGTAATATGCATAGCGGCATGGTTGTCACATATGAGTGACATTTGTGTAACCTCTCCAAACCTTAGTTCCTGAAGCAACTGTTTTAACCATATAAGTTCTTGACTAGCAATAACCATAGCTCGATATTCTGCCTCTGCACTGGATCTTGCCACAACATTATGTTTTTTGCTTTTCCAAGAAACAAGATTACCTCCGACAAATATACAAAATCCAGAAGTGGATCTTCTATCAGAGGGAGATCCTGCCCAATCTGCATCAGAATATCCCACGACTTGAGTATGTCCTTTGTCTTCATATAGAAGACCCTTTCCTGGTGCACCCCTGATATATCGAACAATGCGAGTCACTGCATCCCAATGTTCTTTGCATGGAGAGCTAAGAAACTAACTTACTACACTCACTGCAAATGAGATATCCGGACGAGTGACAGTAAGGTAGCTTAGTTTCCCTACCAATCGCCTATACCGTTCAGGATCTGAAAAAGGCTCCCCCTGATTTGGTAGGAGCTTGACATTAGGATCCATGGGATTGTCGACTATCTTTGAGTTTAACATTCCGGTTTCTTCCAAAATATCCATTGCATACTTCCTTTGGGATATAATGATCTCATCTTTAGACTGTGTCACTTCTATCCCTAGAAAATATTTGAGTTTGCCAAGATCCTTTGTCTGGAAATGTTTGAAAAGATGTTGTTTTACTTGTGAAATCCCAAGATGATCATTACCTGTGATGACAATATCATCAACATAAACCACTACATAGATGCAACCAGTAGACGAGTGGCGATAAAAAACAGAATGATCAGCCTCGCTTCGAGTCATGCCAAACTGCTGAATTACAGTACTAAATCTACTGAACCATGCTCTGGGTGACTGCTTGAGACCATATAAAGATTTCCGCAAGCGACATACAAGACCAGAAGACTCCCCCTGAGCAACAAAACACGGAGGTTGCTCCATGTAGACTTCCTCGAGCAGGTCACCATGTAAGAATGCATTCTTGATGTCCAATTGATGAAGAGGCCAATGGCGAATTGCAACAATAGACAGAAAAAGACGCACAGAAGACATCTTGGCAACAGGAGAAAAGGTGTCTCCATAATTCAATCCAAATACCTGAGTATAGCCTTTAGCGACAAGACGAGCCTTAAGCCAATCAACCATGCCGTCTACACCAATTTTTACTGTAAACACCCATCGACAACCAACCACTGACTTCCCAGGAGGTAGAGGAACGAGATCCCAAGTCCCACTGCTCTGTAAGGCACTCATTTCATCAAGCATAGCCTGTTTCCATCCTGGATGAGCAAAGGCATCAAATCTTTGGAAGAGAAACAGACGACAGGGAAGACAGACAATAATAATAGGATGGGGAAAGACGATGATAGCTTAAAGAAACATAGTGAGGAGAAGGATTACGAGTGGAACGCATACCCTTTCGAAATGCAATAGGAACATCAGAGTCAGGAGATGGGACCGGAGGAAACGACGAAGGACTTGGCTCCAAAGATGTGCCCACAGCAGTGTCAGTGTTGGTCGGCGGCAAAGCAGAACGAGGACGACGCTGATAAACCTGCAAAGGAGGAGACGAGATTGGTGCAGGTGGAGAGGGAGAAACCTCGGCTTGTGAAGCGGAAGGACCAAAAAAAGAAACCGACTCAAAGAATGTGACGTCAACAGAGATGAAGTACCGACGAAGAGTAGGGGAATAACACTTGTACCCTTTCTGAGACCGTGGGTACCCAAGGAAGACACACTTATGAGACCGAGGAGAGAGTTTGTCAATGCTGGGATCAAGAGCATGAGCAAAACAAATAGAACCAAAGACCCGAGGTGGTAGAGGATGAAGGGACTGATGTGGATAAAGCACCTGATGAGATATTTTGCCCTGGAGAGTGGATGAAGGCATGCGATTGATGAGATAACACGCAGTAAGTATGACATCACCCTAAAACTGATGAGGGACATGAGAATGGAGAAGTAGAGTCCGAGTGGTCTCAAGAAGATGACGATTCTTGCGTTCTGCAACCCCATTCTGTTGAGGGGTATGAGGGCAAGACGTGCGATGCAGCACACCATGAGATGTCAAGAAGGTACGAAACTGAGTAGACAAATACTCACGTGCATTATCACTTTGTAAAGTTCGAGGGGAAGTACCAAATTGAGTTTTTATTTCAAGGAAAAAGGATTCAAAAATAGAAAACAATTCTGAACGATCCTTCATTAAATATAACCATGTACAACGGGAAAAATCGTCTATAAAAGTAACAAAATACCTTGACCCCATTGTAGAAGAAACACGACTCGGACCCCAAACATCAGAATGAACCAAAGCAAAAGGAGACATAGCTCGACTTTCAATACGAGGAGAAAAAGAACTACGAATATGCTTGCCTAATTGACACGACGCACAAGATAAAGACTCTAAGTGAGAAAGACTAGGATGTAACTGTTTCAACTTATTAAGACCTGGATGTCCCAACTGAGCATGAATAAGAAGTGGAGATGCTGCCGCCGAACCAACAAAAGAGGGTTGTTGAAGCCGATATAGGCCATGAGATTCACATCCGAAGTCAATCATCCTCCCCGTACTCCGGTCCCAGCCAGCGACGACATCTCCCCCTTCCGTTCAGCGCGAGCTTTCCCTCATCGCGCCTCTCTCGCAGCACCTCTGCGCCGCCGCCGCCTTCTGTTCTCACATTTCTTCTCACACGAAGCTAGGGCCCGCGAGCTTTCCCTGCGCCACCTCCTCTTTCTTTCTTCTCTCCGGTCGGAGGCTTCTTCTGCTCTCTCGCGAGTTGTGCTGCGCAAGGAGAAAAACGCGATATCTGGCGATCCGCCGCTGGTACGCCTCCAACCAGATCCTTCCCGACGGCCGAGTCTTCATCATCGGAGGCCGCCGCCAGTTCTCTGGCGAGTTCTTCCCCCGAGACCAGTACTCTGCCTCCCCTGTTTTCCAGCCCTCCTACCTGGCCGGAGGAAGATCGGGCGCAGCGAGCTGCTCGTGGCGAGGGAGATGCGCGGCGCTGACGAGGGAGAGGCGCGGCGAGAGATAAGGAAATTAGGTTTAGGATTTTAACTTGGCTCTGATACCATGTACAAAGTAAAACAAACCTAAAATCTCATGTATATTTAGGAACCACGAGTTAGGCCTTTATATAGAAAAGAAGAAATAAACCAAAAGACCAAACTACCCTATACTTATTCTAACAATCACATTTATAAATGATCATCCTAGAATGGTTTGGTTATTTCTTTTGAAAAATAAATCTGATGTTGGAAATGTGTTCATAAATTTTTATAATATGGTTTAAACACAATTTCAAACACAGATTAAAATTTTCCGTAGTTATAATGGGAAAGAATATTTCAATCAATTACTAGGGAATTTTTTTGCTGAGAAGGGAATTGTTCGTTAAAGTTCTTGTATTCACACTCAATAAAATGGAGTGGCTGAAAGAAAAAATAAACATCTCCTCGAAGTTGCAAGGGCTCTAAGTTTTCATACTAAAGTTCCAAAGTATATTTGGGGTGATGTGATTCTAACAGCTACTTATTTAATAAATAGATTACCAACAAGGATACTGAATTTTCAAACTTCGATAAAAACCTTTCAAAATTGTTTCCCTAACTCTCGGCTCTTCACAGATATTTCCCTAAAAGTTTTTGGTAGCATTGTCTTCGTTCACAATCATGACCCAAGAAGTTCTAAACTTGATCCAAAATTTTATAAATGCATCTTTGTTGGGTACCCTACAAATCAAAGAGGATACAAATGTTTTGATGCAATTTCAAAAAAAAAAAAAAAATTGGTACCCATGTATGTCACATTTTTTGAGAGACAATCTTACAATAATTCTCATCTTCAAGGGGAGCATAACAGGGAAGATGAATGTTTAATGAGTCGAACTTAACCTGTTATTTCGAGGACGAACCTAAACCTGTGCCATTTCAAAACAATGACATGACAGAAAAGAGTAACAATCTATTCAAACGTCTTGTTTACAGAAGAGAAGGTCAGGCTGAAAGAAAAGAAGAGATTGTCCATCTACAAAGCCAAGAATCTGATTAGAGGCAAAATCATGAGACTATCAATGATTACTCAAAGATCCCTAACAATAGAACCCAAGGTATGTCTGAGTTAAATTTCTAAGTTAATCTTCTTATTGCCCTAAGGAAAGGAGTTCAGTCATGCACACAACACCCACTTTTGAATTTTGTATCTTATAAATATTTGTCTTCTTCCTATTGTGTTTTTGTTTCACAACTCAATGAGTATTCCAAATAATATTCAGGAAGCTCTAAAGATACTTGAGTGGAAAGAAGCAATTTTTTAGGAAATGAGAGCTCTACAGAAGAATTCTACTTGGAAAAAGGTTGATCTACCTCAGGGTAAATCGATTGTTGGATGTAAGTGGATATTCACCATGAAATACAACTCAGTCGGTTCCCTAGAATGATATAAGGCTCATTTGGTTGTTAAAGGCTTTACACAAACTTACGAAAAAGACTATTCTGAAACATTCTCTCCAATGGCTAAATTGAACACTGTTCAAGTCATATTATCAGTTGCTGCAACGATGATTTAGAAGAAGAGGTCTATTTAGAAGAAGAGATCTACATGGAGGCACCCCCAAGATTTTTTTATCAGTTTGGGTCAAAAGTGTGTAAAATGAAAAAAAATCTCACTATGACTAAAGCAATCGCCCAGAGCATGGTTTGAAAGGTTCACAAAGTTTGTAAAACGTCAAGGCTACACCCAAGGACAATCTGATCATACTTAATTCACAAAGACATCTAAGAAAGATAAGATCTCTGTGTTGATCGTGTATGTCGATGACATAATTATGACTGGAGATGATATACAAGAGATGAGTAGATTGAAAGCAAACCTAGCCAAGGAATTCGAAATTAAAGACTTGGGTTAGCTAAGGTACTTTCTTGGAAATGGTGATAGCAAGATCTAGGAAAGGTATTATGGTGTCTCAGAGAAAAGGTATATTCTCGATCTGTTAAAGGAAACTGGGATCAGTGGGTGAATGATAGCAGATACTTCAATTGAAGTGAACGCAAAGCTAAGAGATATAAAAAATAGCACTCTAGTAGACTCAATAAGATATCAAAGACTTGTTGGGAGACAATTTACCTGTCTCATATTCGCCCAAACATTGCTTTCGCAGTGAGCATGGTCAGTCAATTCATGCATTCTCCATACGAAGAACATCTAGATGCAGTGTACCGAATCCTAAGGTATTTAAAAGGAACACCTAGAAAGGGACTTTTCTTTAGAAAGGATGAGAAAAAAGACATTGAATTATATACAAATGCAGACTAGGCAAGTTTTGTTACTAATCGAAAATCAACTTCAGGATACTGCACATTTGTGTGGGGGTAACGTGGTAACTTTGAGAAGTAAGAAGCAAAGTGTTGTAACAAGAAGCAATGCAGAGACTGAGTTTAGAGTTATGGCTCAAGGAGCATGTGAGATTCTTTGGCTAAAGAGAGTTTTGGATGAACTAAAGAAACCAATAAACCTTCCTATGAAGCTATACTGTGATAACAAAGCAACAATCATTAATGTTCATAATACAGTTCTGCATGATAGAACGAAATACATTGAAATTGATAAATGCTTTATAAAAGAAAAGCTGGTAGACGGAACAATTTGCACTCGATTTTTTCCAACAACACTACAAGTTGTAGATGTTTTGACTAAGGGTCTTTCAAGACAACTCTTTGAAACACAAGTTAGTAAGTTGTGCATGATGAACATTTTTGCACCAACTTGAGGGGGAGTGTCAATAAATTAGGTATGATTTAATTAGATTAAATATGTTATGATTTTATTTGATTGAAATAAATTTAGGAATGCAATTATTGGTAATTATTAGGATTAGAATATTTCCTTATTCTATTTCCTTATTTTAGAATATTACCTTGTACTCTTTCTTCTATTTAACTATGTATTGAGATCTAAATTACAATGAATAAGAAGTACATTTTAGTCTTCCTCCTTCATTCTTTTTTGATGCATTATTTAAAATTTGTCTTCCTCATTTCCTATGTTCACATTACCGAACACCCTTCTCATTTTTCTATTGTTTTGTGACTACCTCCACCTAAAGGTTTCTTATGAAAATCCTCCCACAAACAATCGATATCGACATTTGAAGCAGCCAAATTTGCTTGTCAAATCATTGACCCAGAAGTTAGTCGCACACTTGCTCATGCGCACACGCGAGCCTCCAGCATTGACTGTTATTCTCAACAAGAAGAGATCTCCTCCCACCCCTAGCATAAATCCCTCTATTGAAACAGTCCTAGACAAAGCCACTCAAGAAACCCTATCTCATGCTTGACCACTTAGTCAACAACTCCTTTACTTGAGCCTACAAACAACATTACGACCCACTATTGTCACATCTCTACAGCTCAATGCTGACCACTTCACTCATGTTCCTTGTGCAACTCCGAGTCTTCACACAACATCATGTCCTACCCCGCCTCATCCCCCCCCAAACGCCCCTCATCCCTATACTCGTACTGCAGCCACCTTCGGTAAGCCAACATCGTCAATCCATGTTGCCATCCAAAACCATCTAACTACCACCATCTTACCTTGTCGTGTACCAATGCGAAACATCACATTGGATAATCTCCATTGTGATGTTCCATGCATCGCCTAATTCTTCCATTATGCCCTTCATCTCAACTCTAATCTAAAATTGCAGATTAAACCACCAAATCTACAAAATATCAATTTAGTCCTACTCTTAAAAGAACGACACCTAAAGTTGAGGCCTAACCATTTAAAGAGATCTATTGCAATTTTAGATCTGGCCAAGTTTAAGTGCAAACAACAATTGCATGTTGATTTAGAATAAAATAGTTCTCATGTAAATTGGTCAAGATTCAATCATCATTGCATATTTACATTGAAAACACATATAATTACAGTGAAATTGTAATCTTTCTTTAAAAATTATTTTTGTTTATTTTGTTGATAAATTTAAATTATCTACATTTAATTAACTTCACATAAAAGTTAAATATATCAGCATTCATAAAAAAATTAAAAGAAAAAACTTTAGTTTCATATTCAGTTTATTCAGCATTCACATAAATATTTTTTTAAAAACATCAGCATTGGCATATTCCCTTGTATATTAATTTGTTGATTATTTATATGATTTTATGCATTGTGTTTATACTATCAAATTTCTTTCCTTTATAATCTTTAATTAATCACTAAAATGCTTAGATTAGTATAATGAGAAATAACTATAACTACTACTATATAAGCTCTAATATTTGAGAGATGTAGATTTTAAGAATGAGAGACACCAACCTCACTCACTATACTCGTACAAATGATGAATTTAGATTCATGTAAACTAAAATGAACCATCCAAATAACTTTAATAAACATTAATCCTCGTACACATAAATAGCATCTAGGCTTGCTCACCATCACAGTATCTTGTTTGGAGAAATTTTCAACTATTTGTTTGAAATAAAGATCGATATGGGCCTAAGCATGACACTCTTGTTTGAAATAAAGATCGAAATTTTAATGCACGATTGAACCTAAATAAATTTTAAAATTAGGATTTTTCATCAATGAACTTGTTGGAGTAGCTAGTGATAGCAAAGTAATGACAACCATTATTACATGATAGCAGTAGATCCCATCACAAAATGACACGAGACGAAACCAAATTGATGAAAAGTAAATATATGCCATCATACTTCAAATATCAACCACATAAATAAAATTGGAAAATGGAAGCAATCATCCTTAAGCAAACCAAAAACATCCAAAGCTTTTGCTTCACTTACAATAAATAAACTTTTAATAAAAAAAAAGTTGAGTTTTAAACAATCTCCTAATAGATACACCCTAGAAAAACCCTCTAATGGCACCTTAGTGACGAAACCTTAGGTCATGACACCCTTGATAAGCCCTTAGTGATCAAACCTTAGAAGAACCTATAGTTCTTAGTAAACCCCATAAGAGAATAATTAGCAACAAACAAACCAAAACACAGGCTTACAGATTATAGCTCGTTCATGTTACCCGAGAAGCCAAAGAAGAAAATTAAGCAAAGCAAACATAATGAAATAGGAACGCAAGACATTAATTTTAAAATTGGTAAATCAATTAACATTGATCCTGTCCGAGAATCGAGTTAACAGATGTTGGGGACGTGGCGCTCGCTGCTGTCTTCAGGTGACCTCCGAGATGACATGGACCTCCGGCAAACCTGCAACAAAGCCGGGCCGGGAAGAGGTTCCCGGCGACGACCCTCCGACGCTCAAGTCAGGCACCTGCGTAGTAGAGTAGAAGCAGAGTAACGAGACTGTAGCTACCTCCGTCGAAAGCTGGGGGTCCTTATATAGGATCCCTGGGAGGCGCGCGCACGCTTCTCAAGGTGTGTACGCTCCTCGAAGCATACCTTGGAATGGATGTGTTAGAAAAACGTGTCTGACGCCATACCGCAATCGTCCAAGCATATCTCTGATATGACAGTGGAAACTTCTCTCGTATGATTCTCTGTCCGATCCGGCCACCGGCCATGCTGTCTGTCGACGGCACATGTCTCGAGAAGGATATTACCAACCACCCCTTTTGTCCTCTTCTGAATCTTCTGTCGGTTGCTAGGCCGAGCGGGATAGCCGCTCAGCCATCCTGGCCTTCGGTGGTATAAGCGTACCGAACCGAGTGAGAAGACCGCTCGGTCACATACTCGGACGGGCCTGCAGTCTTAGTTGATCTATAGTTCAGCCGAGCGGGCAAGCCGCTCGACAGATCGACTTAGGAGCGTCGGAAACCCGACCTGTAGTCGAGCTGTCTTCGAGCCGGCCTGTGCGCCATCACCGCCGATCGGCGAGGTGACCTTCCCGCTCGACAAGGCCAGTGGGCTGACCATCTTAACTTTGGCTTCCACGTGTCGTTGACCACTGTACGGCCGGACCCCCTCCTTTACCACCGGATCATGTGTCTCCCCCTCAAGTCTAGTCGAAGGAGGTCGAAGGTCCGACTGACTCGACTATTAGTTTGGTGGCGTAACGGCCGCTCGGCCACTGAATTGAATGCTTTCCCGCTCGGGAACCGTGAGAGTGCCACATCGCCGCTCGACGACCCACTCGCTGGGCCTAGACAAGTTTTGATCACTGTTGATTGCCTCGCCGACCCGAGGGCGATTAATGCTGACGTCTTTAGGATTTTCTCGGAATTCGTGCAAATCCTTGCCATTAAAGTCGAGCACGTGACCATGCCCGCGTAATGGCGTTCATTAAATGCCGCCCTCTAACCTATCGCCACGTGGCGCCGCTGCCGTCATCGTACAGTGAGGGCGTCAACTTCGATGGGACAGGCGACGGTTTAAATTCAATGGCCGGATGCCAACCTCGATCTCTGCGACCTAGATCGGACGGCTAGGGTTGACCGAGCCCAATCTTTATAAAGCACCGACGTCGGCTTCTGTTCCATCGCTGCTGCTTTCTCGTGCTTCCTCCACTCCCTCGGCCTTCAGCGTTCCGGCGATCTTCTACGTTCTTCTCCTAGGTCTCCTTTTGTAAGCTCTCTGATCCTCTCTTGTTCTTTGCGTTTGCTTCCCTCTGTTTTCCTTGGCGTCGCCTTTCCCATTGCTCTTTCCGTTAATCTTTTCGACAATCGTTCTGTGTTTTCATTTTCCGATCATGGCCAGTTCTTCTGACCCTTCTTCGGGCCTCTGGTACCAAGCCATGGAGAGTCGGTTTGACTCGAGAGACGCCTGTAACCTGATTAATGCTTATGCTATCCCTACCGACCACAAGCTTACCCTAGCCGAGCCGTCCGACCGACCTCATGACCCGCCGGTCGGCACTGTTACTTTCTTCCGCGACCAATTCGTAGCTGGCCTTAGGTTTCCCATCCACCCATTCATCATAGAAGTGTGTAACTACTTTCGCATTCCGCTCGGTCAGCTTGTGCCCAACTCCTTTAGGCTGCTGTGTGGCGTAGTTGTGCTCTTCCGAGTGCACAACATCCCCCTTAAGCCTCAGATTTTTCATTATTTTTACTATCCCAAGCAATCCGAGATAGGCACCTTCTTATTTCAATCTCAGATCGGATTGGTTTTCTTTGATAAGATGCCTACCTCCAACAAGCACTGGAAAGACTATTTTTTTCTTTTTGAGTCTTCCCGAGTCGCCACCTTTCCGAACCCAATGGCAAACTGCTCTGCCACCTCCTCCGACCTAAAAAGGTATAAGACCGAGCCCACTTTTTTACACGCGGCTAACCTGCTAGCCGAGCTGAGGCTGGACATCCACAAGCTGCTGCCCGAAGGAATGCTGTATCTGTTTGGCTTAAGCCCGATCCGAACACAGCTTCCGAACGGCCCTGGTAAGAAATAACTTCCTCTCCTCTTCTTTGGGCCTAACTGATTTCTTTTCTCTTTCTTACAGCTGCGACCATGATCAAATCAGTAGTGCTCGGCATGCTAAAACGCAAGGCTGCCGAGATAGAGGCAGTTGCAGCGCAAGAGGCGAAAAGGCTTGGCATTGCCCCGGTCGGCTCCCATGAAAGTGAGAGCGAAGAGGCGCAGACGGCGGGCGATGCGTCTGCCGCTCGAACCATCACATCACTACCAATGCAGCAGGAGAAACCGCTCCGTCGAGTACTCAACCGGTCACTCGGCCCGAGGAAGCCGAATCTTCCGACGACGAACTTCCGTTGGTTGGGCGCAAACGCCGCCGAACGAGCACACCAACCTGCTCGGCCACCTCAGCTGTTCACGTGTCCAAGTAGATGGACGATCCCCCTCCACCGGCTACAGGGACTGTGGAAGCGCTATCTTATAACCAAACCCCATCTCAAGGAGACTAGCCTTCCAACCCCATCACGGCTCAGCCTCTCAGCTCACTCCCTCCGGCTCCACGAACAGTCAGGCGATCTGTTATTCGCTCTGAGCCGATCGGACAGTCCTCCGCCCCTTCAGCGTCTACTCAATCTGCACCGAGCGGACGCAGGACGATCAAGGCCATTCTTCACCTACCAACGGAGGAATATCTGCAGGCGGTCGAACGGCCGATAAGCCCCGAACGCCAAATAACCATCTGGGGACCGCTGGCGAAGGTCTGGGAGGACGCCCAGACGCGCATTGCTCTGATGCCCCCGGGGCTGCTCGACAACAGCCATCTGTAACAGGCTACCGGGGTAACTTACCATAACCTTCATTCTTTCCGTTTCGTTCGATACTCACCTTTTCCCTTTTGACCTGCTTCCAGTATTGGGTGGAATGTGTTGCGGTATGCAATCGCTTGGCGCTCCTTGAATAGGAGTTCAAAAAGCTCAAGGTCTCTGATAGGGCTCCCCCTCAAGGTTCTTCCTATGCCGAGCTGAAAGCCGACCTGGATAAGACCAACAAACTGCTAGAGGTCGAACAACACAAATCCTCGGGCCTACAGACTAGGATGGACCAGCTCGAGAAACAGGTCAAAACGTACGACGGGAATATCACTTTGGCCACCACCAGGAAAAATCAAGTCATCACCGACCTAGAGCCGAAGAATGTTGAGGCCCGGGCGCTTGAGCTAAAAGTCAAGGAGTTGACCGACCTGCTCACTGCCGAGAAGACTGGCCGCTCGACGGAGGTGGCCACCCTTCAGGGTGATCTGAAGACCTTTCAAGACGCACTGGAGGCCTCCCGAGTTGCCCTAAAAGAATATCAAGGGGCCGAGCCGAGCCGGATGGCTGTTGCGCAGCAGAACTATATCCGTTCGGAGAAGTTCGTAGAGAAAGCCTGCGCTCGGCTTGTCCACGCATTCGAGCTGACTATTACTGCCACGGCTGACTATCTGAAGACAAAGGGACGCCTCTCTGAGGACTTCACCATTCCGATCCGTGACCATGCAGACCTACTTACCACGGTCCCTGATGAAATTTTTGCTTATCTGGAGTAAAAGTTGTTGACATGTACTGGCTGTTCGACCTGTTTCTCCGCATGTATACGTCGTTCGACGTTTTTTGATTAATGAACTTTTTTGACCCTTCATTGTTTGCTTATTCTATTGTTATGTATATCCGAGCGAGTTATCTATTCCCTCGATCGCTACTGAATTCATGAGGGCCTCGTCTCTTGATCTCCTAGCTGTCGCTCGGCAGTCGAGTACAAGACCACCTCTCTTCCGTAAGTCCTGTTAGGTTTAAGCGATGTCGGTCGACGATCTTCAAGCCGGCTTTTTAATAGCCGCCGGTCGACTCGACGGTCTTCAGGCCGAGGGGTTTATAGTCGCCGGTTCGACTCTAAAGTTTAACGTCGTCGCTCGACGGTTTTCAGGCCGAGGGGTTTATAGTCGCCGGTTCGACTCTAGAGTTTAACGTCGTCGCTCGACGGTCTTCAGGCCGAGGGGTTTATAGTCGTCGGTTCGACTCTAGAGTTTAACGCCACCGTTCGACGATCTTCAGGTCGAGGGGTTTATAGTCGCCAGTTCGACTCTAGAGTTTAACGTCACCGCTCGACGGTTTGATGGAGTCTTGCCATTCGGCACATACTTTGTTTTTTAATTTCACCCCTACATTCAAAGGGAGCCGAAGAATGGAAAGTACATATAATGAATTACATTGGCGCACCTTTCACCCAGCTTGGTACGACTGGAAATGGTTAGCACTCCATGGTCGTTCTAGCTGTCGTCCGTCTTCATCTTCGAGGTAATAGGCGCCCGATCGGAGCTTCTCGATGACCTTGAAGGGCCTAGCCCAGGGCGCCTCCAGCTTGCTCACATCGCCGACCGGCTTCACCTTCTTCCATACAAAGTCGCCGACCTGGAATGCCCTGGGAATTACTCGTCTGTTGTAATTCTGCTTCATTCTTTGCCGGTACGCCATTAATCGGACGGCTACTTTGGCTAGCACCTCGTCTACCAAATCTAGCTTCAGCTACCTCCGCTCGGCGTTACTCGCGTCGTACTGTTGCACCCGATCAAATTCTACTCCGACCTCCACGGGAACGACAGCCTCCCCTCCGTACACCAAGTGGAAAGGCGTGACCCCCGTTCCCTCCTTAGGGGTAGTGCGGATCGCCCATAACACGCCTGGGAGCTCATCTACCCAGCTGCCCCCGCCATGATCGAGCCGAACTCGAAGAATCCGAAGGATCTCCCGATTGGCGACTTCGGCTTGCCTGTTGCTTTGTAGATAGGCCACGGAGGTGAAGTGTTACTGAATGCCGTATCCCTCGCACCATTCTCGGAGCTGTCGTCCGATGAACTGTCGCCCATTGTCAGACACGAGCCGACGAGGAATGCCGAACCGACATATTATGTGCTACCAGATGAACTTCTTGACCATCTGCTCGGTTATTTTCGCTAATGACTCTGTCTCGACCCATTTGGAGAAGTAGTCTACCGCCACAAGTAAAAACTTCCGTTGCTTGGTCGTCATAGGGAAAGGTCCCACAATATTCATACCCCACTGATCGAACGGGTAGGACACTGTAGACGCCTTCATCTCCTCAGTGTGCCAGTGGGTGGAGTTGTGATATTTTTGACAGGAAAGGCAGGTGGAAACGGTCCAAGCGGCATCTTCCTGGAGGGTCGGCCAAAAGTACCCGGCTAGCAGAATCTTCCTTGCCAACGAGCGACCGCCCGGGTGTCCTCCACAGGACCCTTGATCCACTTCTTTTAGTATATAGTCCGCGTCCTCCGAGCTGACGCATTTTAACAATGGTCGAGAGAATGCCTTCTTATAGAGCTGATCCCCGATGAGGGTGAACCGACCGGCTTTTCTTCTTATCGACTGGGCCTCTTCCTAATCGGATGGTGTAGCTCCCGTTCACAAAAATTCCATTAAGGCCGTCCTCCAGTCGCTTGGGAACGTGAGACCCTCCATCCTATCAATGTGAGCCACTAAGGCTACATGCTTAATCGTTTGTTGGATGACGATCGGCGTTATTGAACTTGCAAGTTTGGCCAATTCATCCGCCGCCTGGTTCTCTGCTCGAGGGATCTTTTGTATTACAACCTCGCAGAAGTTGGTTTTGAGCTTTTCGAAAGCCTCCACATAGAGCCTGAGTCTGGGGTTGTTTATCTCGAAAGATCCTAAGAGCTGCTGAGCAGCGAGCAGAGAGTCTGAGTAGATCATTACTCGGCTCGCTCCCACGTGCCGAGCGGCCTGTAATCCCGCTATGAGGGCTTCATATTCTGCTTCATTATTGGTTGCTCGACAGTCCAGCCGAACGGACAAATGCATCCGCTCTTGTTGAGGGGAGATTAATAGGATACCAATACCGCTCCCGAACCGAGTGGATGACCCGTCCACATATACTCTCCATAAAGCTTTGGTTCGGGATTTTGTACTTCGATGATGAAATCCGCTAGTGATTGCGCCTTAATGGTCGTGCGGGGTTGGTACTGGATATTGAATTCACTAAGTTCGGTTGTCGACTTAATCAGCCACCCGGATGCCTCCAGGTTGAGAACTCTCCCTAGAGGGTTGTTCGACATGACGATTATCGTGTGTGCGAGGAAATAAGGTCGAAGCCTCCGGGCGGCGAGGACTAGCGCAAAGGCAAGCTTTTCGAGACCGCTGTAGCGGGACTCAGCATCTTTTAGAATGAAACTCAGGAAATACACGGGTTGTTCTTCGTCGTCCTGTCGTACCAACGCCGAGTCTACGGCATGCTCGGTCGAGGAAAAGTAGATGCGGAGTGGCTCGCCGATGTTGGGCTTGGCTAGTACAGGCAAAGAGTTTAGATAATCCTTTAACTCCTCAAACGTCCGGTCGCATTTTCCATCCCACTGGAATTTGGTGGCTCGGCACAGAATCTTGAAGAAAGGCAAGCTCCAATCGACCGATTTGGAGATGAACCTCGACAACACCGTTATCTGACCGGTAAGGCGTTGCACCTCCCTCAAGTTTCTGGGAGGCGGCATGTCCTACAACGCTTTCACTTTGCTGGGATTCGCCTCTATGCCTCGCTCGGTAACGATATACCCCAGGAAGCGACCGCTCTTCGCTCCGAACAGACACTTTTGGGGGTTTAGTTTGACTCCATATGTCCTCAGCATCTGGAAGGTTTCCTTATATCTGCACAAAGGTTGGCCGCTCAAATTGATTTAATAAGTATGTCATCTATATATAACTCCAGGTTTCGCCCGATCTGCTTTCAGAACACCTTGTTCATGAGCCGCTGGTATGTGGCACCGGCGTTCTTCAGTCCGAACGACATTACGTTGTAGCAGAAAGTGTCGTCCGCCGTAATGAAGCTCACTTTTTCCTGGTCTTCCCGGACGAGCGGCACTTGATGGTAACCCTGATAGGCATCCAGCATGCATATCAGCTCGCACCCAGCGGTTGAGTCCACCATCTGATCAATTCGGGACAGCGGGTAAAAGTCTTTTGGGCACGCCTATTCAAATCTTGGAAGTCGATGCAGACCCTCCACTTATTGTCCGGCTTGGAGACCAACACCACATTCGCAAGCCAACTTGGAAACTGCACCTCCCATATGTGACCGGCCTTCAGGAGTTTTTCGACTTCTGCTCAGATGATGACGTTCTGCTCCGCACTGAAGTCCCGCTTCCTCTGCTTAACGGGTCGGGTGTCCGACCGGACATGGAGCTCGTGCTGCGCAACGATTAGCGAGATGCCTGGTAGCTCGTGCGTTGACCATGCGAAGATGTCGTGGTTGCGCTGTAGGCACCTGATCAGCTCCTCCTTCGGGCCTGCTTCCAGGTCTGATGCAAAGAATGTGGTGGCCTTCGGTCGGCCATCCTGGATCTGCACCTCCTCCTTTTCTTCATAAACTAAGGTGGGAGGCTTTTCGGTTATGGTGTTTACCTCAAGGCGCGGCGCTTTCTGAACGGACTTTGCTTCAGCTCGAATCATCTCTACATAACATCGCCGGGCGGCCAGCTGATCTTCGCGGACTTCCCCCACCTTGTCATCTACAGGGAATTTGATCTTTTGCCAGAAAGTTGAGACGACCGCCCAGAACTCGTTGAGAGCCGGTTGTCCCAATATCACATTGTAGGCGGAGGGGGCATCGACCACGATGAAGCTAGTGGCCCACGTCCTTCGAAGTGGCTCCTCTCCTAGCGAGATGGCCAACCTGGTTTGCCCGACCGGCAGAACCTCATTGCCAGTAAATCCATACAATGGGGTTGTCATGGACAACAGTTCGGCTCGGTCGATTTACAGTTGATCGAACGCCTTCTTGAAAATAATGCTGACCGAGCTACCTGTATCAATGAATATGCGATGAATAGTATAATTTGTTATTACTGCTCGGATGATGAGTGTGTCGTCATGCGGCACTTTAACTCCTTCCAGGTCTCTGGGCCCAAAGCTGATCTCGGGGCCCTGTGCCAGCTCCTGACGTCTACTGCATGGATCTTTAGCTGTCGAGCGTGCGACTTTCTGGCCCGATTTGAGTCACCACCGGTTGGTCGGCCAGCGATGATGCTGATTTCGCCCCAAGCAATATTGCTTCTGTTCTCTTCCTCCCGGGCGGACGGTCTCCCTCGCTCCTGCGAGACTCAAGGATTGGCCCTCGACTGATGATGATGTTACCGTTCGGGGGACTCCCTAACCACCCATCGCCCGGTACTTTGGTGTCGGTGGCGTCGGTCGGGCAAAGGTGATCGATGTCGATAGCTTCTCAGCGCCAGGTGAGCAATCGGGCCGAGACTCCGACAATCACGGGTGTTGTGGGTTGCTGACTGGTGAAGCGAACAAAACATGGGAGTCCATACCTTTCCCTTTTGCTTGGGTCGATCGACTGCCACATGTTGGACGACATGCGCCCTTGTTTCCTGATGAGGGCACATTCCCTCAGCGCGGGGTCCTCTTGGTGGCTGGTTAGTGACCGGCGGCCTTCGCTCAGCCGGCATTGAAGGTTCGGACGGGGCTTCTTTCCTCCTGGCCGCCTGAGTTTCCTCCACGTTGATATATTCGTTTGCCTTCTTCAACATATGGTCGTAGTCGCGGGGCGGCTTTCGGATGAGAGAACGAAAGAAATCCCCATCGACTAAGCCCTGAGTGAAGGCATGCATCATTGTCTCGGATAAGACTGTCGGGATATCCATGGCCGCCTGGTTGAAACGCTAGATGTAGGCTCGGAGGCTCTCTCTCGGCCCTTGCTTCATGTAAAATAAGCTGACGTTGGTCTTCTGGTAGCGTCGGCTGCTGGTAAAGTGGTGGAGAAATGCCGCTCGGAAGTCCTTAAAGCTCTGAATTGATCCGTCCGGCAACCTCCGGAACTAACGTTGTGCGGAGCCAGACAGGGTGGTGAGGAAGATCCTGCATTTGACTTCGTCGGTGTATTAATGGAGAGTGGTGGCATTGTCGAACTTACCAAGGTGATCATCCGGATCGATTGTACCGTTGTACTCTCCGATCGCTAGAGGGGCATAATGTTTCGAGAGCGGGTCTTGTAGAATCGCCTCAGAGAACTGGCGATTGATCGGCTCGGGGGATAACTCAGTCCGAGGTGCCTTCCCCTTCCTGGCATCCCATACGGGGGCTTCATCGGATGATCCTTGGTTGGCTTGGGCCAGCTCGGATGGAGTTTGGAACAGGACCCGATGGAACGGAATAGGGACAGGCGGCACATCTCCTGGGGTGTCGGTCTGCCCCTTATTCTGTGCCCAAGTGGAGTATTGTTCCGATCGATCTTCTTGCGCCGCTCGGCCTCCTGATGCCGAGGTCGCCTGCCGTGCCAGCCACTCGACTAACGCTCTTTGCTGCTGCTGCTCTACGATTTTCGCTGCTCTTGCCTCGATAAGAGCGTCGAGCTCCTCTTGAGAAAGTGCCACGGTGTGCGGTCATCCAGTTCCTTCCATCTTCTCCTCTCGGATTCAGGTGTGTTCCCATAGACGGCGCCAATTTGATCATGTCCAAGAATCGAGTTAACAGATGTTAGTGACGTGGCGCTCGCTGTTGTCTTCAGGTGACCTCCGAGATGACGTGGACCTCCGGCGAACCTGTAACAAAGCCGGGCCGGGAAGGGATTTCCGGCGACGACCCTCCGACGCTCAAGTCAAGTACCAGCGTATTAGAGTAGAAGCAGAGTAACGAGACTGTAGCTATAGTGAATAATCTCGCATACCTCCGTCGAAGGCTGGGGTCCTTATATAGGATCCCTGGGAGGCGCGCGCATGCTTCTCGAGGTGTGCACGCTCCTCGAAGCATACCTTGGAATGGATGTGTCAGAAAAGCATGTCTGACGCCATACAGCAACCGTCCAAGCATATCTCTGATATGACAGTGGAAACTTCTCTCGTACGATTCTCTGTCCGGTCCGGCCGCCGGCCATGTCTGTCGACGACACATATCTCGAGAAGGATATTACCAACCACCCCTTTTATCCTCTTCTGAATCTTCTGTCGGTTGCTAGGCCGAGCAGGATGGCCGCTCAGCCATCCTGGCCTTCGGTGGTGTAAGCATATCGGACCGAGTGAGAAGACCGCTCGGTCACATACTCGGACGGGCCTGCAGTCTTAGTTGATCTATAGTTCAGCCGAGCGGGCAAGCCGCTCGACAGATCGGCTTAGGAGCGTCGGAAACCCGACCTGCAGTCGAGCTATCTTCGCGCCGGCCTGTGCGCTATCACCGCCGATCGACGAGGTGACCTTCCCGCTCGGCAAGGCTATTGGGCTGACCATCTTAACTTTGGCTTCCACGTGTCGTTGACCACTGTACGGTCGGGCCCCCTCCTTTACCACGGGATCAAACATGTTGATATTGTCTTTTAATAGTTGTAAATTTAAGGATCATCAAACTACTAAGTTGTTTTTTGTTTATTTATATTCACCAAATTGAGAGTTCTGTTATACACATAAGAAAATACATACTAAAACTTAAAATGAAATTATAATAAGAAAAAATTATTATTATGTAACTAATGATGTGGTCAATCATGATCTTGCATTCATGATTCATATTGTCCATATCATCTACTTTAGAAACATTTATATCTAATCTCTTTAGTCACTTTAAGGAAATTTAAATTGTTTTTATTTTGTCAAATTATTTAAGCATGGGTTCAATTTTAACCTTGACAATATACTAATTTGTTAAGAGAAATTTGAATCTTTTCATGTACATTGATTTTGTCACAAGTTGTGCTTATATGGATTCATCCTCACTATTACCCCTTTCGTTTCACATGACTTGTAGTGCAAGTGTGAACATCAACCTCGTCCTATGATAAATTGATATATTTTCTTATTTATTAGAAGAATTACCAAAAGAGAAGGAAATGAAGTCAAGAACAAAGTGCATCAATTTCTTACACATTCAAAAAGCATCCAAATCAAAACAGTTAGCAAGAACCATTGTGCAAAATCTATAAAGCAATTATTCCCTACCTTTGAATACGACCCAAGTATGTCAGATTCTCCAATGATCAAGCACCTACTACATATACGGAATCTTCTACTATTGGTTGTCGGCTCCCTAGAGGTTGCTAGACAACCTAGCAGAGTGGTTTGCTCAAAATGGCGGGGTGGCTTAGGCATATGACTTTTTTAGACATCCTAGTCCTAAGAAGACATGGATCCGAACAGTGTGGAAGGCCTACTTACAGCCGAGTCATGTAGTCACACTTTGGTACAGAGGCATCTTCCCACAAGAGACAAGATTACATAGAGGATCAACGATTTATTTTGCTATAGACAGGTACCGAAGTCGCAGGAGTATTTATTCTTCGAGTGCCCCTTATTATGGAGTTATTGAAGAGAATTCGGGATTGGTTACACATGCAGCAGGAGATGTCTACCTACAGGAGGACATTGAGAATCTTCGGGAGATATTATCGTGGGAGTCGAATGTTGACAAAGGCCCAACAGCTTGCCTTGTCCTCTTTGGTCCACTATGTGTGGAGAGCAAGAAATAGTATTTTCTTTGATGAGGTAGATTTTTAGAAGTGTGAAAATTTATATATTTCGGTCTTAAGAGTGTACTCTAATCTAACACTATCAATCATGAACCACAACTAAAGTCCACTTATTGTACGCTTTGTCGACAATATATATAAAACTTTACTTATCCAAAAAAAAGAATACGACCCAAGAAAAGAAAAGATGATGGCAAATTGTCTTGAGTTGAATTCTTCTCAATGGAGAACAATTCAAACAAGGAAAATACATTGATTTGAATTTCATGTTTTGATTTTGAATTGTAATTAAATTTAATAATTGTTAGTAGTTTAATGGGATCATTATCTTTCCAATTAATGGAACTTCTTTCCTAGTTTGAATAGGGTTGAGTCTATAAAAGTACTATCATCTTTATGTATTAATCAAGTTAATAAAATTTTACCTTACCAATTTTTTATATGAGATCTCTTATTCCATGTATGAGAAAGATAGTTATCCTCATATTTTTATCAATTTCTTCTGAATTTTTTATGTGAGTTTCGGCTCAATTTGGTATTTTATCATACCTCTTACATGATATATAGGACAGATAACAACACTCAAATATCAATTTACAATTAAACACAATACTAAAAACACTATTAACTTTATAATTTATGATACCTCTACCACCTCAAGCTCAAACATAGATACTATCTCCATTCACCTAATTATATAAAACTAGAAAGTTCTTACAAATAAAAGCCAAAAACTTAACATGGTCATTAAAATGGAAACATAAGCCAAATTTTAGAATACATGGAAGGGCATGTAGGCAACAAAAAAAAAATCACCTTCAATCAGTACACCAATAAGGAGAGACGATAAAAAGAGAAAAGATGATGTGAGACTAGGAGATAAATCTATTGACTGAGCTTCTTCTTGCAATGGCACATGTGGTAGCACATGATGAACAAATGGAAGGGGCAAAAGAAAACACTCGACAAGGTATTGGGATGAAGTTGGAACCAGAGGAAGAGATAAAGTTCTAAGCGGCAAATATTTCAAGAGGGTTTCTCCTTAAAGTGGTGCACAAAGCAGTAAGCAATTGATCGAAGACAGTAGCAGTAAGCATAGAAAGAAAGATGAGGACTTTGCAAATAGTAGGAAAACGAAGAAACATAGACATAAGAAACAAAAGGGAGAAGAAGAAAGGAACTTAGTGGTAAAATATAGAAGTAGATATAGAAGAAGCAGAAGGAATGGATGAATCCCCCTCTCCCAAGACGCTATGTTTTTTTGCTCTACAACAGAGCAAGAGAGAAAACCTTGGAGGGAGGAGAGAAGTGTATCAAAACTTGACTCACTGCAAAATTCAGTTGAGAGATATGCACAAGAGACCCTCACTGGAGAACAAAGAAGGCAATGTGTGGATCCAGAAGTTATTTTGGTAGGGAGTTAAAGATTGTTGTATGATAAATAAATAACCTCCCCAATTCACAAATGTCAAACAAATAAGAAACAATTACGTGGAGAGCCAAAGTACTATATTTAAAAGAAAAATTGGAACACAAATTCTAATACCATGGGTCATAAGTTGATCAGCAAGAGCCTTCCACCAAGTTGATGAATAATCTTTCCCAAGCCCATGAAAGGGAAGCTTGTCAAAATTGTTTTCAACTATTTTCTTACTCTGGAAATGATAATGTAAAGAAAGTAAGATTATACATAAAAATGTTTTTCTTTGTAACAATTCAAAGACAAGTATAAAGAGATTATGCATAGAGGAACACAAAATCAAAAAATATGATGCATTGACAAATCCTTGATTATATTCTCATATAGTAAACAAGCGCACATGGTTAGAATTAAAGTGAAACATCAATTTATGATGACCTCATAGAAGTGGCATGCCAAAATTTTCTCTCCACAATAGACCGAGTATGTCATGAATCTTTAGGTGAGATATGATTAGTTGTACAAAGTCCAAATTTGAGGAATTTAAATTAAATTCTTCAGTTAAAAGAGCATATGAAGTTTATCATTTATACAAGTTATAATCAACCAGTTAGGGAACCAATTTGTTGAGCAATGGACAGCTCACTTGGACTCTTCGGCATCCCTTCTATACCTATGTTAGAGCCTACACTTAGACCACCTACACTTAGACCACCTACACTCAGACTAGCCACTTGACATTTGTAGTGATCGGGTGCACAATGTCTTAGAAATATCTATGCCAGGCACTTGGATCCACATTTGTACAGGATGCTTATTCCCGACTATTGACAGCAAAGACAAATAGACTAGATATCTTCATTTTCAATTGGCATGGTTGATCTATTTATGCAAAATCCAACAATTCTATTGAGAAGCTATGTCAATAACTTTAATATCTCAAAGGAATCTCCAAGTCAATGTGAAACTATGTCTATAAATGAAATGGACATCTTGGCAACCAAACCAGGACAAGGGTAGAAAATAGAGATTGAAATCAAGATATTCCCTTGGATATCATATATTCATGGGTTGCTTCTCCACTTCAAAGGACCTAAAGAGAAAGTGTGATTATTGAATCCATTATAAAATTGCTTGCCATGCTTGGAGTATTTGTTGGTTCAAGAGTTTCAATGATAATTCTAATTCAAGGGGATAAACACCTTCTTAAAATCTACCTATGCAATCACATACCCTCTTCCTACCTTTCAAAATTTTGAAGAAATGTATTTTCTAGTTTTTCATAAACTATTCATGAGCTTTGTTCATGAACATTAATGTGTTGAAGTCACTAATGTTGAAGTCACTAATGTTCAAGCATGTTATATATAAATATATATATAGATATAGATATAGATATATTATCTCAAATGAATATAAACTGAGTGAGTATCAGCCTTGTTCACAAACAATTTATTCATTTTGGTACTTGCTTAGAAAGTCTATAAGTGAAGATACAAAGGATAGAGCAAGCAAAGTCAATTAAAGCCTACAAGACAAACCATAGCCAAGTGTATATCACTCTCTTATGATAAGAATTATATAATGCATAAAGTATCTGCATTGCCTCTTCTTGACATTGGAGAGGTGGTAAGGGTGGACACGCAGTGGCACACTATCTACAACACCTCTAATATAAAAGAAGTAAGCTTACTGATCTTATCATTGATTGGCAGTGTGACTACAACAAGTTTAATATTTGTTGAGGACTTAGATGCCATATTGTAATAATGCAAGGAAGTAACTATAAAATGAAATAAGATAGCATATGCACGTAGGTAGATGAGTAAATCAACCCTAATAATTTCTCATGATATTAAAGTCCAAGTATCATCATCTCCATCATGTTGACTAAGCATGATCTTCGTCGTCATTGATCTATCATGCTGCCTCTAGACACAAATCGAGAACAAAGCGGACATGTTATTGTATCGATGTGACTCCACACTCAACATTTCCTCGTCTGGCGTCTTCTTCTTGTTATCACATTGTGGCCTCACCTATAGATCCCCAAACACATACTCTACGCTGAGGAGATCTGCTAACTCACATAACACATTCTCTGAGTCACAAATCACCACACTCGGTTCCAAAGATTCACACTATTTGTTCCTACTGCCAAACTTGTGCCACTTAATCCCCTACTGTCATTGCATCCTTACTGGAAGTTGCTTCATTCAAAGTGAGTTTCTCCTCGGCCCCTATGAGCTTTATTCATTTACTGGCCAATTTTTCTTTGGATATGGATTTGCTAGTTGTCCCTACAATATCTTCTTCAACTCCTAAAATTTGTGGAATCAGAGTCTCTTCCTCAAGCTTCTCTTTCAAAAACATCCTAAGATGTGGAACTAGCTCTCCCCTAAGTCTGAGAGACTGCAAGTATCATCTAAAATCTGGTTCGTAGGTCAACTTTGACTAGAACACTTAACAAAGACTTAAGATTTCTAAGTCAAATAAAGCTGTTAGAGAAGATTGATGTCCAATTGCTTGCCCTTCTTTGGCAAGCAATCAGCTCTACTCTGGTGAGCATCTTTAATGATTTTTTTTCTCATGCTACGATGTTTTTTCTCATGCTATGATTTTTTTCTCTCATGCTGCGAGATTGTAGATTAGGGATCTTTCTCATGCTTCTGAGATGATTGGACTTCCAACTTCATAATTCAACACAAAGCTGACCACACATATTGGTTGCTCTTAGATCTTTGCTACTAACTTCTAAAATCTACACAAGGACACTTCAGATGCTCAAGTTATGCAAAATCATACTGATGAGATGCCAATAATTATATTCCTTCATACTGTGCGCTGTGAACTTGCACTCATGAAAACTCAAACTCTTAAAACACTTTCATTCCTTGTTCAATGCCTACAAAAGGATGTCACAAGTTTCTATGTAATATTTAAAATGCCCCTGATTATAGAAATTATTATGCAACTAATTGATTTATGTAGCAGTTCTATTTTAAATTGAGGAAAAATCAGTTCAATTGAATCCTTTTGTCATTGCTTTTGAGGCTTACAATTTCCGTTTAAATTAGTTTTCTTTTGACTCAAGATTGGGTTAATTTGGAACTAGTTTGGTTGAGATACAACTATACCAAAAACAAATCATATTCTGTTTCAATTCAGTCTAGTTTTGATCTTTTCAAAAAGAGCTCTAGGGACATAATTGAAGTTTAGAACTGCCCCCCCCCCCCCCCCCCCCGGCGGCAACCTGATGGTCAGTGAAAGTAAAAGTGAATGTGAGAGGACTGTTCAGATCTTGGAGGATCTCGAGCAGGCTTGTGCTTTGGAGTTTGGAGCAGATGCAAAGATCACTTGTACTTAATGGAGTTTGCCTATAAAAACGACTTATATTCATCTATTATTCAGATGGCACCTTCTGAAGTATAATATAGAGAGCTTGCAGATCCTAGTACTTTGGGATGTGGTCGGTGACGGCAACCAGTACAGAAAGAAGGAAAATTGGTATGTGTTTGGGCACACGTTGTTGATGGTTCAAAGAGACAACAAAAGGTTTGCGGTAGTAGGCATCGGAGCTAGAGTTTGTTGAGGATAATCATGTGTTCCTTTATATTTTCTTTTCTAATGGTGTGAAGTGGTTTGGACTCAAGGGGAAATTGGCTCCTGTAGGTTTTAGAGGATGTTGGCTCAGCGAACTATTGACTCATATTGCCTCCTTCGGTTGACGTGCATGATGTATTTCATCTAATGATGCTCCAAAGTATGTGCCATGTTCAAAGCATGTTTGAAGAGTTTGTACTGGGGAAATTGGCTCCTGTAGTTTTTAGAGGATGTTGGCTCAGCGAACTATTGACTCATATTGCCTCCTTCGGTTGACGTGCATGATGTATTTCATCTATTGATGCTCCAAAGTATATGCCATGTCCAAAGCATGTTTGAAGAGTTTGCCAGTACGATTTCAGCTTGATGTCTCTTATATTGAGCAGCCTATACATACTTTGAATGGAAAGAGCACCAACTCCAAAAAACAAGACAATGAAATTAGTAAAAGTCATGTGGTAACATCATTCGGATTTTGAAGCCACTTAGGAGTAAAATATGTGAGATTTATGTCCTGTCCTCATCTATTTGTTGCAAGTGATTAAATTTGGAAAGCAAATTTTCAATGAATATACTTGAAATTTTTTTTCAAATTTAAATACTTGTGATTTGTTTGTGAAATAGTTGGACACTATAAATAGTAAGAATTAACTCTGCAATTTATTGAAGCTTTTGGTGAATTTTAGTTTGTGTTAATAAATTTCATGTAGTTTAGAATTGATTTATTGGGGGATGTGTTACAGATAAAAATGGGTCAAATTTAGCCTTGATCTAGTTTATTTCAAAGTCAAATGGAGAGGTCGGGTTGCAAGCTCATGAGTGAGATTTTTTCCACTTAAGTTATTATTATAATTGGACAAGAAGAGGTTGAACGTCTCTATTTTCTTTGTTGTGGATAGGAAGAGAAATCAAAAGTACATCTCATACTGGGCCAACCTCTACCTTCCTCTTCTCTAGGATTTGCTATTCCGTCCCAAGCCATCCCTTCCCTGCATCAAACTCCTCTCCTTTTCCGGCAAATGGCGGCATCGCTTCAAATGGAAGGATTTGGGGAAGCTTAGAGTAGTGACATTTCCCTTGATCTTGGGCAATAAATACAAGGGTCAATAGGACAATAGGATGTATCTAGGGAAGAAAATTGGCAAAATTCAAAAGGGTGCCCCAAATTATACAAATCATCAAAAAGGCACCCCTTTTAAAAAATAAATAAATAAATCAAAAGGACACCCCATTAGATGTTTTATCTCCAAAATACCCTATTGATAGTTGCTACAATGTATAGCAACTATTCGGTAGTTACTACAACGTGTAGCTATTGTTGTAGACGAGCAAAGCCGAGCTGTTTGATAAGGTAACCGAGCCGAACCTAAAATGATCGTTGAAATAATTGTTCAAACTTAGCTTGGTTTCTTTTTTATCAGCTTGAGCTTGGTTCAAGTTTGACCTAAGTGTAGTTCGTTTAGATGTTATCGAGCTCTCAATTCAAGTTTGTTTGATTAGTTGAAACTTTTATATTTTAAGCTTATTTGGTTTGTTATCGAGTTTAATAATACAAATATATTTGTTCATTTTGAAAGTTTTTTTGTTTATTTATTATGTTAATAAGAGTTTCATTGATGAACATGTTCACGAACGTTGTTCCTGAATCACGACGAATGTTATTCACGAACGTTGTTCATGAATCACGACGAACGTTATTCATGAACATTGTTCACGAACTTTAACGAGCCAAACACACATGTGCTCAAGCTTGTTCGTTTAGTTTAATGAGTTATTCAAGTTTGTTCATTTAATTGATCTTATGTATATTGAACAAACATAAATAAACTCTTACCAAGTCGAACATCAAGTTTGTTCATGAGCGTTTGCTTCATTTACAACCCTACGTGTAGCAGCCTACTCGGTAGTTGCAACAACGTTGTTCCTTATTTCTAGAGTTATTGTAGTAGCTATAACTAGCTGCTACAATATGTAAAAGTTGCTCTATAACTGCTACAACTTGTAAAAGATACTAAGTAGCTAGTTAAAATGATTTTCATTAATTTAAAGTGATTTTGATGAAGCTTAAATAATTTTGACCAAGTTGGTTTCGAATATTTTAATATAATAGTATTCAAAGTTTAAAATTAGAGTTAAAGATTTTAAAATTTAGGATTTAGGCATAACATGTAGAAGTTACACGATAGCTAGTATAACGTGAAAAATAAACTATTAAAGTGTTCAGAATTTAGAATTTAGAATTTAGAATTTAGAATTTAAAATTTAAAATTCAAGATTTTAAAATTTAGCCACAGTGTAGAAGCTACTTGGTAGCTGTTACAACATGAAAAATTAACTATTTCACTAAAACCTTAAACCCTACATCATAAACTCTAAATACTATTATATAAAAATACTTTACCAACTTAGCCAAAATTATTTAAACTTCATTAAAATTATTTTAAATTGATTAAAATCACTTGAAAATTGTGGTAGCAACTATTAGATAGTTGCTACAATGTGTAGAAGTCACTAAGTAGCTTCTACAACACTACAATAATATTATATAAGTGTTACACGTTGTAGCAACTACCCAATAGCTTCTACACATTATAGTAACTAGTCGTAGCTGCTACAATAGCACGAAAATGGATTCTCGAGATAAAATATCTAGTAGCGAACCCTTTTGATGATTTGCTTAATTTGGGCGCCCTTTTATTGTTTACCTAAGAAAAATTGCTTCCTATCATGTAGAAGCAACAATTTCAATGGATTGTGGCGAGGTCAATGGGACATTATTCCCAATAATGGTCAAAAGAAAGATGATAGCATAGCGTATATTGAAACAATTAAGAATATATATAAAATATAATGACAAAAGTGAAGACTTCAGGCAAATTAAATGAAATATTTCTTATTAAGATAGGATTACATAAGAATCAACTCTAAATTCTTATCTTTTCACACTAATTATGAATAAATTTATTGGACGAATCCAAGGCATGTTATCATGGTACATACTGTTTGCAAATGACATTGTTTTAATCAATGAGATAAATGCTAAATTAGAATTTGGCAAAAAATACTAGAAGCAAAAAGTTTTAAGTTTAGTAAAGTAAAGAAAAAATATTTAAAATTTAAATTTAATAGTAATAGACATAACAAATCAATTGTTAAGATAGAAGACGACAACTTACAGCTTTAAGTATCTAAGATCATTTTTGTAAAAGGATAGAGGATTAATATAAATGTTTCATATAATATAGAAACAGAATGATTGAAATGGAGGAAGGCGGTAGGTGTTCTTTGTTATTGTAAAGTACCTCTATAACTTAAAAGTTTTACAAACGACAATTAGATTGCTATTTTAATGAAGCTAAATGTTAAACTATGAATCGAGCATATGAGAAAAAGAAAATAATAATAGAGATAGGGATGTTAACATAAATGTGTAGATATGTAAGAATGAATAGATAAGAAATGAAAGCAATAAAGAAAAAGTTGAGATTGCACCTATCGAGTAAAAATTATGAGTATATGTTTAAAATGGTATAAATATATACCTAGGCGACCGATAAATATTTCAATTAGGCGTTGTAAAACCATGATAAATACACATTAATCGAGGAAAAGGGAGATCAAATAAGACTTAGCAATAATAAAAAAAAAATTATTTAAAAATAGGTAACAATATAATAGGAGATCAAACCAAATGGCATAGGAGGATCTATATAATTGACCCCACTTAGTAGGTTAAAGTCTTGTTGTTGGCATTCTCTAAGATTTGTTTTTATGTAACAAGCTAAGCATGATAGATACTTATGCTCCAACTCAAAGGGAGTGTTGGAAAAATATGTTTTTTTCCATGTTGCCAAGTCTCGAGACTATTTCCACATTCCCTAGTTAGTTTAAAGTGTTTTAAAGTTGTTTAGTCATATATTTATCTAGTATTTAGGCAAGATGGTTATTTTGATGTTGATAAATAAGTTGTATTCTCTCAGAATATACAATCAAGTTTCTTTCTCTCGTATCTATGGTCTACCAAAAATTTTTTGAACAATCACCCCTACAAAATTGCCTAAGCCACATAGTTGCATCTCAAGAGGAAGAAGTTTAAGTGTCAACAACTTCACTTAAAGGTGGGTGTACTCTTGTTGATTCCAAAAAAAATTTGTGTGGCCTAACTAAAATCTATACAATTTTTTCTCAAGTTGTCCTTAAAAAAAGAATATAAAGTAGGTATTTACTAGCTATAAGGACAAAATGGTGAAAGATCAAGGTTCCTTCCAATGAATGGTCCATAAGCTCTTACATTCATTCAATTAACCTTATATTGTTTTACCTTCTTGAAGTTCTTATTGATAATTAATTTCTACATGTCATTGTAAAATAAGACGTGTAGTACTAATTATACCTAAAGCATTAACAAATTAACAAAAGTAATCAAGTGAACAATTAATTAACATTCAGAGATAATTATAAAAAATGTGTCAACAAATTTATCTGAACAAATCAGAATTAATTACTTCCTCCATGTTTTGGGGGATGATTGTACTCTTAATATGAACATTTATATTTAATTAAATGGAATATTGAAGAGCTAAAGTGTAGTTGAAGAGCTAAAGCATTATGATTAAAAAATATATAAATGGCTTGCTTGATGGGTATTAATATTTAGTTACACCTACTAGTGCTTTGATAATAAATGGTATATGCTTATCTTGCCACGCTTAGAACTCTGTCCCCATGCTCAACAAATAAAGTCAATTCAATGGAGCCTTTGGCCCATTTATTTCCTTATTCTATTTTGGACTCTATCCTCGCACTTAGCAAGTAAGCACGTTATGTTTTTGCCCATGTATTCCATTATTCTATTTGAACTCCATCTCATCATCTTTTACTATGAAGACAAGGCCCAATGGGTGTCTACTCTGCTAGATACCAACAATTTATCACCTTCTACATACAAGGCATACTAGAGAAACTATCCAAAATTAAATAATATGTCTACAATCACCACCAAAAACCTTGTATGAAAACTATGGTATAATATCAAAATGTAACTCATCAGTAGACTTCTCCCTACTTATGCAGCTCAGATAAGGTGAGTCTGTCACGATCTCCCAACCTGGTCTAACAAGGAGAGGGAGTAATAGCCTAAATAAAGAACCTTGATAAGGCACAGCTCTTAGCAAGCTTCTAAAATGCAGGAGATAGAAAACTGAAATACACATGAAGTAGAAAATATGATTGTTCATAGGTATAAAATGTCTTAAATGAATTATGTATTCTACACGACTAAACATCTTTTAGTGGAATTGATTGAGTTTTTTTGTAAGAACTTTATTGTTAATCGTGCTAAGCATACAACAATTCCAGGATAGTTGAGCAATCAGAAAGCTCCTCCTCACCTTGAAGTCAAATTCCAACATGTGGTAAAATTGTACCGTCAGTTGCATGGGAAGTCAACCACAGAGGCACGTTCAGGTTGTTAAGCATATGGCAGCTTACAATTATTATCATTTATAATACTAAAATGCTTTTGGGGAGTAACGCTGAATAATATATAATAAATACTGCAAATATTTACCCGAGATCCTCGAAGAATATCAACATGCATATTGATACCCCATCGACCACCACAAGATCTTATGGAAGACAACAACAAGAAGCTTTCTCTTGACAAGTTCCTTTCTTTTTTGGTTTTCGTACAATTATCACAGTTTCCTGCAACACAAAAGAAATAATAATGTTTTTATCATATCCCATGAAAATATCCTCCTAAACAAATGAATGGGAAGCAAGCATAAATCCATAAGACCCTTTAATTCACTGCACCAAACATTAACAATCATATAATCATGCCTTCTATCTAGTATGCCAAGAGTGGAAAATACAGTTGATATAACTCAAAACGAAGACTTTTCATCTGATGAAAAAGTTACTAAGACCATACCGCAGTCATCTGTATTCTCTTCTCCAAAATACTGCAACAAATACTTCCTGCGGCAAGTAGCCAACAAGCAATATTTTTCTGCTGCTGCTAGAGACATTTTAATTGCATTTCTTCTTTCCTGATTTGTCTAAAGCAAATTCTTGGGTGAGGACATCATACAAGTTGCAGAATACATGGTAAGCATTGATTAGCCTAAAACAAATAAACAATATTTCTATTCTAACAATTGCAGTTTAAATGTCCAATTTATAAATGGATTACACATACAGATTGTGCTTCACCGCAGTAGAAATCAACTTTGTAGAAATCACTTCTTGAGTAGTATAATAAGCAGACTGAGGCCAGGCCATCTCTACCGCACCTTCCACTTTCTTGATAGTATGATTCCAAATCCTTAGGGCATCCATAATGAATCACACATCTAATATTAGGTTTGTCAATACCCATACCAAAAGCAACAGTAGCAACCATTACTTGAATCTCATCTCCAATGAATGATCTGCAAGTTAGCTGTCATCAGAATTTTCATTCCTGAGAATAAAATTTAGTAAAGCAAAGCAATGGCTTTCTTATAACACAGCCTGAAGGACAAGCCCTGCAATTCTAGCTGCATTTTCCTTTTCTTTAAAAATTTTGAGGACACACAACATCATTCACTTGAATTGTCAGTTTTCATGGGCAAACCAAAGCATTATAAGTTTTTGGAAAAGAACCTAAGGGACATCTCCCGGTCATTACTTCCCATTTGACCATGATAGATACCAGCCTTGATTCCAGAATTCTGCAATGCTTTGTAAACCTAGAAAATAGAAAAACTATAAAAAATATGGCCATCCAGAACTGAAAGATAAGTTAAAAAGTATTAGAAAATGTTAAATTATGTGTCATCAATTAAGGGCTTGAACTTAAGAAGTGAATCTAGAATATCTTCCAAATGAACCAAGAGTAGCTTTTGCAATTAGAAAGCTCATTGAAGATTAATTCGAATGTTTCAAAAAAGCATACTAGAAAAATATATTAAAAACACCAGTTAGAGAAAAATATGATCACGAGAAAAAGTTGAGAAATAGATTTAAGAAAGGAAAATTAAACCTTCAGAGAATTAAATTGGATAGGCCACAAAATTGAATAGCCTTTTGGCATAAGAACAAACATCAATAACAAAAAGAGGCTAGGATATAAGGTAGAACCACATGGCAAAACTTGCAAACTGCCTAATGGGGAGAGGAAAACAGTCAAAAAAAGTTCTCGAGATCTGATTTGCACGAAAAACAATTGAGACTTAATCAATCACATCATCCAAAAATACAATAATAAGAGGCCACAGAATATATTAAGGCAAATAGTCAATCTAATGTACTGATCCATACAGTTACAAAAACTATGATATACAACCATCCGGTACTGTCAGTTTATAGTAGCCAAGGTACACGGGCCATACAATATTCTCATATCTAGATTTTATAAACGCTAATGTTAAGACAGGATACAATGCTACTTTACCAGCACTAGCTACAATCTAAAACTGATTTCTGTGACTAATTTATTATTCATTTTAGCCATATTTTCATTATTTTATTGTCAGTAATTAGTATGACAAATATTGTGTTGGAACCCCAAGGTTATTTTTGGTGTGATCAACCAAGTTAGGTTAGGTCCTGTTTTGGTTTAATCCCTGTGTCTAAGTGTGTACAGGAGCTTATGAGTACAGGAAGTCGAACGGAAGACGCAGCTAGCGAGAAGGATGGCACAGGAAGGGAGCCAACGGGCTCGGTGCGTGATAATGAGTGTTTTGGTGTAATATTTTGGCTCTTATTCTTGACTTTTTTACCTTCTCACATACTTAATTTGGTGTTTATACTATGTGTTGTGGGTAGGAACTTATTTTGGACTTAAATATAAATTTCCTACAATTATGGAATTTGATCGCATGTTTTTATTTTGGTTTTGTAGGAAATTCAAAGAGTCATGAATTAGGGTCGAACCGGATCGAATTTGACCTGATTTAGAAGTCAAACGGAGGAGATCAAGCTGAATCAGTGTGAACCATTGATCCATATCAGGAGAAATCTTGCCCCTTAAGTCAAATCAAGTGATCCAGCCTTCCATCTTGATTTAAAGCGATCTGGATCGTCCATAAAAATCATCTTCATCCAAAGAAGTAGAGCTCCAATTCAAACCCACTCTTAAAGCCCAATCTTGAAGCCCAATCTTAAAGCCCAATTTTCCTTCTCTTATTGGATTCGGATCCCTTTCCTTACCCAAACCCGAAACCCATTAAGAAACTTACCCCTTCTCCTCACGCGGACGGCATAGTGGCCGAATCCCATCTCTTGCGACTTTCTTCCTCGCGACAGGGCTAGGGCACGCGACACATCCACCTCTCCTTTCTTCCTCTTCTCTTCGGCCGATGGCCCTGCTTCTTCCCTTACCTTTACCGTCGCCGGCCGACCATCCACAATTCACTCTAGAAGCTTCTTGATTCCGAGCGGCGACGGCAGCGGCAACACAGGTGGAAGTTACAAGCAGTGGCGACAGATCCGATCATCCACCTTGCCGGAGGGGTTCTCCGGCAAGATCCTCCATCTTTCGGCAACCTTCCGAAGTTCCTCCACTTGGGGTTCAGGCGGCGGAGCAGAGGGAGGTCCGGCAGTCCATCACAGTCCGGCCAACTTCCAGCGAAGGGGTTCTTCGGTGGAAAATTCGTCTCATCATCATCGTGTCGAAGCGTGCAGCATTCCGACAATGAGCTACTGTTCACCGGAGTTCGGGTTTAATCGCCGGGTCTTTCGTGTGATGACGAAGGGTAGTCGTTGGAATCGGTAGTTAATGTGTGGATTGTGGTTTGGATAGTTAGAATTTTCTTGTCTAGTTAACTTAATTTAATTTGGTTCATTGTTGAAGTTTGCTTGTGTTGAAGTTCTTTCATTAAATGCTTGTATTGAATATGATTTTCCATGTTTGAATTGCACTTACTACACTTAATTAGCTTCACGCCTACAATGTGTTCGATGAATTGCTTCAACCAATAGTTAAGTTTATTTTGATGCATTTTAGTTTGGTTAATTCTTGCTTTGTTTTGTTCGTTCAATTTCGTTAAGTTCTAGCTTTGATTTAATGCAATTAGGTTAGGTTAAATTAGATGTTTTTAATACTTTAGGGTTCATTAAATGTTTTGCTTTACTTTAATTCATGTTGCCATTTATTTTCTGCAATTGTAGTTAGGTTAGACTTAGCTTTATTACTTGCATTGTCTTTTATTTACTACATTAGGTTTTATTTAATGCTTTGTCATTTCATTTCTTAGTTTAATTGTGTTGATAGTCAATCCATAACGTAGTGTGACAATGCGTTGTAGATTAATTATTCGCACTTAGTTAGATTTCATTCTAGCACTAGATTAGTTTCCTACTTGCTATGCTTTTCATTTGTTAGATTTAGAATTAAAATCCAAAACCTCCATTTCTATATTGAAAACCCCCAAAATAGAAATAACATACAATTCTAAGTTTATCACCTACCGTTACATTCGTTGGCGGACGACCCGAGTCATTTTTATACTACATTAGCGTATGAGGGGTTTGGTACTTCATTGTTTGATGCCCAATTCAAGACAAAATTGGGTCATAATTAGTGCGTCCGAAGGACGAGAGGGCTGCGGAAGAATACACCGGTGGATAAGAAGAACATACACGACATTCGAGGGACGAGAAGCCGAAGCGAAAGCCTGCTCGAGGAGAAGGCTGGAAATTGGGTTCAGGTGAGCTCTATTTCGGTTAGCCGCAATCACCCAGACGATCGGAACAGCAAGAGAACGAAAGGAGCTGGAGAACACTGCTGGAGGCGCCCTCAACAAGGTGTTGAAGGCACCTTTGAAACGAACCAACGTCTCCGCCACCTTCAGGCGGAGGGCGCCCTCCATAAGCATGGAGGGTGCCCTCTATACCGATGGAGGGCGCCCTCAACCTGGCCAAAATAGTCGTTCGCAGCGGATAAAGTTTTATCCGTTGCCGCCTCACTCGAGGCGCCCTCCAAACCCTTAGGAGGCGCCCTCGAGCTATGAATAGAATTTCCAGGAGCTATAAAAAAGCCTCTAGAGCTAGGAAATAGATGAACAATTCAAGCATCCATTTCCTATCAATAGTCTAAGCGTTCAAAGATTGTAAGAGGTTTCTCCGTCTACACGAAGGAGATTTTTTCTAGTGTGTCTACACGAAGAAGATTTTTTCTAGTGTTGTCATTGTCTTGGATTAATAACTACCCCGGTTGTAACCAAATAAAATTTCGAGTCTCTTTCTTTCAGTTTTTGTATTGTTTATTTTTATGTTATTGCTACTAATCTAATTTCAAAACTTGAGAAAGGTCTTTAGTTATTTTTCAGGCAAAACCCTCTCTAGTCGGCCTATCCGGACTTACAAGTGGTATCAGAGCTAAGGGCGCTTTAGGAGGACTAACCGCCGAACGAAGCACACGAGATGGTCAGATCAAGCATTCACCCACCAAAGTTCGAAGGGGACTTCGCCAATTGGAAAAAGAATATGAAGGTATTTTTCAAGACTGATTTTTTATTTAAACGGAACTTACTTCGCAACCAGATCAGCAACCTCTGATTAGAAGAAGACGAAACTATAGCACATCTTCACTCGAGGATTAAGGAACTAATCACCGGACTTTCGAATCTCGGAGAAAAGGTAAGCGACCGAGATTCGCTAAGGTACGCACTTAATGTCTTCCCTAAAAATAAAGAATGGGCATCATTAGTGGATGCCTATTATATCTCTAAAGACTTAGAATCTGTTACTTTAGATGAATTATTCTCTACTTTTGAAGTTCATGAAACAAGTTGTGCAGATTCAAAGAAGGAGAAAAAGCACAATGTTGCTTTTAAAGCAAAAATGAACGAACAAGAGTCAGAATCCTCCTTCGATGATGATGAAACAGCGCTGATGGTACGTAAGTTTAAAAAATTATTTAAATCTAAGCAATTTAATCAAGTGCAGGGTAGAAGAAGAAGAAAAATAAAATGCTACCACTGTGATGAAGAAGGGCATGTAAAAAACAACTACCCTAAATTGAAGAAGAATGACAAAGGTAAAGACAAGAAGCTCATTCAAACGAACAAACACAAGAAGACGACCACAAAGCAAGCTCGTCCGAAATGAACATCGAGAGCATCAATGAAACGGGAGCGTCAACAGAAGAAAGCAACAGTTTAGGGGGAGCTACGGACAACGAGATCGACAAGGTAAGTAAGGTACGATCTCTCCCACCTGACAAATTGTTTAAATTTATAAAATTATTAACTAAAGAATATTGCAACTTAGAAAAAGATAACATAGATTTGAAGATACAATTGTCCAAAGCATGTCCGCTAGATTTATATGATAATCTGAAAATAGAAAATGACAAATTGAAAATAGAAATAAAATATCTGAAAAATCGTGAATATTCATACAATGAAAATATTAGGAAGTATAGAAATTTGAATTGGTATCTTAGATTTCATAAGGGTCAAATTAGGAAAATTCCTAAAAGTTATGTACCCCCAAAATTTTTGATTAACCCTATAGGAAGGAACCTATATTGAGTTCCAAAAACTTGTATAAATTAAAAATGAAATTAGACTTAGGGCTTTCAGATAGAAGATTAAATATTTGAATTCATTAAGAAGCTTTGTCTAGAAGTGGTTGATGATCCAATAATCAAGAAGACCTAGTGTCTCGCCACAGCCTGGAAGCAAATTTCTGAATTGAATATTTAATTGACAAATTGATAAATATAAAATAGTTAATTTAAATGCTTTCAATTTTTTTGTCAATGGTTTAACATTTAAAATATTTTTTTTACTTAACTTGCAAACTTCACTTAGAATTTTAAAAAAAAAAATAATTACAAGTTTCATTTAAAAATTTTATTTTTTTTCCTTGTTAAAACTTTTTTTTTAACCTTAGATTTTATTGAGTACCCCAATTTTTGTGTGATCAAAGGGCGAGAAGGGAAGATTAAGTCTAGGGGAGGTAATTCAAAAAACTTAAATTTTGAATATCTTTGCAACTTTATTTACTTAGTATTGCAATTTTATTATTTTTACCTTATGATTGTTTTACGCTAACTTAACTTAGGTTGCTCACATAAAAAAAAAGGAGAGATTGTTGGAACCCCAAGGTTGTTTTTGACGTGATCAACCAAGTTAGGTTAGGTTCTATTTTGGTTTAATCTCTGTGTCTAAGTGTGCAGAAGCTTAGGAGCACAGGAAGTCGAGTGGAAGACGCAGCTAGCGAGAAGGACGGCACGGGAAGGGAGCCGACAGGCTCGATGCGTCCGAGGGACGAGAGGGCTATGGAAGAATATACCGGTGGACGAGAAGAACGTACACGACGTTCGAGTGAAAAAAAATCGTAACGGAAGCCTACTCGAGGAGAAGACCGGAAATTGAGTTCGGGTGAGCCCTATTTCGGTTGGCCACAATCACCCAGGCGATCGGAGCAGCAGGAAAGCGAAAGGAGCTAGAGAACACTGCTGGAGGGGCCCTCAATAAGGTGTTGAAGGTGCCTCCGAAGCGAGCCAACGCCTCCGCTACCTTCAGGCGGAGGGCGCCCTCCATAAGCATGGAAGGTGCCCTCCATACGGCATGGAAGGCCCCTTCCATGCCTATGGAGGGCACCCTCGACTTGGCCAAAATAGCCATTCGCGGCGGATAAAGTTTTATCCGCTGCCACCTCGCTTGAGGCGCCCTCCAAACCCTTGGGAGGCGCACTCAAGCTATGGATAGAATTACCATGAGCTATAAAAAGGTCTCTAGAGCTAGGAAATAGATGATCAACTCAAGCATTCATTTCCTAGCAATAGTCTAAGCGTTCAAAGATTGTAAAAGGCCTCTCCGTCTACACGAAGGAAATTTTTCTAGTGCTGTCATTGTCTTGGATTAACAACCACCCTGGTTGTAACCAAGTAAAATTCAGAGTCTCTTTCATTTTTTGTATTGTTTATTTTTATGCTATTGTTACTAATTTAATTCCAAAACTCGAGAAAGGTCTTTAGTTATTTTTCAGGCAAAACCCTCTCCAACCGGCCTATCCAGACCTACATATTGGTTTGATGGATCCTTGAGCTTCACATCAGACCAAAATTTTAAACAATGGAATAATTTATCAATGTGATATTTAAAAAAAAAAAAGCAGAATTTTAAAAAAAAAATCATAATAGAAAAAGAATAGGATTCTTAAAAATGAATAAGGGTCCTTAAAGGACTGACAATGTATCATAATTATGAAGAATAAATAAATAAAAATGACATACAATTAAATGGTTGTTTTAAAATGTGGATATAACATATGTCTATTTTGAAAAATATATACACTTCCAACTAAGATTTAAAATCTTGACTCGTACCGTAGTTTCGATCTTGAACTGAAACGATACGGTTTCGATATCGTGTTGTACTGATATACTTCAGTATTTTGAAATATAAATATAAATGTATATTACTATATTAATATTTGATTATTAAAGATTATATTTTAAGATGTCGAATTTATATTTTAATATTTTCTCATAAGATAACGTCTATTAAATTTTTATAAAAAATATTTTAAAAACTAAGTAATTCTTAAAATTCAAAACTAAATTTAAAATTATAAAAAATCATTATAAAATTATTTGAAAATTTTAAATTTTTTTAATGTATTTTTTAATTTTTTGTTTTAAAAATTTTATTTGAAATGTTTAAGAATTATATATTTTTTAAATTTTTTAGATTATTTTAAATTTATGTTTAATTTTAAAATTATTTTAAAATTTTTAAATTATTTTGTAAAATATTTATTAAAATTTAAATTATTTAAAAATTTTGAAATAATTTTTAATATTTTATAATTATTATTAATAATAGTTTATTTATAAAAATAGATACTTAAAAAAATAACTGAATAAAAAAGACTAAGAAAATCATGATCCCTTCGGCGCGATATCTACAAGGATTATAGGAATATATAATATTTTATTAGAATTTTTTTAATTTAAAATTAATTTTTATATATTTTATTGGAAAATTTTAATTTTTTGATTATTTATTTAAATTAGAGATAATTAGATTATTAAAAAATAATAAAATAACTAAAAATAAATAAATAAAATATTTATTATATATTTTTAAATTTAAAATAAATAAAATATTTAATTAATTAAATAATTTTATTATGATTTAATTAAGCCTCTTTGAATTATCCCCATCTACCGTGGGAATTGTTTTAATTTTTTTTAAATATTACATTTAATTAAAAAAACCGATCGAGTGCAGTCGCGGCTCCTCAAGCGCACCCCGAGCGTGCGCGGCCCCTCCGACGCGCCCCGAGTGTGTGCGACCCCTCCTACGCAATCACTGGCATCGCGACGCCCCTCTTGCGCGGCGCTAGCATCGTAACACCCCTCTGCATGCCTTCCTATGCGGTTGCAAGCATCGCGACATCCCTCCGGCACGACCGCAGGCGTCACAACGCCTCCACGGCCGCAGCAGGACTGGTGTCGAGTTCATGCCAATGCAACGAAATGTTTCACCCGTTTCGACTGGCTCGGTAGGAGATCTCAAACCCTACTTCCAACTTGCCTTTTTGACCCGCAATGTCTTAAACCATGTACACATGGAATACAAGAAAAATCGTGGATTTGAAGCATTCACATAAGTTGCAATTTAGCTTCTCATAAGCAAACAGAATTTCTATGTGAATGAGCAATGAGCATGTCCATGTATGGATGCACTTTGGACCGCCATAGAACCAAGTTTGTTGACTCAAGAAAAAAAGGGTAAGAGAGCAAATAGAAGCAACCTGAGCAGGTCCAATGGTCAAATTTCTAGTCATTTAAGCACTGTTGTAGCATCACACCCACCATTATTAATTTATTATGAACATCGAAAATAATCCCAATGCTGAGAAGAGCAATGATATAGAAAAAAAACACACATGACGTGTTATGTCATTTCACACTTGGAAAAACCCCGTGTAGATAGCTCAATCAGCAAATGCGTTTTGAGCATAAGAAATCAACTTGTATAATATTTTGTAGAATTGGATGAAGAGAAAAAGAATATACATATTTTCATCTTATTCATAATTTACAAAAAGTCCAACTAAAATAGGAGGATGCAGAAAACAAAAAAGGAAGGTCACAAAGAAAAGGAAAATAAAAATCTCTCTCAATCACAAATTAACTTATCCTTTCCTTCTATGTTACTTTCCTAATCATATCAAATCAAATCAAATCAGAATATTCTTTAATACTGTCAACACTCTCCCTCAAGTTGGTGTAAAGATATCTATCATGCTCAACTTGTTGACTTGAAATTCAAATGCCTATTTCAACAAGCCCTTGGTCAACACATCTGCCACTTGCTGAAGCTAGCACAAATGGAGTACAAATTATTCCCTCATCGAGTTTTTCCTTTATAAAGTGTCGATCAATCTCAACATGCTTTGTTTTGTCATTTTGAACTAGATTTTGAGCAATGCTGATCGTTGTCTTCTTATCACAGTACAACTTCATAGGAAGGTTAATTTCCTTAGTAAGATCTCCTAGGACCTCCTTAATCCAAAGAACCTCACAACCACCTTAAGCCATAGATCTAAACTCTGTCTCAACACTGCTTCTAGAACTAAACTTTGTTTCTTGCTTCTCCAATAAACTAAATTGCCCCAAAGAAATGTACAGTACCCTGAAGTTGACCTCCTATTAGTGATTAATCCTGCCCAATTAGCATCAGTATACACCTCAATCCCTTTCTTGTCATTTTTTCTAAAGAAGAGTCCTTTTCTTAGAGTCCCTTTCAAATATCGAAGAATTCGATATGCAGCTTCAAGATGCTCTTTAAATGGAGTGCATAAATTGCCTCACCATACTCACAACAAAGGCAATATCAGGATGTGTATGTGACAAGTAAATCAACCTTCCAACCCGTCTTTGGTACCTTCCTACATCTGCAGGAGTTCCCTGTTTAACTTCTCATCACTCAAGAACATTCAGGACTTCTTGGATGCTGTTCGCAAGGGAAACACTAGACAATTGTGAAACAAATGTACAATAGGAACGTGAAATATTTTCACAAGACACAAAATTTGACAGTGAATATTTTGTACAAGATCTAACACATTTCCTAAGAGCAATGGGAAGACCGTTGTTGGTTGTAAGTGGATATTTATCGTGAAATACAATTCAGATGGATCCTTGGAGAGGTACAAGGCCCGCCTGGTAGCTAAAGGGTTCACTCAAACTTATGGCGTAGACTACTCCGAGACTTTTTCTCCGGTTGCTAAAGTAAACAAAGTACGAATACTTCTATCTATAGCTGCTAACCTTGATTCGTCACTAAATCAGCTAGATGTGAAGAATGCATTCTTAAATGGGAGCCTAGAAGATGAAGTTTATATGGAACCTCCACCCAAATTCATTGAGAAATTTGGAAGTAAGGTGTGCAAGTTGAGAAGGTCTATATATGGACTCAAATAGTCCCCCAAAGCTTGGTATGACAAGTTTACAAGGTTTGTTAAAGGTCAAAGATATACTCAGGGGCAATCTGATCATACTCTATTTACTAAAAGATCCACCAAGGACAAGATTTTAGTGTTGATTGTCTACGTGGACGACATAATATTGATCAATGATGATGCTGAAGAAATGAGCAAATTGAAGCAAAGCTTAGCCAACGAGTTCGAGATTAAAAACTTGGGCCAGCTAAAATATTTTCTTGGAATGGAAGTTGCAAGATCCAAGAAGGGCATTGTGGTTTCACAACGAAAGTATATTCTGGATCTTTTAAAAGAAACTAGAATGAGTGGCTGCAAACCATTCGAAACTCCAATAGATGTTAACATTAAGCTTGGAGAAGTCAAATAGGTACCAACGTTTTCTAGAAAGGGTGATCACTAAAAGGACCCCAAATATCACTGTGAATCATAGCAAAAGGTGCTTATTTTTTTGTACGACTAGGATTGAAAAACATACCGATGATGTTTTGCTAATTCACATGACTCACATTGAAAAACTGATTGCTCTTTATTTATAAACAGCTTGGGAAACAACGACTTCAAATATTGAAAACTAGGATGCCCCAATCTATAATGTCATAACAAAATTTCACTATTATTTGAAATAGAAATAGAGCTGAAACAAGTTTTATGGTCTTGCCTTCCAATAATTGATCCTTCATTAAGGAGGTAAAGCCCATCGTCCTGTTTAGCATCCCCAATCATCTTCCCTAAGGTTAAATTCTGAAATTCACAATGCGAGGAACAAAAATTAGCTTTGCAATTATGATCATGGGTGAATTTACTGATGGATAGAAGATTATATGTAAGGGTAGGAACATGTAGAACATCTTTCAATGTTATAGTTTGAGAAATAGGTACTAGTCCTTTTCCTACAACAGTAGCAAAGGAAACATCTGCAATATTAACCTTTTTTATTTCCTGCACTTGGTGTATATAAATAGAAATATTACGAAATACCAGTCATATGATCAGTGGCATCTGAATCAAAGATCTAGAAGCCATTAGATTTGGTACATGCAATGGTACCAACGGGAACAATACCTGACTTAGCAAGGGAACATGAAGAGTTAGAATTTCCTAAGGATTGGGATTTGAATAGTTTTTGTAAGTGCTCCATTTGTTCCTTAGTGAAGGGAAAGATTCTAAGGAAGATTGTTACTTTAGATATGAATGGTTCACATGAAGGGCATGACTTTCTCACCCTAACTTGTTATCACTGCCCTGTTTTGTCTTCCCATTTGCTAGTTTTCCATGCAGCTTCCAACAGTTTTCATGAGTGTGCCACGATTTTCTGCAATACTCACACCAAGGCCTTTGCTTTCCTTGTCTATTTCCTTCAAATTCTGCACCACGAACTGCAAGAGCGGACCCCTCCATTTCTGGTTTTAATTCATGAACGTTTTTTAGCATCACATGTCTTCTTGCTTCTTCTCTACGTACTTCTAAAAAAACTTCTCTCGGAGGCCACTGGCTTTCATCTTAAGATACGCCCTCGAACCTCATCAAGTTCTTTGTTCAAACCAACCAGAAACACAAATACCCGACCTCTTTCTATCTTCTTCTTGAAACGAGCACTATCGCTTGGATTTTCCCAATCTTCTTCTTCAAATAAATCCAACTCCTACCAAACAATCATCATCTTATTATAATAAGCTGTTACTTCACGATCTCCTTGCTCCATTTTCCAATCGGGCATTCAATTCGAACAATTGAGAATGATTGTCCAAATCCGAACGAGCTTCTCTAACAGTTTTCCACACATCTCGAGCTATGGGTAGGAATATAAATGGCTTTCCAATCACAGGATCCATAGAGTTAACCAAGTAATGACCATAGAATTTTGAAACCGCCCCTACTCGAATCTTGGATCCATTGTGGTTGGGGGTTTGATTTCACCATTCAGATATCCAAGTTTTCCTTTGTCGTCTATTGCCAATCGCACTATCTGAGACCACACAAGGTAATTTTTTCTATTCAATTTATGAAGGGTAGTCTAGAGAGAGCCACTAGAGTTGTCATGAAGAAAATCAACTATCGGTTGGGCATTTGCCTCTAAAGGCATCACCTCACTCCTAGCATCCGAAGATGTTGAGTCATAGCCAACCATGGCTGCCTTAACATTCATACTTACGCCCTATGACTCTGATATAATGTAGAATTATATGAAAAGAAAAAGAACATACATATTTTCATCTTATTCATAATTTACAAAGAGTCCAACTAAAACAGGAGGATGAAGAAAACACTAGAAAAGGAAGGTCACAAAGAAAAGGAAAATAAAAATCTCTCTCAATCGCATATTGACTAATCCTTTCCTTCTATGTTACTTCCCTAATCTATCAAATCATATCAAATCAAATTAAACTATTCTTTAACACTGTCAACATATTTCATTTGTAGGAAGCATCATCTAGAAGCCTACTAATATAAACTAACTTATGGATTTCAGTAAAAAAAATAGCTTAATGAATCTCCCATCTCTACTATATTAGTTAATTAGTAAATAATTAGTATAATGGCATTCATAGGATGAACAATTACAAGATTGATATGCACTGAACTCCAAAAAAACAATATGTTGAAGAAAAAAAAACATTCATTGAATCATTTTATTGTAGGCAAGCATGAACAAAAGGGTAGAGGAAAGAGACCTGTTCAGTAGCATTGATTGTCGGGCAGTAAATGATAGTTGATCCAGTATTAACAATGTATTTGAAGACCTCTTGAACAAGCTCATCGAAGGACAGAGACTTCGTAATTGATCTAACTCCATAAAAGAGGTTTTTCCGATTCAATGATCCAACAACAATGAATGGATCAGTCATCTTCAAGGAGTAGATAATGTCATTGCGAACCCTACAAAATGTATTAGCAAGCCCTGTAACAGACTACATGAACAAGAAATGAAAGAGACCAAGCAATGAGAAGAACAGTAGAAATGAACACTCGGCCATACAACTACGGTGGTAGCGAAGAACTTAGGACTGCACCTTCACATAAGATAGGCCTGGATAAGATTTATCTCACTGCCTATTTATGTACACTATAGCCCTAAGAAATGACCATATACTGATAGATTTCTGAGAATTACAGATGTACAAGGGCGCAAACAGTATGGGAAATTAATATAGAACAAAACAAATTTATAGCCCTTGTTCGTTCTTATAGAATTTATCACTTCGTGTTCAACAAGTTTTCAATCATTCCACCAAACAATGTTCATGGACTATATAATGTTTTCTGAATCACTACATTACATCGATTAAAAATAGCTTAGCTTCCATTAGGTTGATTTACAATTATTTGTACAAATAATCCAATAAAGTTATATTTGGACCATGGTAGACACTAGAATTGATGTTCCACCATAAAAGTTCAATATTGGAAAAAGGACACAAGACAGGAAATGTATCTATAGGATCATCATGCTTACTTTTCAGTAGCTGTTGCAGTTAAAGCCACAAAAGGAACATCAGATAGAACACCACGTAGTACATTTAACTGCTTGTAGTCCTTCCTGCAAGGTGTATAACCATGGAATTACATGAAAAAGTGTTTACTTCTCCTACAGTCCAAAAGACAAAAAAAAAAAACAAACAAATTCCTCAAGATCTAAAGAAACCACAAATTGTTTATACAAAAAAACTAATATCCAATCTCAAAGGAAATATACACATCAGCATTCGGGCGAAAGATCCATACCATGCCAACACTTGCCATACTTTATTTTTTTTGTAATCGAAGTATCTAACTCTTCAAACCAACTAATCCTGGAGGTAACCAGTCTGGCCCATAAAAGTTTCATATTAGCCACCAAAGTAAATCCGGGAAGGGTCAAGTGGCTCAACAATCACAACCAGAGAATTAATCACGCTAGGCAAATGCCCTTGTTAGGAATTGACCCCAGATACTAATGTTGGTGTCACTATTGTCTTGCCACTTTTTTTTTTAAAGAACATATCATATATCAAAAAAAGACCATATCATATATTGTCTTGCCACTTGTGTTGTGCCCCGGCAAATTTAGATTTAAAAGAAATTTGAACTTATTATAGCTAAAGGTGATTACGCTCATCTCAAACACCCCTCACGGCCCGTCCTCATGTTATGTGAAGGGAGATAAATCACGGGGCCAGCTTATAACCGGCTGCCAACTGACTAGGGGTGGGAGGGGTTTTTTCCCTCGAGAGCATACATCCACGAAAAATTGATCCCTTACCCCATTGTAAGCATATCTGCCACCCTCTAGCCAGCACCCCCCGGAGACAAAAGGAATTCGAACTTAGAAGCATACCAAAATGGTTAATATTAAAATAATTAAATATATTAACTTGATCTTTGTAATTAATATACATTTATAACTTATAGTTAATGTTGGTATGACTTAATAAATATTAGTTAAACTTATAAATATCAAAATAACTTATAATTATTTAATAAAACATAAATATTAATGATACATACTAATCGGTATTAATTATAAGTGTTAATCGCAATAAGTTAATATTTATTCTATTAATATTAAGAATTAATATATATTGATATTAACTATAAAGATTAAGTGGTCGGTATGTGAAGGTGAGGTGTGTTTGCCTCCCATCTCGCTTACATTCCCTCACCCTGCTGTTTCTTCCTCTCCCACATCTGTTTTGTGTTAGGTTGTTTCCTGGTTTTCTAGGTTGGGTTGTTGTTCGTGGAAGGCTTTGTTCTAGCTTTGTTTTGGGATTTCTTTGTACAAGCAAACTGTTGGGTTTATGGGTTTCCGTTGCGAGCAAACTGCTGTGGTTCTGTTGGGTTCTGGTTTCCTGGTGCAAACAAGCTCTGGTTTCGTTTTCAAGTTTTTCCCGGCAATCGCCGGAGCTCTTCTTGGCCTAGGGAGGAGATGGCCGGTCCACAATAGGACAAGGGAGTTGTTGGCTGGTCTATCGTACAGGGGCAACTGCAGGAGGGTGCAAGACACCAAACAAGTTGCCATTACTATTTTGGGTGGCGACAGGTTCTTGTCAGGCCTGTGTAGGAACCTCCTATTGGCTCTTGCACCAAAATGCCAAGGAGGAGACAAGGGGCTGCTGTAAGAAGGTCCAAGCCCAATCACCAATCTGTCTCGGTCCCCAAAGATTTGGAAACATGCAGGGAAGTATAGAAGTTGCTGCTGTGAGAAAATGTTGCTAAGTTGGAACCACTTGGTGACAAGGCAAAGGAGGGGACTGCTGAGAATGCTCATGTGGAGGACCGGGTAGGCTTGGAGAAGCTAATGTGGCTGATGAACAAGCAAAAAATACCATGGAGGATAGTGTACAAATGCGACCTACTGCTAAGGTGGACGAGCAAGGATAGAATGGGGCTGATGGCCAGAATCTAGAACAAACTGTTCAGAATCGAAACACCGGTACAGTTGAAGGTCTAGCCGGAGCTTCTAGACTTCTGGCAGAGGATAGACCCCTTGGGGGGAGCTTCGGGACATGGAAGGTCTTAGGCGGGGCTTTTCAAGGACAATCGGAAGGCAAAAATGGCGACACACCTACAACAGCACAAGGTCACAGGGAAAAGAATACAGGTTGAATATGATGGCACTGAATCTGTGGAGGAATCAATGGGCAACTGCCTAGTAGGTTGCTTCATGGGACATCCAGGAAGGGATGGTGTGGAGGCTGTAGCTTGTAGATGGAAGCTGCCCTATAAGTTTTTCATGCACAAGAGCGGCTGGATAATTTATTGGTTTGATACAGCCGAAGACCGAAAGAAAGTTTTGCTTGGAGGCCCTTATTTTACTTTCGGAATCCCTCTACTCCTAAAGCACATGCCTAGCTATTTTCTTTTCAATGAAGATGGGAGATTCATTCCAACGTGGTTTCAGATACACAGTCTTCCTCCAAAGATGCCAAAGGTGATTAGCTTGATAGGCTCGGAGATTGAGAAACCACTGCATATGGACAAATTGCCATGAACGCGAGAATGACTAACCTTTGTTCGTCTCTTGGAAGAGGTTTTTGTAATTGGTGAGAAAGTTAAGAGGGTTCCAATCACATTGCCCATGAGAGTCCTTGATTTGGAGATAATATATAGGACATGTTTGGTTCAGGGTAATTCTCCATGACCTTGGTTATCCAACCAAGGTTATGTTATTTAACCGTGTTTGGTTCAGGGTCATGAGGGATTCCAAAGTTATATTTGATTCCTGCCACATCAGCAAAATGAGGTTATATCCCGGAATCAGAAAACCTCCAAATCGTAAGGTTTTGGACGATTCCGGGGTTAAGTAAATTTTTTTCTCAAATATAACCTTTCGTTTCACTTCGTTGTTTACCCATCTACGACACTTTTCTTCCCTCTCTTCTTTCGCAAAACCTAGAGCAGTCGGCGACAGATTTCCTTGAACCTACGGCGGCGGCGACATAGAGGCTTCTCCCTCTTCGTCTTCTTCGAACCAATGGCGACAGACTTCTCCCTCTTCGTCTTCTTCGAACCGACAGCAACCACAGATTTCTCCCACTTCGCCTTCTTCATCGACAGCGACAAACTTCTCTTGCAAGTCTTCTTCAAATCGGCGGCAACAACAAGTTTCTTCACCTCAGTTGGAGTCCAACTTCAAGAGGATCTTGTTTTCGGGTAAAAAAAGGTATTTGTAAAGAGATAAAAAATTTTCAGTTTCCCTTTTCTGTTTGCTGTCGATCCTTTTAGGGTTTCTATGCATCTTTTTTCCTTTCCATACAATAAATCTTAGTGTTGGTAAAGGAAATAACTTGCATTTTACACTGCATATATTCTGAAAAACTGGAATTAGGATTCTCACAGATAACAAAATTTCATTTCTCCCTAGGATCTGGTTTCATTGTTCAAATACACCACGGGTCATATTGTAAGTGAGTAAAAGTATAGCGATTATGTTTCTAGATTTGGAATTCATTACGAAAAATAAGATATTTTTCCATTTGCTTGTTTATTAACTGTTTACTTACACTGGATGCATGATCATAGTGTTTCATTCAAATGTCTAGCAGAGCACTACATTCATCTCTGCATAGCTGCACAAACCATCTCCTAGCAGAGCACTGCATTATCCCAATATTCTTCAACCTTTTATATTCCCTTTGTCACTATTTTTTTTGTTTTTTCAGCTTTCGTACATCTAGGAATATCCTTCCTCATTCAAATCTCTATTAATTTACTTGCTCATCCCATTAAGTTTTGTGATCTATGCCTAATAGATCTTTGTCAATACAGTATGTTTGTATTTGTCTTTCGCTTATCAGTTATTGGCATTTCCCACCTTGTTGATTTTCTATTTGGTTCATTATCCTTTTTATATGATAGGTTGTCCTTTTTCTATTGGGATTTTCCACCTTGTACTCTTTTATCGTTCTAAATATTCTTTTACATTGATAATTTGGTTTTTTAATATTGTCTGATTTCCACTTATTTTCATTTGGTTTGGTTTATTATAGAATGATTTACACTGGATTTGAGCATGTAACAAAATAGTGTCTGATATTAGCATTTTTGTTTTGACTTGTCTTGATGTCTTAAACTTTTGCTTTTATTGCACAGAAGAATGGTAGTTTCTATCAGTTTTCCATGTTGAGCCTACATCTAAACTCTCTTGTACATGATCCTTTCAACTTCATATATATTTTCTTTGTACTAGTTGACCAGGCTGTGGAAACATTTGCTAAACAACTTGATGCTGGCCACAAAGATTCTTGTTCTTGGAGAGGAAATTGCTGCGCTGACAGTTTGGTGCAATTTCCTCCCATGCTTCCATCAGCAATAATTGGTGGTTATAAAGACCGTTGTGATGGCCTTTTGCAGTTTCCCTTCCTTCCAGTGGTAGCTTCATCTGCTATTGAGACTATGAGGCTCACCAGGAGCTCAAAGATTGATCACATGTTAGCTCAACCAAGTGGTTTTTTTTCTGGGGAGTTAGGTTGTAAAGATGATAACAATACAAGCAGAAAGTATTTTGTATTTAAAATTAATTCTTCCATTTGTTCCCATTACGTTCACGTACATAATAATCTCTGTTGTTGTAATTTATATCCATACATAGGTTTTGTTATGTTTGTGTTTTTCTTATATGCTAATCTCATTAGAATTCTCTCCAAATGTCATTATACGTACCTGCTATTTAATTTGTGTGGCATTCTGTACATTGATCAATTTCTCTCTACTTGGACTAAAGTAGAGTCAAGCACTTGAGCTCATCAATTTTCTTGTCTACTGTCTCTACTATGCCTTTTCAAATGAAAATAATGATTTTGATTCTGATTTATTAGTGATGAACCACTAAGTGTAGCAGTTTGTGCTTGTTTCGTTTTTCAGAAATCAATAGTGAGGATTTTTTTAGCACAACTTCAGGTTTGCTGATCTCTGTATTAAGAAGCAATTTAAAGAGTTTTGGATATGAAAAAAACAAGATACACTTGATTCTTAACTACTATCATCCATAATATTCATATAAGAAAATGCTTAAATATAAATAAACATAATTTTTCTAGTAGTTTTTATTAAAAAGGACATTTTATTTTAAAATCAAATAAATTAAAATAATTTGATTTTATATTTTATATTATAATAATTTAACTAAATAGTACATTAATTTAGTTAGAAAAATATTTAGGATTAAACCAGGGGTAATATAGTAAATGTGCAAGTAGGTTATATATTAAAACCTTCAAACAAACAAGTTTTTATTACATTACTTATACTGAACCAAACAACATTAGGTTATGTTTTATTCCCTACAACCTTGGTTATGTGATTACTTGGTAATCACATAACCAAGGTTATACTTGATAACTTGAACCAAACGCACCCATAAAGTCATGCCTAATTTCTGTGAGGAATTTTGGAGAATTAGCCATCGAAAGGAGAGCTGCCGAAAGGATCCACCACACCACACAGGGCTGGCTGGAAATGCAACGGACAAGCGCAACAGGCAGGCGCTCACAATCTATACGAGGAAGATGTCGTT